>NW_022681468.1:131163785-132363785 GCF_009764315.1 Trachypithecus francoisi | reverse complement strand
CATGACAGGGAGGCCTGGGAACAGGGAGGGTGAGGTCAGGTGGGGACACAGGTCTAGGCACAGGAATCCGCATGCACCCAGATACCAGACACACCCAGCCTTCCACGGCTTCGCACAGGCCTCTACCTGAAAAGGCTGTCTTAACACCACCATTAGACTGATTCTCACTCAAGACTATGTATTCTTTTTTAACTCATAGTTGATGTTTTTGAAGTGACACTGATTTGAACAAGCCAGTGACCTGGTTGGCCAGAGCTCTAGAGTGGGAAGCTGGGAGTGAGAGATGACACACTCTCAGCAGTAGGAAGAGGCAGCTGACAATGAAAGAGGAGATACACGTGGTCACGGCCTTAGTCTGTCCTGTGCTGCTGTCATGGAATACCACATTGGGGTAATTAAGGAAAAATAGAAATGGATTTCTCACAATTCTGGAGCTGGGGAGGCTAATATTAAGATACCAGCCTCTAGCGAGGGCTGTCCTTCTGTGTCGCAGTGTGAATGGCATCACATGGCAGAAGGGCAGAGGTGGAGTGGGGAACTGACTGGCCAAAGGGGGCTACACTTGTCCATTGACCGGCAACCTACTTGTGTGATGACAGCTTGAGCCCATTCAGAAGGGCAGAGCCCTCATGGCCTCATCACCCCGTAAAGGTTCTACCTTTTCAGACTATTACAATGGCAATTAAACCTCCAACATATACATATGCTTTTTGGGGGACGCATTCAAACCGTAGCAGTCATCCGTCAGGACCACCTGGATACCTTTTATAAAACTGTGTGGGGGGGGTCCATTCAATACCTGCTGTTTTCAGATCTCCAAGAATAAGACCGGATATTTGTATAAAAAAAAAAAAAACTACCCCAGCTGGGCATGGTGGCTCATGCCTGTAATTCCAGCTACTTGGGAGGCTGAGAGGTGGGAGGGATCACTTGAGCCCAGGAGTTCATGACCAGCCTGAGCAAAATAGTGAGACCTTGTCTCTAAAAAAAAAAAAAAAAAAATCACTCGAGATAATGTGGATGTTCACACCTGGCTAAGAACTGGAACTGCAGACAGGCACACACATCCAAGAACACGGCTGTCGTGTGCCGCCTTGGGTCTGTGACAGGCGCGTTGTGACTGTAGCCACTGCCACGTCATGGGTGTCTTTGGTGTTCATTTAATTCCACTGAGTCAGTTTCATAGGTACAGCATACATCTAAGTGCACACTGACCCAGTGTTTCATTGTAGGGAGAAATACGACAATTAGAGGAGGCCCTTGTGCATGCCAGAAGGGAAGAAAAAGAAGCTGTGTCAGCCAGGAGGGCCCTAGAGAATGAACTGGAGGCTGCTCAGGTAAACACCTAGGGCTGTTGTCGTTACTCCCTCAAGAAGAATGCACAGAGACGCAATACCGGAGGGGCGTGCGGAGATTGTCCTTGGCCTTTTCTTTCCAGGTAGCTCCCTTTTGCCCATAATAGCCACTCAGTCGTTTGAAGTATCTGTCTAGACCAGCAGTTCCCAACTAGGGGGTTTTGGTAATGCCTGAAGACAGTTTTGGTTGTCACAACTGGGGAGATGCTACCGGCATCTCGTGGGTGGAAAACAGGGATAGGGATGCTGTTAAATATCCTACGAAGCACAGGACAGCACCCACTACAAAGAACGAGCGGGTCCCAAATGTCAGTAATGCCAAGGCGCTTAGACTCGGGAAGGGGAACATCACACATCGGGGCCTATCATGGGGAGGGGGGAGGGGGGAGGGATGGCACTGGGAGTTATACCTGATGTAAATGACGAGTTGATGGCTGCTGACGAGTTGATGGGTGCAGCACACCAACATGGCACAAGTATACATATGTAACAAACCTGCACGTTATGCACATGTACCCTAGAACTTAAAGTATAATAATAAAAAAAGTAATGCCAAGGCGGAGAGAGCTCGGTTTAGACGTTAAAGAGCTTGACAGCTTTCCAAAGATAAAATATGAATTGTGTGAGAAGGCTGGCAGGACTGGTCCCCGAGGCGGTGTGGAGTCTGCTTTCCGGCAGAAGCCAATTTCCCTTCTCCTCTGGGCAAATGCGCTCTATAGAGCACAGTCCTGCAGGATGGCAATTCTGAGAGGCAGGCGGAGGTCACTTCCTTGAAACTGGATAGCTCTCGCTATTCCAAATCAGTAAGTTCTTAGAAAATTAGATTTTCCCGTTTGAAGTACATTCTGAAGACAGGCCTGTACCGCAGTTCTGATTGACTTTGCACGGTGACCTCAGGGTGATGGAGGTGTGTCCTCCTCCTGTTGGCTCTCGGGATGCTGCTTAAGTATCTCAGGTGGGTTTCTGAGGAGGTGGAAGCCAGTGTTTTTGAGAGTTGTCTAAGAGGAAGGTTGTTAAAGTTTTCCATTCAGGACCCACTTGTAGTCAGGGATAGGTGAAGTGGGGGCATTAAAAGTGTTAAGAGCCGAGTCAGGTTCAGATTTGTAAATGCCTAGTTGCAGCTTTCCTGAAGAGTATTCAGCTTCATCTCCTAGAGTATAGAGGAGAGGAAGGATCCCCACAGGTCAGCCTAGCTTGGGGACTCTCCCCCACAACCAGAAGTCTGTGCCTTCTCCTCCGCTTGGGACAAAACTCATGTTTGCATATAGTAAAGTCCCAATTTTTTCCCTGAGTTCAATGTCTGACTGCCGTCACTTTGGATTTTTTTTATTTCTTTAAATCTAGATCTTCATTACAAAATCTTGTGGGGTTGATGTTGGGTGGATGGCACTTGTGCTGTGCTGCTGTTTAAAGCTTAGGTTGGTTCCTGTTACCCAACCCAGCTGCCAGAGTGTGGGGTTTAAATCTGTGGGCTGGTTGGGGGGCAGGAAGAAAGGAAACACATTTGTGCTCTATAGGGATAAACATCTGTACCTTCATGGTATGTCCACACCAAGTCCCAGCTGCAGCTATGGGTCTCTCAGAACTTTTCCTTTGGTCAAATAGGAACTTTTCACACATACGGAAGTCGTTCCCCAGTTGGGAAACTGCGCTCAGAGTGAATTTAGTGCTCAGAACAGATGATGGCTTTGGGGCCTGAAGATGTTAATGTAATCCCCACCCACCCCCACCTCCGGATCTGTAGCCTTGCCTTGGAAATTACCCCTGACATGTTACTTTTGTTGAGGCCTGTTTTCCCAGTGGTGTGGGGATGGTGTGAGTGCTTCATACAGTGTGTGGCCGTGTTAGCCACTGGCAGTGCAGCTGGTGAGAATTAAAAATGGGCCTGACAGTTGCACTGTCTTTAGCTGAATTATCTGGTCTTAAAAGCAATGCCATGAAAAAAGCACCATCACTGTAAAAGACTTTGTTTCCTTTAAAATTGGAAACCAGATAGTCAGCTCCTTTTGTTTGGTTGCTCTTTCTGTGTACCTCTTGTCCTTGAAGCTGGCAGCCCAAAGGGACCTTAGCCCTTGAGGAAAGAAAAAAGTAACTGGTATTTTTCTCAGTCTTTGTGCTATTAGTCTATTGCATCTTCATGTATGATAAATAGATTTCTTTACATAGTAGCTGAAGACCCTGGTAAATGTATGTCTGATTTACCAGGACTCAGTTAAAAAGTAGCAGAGGGTCATAAAGATGCCATTCTTGGGTTGCTCAGTGCCCTACCGCTTGCTTCAGGACTGTGTTGCTATCTAGGGCTACTGGCACTGCACTTAAGGCAAGGCATCTACGATTCTACTTAAAAGTGCCTTCTGCAGATGGGGAAATAAAGAAACCTTTGCTGGAGAAACCACAGTTCTTTCCTTCAGGAAGGGATAACAGTGCTTACATTATTGCTAGGGCTTTCCCTCCCACCCCATTGGACTTTTGAGTATTGAGACAACGAAGGAAAAAGGGCCCAAGGCTTCTGTCTGTTGCTTCCCACAGACACTGAGTGGCAGGGACTCCACGAAGACCAGCTTCCTTCTGGTTAAGCTGCCCATTCCTTGACACCTGTAGGCTTACCTGCTACTTGGTTGTTGTTAATGTGAGCTAATTAGGACCTCAGTCATAGGGTAAAAGTCTGCGTCAGTTTACAGATAATGGTCCCCAAGCTCAAGGACGCTCACCCTATGTCTACCAATGTTGTGTCTCGGATTCCCCAATCTGATATATTTTCCCTAAATTTTCATCTCATTATTCATTGATGAGCTTGTATTGCTGGCCTTGGAAATAGAGTCGCTGTGGCTGCAGAGCATTTCACTCCTGACACTGTGCACGTGAACGGTCAGAAGAATGCAAAGTTGCTAAGTTTGCTTCTTTTCATGTGAATTTGGGACGTTTTCTCAGCAGTGACTTATTGGAACATATTTCTTGAATTACGGAGGAGGCAGACTGTTGTTCTAAACAGTGTTTCTAAACCTCAGTGCATATTAGAATTATCTGGAGAGCTTTCAAATGCAAATGATTGTGAACTCCATGCTAAGAAAAACTGTGATTCCATCAGAAAAAGCTAGAATCTACATTTTAAGTATGGGCATCCCATCCTTGCTTGGTGATTCTAACATAAGAAGCCTTGGGGTCGCTTTTGGGGATAGGCATTCATTTTTAACAGCTAAGTGTTTATCATATGCCTAATGGTGAACATACCCAGATAGACAGAAAATCTCTCCCTTGCCTTTACAGAGTTTACTACCTTGCAAGAGGCAAGCCTACAAGAAATAATTTAAAAATAATGTAGCAAATCTGTTCTTTTAGGCAATGTGTGTGTGTTGGGGTGGGGGGTGTTGGCAGGCCCTAGGCCCAGAGTGGTGAGTCTGTGGTGTCTCTCGTGGTTCAGGAGAAGGAGCCAGGCAGCCCTGCCTGAGCCAAGAGTGGAGCAGAAATGCATGCATGAACCACGTGGAGGCTGAGTAGAGCTGGGTTGGCTTGTCTGCTGCCTGGAGCCCTTGGGATTGGGGTCTAAAAGGAGGAGAAAATGAGGCTGGGGGATTCCTAGGGGGAGGGGGATGAGTTGGATCCTGAAGGTTCTATAGGAAGCCATTGGGGGCCCTCTGTATTTGTTGTTTTCATGAATTGACATTTTTTGGGACACGTGTTTTGAGGGTTTTGTCCCATACCATACTTCACTGGTTCTATAACTCCTCCTCACCCTTTACCCCAACACTGCTAAATCGTCGATCAACAGAAACCCCAGGTTTGACTGTGCTTCTGCTGGGTGCCCAGGGGCAGCTGTGCTGGAGCCCACTCCTGCTAATTCCCCCAACTCTGAACTTCTGATTACCTTTCTTTTTGCCACCATGTTTTCCCTAACAGCTTTTGTTAATCTTGGTTCTCTTGGCTGCTTCTCAAAGTACAGCCAGCCCAGCAGAGACCAGGGACCGGAAGGCCGCCACGGGTAGTGTTTTAGCCCCATGTCACGTGGTTGGCAGAGCAGATCTGTTCCTATGCTCTGCAAACCAGGAGAGTCCGAAGTCATTTGGAATGTTTTCAAGATCCTGAGTTACTGCCTGTGGCAGCAGCTTGTAAACTGTTAAGCACTGTGCAAATATAAACCATTGTTCTTGTGCAGTCACTGCAGGGACACAAGACCGGGTAGGCCCTGAGCTGTTCCTGTAGTGGCCCACAGTCAGCCCTCAGTGCCTGACAACATCTTTGAGATGATCCAGTCTGTGTTTGAGTCAGGTTGCTCTGTTTCGAGCTGTGCCTCTTCTTCTTATCCTGATACCTGTGGCCCTAATGCTTAGCTATTTAAAGAAACCACCATTACTTTCCTATAATATTTTAGGATTTTATTTTGGAATTGCATGTTGTTTACGTAAAGAACATAAGTCTGTATGACTTTGTGAGATGAGAGCCTCGGGGGAACTAAGGGGAGTATTGCACTCAAGATGGTTGTATTTTATGGTAGGCACTAGTATTTGGTGCTGATTCAATAAATAACCACCTACCTGACTAGTATTTTATCCGACTAGTGTCTCTTCCATTTAACACCTTCTGTTCATCAAGTTCATCAACCTGTGTGTTTCCAAATTCCTTTTTGCCTGTGTCTGAGTCCAATTCGTGGATTCTGTTGATGACAACTGCCTTTACCCAAGTGGACCTTTGTTCTGTGGGGTAGTGTTCTCTTTGTGATTCATTTTTAGTTATTCTAACTGTAAGAACCATCTGCACAGCACAGTAAATAGTGGAATATTAGGTGTGATGCTGCGTGTCACAGGACATAAATTGCCAAGTAGGTTTAGGTTGTTGTAATATACAACTTGACCTCGATTTTCAAGCATGAACATTCAGGTTTTCAGACACTATCCTGAATGCCCACCACCAGCAGCCTTGGCCATGTATTTCTGTAGCACATTGTCTGCCCCTTCATTCCTGTGGATGTTTTTGGGTAAGTCAGCTTTCCTTTTTGGTCCCTGAATTGCAGAACCAACAATGTCCTTCTATCTCTGTGACGGCTTTATTTTGATCTTCTTCCTCATCACGGATTTAACAGATCTGATTGCTTTGCAGTGTGACTGCGAAGTTCCCTGTGATACCCGTTCCTGTGGCTACCTGGTTGGTAGGTGACAGCACTGTCCTTTCCCTGCCATTTGCAGAGAAATCTGAGTCGGACCACCCAGGAGCAGAAGCAGTTGTCTGAGAAGCTCAAAGAGGAGAGTGAGCAGAAGGAGCAGCTAAGAAGGTTGAAGAATGAGATGGAGAATGAGCGGTGGCACCTGGGCAAGACCATTGAGAAACTGCAGAAGGAGGTGAGGGGCTGGAGGAGGAAAGAGGATGTAGGGCCAGATGCCTTTGTTGGACCCAGTCCCCTCTGAGGGTCTGGTGAAAGCCTGGGAAACCTGCAGTAGGTCTAGGCCCAAAAGCATCAGGGATTTGCAGATCGCCAGAGGCAGCTCTTTGGATTTGTTGAAGAGATACAGAGAAACTGGTCTAGAAAACATGAATGCCAGTACTCTCTGGATTCTGGGCACCAGAATCACCTCTTAACAGTTAGTAGAAGTAGCCTGTGTGTCAGTGCATATGGAACCAATGTTAACTGGATCAGAATCGATGTCTCTGTGCAGATTCTCTGCATTTGCATCTCTATTACTTGTCCAGGAGTGTGAAAGCAGCTTCAAAGCTCGGTAGCTGCTGCTCTTTCTCCTCCTCTCTGCCCTACCATGCCCAGAAGGGGAAAGGCACAAAGCTGGCAGGCTTTCTGTATTCTGGGAGCTGACACGAGTGTCTGCTGTTTTCTGACGTGTACTATGTACCAGACACTTTACTATTTTGTTTCTAACTAGAATTTTACCTATATCTGCTGATAAAGTTTTATCTGTATCTGTGGATACTAATTCTGACAACAACCCTGTAAGGTACATATGATTTCAGTGTTTCCAGTGCGGACACGGCCAGGGCCCGGAGAGGTTAACGACATGCCCCGGTCACGTACTGGTAAGTGGCACAGCAGGCATAGGACCCTGAGGCTGTGTGCCTGGCTCCAAAGGACGTACCTGCTCACTCCTCCATGCTGCTTCCAAGTTACAGGTGCCCACACCTGGCTGGCTCAGGATCAGGCACTGGGCTGTCTTTGAAGGGGCCGTAAAAGAAAGGGAAAAGAGGAGATGTGCTGTGTGTTGAAATGGGACCCAGACCCTGGTCTCAGATAGAGCATCCCAGGGTGGGCTCACTCCCGTGTCACTCCTTCCAGATGGCAGACATTGTTGAGGCCTCCCGTACATCGACCCTGGAGCTCCAGAACCAGCTGGATGAGTACAAGGAGAAAAATCGCAGGGAGCTCGCAGAAATGCAAAGACAGTTGAAGGAGAAAACCCTGGAGGCAGAAAAGTCCCGACTGACAGCCATGAAAATGCAGGATGAGGTAATGTCTGGCCAGATAAGTTCTTCCTTTATCATTTACCAAAGTATCCTTTGCCCTGAAACTCTTCTGTGAGGGACCTGGGGGTAGATTCGTGAGACAGCTTTTGTGCTTGACTCTTCATTCTTCACCTTCTGGATGGTTCTGTGGGCAAATGGCATTCTGGAGCACAAAGGACCCACTGATGGACTGTGAGGCTAAATGGACACAGCTTTAACCTGACCATTTTCTTGATGAATCTACAATTTTTTGCCTAAAATGTTTAGCTGCCATTTATGGAACGGCCGTGATGTGCCCAGCTGCGTCCAGATGATTTATTTATATGCTTTCATATTTTAATTTAATCCTAGAATAGGGATTACAGTAACTGACTTTTTTTTGGCCATTCATTTATGAAAATACAGACTTTTATTGGGTTGAGGGTGGCAGACAAGAGTTTCACAACAATAATGGTGAATAAAAGAAATCCTCAGGAATTTATGAGTACTGAAATGATTAAAACATTGGTTTTATATTTAAGAAGAATCGAGCAAAGAAACCCAAATGTTAGCTCCCTTCAGGCTTGGCCTCTCAAGAACTGAGAAAAAGAAAGGGGATGTTTTTGATTGTTTTAATGGAAAGCTGGAGGCTTCAAAATGTAATCACAGCCTATGCTGATTTCTAGCTATATCTCTTGCCAGCTGGGTCACCTTGAGCAACTTACCCCAGCTTTCTGAGCATATGTTTCGGCCTCTTTAAAAATATACCACATTTTAGTGACTTAATAATTAAATGAGATAATATGTGAGACTGTGTAGCAGCGAGTCTGTACATCCCAGACACTTCATAAATATTAATTTCCTTTTCTTTAATTTTAAGGCTTATTGTTTTTCGTGAACAGTGCCAAGAGCACCAAGATTCCACAGGAAAACCTTTTTTTTCTTTAAAAAACAAACTTTAATTTCTTTGATGATCAAAGAAACGTCACCCATGAGTCAGTGCTAAAACTGTGTAAAAGAACAATAGATATTTATTGCAGACTTCTAGAACACTCTTGAAAGGACCTTGATAACAGATCCCTTTTGGCTCAGGGTTATATGATACAGGACTCCAAGTAAGAACTGAAATTAGCCCACTGACATCACAGTTCTCTTTGGCATTAAAAAAAAAAAAATCACGTTCATTACTACAGCACGGAGGCAGAAGGATTCAGATATCTGCCAGAACACTAACAAGCACCTGGTCTGATTTGACTTCAAAAGATCACAGTGTCACAATGACCCCTGAAAAGTACTTCCCATTGCATTTTATATAATGATTTTTATGATAGAATCCTTGGGTTGGAAGGAAATGTAGTGATCCTCTAGTTAGATAAGGAAACTGAGGTCCAGAGAGAATAGTTAAGGCCAGATGGAGACCAGTGTTGTTTATAAAAGAGCAGTCATTCCAAAATAGAAGGATTCCTTGCAAGGAAAATAAAGATGGCCCTTCCTGGATTTTTCTCACTGATGCAGCCCTGTGAGACAGATTCCATGCGAGCAACAGGCGTGGACACCTCATCATTCTGCAGGGAATCTACAGTGAGATACCACCCTTGACTAAGATGCTAGAGTGATGGAGTTGTTGAAAACAAAAGTGAATCGACAAGCCAAGGTCACTCTGGATCCTTAAAAAACTCAAGCTCAACTCTGTTCGCTGCCCCTCTTCTTGTGTTTTGATTGAGCTGAGTTGAAGATCTTGGTTTAAAACAAAAACAAAAACCCAAAAGCGACAGGGGTCCATTCTAAGTGCTGTAATAGTTGCTGCCTTTGCTTTGAGAGAAATAGACATTTTTCACCCATTCTACCTTCTGCTAAGCTTGATCTTTAGAGAATCGAGACTTAGTGATTACCATTGTTCAGTATTTTTTCTAAATCCTTTTTAGCAAAGGGTGATTTCAACTACCTAAAGGTAGCACTAGAAAGTTCAAAAGTTGTTTGCTTACTTATGATTCAGGATACATTGTTCACAGACACCATGCTAGTTATTCTCTTCTGCCGGCTCTTGTCAAGGACTCTGAGTATGACGGGGCCCTTACCAGCTGTTAGGAGGGACCTGCTGGGTGTGGAAGGTGGAGCTGTGCTGAGCAGTGGAGGAGGGCACGCCGGGCATTGGGAAGGGGGACAGGAAGGAAACGCAGGCTGCACATTTGCCTGTCATTCTGTCTGACCCTCATACCCATGTTCTTTTTTGGTATCATCTCATTTGATTCTCATAATAGCTTTAGAAGGCTGGTTTTATAATTATCCCAATTTTGCGAACAAGGAAACTGAGTCATAGAGCATTTTGTTTGTTTGTTTTGGTTTTGTTTTTTTAAATGCTCTGGAATATAGCACACCCTCTGTGTCCAGAGACTGTCCCATCACTCTTTATCCATGGGGTGATTTTCATTCTGTGCTTTCATTTACTTTCTGTCATGGTAACCACCAAAACTAGATGCGGGTCTTCATCTGGAGATGTCATCTTCAAGGCTAGGCTGTTCTCAGAAATGCCCGGTGCTGCTGTCAGCCTCCCAGAGAAGAACACATTTCCTCAAGTTTTCTCATGGGTTTTCCGAAGCTGTCCTCAACGACTGCAGCTTTCCAACTCTCCTGTGACAGACACCGCAGAAGGGTGGCATTCTGTAGTGGCGTTCTGTAGTGCCATTCGCTTTCATATACTCTGAAGGAAACAGACCCCCTGGTGTATTCTATTCTTGAGACTGTAACTCTACTCAATACTGGTACCAAGTCCAAGAAGGTAGGACACTTAGAACAAAGCAGACAGCCTAGGGCTTCACCATATCAGCCCACACAGATGTTTAAGGAAGACCTACTGTGTGCTGACCTGCCTGGTCTCCCCAGGGAGCTTCCAGAATTCAAGACACAGACTGGCCCTTGTGAATCAAGCTGTTTTGTCTGTTGCACTTTATTCAAAGCTATTAGTTGAGTGCCACCTTGTGGATGGAAAAAAGTCAACATTGTAAATTAAGAGCTAATCCTTTTCTTCTACAAAGCAGTGGCTTTCCCTAATGTTCCTGTGTATATTGTTAGGTTTTGTGCCAGTAGGTTGCTTTGCGGTCATTAATTCAGTTGTGTGTTCTTTTTTACTGATTTGAAACCTCTTTTGAGGTGACAGTGATACCGGTAGACAATAAATTACCCCCTGGGAAACATGTATTTAGTTAAGGGGCTCTCGAGAATTTTTAACACGACCTAGTAAAACCTGCATTTTGCGTTCAGCCAGGCATGGTGGCTCATGCCTGCAATCCCAGTACTTTGGGAGACTGTGGTGGGCATCACCTGAGGTCAGGAGTTCGAGACCAGCCAGGTCACCATGGTGAAACTCCATCTCTACTAAAAATACAAACATGAGCTCAGTGTGGTGGCAGGCACCTGTAATCCCACCTACTTGGGAGGCTGAGGCAGGAGAATTGTTTGAACCCAGGAGATGGAGGGTACAGTTAGCCAAGATTGTACCACTGCACTCTAGCCTGTGCAACAAAGCAAGACTCTGTCTCACAAAACAAAAACAAAAACAAAAACAAAACCTACGTCTTGCAACCTAGGAATACATGCATCTGCACAAATATATGAATGTCTAGTACAAAAGATTTGCAAATCAGTATTTGCTAATACTCTGCTATTTTTTCTGTTCTATTTAATTAAAAAATACTGGTCAACATCTACCAAATGGAATTTGTAACCTAATAGGTTGCTGCCTGTAGCTGGAAAACCCCTTCTTTTTTTTTTTTTTTGAGACGGAGTCTCGCTCTGTCGCCTGGGCTGGAGTGCAGTGGCCGGATCTTGGCTCACTGCAAGCTCCGCCTCCTGGGTTAACGCCATTCTCCTGCCTCAGCCTCCCCAGTAGCTGGGACTACAGGTGCCTGCTACCTCGCCCGGCTAGTTTTTTTGTATTTTTTAGTAGAGACGGGGTTTCACCAGGTTAGTCAGGATGGTCTCGATCTCCTGACCTCGTGATCCGCCCGTCTCGGCCTCCCAAAGTGCTGGGATTACAGGCTTGAGCCACCGCGCCCGGCCAGAAAACCCCTTCTTTTTACAAAAAGGAAACTGAGGCCCAGAGAGAGGTAGGACTTGTTCAGGGTCTTCTGATCTCCCATATTATGGGGGTCCAGCGGATCTTCCTTTTGGTGGAGTCAGCCTGTGCACTATCTGTGGAGGTCTCTATGCTCTTGATGCACCCCAGCAAACCATTCCAGCTGTCTGTCCTCCTAGATGCGTCTGATGGAGGAAGAGTTACGGGACTACCAGAGAGCTCAGGATGAAGCGCTCACAAAAAGGCAGCTTCTGGAGCAGACGCTGAAGGACCTGGAGTATGAGCTGGAAGCCAAGAGTCACCTCAAAGATGACCGCAGCAGACTGGTCAAGCAGATGGAGGTCTGTGGGCTGCAGAGTGTGAGCCGGGGGGACCTGCGGAGAGCGAGTCTTTGCCACGAGAGAAGCAGCGTCTTTCCTCTCAGCTCAGCCTTTGGGAAGTCTGGGGTTTTTATTCTCTCCCACAGCTGGGTGTAGTGAGGTCATTTCTTGATTGAAGGAAGGGGCCAGTCATTTAGTCTATAAGACTCAGGACATTAGAGTTAGAAGGAATGATGGACGTAGTTTAGTCTAACATTCTCATCGTCTTGAGAGGAAATGGAGCAGATTCCTAGGGACATTAGGTGATTTTGCCTAAGGGCACTGATAGTTCCTTCCTTTTCTGTTTGTTCTTTGGAGCAGTGCTTTCAGCTAACTAGAAGGAACCAGACTGCTGCATGTCCAGAGAGCAGCCTCCTAGGAATGGTCATCCTTCCTTTGCCACACCACATATTCCATTCTTGCTTCCTGTTTCTGGCCCATTTTCCCTTATGGGTTATTTGGCTTTGCCAGAGCCCGCAGCACACTGTGACTCAATTTACTGTGGTATACATAGTATGTACATAGTCCAAGACAGCATATCAGAAAGTGCTGAATGCAGTCACCACATGGGGGTGATCTAGTCACAAGCTGAAAACACAACATATTAGAAAAATGTAAATGAAGTAACAGAATCTAAGTGTGGACAGTTCACTGAGGTTGACAAGAAGAACCTTAGAATCACTCCATCTAAACTTTTAAAAAAGAATAATTCTTAGGAACAAAACTAACCCCCAGAAACACACACATACACACACAAGCCCCAGTAGAATTTAGAGAGAGGGAGAGACACTGAAAAAGTGGAAATTGAGAGAGACACTCAAAAATAGCCTCAGACTTTTCAGAGAAGTTAAAATTGTCAAGGTTTTGATAAAAGACAGTGCTCAAGGCCATGAAGAGATGGCTTACATTCAAAATCAATGGAATTCCTGATTCAACTTTGCAAATAAACAGAAATAACTTTTAAAACCTCCAGGGGACTTAGTAGCTGTCTATATCTAGGGAGTGTTGTTTCAGTCATTGGATATTTTATTAGATAGGCCTCTTTTAGAGACTGGAATAACCTGATTACAGTTTTATTGCTCTTTTGTAGGACTGCTGTACATTTTGCTAATGTCCTGGTTCTGATCTCTTTAGGGGTGGTAATTTTAAGTCAAGCTAAGGTCAACCCACTTAACTAGAAACTGATTATTCTAGGGCCTAAACAACCTGGCTCAAAATAAGCTAAAGCCTCTTCAGGCAGTGGAGGAAGAACCTTTGGAGTAATGGCGCTGGCCTGGACCCCTAACACTCCTGCTGGGTTCTGTGCAGTATGGATTTTAGGCAAGAAGAGAGTCCTACAAAGAGGTGCTAAAATCCATAGTATATCCTGACTAAAGAGAACATTTCCTTCGGCCGACTTAGGTCTAGAAGGAGTGGCATAGCTAAGCTTCATTTGCCTCTTTGCAATATTTAGCTATTTTCCCATTAATTGCAAAATGAATGGCTCTCAAGACCCTGCTACCATGAGATGCACTTGAGGAGTGTTTTGTCCCCTAAGAGGTGGCTAGCAGGACCGTCTTGCTGTGACTACGTCTTGCCTGCTCCTTCACTAGCACTTAAATTAATTTTCAAGACTCAAGAGCTCTCCCAACGATGGGCATTTTCTGTAAACTCAGGTGGCTGTTGGATGTAAATGCAACTCTTGTGGATCCTGAGTGATGTCTGTCTGACTATAGTGAGACTGGTCTTGGAGGCATCAGGAACCACTGAATAAACAGGAGGCTTCGGTGCATGGCCCAGCTCGGATCCAAGTTGGCCTTTGAGATGCTTGGCTCCTGCGAGAGGGCTTTCTGGCTTCCCCATAGGTTTTGATCACTACCTGGGGGCCATTCACAGGCAGTTAGTTATTCACATGAATCCTGGGTGTTCTGTTGTGATAAATAGAATAATATTTAGGGATAGAGGTGTCCATTGCTTATGAATCCACTTTGGCAATTTCAGAGACAATATTTATATACAAATGCTGCAGGTTCACATTTAAAACTTGGAATGCGAATTGCTTTTTAGCATCTGTGGCTCTAAGTTTACTTAGACTTATGACAGACTGACTGGTGACAGGTGAAACACATGCTCAAGACCAACAACCCTCAGTTCTAAGTGGGGTGGTTAGTGTTAGAAGCCTCTTTTCTTCATATACAAAGCTGCTTTGAAATGTTTTTCTCTTAACACTCAATTAGGTTAGATTAGGAGCCAACAAAGAAGCCACAAAGTATTATTCTTAAGTGATGATGAATTTAACAGAATTGGTTAGCACTGTCTTTTGGTTAATCCAATGCAGGTTTGGGAGTGCACAGTGCAAATGCATGCTGTTTCTTAGACGTCTGCTATAGATTTACTCCTGCAAGGCTCTTGGAAACCCTGAGCAGGATGCAGACAGAAGATTGTCCTGAGCATGAAGTGTTTTTTCCACATTGTCTTTTAACAGACACTGGCTTGGGTAGATCTGTTTAAAGTTATTGATTCACAGGGAGAAACAAAGACTTGACAGAAACATGCTCAAATGTCCTTAGTGTTTGTATTAGGGTTTGGGATAATGTTTTTTTCTTTTTTATGTGTTTTCTACATACACAGTTACATTTTACATTACAAGTCATGAAACGCATAGTTTAAGAAATATCTGCCTTGGGCAATATAAGAAATAGATACATTGTTTTTCCAAACCCTAATGCTAGTCAGTTCTCATTTGCCCTTAGGGTTCTTTCTCTATGGGGCAGTCTTTGCCCTTAATCCCAGTCAGTGCAAGTTAAGTTGACTGTGTTTGTGATTTCTTTCTTAGGACAAGGTGTCTCAGTTGGAAATGGAACTGGAAGAAGAGAGAAACAACTCGGATTTGCTATCTGAGAGGATCAGTAGGAGCCGGGAACAGGTACTGTTCTGTAGGTGAATGATTGTGCCCTGTGAAAATGGAACATGAGGGGTTAAACCTGAGGATTCAGTTAAGGCCAGGAGAGAAAAATTCATGCCGTCTAGAAATTGATGGAAGATTGAATAGTCATCACCATAATAAGCTTCTAGGAGAGACTTTGACCAGATTACTTGTATTTTAGATTTTAAATTTTAATCCTTGGTCAGTTAATTTCCTAATCTATACCTAGCATCATTTCAAGGTTTTTAAGTTTTGTTTTCATCTTTTTAAATTAAGAAAGTTTCAGTGCTAGTCAAGAAAAAGTGAAAGGCTTTCTCAATGTTGATATACAGTTCGTCCAGCACCATTTCAAGGCTCTAGGCATACAACTGGATAAGCTGTCATTAAAAGCACATTCTCTCATTAGAAGTTGCTACATGTATCCACAGGTATCTTGTAAATGAAGGGCTGAGACTAGTGAATACATATTAATTATCTTTGAAACTGCCACTGAGTGTTCTGAATCCTTTTCCCAAAGTGTTTCCACATTTTATCTGTCAAGTGGTCTGAGCATGCACTGGCGACACAGAAACTAGTTAACAGTACTGCTGTTTCCTTGTGATCTCACTGCTCTCCCCAGATCTCATCTGCCACTCCCAGTCTATCTCAAAGCCCCTCTGAACCTTCACTTAATTAAAAAATGGAAACACAGGTCAAAAGCCTTTGGGTAATACTGCATGTATTATCTGCATGTCGCTTGAGAAATGAGTTCCATCATCTGTAACATGAGAATAACTCTCCCCGATTGCCTCACAGTGTTGTCATAAGGATCAAATGTAAGTGAAACTCCTTCCAAAACTGCAAAAAGCATTCACTTGGAAAGTACTGTTATTGATTGTGAATGCTTCATAGGTATGTGTTCTGCTAATGAACTTGTCAAGGAAAAGGCTGCATCATAGAGCCTACTTTCTGCTGCACCTAACGTGGTGCTGGCTACCAAATTCCACACACTTGCTTGTTGAATGAATGACCCTTAGAGCCTCAGCTCTAAAGAGCACTTTTCCTACTATGGCCAATAGATTGTTATTAATAACCACTTGGGAAACTTCCACTTTCTGCTTTATGTTTTTATCCTCTCTTTCCAATCTTCCCTGTTCCAAAGGGCACTTTCCTCTGGTCTCTTCTGCTTATTCATATGGATTTATTTCCCTTTCCTCAGTTCAGGGTGACCAAGAATGGGAAGTTGCAGAGCTTGGGGATAGCACCTTCTGAGCAGGCAGCCCTGCTCAAAGTAGAATGTGAATCACTGGCTGCTTTTCCATATTCTGTGAGGTCCCTGTTGACAGATTTCTTTGCAAACAAGTGGGATACTCGTGCTGCTTTTCTCCTGAGAGTGAAGGAAATTGCAGCCCCAGGTTGATACCCTCCACCCTCCTCATGGAGTCTGGATTCTGTCTACGTGTTCCCAGGCTGTGATTCCTCTGGAGCTGTGAAAGTCCATCAGGCCAGAGCTGCTCAGGTTTAGAGAGGGACCTTCCTGAAAACCAAAAGCCCAGGTGGAGAGCTCAACCTTGATATCTCCCCTACCGCCCTCCAGGGTTGTTACTGAAGACTGTTTTCTAAGTTCTCTCACTGGAATAAAAGCTGTTTTGTGATGAGCCCCTGCCAGCCTGGCTAAGTAGCCACGTTCCCCCTCCACATGTCAGAATCCGCTAAACATTCACAATGACAAAGGATGTGACCATGGATTTGTTTTGCCAGCGCTTCTTGTGGCTTATGCTAAGAAGAATAGTGGGAAAGTGTGTCATCCTATCAGTAACAAGGCAGTGAAAACAGACCTTCAGTTCCATATTTACATCAGAAACAAAACACAGACACTGAACCAGAACATATCTGCCTCCCTTAGCTCAGCTGACCGCCTAACACTGAGAGAACTGGTCATGCAGAGATCTGGTCCCAGAATTGCTCTGGACGCTTCTTTTTCCTTTTAGCTGAGCACATGGATCATGGGCAGTAGAACTGCTGTCCATGATGTGGTCAAGGCTAAAAATATTTCCACTAAGCCAAGAACTTGATGTCAGGTTAGAGGGGAAGTTAAGGGAACCAAGAACTTGAACTAAGTCCCGGGAGGAAGTTAAGGGAACTCACTTGCTCTGCTGGGGAAAGCAGTGGGCTGGGAGTCCCAGTCCTGGCTCCTGCCCTAGCCTCATTTACCTCTGGGAGAGTCCCAGCCTCTCTGAGCTCAGTCTTTAAAATCTATCAAAAGGAAGTGATTGATCCAGGTGATCTCTGAAGGCTTTTCTGAATTCTGACACTGCAATACTGCAAGAAGGTTTTGTACATCCAGAAGTGTCTGACTCACCCTTTACTTTCCCCCATTCTCTCCCTGTATCTGAGTTATATGCCTAAAAAGATGAGTTCCGCAAATGTCTACAGCCTCTTTCCCTATCAGCTCTCTTTCCCTCTTCTGTTTTCTTTCTTTTCACTGCATCATCTGAGATAGGGAGGGTAAAGCCTGGTGTTTGTTTTAAGTGGAGAAATTGAGGATCACATTCACATGGATGTAGGAATTGGTAAGCCAATGAAACAGAAACGCTGAGATAAAGTGGTGTCTCCTGATTGTGTTCTGAGAGCTTCTCTTCTGGCCTTTGCTGCCTCCTGACTTGTGAGGGAGGGCAGAGAAATGGGTGGGCCAAATACCAGCCTCCCTGGAAAGCATCTCATTCTCATTCAAAGTTGAGGTTGAGTTAAGGCTTATTTCCTGCCTCTTGAAATGAAGGCCTTGGGTATAGACAGATGGGCCCTGATTCTGAGCTCTTCTGGTCCACCTAGATTAACTTCTAGGGCCATGTGCCTGTGCTGTCCTGCTGGAATCAAAGCAAGAAAAGGGAAACTTTAAAACTTAAGACCCTTTTTCCTCTCCCCCATCAAATGCTGACCTAATGACATCTTAACAAGGACAGCTCCTAAAAAATAGGAAAGGTTGCAATGTTATCTTGAACCCAAGTAATAGCATCAGCCCTGCCTTCCTAGTACCAAATTGGTACTAGGCACTGAAAAGAGAAGGCATGGGACATTTTAGTTTGGCGATCTTGTTCTCTTTCAATTAAAACGTTCAAACTTAACAGCTCTCCTTAAACTATGAATTCTCACAGGCTCCTTTGCTGAATCTTTGCTTCCCCCAGACATCTCCCACCAGCCTTAGTGATGGGACTTAAGTGAATAAGCCAGAAAAAAGATTTTCCAGCAATATTAGTGAATGGCCAACCCCTCTCATAGACTGTTAGATCTGGCAAGGACCTCAGAGTCCAACTCTCCCCACTTCTCTGTAATGGATGCAGAATTTGAGGCCCAGAGTCACCTGGTGGTTTGGCCACAGTCATGCTGGCAATTGACTGCAGAACTGGGCTTAGGTTTCAATTTCCAAGGCAGTGCTCTATCTACCCATGCTTACAAAATATGATGAATGCCTGCTGTGTGCATGGCATTGCGGTAAAGCTCCAAGAGGACCAGAAATGGTCCCTGACCTTGAGTTGCTACAGTTTGTTTGAGGAGATGGGTCAGACCTAAAAAATTGGTAACTAACAATAAAAAACGGTGGATACTAAATGCCAAGTAAAAGATTCAAGCAACTAATGAAGGAAAGACCATAGTAGCAAGAGTGAGTGTGGAAGAATTACTAGAAAGAGGGTGGGGACCTGGGGTCAGCTCTAAAGAAAGGCTAAGATTTGAATAAACCAAGGGGATTGGGAATGGGATTCTAGATAGAAGGAATGGTGTGAACAAAGACTGGGAGGTAGGAATCTATATAGCATTTTGAGGAGCAGTGAATGGATGAGTGTGACTCAATCAGATTTCTAGTTTCCATAGGAAATGAAAGGAGATAAGTTTGAAGAAGCGGACTGAAGGTTTTGAATGGCTCTATCGTGAAGGCAGTGGGCAGCCATTGAAGGCTGTTGAGCAGAAGATTGAAGCATACACTGTGTTCTAGAAGACTCATGCCAGGGGTGGGGGTGAGGACTGGAGAAGGGGTGACGGAGAGGAGGCCTCAACTGTGCTGTTACCAGGGCAGAGGACAGGAATGCATGAGATGGTGTATTTGATCCTTTCTATGCCTCTGTTCTTTCTTTCTCTTTCTTTCTTTCTTTCTTTTTTTTTTTTTTTTGAGACGGAGTCTCGCTCTGTGGCCCAGGCTGGAGTGCAGAGGCCGGATCTCAGCTCACTGCAAGCTCCGCCTCCCGGGTTTACACCATTCTCCTGCCTCGGCCTCCCGAGTAGCTGGGACTACAGGCGCCCGCCACCTCGCCCGGCTAGTTTTTTGTATTTTTTTTAGTAGAGACAGGGTTTCACCGTGTTAGCCAGGATGGTCTCGATCTCCTGACCTCGTGATCCACCCGTCTTGGCCTCCCAAAGTGCTGGGATTACAGGCTTGAGCCACCGCGCCCGGCTTTCTTTCTCTTTCTTATGCATACATTTGGCACTCACTAAAAGCTGGCCATGTTATTTATAAGTTCCTGGCCTGTATTAGTTCGTTCTCACACTGCTATAAGGACATACCTGAGACTGGGCAATTTGTAGAGGAAAGAGGTTTAAGGGACTCAGTTCAGAATGACTGGGGAGGCCTCACAATCACGGCAGAAGGCAAAGGAGGAGCAAAGGCACCTCTTACATGGTGGCAAGCAAGACAGTATGTGCAGGGGAACTGCCCTTTATAAAACCATTTGATCTCATGAGACTTATTCACTGTTACAAGAACAGCACGGGGAAAAAACCCACCCCCATAATTCAGTTACCTCCCACTGGGTCCCTCCCACAACACATGGGGATAATAGGAGCTATAATTCAAGATGAGATTTGGGTGAGGACACAGCCAAACCATATCACAGCCTTTCTAAGGGCTTCCTTTACATGCTCAGGACAGTCTTATTCAGAGTGATGGATTCAGGAAATCCTAATTGAGAGAGAAAAGTTTTTCAAACCTCTTGAATGTTTGGACTTTGTTTTCAGGTCTGACTGCTATGAAGGAGAAGGGATGGATTTGGAGTTGATAAAATGATACCTTCTTTATGAAATAGAAGTATCGAGTATCTGTTTTCTCACCCGAGTATAGTCCCACCATATACAGAAAGGTTTCTGATTGGCTTATAAGTTGAAAGAAGTTCAAGTCACTGGTGTTTGGTCTGTTTAAATCCAGAGTAATCCTTTTTCCTTTCCATCCTCCAAAAACCATGTTTCCAATTATGACAATTGCCATCCTTACCAGTGATTCCCTAAGTGCTAGGCACTGTGCTGGGTGCCTCATTTTCTTGTTGTTTTCAGGTTTTACAAGGTGAAGTGACTATATAGGGTCACACAGTTTGTAGGAGGAGTCACAGTTTGACTCCAAAGCCTCCTGCCTGTTCCCATCATCCCTGCCTGAGACTATGTCACGGTCTTAAAGACTACTCCTTCAAATGCATTTGGGTCTCCATTCCCAAGTTAAAAGTCATGTTTCTTAAAATGGGTGAGGATTTAAGTTCAGCTGATCCTCTCCTGATTCTTTATGAGTGCAGGATTCAAATAGCCAAAGAGAGGTCTGGCTTCATGTGTTTTAAATTAAAGGCCAATAGGCTGTGGTGCTGGCCCGATGAGTACTGCTGCAAACACTTCACAGCAGAGCTGGGCCTACATGGGAAGGCGTTCTCTTTTTTTTTTTTTTTTTTTTTGAGACGGAGTCTCGCTCTGTCGCCCAGGCTGGAGTGCAGTGGCCGGATCTCAGCTCACTGCAAGCTCCGCCTCCCGGGTTCCCGCCATTCTCCTGCCTCAGCCTCCCGAGTAGCTGGAACTACAGGCGCCGCCACCTCGCCCGGCTAGTTTTTTGTATTTTTAGTAGAGACGGGGTTTCACCATGTTAGCCAGGATGGTCTCAAACTCCTGACCTCGTGATCCGCCCGTCTCGGCCTCCCAAAGTGCTGGGATTACAGGCTTGAGCCACCGCGCGCGGCCGGCGGAAGGCGTTCTCTTGGCCATGGAGACCATGATGACCCAGCCCAGTGGAAAGATGATTCATCAAGCCCAGGCAGCTGGCAGGCAGGAAAAATACCGACTCGGGCTTTGGGTGGCTTCGTGGTCTCTCCAGGGACTGAGCAAGGCTGCCTTGTTGTTTCGGCAACTGCTGGATTAAATCCCAGTGATAGAGTTGTGGGCTCCTACGGTCACTGTCTGGAACTGCTCGTTACTGGCTCACACCTGCTCCTCAGTCAGCATCAGGGGTGCCACGCGTGCTAAATGGGACTGTCTTCTTTGCAGTTGTGAGTGAAAGATCAGAGGGTGGTTTTCTTCTTTTTTTTTTTTTTAATTGCTCCTAATCTCAGAACTGCCTCTTATTGTATCAGCTGCTGAAAAACCCAGTGTGTACAGTTGATTAATAATAATTTTCCTTTTTCTTGTTTTTTTTTTTTTTTAATTTTTTTTTTGAGACGGAGTCTCGCTCTGTCGCCCAGGCTGGAGTGCACTGGTGTGATCTCGACTCACTGCAAGCTCCACCTCCCGGGTTCACGCCATTCTCCTGCCTTAGCCTCCGGAGTAGCTGGGACTACAGGCACCCGATACCACACCTGAATAATTTTTTGTATTTTTCGTAGAGACGGGAGTTCACCGTGTTAGCCAGGATGGTCTTGATCTCCTGACCTCGTGATCCACCCGCCTTGGCTTCCCAAAGTGTTGGGATTACAGGTGTGAGCCACCGTGCCCGGCCTTTTTGATTATTTTTTACGCCAGCCAGGAGTGTGGGCTTACCAACTTCTTTACAGCCCAATGATAAACACAGGTGATGGGGTTCAGTATTGTTATTGGCCATCACAAATAGCTCTGGCTTTCCATTAACCTGAAAGGCAGCTACTTAGAATCCTGAGAGCTGGCTCAGGTCATGGGTGTCTCTGACATAAAACCCACTGGAATCTGATACTGTGATTTCTGATCAAAATACTCAGGATACTTAGCATTCTTTCAATCCAGCTGCGATCCACTTTTGCCTTCAGCTCCTATTCTGTTTTAAATTCGACTGGAAAGTTTTTGTTCAAGCTATTTAATGTAATTGAAGGGTAAACAGCATATAAAGCACTGAGCTTATATAAAGAAATACTTTCCCAGCCTCGGGTTTACTCTTCTCTGGTCTAGGAGGCTGGCTCAGCCAAGCCATAGTTCCCCCAGCCTCTCCCCACCACCCCAGGGCAGGTGCCAGTGAGGACTCAGGGTAACAATTTGGTTTACAATATTCCCAAGTCAAGGGGCCTAGTCCTGGGATCACTGCATTGAGGACGGCTAACAGCAGGGACACACAGGATACTTCTGGGTTTATGGTGAAACCCATCCTTGTTGGGGCATTGTCCATAACACCACGTAGTATTCCTTGTATAAGGCCCACATGGTGGATTTACTTTAGAATTTCATGTCAGGCTGTCCTTTGAAGAACTGAAGGAAGCCTATCATGTTTGCCAAAAGCCCAGGTTTGCAAAGACTCGAGAAAAGGGACTGTCTGCTCAGGTCACACAGTAACTGTTAAGTTTTATGGCTACACATTTATTCCTTCCTGTTCTTCACTCTGATTTATTTTACATTTCCATTTTAATAGCCATCTTTTAAGGGGCCGTGGTGGGGGATAAATAATTCCTTTTTTTTTTTTTTTTTGGAGAGTCACCATTATCCTCAGTCTCTCCAGGGGTCCTCCAGGGAGGTCTTGAACCTGTGGGGACCTTCCGGGATGCTGCCATGCTAAGTGCTGCTCTGCACAGGGAAGTCTGTTTCCTGGTGGGATCCAGATTTTTCAGACACTGGCACTGAGGGTGCAAGACTGTGGTCAGTGGCTGCTGCTTTACGTGGCAAGATTTGTCCTGAACCCCCAGGCTGGGCCCAGGGCTGCGTGACTACTTGGCCATCCTGGAATCCCTCCACACACTCTCTGCACTCTGTGTCACTCCAGCATAGGCATGTTCTCTTTCTGGGCTCCAAAGCCCCTGCCTGAACTCTCCTCCTTGTGGGTCTTTTTCCTTTATTGAGAGTCCTAGGTCCTACAGGTTTGTGAAGACACAATGGGGAGGGGAAAAAAGAGTGTATGAGTTTTTATGAGAAAGCTTAGGTTGGACTCCCAAAGCTGTTTCCACCTAACTCTGACTCAGCGGCTGTTTCTGGACCTCCCACCTGGAAACTCAGGGTGATAACATCTGCCTTGGAGAGTTCCTCTACCCTGAAGGGTAGAGGAGGCACCAGGTTGTGCTTTTATTGTATCATTGGCCAGCTCGGGGACCCTTACAGGCTGTCTCATTTGATCTAGTTCCTTGCTTAGGAGTCTGTATCCCAGAAGTTAGATCAACAAGGTCACAGGTGAGGGACTGGCAGAGCCAGCAGGACAAGCTGGGCCACTGCTGTTTGTCATCGTTTCCCATTACAGTGGAAATTTAGTCACGTCCTCAGTGAAGTGTCGGGCACTGCCCTGGGCACGTGAACAGAACGGCTGCCGCTGGGAGGCACGTCCGTCCTCAGTCCCGTGGCCCAACTGTTCTGATGACCTCCACGTGTGAGGTGTTGGTGGCTGGTTCAGAAACCACCTTGGAAGCAGGGCCGTGAGCCCGCATTCATTCCCCTTGCACTTGGTGCTGGGGTCACAGTGATAGCAGTTGTTTGGTGCCCTCTGTGCAGTGTGTGATTCGTGAGTGCCCTGGGGCCCAGCAGAGCGGGAGCGGGCCCGGGTTGGGTGGACGTGCCCTGCCTGCTGGTCCTGGCCATTGCTGGCATTTTTCCTTTCTCCGTGCAAGATACCCTAAGGAGGCTAGACTGCCCTTCTGTGCCTGGATGTTTCTGCTACAGCTGCTTTGAACTCTACGTCTATTGGAAACCTTTCCACTTAGTTGGTCCAGAGGCAGAGCTATGAAGTAACAGGCCGTGCAGGGCCTCGGCCTGGCTCTAGCCCTGATCCTCAGGTTACTTGCCTAACCGCCGCCGTAGGCCTCAATTTCCTCTGCTGAACATTCTGAACCTCCATGAATTAGCTGCCTGCCAGTTAGGGATTTTAAAATTTTACAATTTTCTTTGGACCACCTGGTACCCTCTCACCTAGGGGCAGAGTCCCAGCTTCCCCCTGTGGTGTTGGAGGCCTTTGTGTCCCAACCCTGCCTGTCCCACCAGCATCATTTCGCCCTGTTCCCTGTCGCCCACTCTGGGCCAGTGACATCACGCTGTGTGACACACCTAGGTCAGGACAAGGGGAGCCAGGGAGCAAATGCAAGCCTGGCCCAATGTGGGGTGTCTCCTCTGGCCATTCCTGGGATCCCAGTTCTTACTCACTGGGGTGCATGTACAGGTGGCGAAATTCAACTTGAGGCCAGGCCAAGTAAGGCTGTGTCAAACGCTCTCCAGGCCCTGGTGTCCGGGGGCTGTGTGTGCACCTCTTAGCCGTGTTGGACCCTGGAATTCGTTTTTCATCCTTAAGAAGGAAAACGTGGTTTTATTTTACTGTCTTAGCTTGATTCTTCTGGCTTCTTCAGGCTGCCCTCTGCTGGACAGTTCTGGCAACAGGGTGTGGAGCCTCCGCCTCTGATAATTCATTTTACTCCTGCACAAACCACTGGGAATCAGGAAAAGAGATGCTGATGGTCAGGTGATGGGATTTCTTCTCTGGTGCTACGCAGCGAGTTTCCTTTCCTGAGCATAGAGGACACCCTCAGGAGTGTTCAGCCTTTCTCAGGTCACCTGAAGTTGCCCAGCGTTCTTACTGACTTTTGTTTCTGGCATAAAAAAGGAGAAATCTAGCAGTGTCTGAGATATGCTCACGGTTCTGGGAAGGCCTTTCTGAAATTTGAGCTTATAATGCAGCAGTCAGGAGTGCAGTTGAATGCTAGCTCCCCCATTCCTGGTTATGTACCTCTTGGGGAAGTTGAGTGACTGTCTCATCCTGATTCACCTGGGACTGTCTCCGTTTAGCATAGAAACAGCCTGAGAACATCCTCAGTCCAGGCAAATTTAGACAGTGGGTCACCCTGTAAGTTGATTGACTTTTGGAGGCTTTAGTATCCTCAGCAGAGATACTGTTCCTTCTGAGGGTTATTCATGGGGTGTCATAGCATCCTACCTGTGGAGTCTAAGCAGGTGTGCCAGTTTTCTAGGGCTGCTGTAACAAAGTAACACAACCTTGGTGCCTTAAACAACAGAAATCTATTGTCTCATGGTCCTGGAGGCCAGAAATCTGAAATCAGAGTGTTACCAGGGCCATGCTGCCTCTGAGACCAGTAGGAAAATGCTTCCTTGCCTCCTCCTAGCTCCTGGTGGTTTCTGGCAATCTTTGGGCAATCCTTGGCTTGTAGACCCATCACCCCAATCCTCCATCTCCCCAGAGCGCCCTCCCTGTGTCTGTCTTCCCTCTGTACATGTTTGTCTCTGCATCCAAATTTCCCCCTTTTAAAGGACACCAGCCATACTCGGTTCGGGCCCACCTTCATAACCTAATTTTTAACTTGATTACCTCTCTGAAGTCCCCATCTCCAAATAAGGTCACGTCAGAGGCACTGGATATTAGGGCATCAACATATCTTTTTGAGGGGACACAGTTCAACCCCTAGCAGCAGGGCTAGCTTTGACTCTTACCGTTATTTGTATCACCAGTATTGCAATCCTCGAGAAACCAAGAAAGAACTAAGAAACAGATCCTGTGCCCCAGAGCCGATGGCACGAGGGGCTGGGTAGGGCAGCCTCCTTCATAAAGTGGGGGTTGACATTCAGTTCCTTGCCACCGTTTCAGTACAAAAGATCCAGGCACAGTCCTTCTGACCTCCGGGCTTTTGTTCTGTCTGCTGTAGATGGAGCAGGTGAGGAATGAGCTACTTCAGGAGAGAGCTGCGAGGCAAGACTTGGAGTGTGACAAGATTTCCCTGGAGAGGCAGGTGAGGGCAGCTGGCCTGGGAGCTGCCTCCCCCTCCATCGGCTAACCCTACCCCACTGCACTGGTTTGAACTAGAAGCCCTTGGAGGTCCCTCCTTTACTTGGCATCCCAAGACCTCTGGAGGGTAACAGTCCTTTTCCAGAGTTGTTTCTCCTGGTTATAGGAAATCTGCATGGAAGTTCAGCAGCTGGGGGAGGAGGAATTGCATGTATTATTTTTTAGATCCTAAATTCTAATATAAAGAGAATGAAAAAGAATCCATGTCATCAAACACATGAGTGGCTAAGAAAGCTTCATCGGGTCATTATTTCTTTTACATGATTTCTGTTCATGTTCTTCACTGCACATGACTGGCAAAGGAGCCTATTTCTCCTGTCCCCCTGTAGGTTTCTAGGGCAAGGCAAAGCCTGTTTGACATCCGGGAGTCTTAGGACATGGCAAAAATTTCATTCAGGCTTATGAGGGAGTGTGATAGAACCTCTTCTTCTGACCTGCAGCTGAGTTCAAGGGTTTTCCTTGGAAGCATCTCTGGGTTCCCCAGGTCTCCAGGCCACAGGCCCTGGTGCAGAAAGCAGCCCCATCACAGGCAGCGACCAAACACCAGGTTTTGCCCTGTGTTCTTCGCTGCTCTGCGTAGAGCGTGGCAGACACATAGCCCCTCATGGTCTCCCTATGTTCTTCCAGAACAAGGACTTAAAGAGCCGGATTATCCACCTGGAAGGTTCCTACAGGTCCAGCAAAGAGGGACTGGTCGTGCAGATGGAGGCCAGGATTGCAGAGCTGGAGGACCGCCTGGAGAGTGAGGAGAGGTGAGCCGGGCCCACTACAGTGCAGAGGCCCCAGTGGGCAGTGACCGTTCCATCGCAGTGTGCTCTCACATTTGGGATCTCGCCCGATCCTTGCAGCCTGTAAGGAAGGCAGAGCAACTACCACCTTACTTTTATAGATGAGAAAACAGAGACCCATCAAAATAAGTGACTTCAGTAAGGTAGCCTGGCTGGATACTCGTGTAGCTGGGTAAAAGCTTAGGACCCCCACTTCTCAGTCCATGGCGGTGCCACTGTACTTGCTGTCCCTTTTCCCGTAGTATAGACTGCCTCAGAAACGACCGAGTTTGAGCCACATTACAAGCCAGAAGGCTGACTCTGCCCTGGAGGCCAGGTGTATTTAAGCAGAGGCTGACTAGCCTCCAGTCAGAGATGGGGCAGGTCCGTCCCCAGTGGATGGGAGGGACATGGGATTAAGTGAGCACATTTCCTTTCCAACAACTCCATTCTCTGCAGCTAACTCTTGAATGGCAGCCCGAGGGCCAGCACCGGGTTGAACTTGAGCAGCCTTCCAGCTGTAGTTCTGACTCCCGGCCCCTCACCTTCCTAAAAGGAGCATGGTGTGCTGGCATTTGACGTTTTACATTATCTATTGTGTTAGCTGGGCTTCTGGGGAGTCAGGCCAGAACAGCCTGGAGTAGACCCAAGACATCTGCAGTTTGTGACTTCTTGCCTTACAAAGTAAAGCTCAGGAACTCCAGGCAGGCCTAGCCCCGGCTCAGCCCCTCGCTGACTCTGCAGCCTTGGGCTAGTACTCCCCTTCTCTGAACCCCGTTTCCTCACCTCTCTCACAAGCAGCTTCTTCTCCTGTGCAGTTGTGTTTCCCTGACCCTAAGCCTTGAGCTGACCAGGTACCCCTGTTTGGAGTTTCCCCTTCTCCACAGCCGGGCTGGGCTCCCTGCAGGGATGGGAGTGAAAGGGTTCTTGGTTCTGCTTCCTCCCTTCCAGGGATCGGGCCAACCTTCAGCTCAGCAACCGGCGGCTGGAGCGGAAAGTGAAGGAGCTGGTGATGCAGGTGGACGATGAGCACCTGTCACTGACCGATCAGAAGGACCAGGTAGGGAGCCTCTGTGTGCATTCGCTCGTAGATGAGATTGCACGTCTCAGGCTGGGGGAGCAAGGGAGGCCTCCCCGAGCAGCAGTGGAGTGTGAGTGGGCTGATTCCTCCCTTTCCACGCACCTAGTCACATCATAGAATGCGGGCTTCTCGCCTACGTAATTAGGAGATACCAGCAAATTCCACACCCTGAGTTTGGCTTTGAAAGAGTCACCTTGTCTTACCGCCTGCTCTCCATGTTTCCCAAGAGACTGGCTGCCCCATTGCCCATGTCCTGGTTGCCTGGGGAGATGGTGGCTGGACCTGGGGTGAGCTGAGTGCTGGGGCTGGGCCTTCAGCCGGCACTCAACCCACGCTCTGTCCCGGTGCAGCTGAGCTTGCGTTTGAAAGCCATGAAGCGGCAGGTGGAGGAGGCTGAGGAGGAAATCGACAGACTGGAAAGTTCTAAAAAGAAGCTGCAGAGGGAGCTGGAGGAGCAGATGGACATGAATGAGCATCTGCAGGGGCAACTCAACTCCATGAAGAAGGACTTAAGGTGGGCAGGTGTGGAGGCCAAAAAGGGCCCGATAATCTCCCCACAGTTGAACCAGGCTCTGCCTTCAGAGCATTCTCTCTCCTGTTGTCTCAAGCCAGCTCCTCATTGTTGCTTTTGGGGTTATCTTATCCTAGAAGTGGAGGTGGTTCTGTCCACTCCAGTCACCCTACACGGGCAGTAGGGTCTCATGCGTGTCATTCTTATACCAATGCCCCGATGCCAGCTGGGCAGATACCATCCCTGTTGATCAGAAGGGGAAACAGAGGCTTAAGGCAAGTAAGACTAGCTCACACCATCATGGAGGGGCAGTTCCTGGGTCAGCCTGGGCTTTTGTCTGACTTAGGGAGAAATAAGGTAAAGTTCTGATTTGTGTCCTTATGAGGACTAGGATTCCCTAAGCCTGGTTTCCAGGAGAGAGCAGCTCTCTGAAGCTTGTCTGCTGTGGTCCTGAGGATGGGGGCGTGGAGTGGAGGGTTGGGGACTGTGTGGGTTGCTTTTTCTGCTCCAGGGTCTCTCCCCGGGCTATGAGGTAAGATTCATGAGATTAGGTTCTTGCTAATCCATAGAGCTGAGCTTTTCTTGGAGGCTGACTGTGACACGGGGCTCTGTGCTGGCTGCCCAGGTAGTTCTCATCAATGGACAGAAGGCTCCAGCCCATTGAAAATCCTGTAAAACGGGGCCTATCAGGTCACTGGCCCCAAGGTTGGCATTAGGGTGCAGCATTTAAGAGGGCACCAAAAATCTTAGATAACATTTTAATGCAATATTCAAAAGATAATGCATGCCATCCATGGTGAACAGGATACCAAAATTTTAAATTAAGACAAGATCAATAATGACAGCCTGGGGAAATCAACAATACTGATCCTGTCCCAGCCTGGCCCACCCCATCAAGATGGGCTTTCCATACTGAAATAGGGGCAGTGGATTCCCTGTGGCTGAAGGGAACATCACCTGTTAAGTTCATGTGTTTCTTTTCTATGCCACTCAGTGGGATGCAGGGACAGCAACCCAAAACCCTTCCTTTATCTTCAAATTAGTGATGGGCCCCGGCCCAGGGCCAGGAAACATGCCCCTTGTTGTTTCAGCAGACTGAAGAAGCTGCCAAATAAAGTGCTGGATGACATGGATGACGACGATGACCTCAGCACGGACGGGGGAAGCCTCTACGAGGCGCCCCTGAGCTACACCTTCTCCAAGGACAGCACCACCGGCAGCCAGATCTGAGGGCTGTGGAAGTGCCTGTCATCCCTGCAGGAGCTGCAGCCACCCAAAGCAGGAGGCAGGGAGGGGAGCATCCGTCTGCCACCGAGACCATCGCCGCCTCTTTGCACAGCGTGCCAGCTCCTCAGTGTTACGTTCCTCGCCAGGGTCTCTCAGTGGGTCTTTGACAGGAAGCTTTTGCAGTTTAAAATGTTGGGATGCCTGAGAAACAGGAGCCACCACCCCCTCGGGTGTTGTGAGAGATACACTTTGGTAGGCTGAGGCCCCTGTTCCACAGTCACTATTTGCATTGCTGTCCCTGCCCCCATCCTAACTCCCCCTGCCAAGACAAAGGGTCCAGAAGGCTAGGACTTATTTAATAGCACCGTGCAGGGAGGAAACGATGTATAGCTTGTACATATTTTAAAGCAGACCGTCTCACAGACTGCTGCTGTTGCATTTGGAATGTGATGGAGGCTTGGTAGAGTGGCTGGTTTGTAAAGTTCACACACCTATATTGAGTATTTTTTTTTTTTTTGAGATGGAGTTTCACTCTTGCTGCCCAGGCTGGAGTGCAATGGTGCAACCTCGGCTCACTGCAACCTCTTCCTCCCTGGTTCAAGTGATTTTGCTGCCTCAGCCTCCCAAGTAGCTGGGATTACAGGTGCCCGTCACCACTCCTGGCTAATTTTTTGTATTTAGTAGAGACGGGATTTCACCCTGTTGGTCAGGCTGGTCTCAAACTGCTGACCTCAGGTGATCCACCTGCCTCAGTCTCCCAAAGTGCTGGGATTACAGGCATGAGCCACCATGCCCAGCCATTGAGTATTCTTTTTTAAAATATGAAGCTATTAGATTTTATATATTGAGGAGCAGAGGTGAGAGAGAGAGAGAAAGTCAAATAAAGACCACTTTGGAAATGAAGGTTGTAAAAAAAGAATTGTAGTGGTCACGGATAGCTAAGACTGAGCATAGCAGTTCACATGGTCTGGGTAAACGAGCCACTGGCACAGGGGAAAGCCAGAAGGTTGCTTGTGTCTGTGACTGCAGCTACGGCCTTGTTTGCTTATTTTATCTAGAATTCTGTTACAATTTCTGAACCGTTCTGAGACCTGTTCCCAATCACTGATTGCAATTTCTTTTACACAGGTTGGACAGGGAGACTTGTAGGTAAGGCTTTAAACAAATGAGGCCATTTTGGGAAGGATGGGGCCATGTGGTCATGTCTTACTGGTCCTTTCCTCGTTCCTCCCACAGCAAGCTTTTGGGATCGGGGGAATAGGAGGGTATGGGGGAAAGGTTCATAGACTTAGGTATGAGAATGAGGTGGGAGGTGTCCGGTAAGGTCATGGGGGAAGGGAGAGGAGAGAGGAGATAGGCAGGTGTGTGGGGGGGGCCTAGTGTGAGAAGGAAGACAGAGAAGTTCTTGAAAGCTGGGGGATGTGTGGGCAAGAGGTGGATTGAGCAGGATCTCAGGTTTATGTCGAGGAAGGGAGGAAAGAAACAGAAGTCAGGCAGAGGTGTGTCTGTGCAAACTGGAGAACTCCTTCCAGTTTCCTGGGAGAAAAAGACATTGCCAGCAGCAGGCTTGCAGGGAGTTGTTGAGGTGTGCGGGCAAGGCCACATGGCTGGAGAGGAATTTCAGGGAGCGCGGCATCGGGAGGATGCTAGACATCTGGGGACTCCCTCCTGGCCTTCCTGTGTCACTTCACAGTGTGACACTCTCCGGGCATACGCACAGGCCTGGCCCAATCACAGCTGGGCTTCTACAGGTCAGAGTATGGGACAGGATGTGGCCAGGGAGAGGACCCTGTGAGTTGGTGACATATATGGGACAGAGGTGGTAGTGTTCAGCTGCTTCAGCAGTGTCCGCAACCATCCCAATAGGTGGGAGGCCTGTGGGCCAGAGAACTCCATGACAGTTGCCGTGGGGTCTCACCTGCGCCAGGTCAGAGCCCCCCCGACAGGATTCAGAGTGGTCAGCCCAGTTTAAGAGTGGGAGTCTGGAGCCAGAGAACCAAGCCCCTTCCACGTCTACAGGGTCACCGTCATCCTCACCACAGCCGGGGGTGATTCTCGTCTCTGCTTGCTTGTGTGGGGTGTGGACAATTCCTCCCTTTAGTCATTCACTCATTTAGCAAATATTTATTGGGCATTGATGATATGTCAGGCACAGTCCTTGGCACAGAGAATACAGCAGTGAATTAAACAGGTACAAATTCCCTCCCTCCTGGAGCTCAGTGTCGGGAAAGCGGGTGGTAGATGACAATCAAGCAAATCGACATGGAGGTCGAGCACCTCTGTACTCAAGCCCTCTGTCTGTCTGTCTTCCTGAGGACGCGACAAGCCTGGTCCCCTAGAGCCCACTTTGACCCTTGATATGTTCATAATTTCCCTGCTGCTTCCGCCATCGTTAGACATCTGCGAATAAGCCTGCCTAGAGAAGCCTCAGCCCACTCATACCTAGAGACGGAGCTGGGGAAGGTCAGCACGCCCAAGAACTTTGGGAGCGTGTGTCTGTTTCGGTTTGTGAGAAAGTGGCTGCCCCTCATTCTGGTCAGTTCTTTCCAGTAGCCATGGGGCTGGCTACAAGAAGCAAAACGGCCCGTGCAAAGAGAACAGAGGTCACTTTTCAAAACACTTGCATCATTACCCTAAAAATAGGCTGTTATACATTTTGACAATTGTGCTATCCTACACTCTGAGGGAGCTGGCAACGCATGCGGTGTAGTGGAGTGGGAAGAGTTAAGAGACTGGAAGTTAAGACATGGGTTTTCAAGTCCCAGCTCATCTCACCCCAGGGACCTTGCCAGTGTGCTCACTCTCAGAGCCATGGATTGCCTGGAACAAAGCGAACATTAGGGCCCACGGTCCTTTCCAGGTATAACATGCTATCGTTCTTTAATTTTATTATATATACATACTTTTTTTTCTGTTTTTTTTGTTTGTTTGTTTGTTTTGCTTCAAGAACTAACCCTGATCAAGAGTATTTTCTTTAGCTAGCTTAAAAAGAAAACATATATTTTATGTAAAAACACCTACATGGCCAAATGCAATACTGAAGAGACAATCATCCTGTATCTTTTGTGGTTTTTCCTGCTTTGGAGTGGTGTTCTACAATGCCAGGTGGCTTATTCCGTTGGGTTTCTGCTTTGGGGTATGGTTTGGTTGCTTTGGGTTGTCATGGGAAAGAGACATTCTCCTTGCAGCTACCTCCATGTAAGTGAATTCCTGGATAAAGCGAGATTTCCTTTCAATAAACACTGTCACCCAATGGGAATTTTGACTCTCCTGTGATTGTGACTTACTTGTTTTCTCCAGAGCTTGGCTCTGTGTCCTCTAAGAAACTGCCAAGGTGAGTGGCTGGGAGCTACTGAGGGAAGTGGAACTTGGAGGCCTTCCAGTCCTGGACCGGTTTCTGAAACAGAAGGGTGGGGACTGGTCAGTGGTGAATGCGGAGGGAATTAATGGTCCTGGATTCTTGTGATGTTCTGAGAAATCCAAACTGCCTGTTCCAGAAAATGGCAAGAGAGGGAGCATGTTCAATGTTAATTACAGAATAAACAGGAGCCTCCTGTGTACCCCTTTTTCTAAATTGGAGGTCTTCTGCATCATAGTTGGCACATAATCTCTCTTGATCTCACACCAGGCCCATAGCAGGCACCACAGTCTCTGTTTTACAGAAAGCAAAGCAGCTTCCCCATGGAAGGGGGCCGATGATGATCATTGTCATCAGATCTGTCTATTCTTTGCCCTTTCCCCCGGAGGGTGACCCGTATAGGCCCTGGATTCCCTGATGGCCCCTCTGGTTGGGTTCAGCCAGTGGGAGCAGGTGGAATTCTGGGTATGTCTCCATCACTCCCTGCTGCGTGTGGCATTTTCAGGTGGGCTCCCCTGGGACTTGGGTGAACTTCTTCAGCCTCTAGTTCTAAGTGGGGGGGAGGGGTGGTGTGGCTTTCTCTTGCTGTTCCTCTCGGTCCCTGCCCTGGTGCGTTCCTGCCACACTGCCCACTCACCAGAGCAGCCCTTCATTGAGCCACCGCAGCTCACTGCTGTGTCCTGTCCAGAGCTCTGTACACAACCGCCTCTGCCTCTGGGTCAATGTAGACGACCTATCCCTCCAGCTCTCTGGCAGCACTGATTCTCTTCATTCTAATTGGAAGGGGTAACCTAATGTAAATGAGATTTTCTAATTTTAGTAAGTGCAAAGCCTTTGTATAGATCGTTTCCTTTTTTTTTTTTTTTTTTTGTAAAAAGTCAGGTATATTGGTATATTGAGGTACATAATTTTCTAATTTGTAGTAACAGTCACCCTTTTTAGCATTATTTGCTTTTGTATTTAGGCCTCTGTATTTGGCCCTTCTACCGATGTCCTCTTGGTGGGAATGAGATTCTGAGTGGATACCTTTCCCTCAGGTCCTCGGGAAGAATGTGACGCAGAAGGCCCAGAGCCAAAGGAAAAACGTTCCCCCAGGCCGGCGGTTCATTTCCTTCACATTCTCAGCATTCCTCCTCTGAGCTTGTGGATAGTTACTGGTAGCCTGTCTTTGTTGGAAGACTGTCATTAGCCAGAAATGTTTCTGTTGTAAATCTTCAAATGATTGGGGAGAAATGACTTGACAGCAGGTTCCTCTCAGGGGCGTGACAGCCCCAAATTCAGACATTCTAGGCTTTGCAGAGGGGATCCACATGCCTTGGTCCTGCCATCAGACCTGCCGAATACATAGGGCTAAAGATTGTCACTGACTTTCACGGGCATGACTGAGACCCAGCCTGTCTCCATCAACAAAGAAAGGCTGGAGTGTGTGCCTCCCCCGGGTTATGAAAGCTAGAGAAGTGCAGGTCACAGAGACATTCAGCAGTAAGTTGAATGTGGTGTGGGGGGAAGGTTGCAAGGTTCCCACTGCGCGGGATCTCACTTGGTCTCACCACAGTTGTCAACAGCTCCTGGGGGTGGGAAGTGTGATTCCAGAGGTTTGCTGGGTAGATGCAATTAACCAATTTTTGAAGAAAGGTGGAAACTGGTTTTTTGGGAGGTAAGGAAGCTGAGTCTCGGGGAAGTTGGGCATTTTGCCATCAGCCGCACATGGAGTGAGTAGACAGCCCACAATTAGCACCTGCCAGCGTGGACCAGGCACCGCCGGTGAACAAGGTCTAGGACCTTACGTGCTTACAGTGGGGCTACAAAATTGTTATTAAACTAAATGGAAATGACCTGTCCATATTAAGTCCTTCGTATATTTATGTGATGCCAAATGTGTCTGTCTTTCCTTGTGCTTTGCTAATCAGACCTCTCACCCGAGTACTGGGTGTTGGGCTGGAGGCTGGAGGCCCAGGCTCAGCAGCAGTGAGCTGCCTTCCTGGAGGTGGCAGCATAGTCTCTGCCAAGCCAGGGGAAGCGGTCCCAGTGGGAATGGGCTCTGCCTTCCCGTGAGTGGGCAGGAGGCTGACCTGTGTCCAGATGGGGAGAAACCTTGTGGATCACAGCAAGCTTTGAGACTTAATGGCATGTGCAGAGCTCATCTGGAAGGAGGGGGATGCCTCAGCCCCCTGCCTTTCCCGTGAGTAGCAGGGCTACAACTTTGGAAGTAGGACCCAGCCTTTTGACGCAGTGTGTGGTGGGCTGGAGGTGGGCAGGGTTGTGTGTGCAGGTGGTGGGTAGTGCCCCTGCCACATGTAGAGATCCAGGGCATCTCTTCTGGACCCCACCCAGGGACTGTACAACTTTACTATGGGAACAGACCCAGTAGTATATTGGGGCAGTGGGAATGGTTCTTTACTAAAGCCTAAGATCCCTTAACAGGGCAGAAGCCATCACTGGGCAAATCTTACGGGCCAAGAATCTTTTGCACTTTATCTGATTTAATCTGCACTCTGTGAGGTCGGTGGCGTTACCCGCTTTGGCGAGTTAGGAAATGTGTATAAAGATCAGTAACTTGCCCAGGGTCACCCAACTAGTAGCTAGAGTGGCTAAGTCCCAGGTCTGCCACTCTAACCACCCACAGTGGCCTGTACCTTACCGTAGCCATTCTCACCCTGCTGGCCCTGTGAAACAGTCACTGCTGGCTTCCCTAACTGAGGACACTGGACACAAAGGCTGGGCCGCCGGATTGCGAGTCTGTGCTTGCAGCCTGAGGCCTGCTCTAAGGGAAGGCAGATGGCCTGCCTCTCCTTTCTGCAAAACCCCCTGCCACCTGCTGCGTGCTGCCAGCCTGACTCACTGACTCCAGCTACCTCTGGGCCTCTGGCCCTTCCAGGATGGGCTTGTTTTCCAGGAAAGGGTTTGGAGATTAAGATAAGCCAGCTGCCTCCAGTTAAAGGCCCTGCTGCCTTTGAAAGGGCCGGGAAGCCTGCCAGTCCAGCTCCTTGGTTTGCTCGCTTCTCTCTGTGGCTGGGGCTGCCTCGCCTTTCGTCTGTCCCTGCCTATCGTCGGGCATGAGGCTCTTTGGAGACAGGCATAGGACTCCCTGCAGAGCGAGGCAAGGGATTCGTAAAACGGGTGCCCAAGCTCCCTCTGGGGCTCTGGCTCCCCCATGGCCCTGTCTGTTCTTCCTGGGGAAGCTGCTTCTGGCATTGAGGTAACGAAGAACTAGAAAACAGAACTGGCCTCCTTTCAACCTGCCGCCTCCTCCAGCCTGGGTAGAGTCCCAAGCTCTGGCCTTCCTGAACAGTGCTTGTTCCTGACTTACACATAGATGGTTTTCTAAACCAAGTTCATTTTCTGAAACAGAATGAATAACTCACTCCACTACCTCCTCCCCTTCATGGCAGAATTTTTTCTTTTGTCCGTGTTTTCGTGGCTGCTGGATTCTAAAATCAAGGTGCAAGGTGCTTTGGGGCTTACTAAAGTTGTGTAGCCTTCCCAGGCCCTGTGGAAAGGTTAGGTGCACCCAAGATAACCAGGGTTGGTTATTTCCCGTGAGAGCCAGAGGGGTGCAGGCTGGAAGCATAGTGCTCCCTCCGCCCCCGCGCTGGTCATCATGTGGAGTGTGTGCTTTCTAAGAAGTGCCAGCCTGTGTCCAGAGCCTGCTCGGCAGATGTTAAGCCACCTGTGGACTTAGTCACGGTGACTCTGCTACCAACAGCAGCAACATGGACATTTAGGGAGGAGCAAATAAGAGGAAGGAAGAAGCAGGCGAAGTAACAAGGTGTGACATCTGATCTCTAGGCATTTCCAATGGAGGGATTTGGTTTGTTTATGTTTCCACCACCAAGAATTAACAGTGGTTAACAGCTGTTCATATCTGTCTGCTTTACATTTTTAAATAAACATTACAGATATAATTGAAGTTCTCTTTTTGTCCCTCACTCCCTGCCAAAGGCAACCCCTATTATCAAATCTGCTGGGTATTCTATTCAATTTTAAATACTTTTACATGTATGCATCCATGAACACCATGTAGTATGTTTTGTGTATTTTAAAATGTCATATACATCTTAGCATCTTGTACATAATACTCTGTGACTTTTACATTCAAAATTATGTTTTTTTGAGGGCTATCTTGATGTAGATTATTTAGGCATTTGTTTTCCTTTTTAATCACTTTATTGCTTGAGTACCTAGACAAATTTATACAACCAGGGCAGAGACTGTAGATGATTCATATTTCCAACTGGGAGGGAGGATTCGCTTGGTTTTATAGTATCGAGCCGGACAGTGAATCTAGCTCTCTCAGAATCAGAGGAAATTTAGCAGCCTTATCCTTTCTGCTCCTCTCAAGATGCTTTTGAACAGTGACTGCTTTCTTAATTAAATGGTAGAGATCTTCAGGGAGATCAGGAGCAAGTCCCTTAGACTTAAGAATTCTTAAGATGTTATTGTCTGTCACAAAACGTACTTGTGCAGCACCGTGTGAATCTCTCAGGATCACACCGATTTGTGAAGGAGTCAGGCTCTTCTTGGCCAGTTTGTAAATCTACTCCTTCACATTGTCAGATGTCAGCTTCAGCCAAGTAGGGACGCCGTGGTGACAGGGCAAAGCCAACTGGGACAGGCCCTTCCTGGGGGCATGCCTGCGACCGCTGATGGCAGCAATCAGGCAGTGAAAGCTTGTTTTTATTTTTTTATGGTAATTTTTTGGGTAAATTAAGTGTTGAGTGTTGAGTTTTTAAAATACTGATTGCTTTATATGCCATCTGCTTCAAAAGGAGTTGAATTCTGCTTCAGGCATGCCATGGTAGCTGGTATCAAACTGAACTCTTCCGCTGAGAACAACTAGAAAAGGTGGATAAAAGTTTCTTAAAAACAGCTGTTTGAAGACCTGGGAGAACAACCAAGACATTCTGACGTGGAATTGACTATTGTTCTTCCCCGGCTGCTGTTGCTACAGGTCATGGTGCTCGCAACCCTCCTTGGATGGTCGGATGGGTGAGAGAGGTGCTCACACAAATGCCCTGCAGTTTTTTTTAAGACAAAATATCACCTCCTTCAGTTTGAAACTGTAGTGGAATCCAGACAGCGGGATCTTCAGGCACTGGGAAGGCTGGCAGGGGGACACTGTGGAGCAGAGCCAGGGCAGGCCAGGCTGGGAGCTATATTGTAGGGTGCTCAAATTCTACCAAGATTCTAAAATATCACAAGTGTAATTAGGGGTGCATTGTTTAAAAAAATAGTCTAAAGGAAGTCAGTACCTTATGAGCCGCACCGGGGAGCGGTCAAGGGCTGCTCAACCCCAAGGGCTGACTTGACCAATGGCACAGTGACTAAAGTGCACTGTAAGGAGAGTGGACCCAGGCAGGGAGTGTCAGGGTGAGATTTGGCTGAGCTGGGATGTCCAAGTTTGGGACCAGAGCTGCCCAGGCCTAAACAGCAAAAGAGGAACAGCAAAAACTGCCCCAGAGAACTTCTTTCTCCATTTTCACCCTAGAGCCCTGTTTCTCCTTGTCCTTCCAGTATGGAGAAGAAACACTAAAGAATATTGATTGGAAAGAACACTGACTTCTCAGCCTGTTTTGGGGTGGCATTTTCAGCTTTCCTTGGGTGGCCACATGTCTCGTTTCAGGCTCACACAGACCGAGGTCTCACCAGCTCTCTCCCCTGTGGAACCGTGGTGGCATCTTCTGTGTGACGGTGAATTTTAGGTGTCAACTTGACTGGGCTAAGGGATGCCCAGATAGCTGGTAAAGCACGAACCCTGCGTGTCTGTGAGGCTGTTTCCAGAAGAGATTCGGCTCTGAATTGGCAGACTGAGGAAAGCAGATGACCCTCCCCACGGTGAGCAGGCTCCATCCAATCTGCTGAGGGCCCTAACTGAACAAAACAGTGGGGGAATAGAGAATTCATTCTCTACTTAAGCTGAGACATCCGTCTTCTCCCACTCTCAGACATCAGCGCTCCCTGCTCTCCAGCCTTCAAACTCTGAATGGGACTTACACAATCACTGCTACTCGTCCCCCCGACACCCCCATTTTCAGGCCTTTGGGCTTGCGCTGAATTACAGCTTGCAGATGGAAAATCATGAGACTTCTCCACCTCTAACTGCACAAGCCAATTCCTATAATAAATCTCTCTCTCTCTCTCTTTCTTACTCTCTCTCTCTGTCTCTCTCTCTCTCCACACACAAACACCCACACCCACACACCCATTGGTTCTATTCTCTAAGGATCCTTGATTAATACACTCATTCATCCCTTGAAACGCCCACCTCTGGTGTGGAATTGACCATTGTTCTTCCCTGGCTGCTGTCGCTATGGGTATGGTGCTCGCAATCCTCCTTGGATGGTTGGATGGGTGAGAGGGGTGCTCATACCTCCCTGGGCTAGCTGGGGGCTAGTTGCCTTGTTCATTTTGCTATATTCCATTTGGACCCTTTATGACTGGAGTGTGTACTACACTTAGCAAACTTTTAAGTTCAACACAGTACCTGGAATCCTTACATCCTGGGAGTAGCTCTTCCAGCACTTCAGAACTAGAGGCGTGCATGGTGGTGTGTGTTCTTAGGTATGCATTTCCTAGATGCACGGTCCTGAAATGAAGTAACACCTCAGTTTGCCAAGAGGCCTTCCGTGTGCTCCTGCTTGGCAGGTGGGGAGACTGAAAAGATTAATTACTTCCTTTACATATTTATTTTTCTATATAGAATAAGGTAACTGTATTACCAAAAATTGGAAAATAACCCCACCAGACTGATGGAACCATTATTTGCATTTTGGCTCATTTCTTTCCAGTTTTTTTTTTTTTCTACACCGTTTTTAAGGCATAGGTACAACTACAGTGTTTATATGATTTGTATATGTTTTTGTTGTCACTTAACATTATAAATAATAGATAATCTTGATCATTTTTTAAAACTGCTTTTTAAAAATGCACTTAAAAATCACATCCCATTGAGTGAATCCTGTCATCAGTTAGTTATAATACTATTCCTATATTAACAGATGTTTAGGATTTGGAATTCTGCCTTCCTGCATCAAATACTGTTACATCTGTAGCTTTTTCATCTTTCAAATAATTTGCTTTGGCTAGATGACCAGAAAGAGAAGAGGAAAGAAAAAATCTTTAAGTCTCTATAAGAGTTCCTAATATGGTTTGGCTATGTGATCCAAATTTTATGTTGCATTTTAATTCAAAGTGTTGGGGGAGGCACCTGGTGGGAGGCGACTGGATTATGAGGGCAGATTCCCTTCCTGCGGTTCTCGTGACAGTTCATTCTCGCGAGATCTGATGGGTTAGAAGTGCGTGGCACGTCTCTCCTCACGCTCTTTCTCTCTCCTGTTGCCATGTGAATACGTGCTTGCTTCGCCTTTGCCTTCCACCATGACTGTAAGTTTTCTGAGGCTTCCCAGTCATGCTTCCTGTACAGCCTGCAGAACTGTGAGTCAATTAAACCTCCTTCATAAATTACACAGTCTCAGGTAGTTCTTTATAGCAGTGTGTGAACGGACTAATACAGTTCCCAAATTGATTTTCAGAAGGGTTTCCTAGTTTGTATAGATCCAAGTAATTACATATGTGTCAGTTTCTCCCTTTCTCTCTCCCATCAGCTTTGATTATTAACGTCTCTCCCTGAGTAATAGATTAATCTTTCTTTCATGGGGCAATTTTTTTGTATATTGTTAGTGAAGTTTCTTTTATAAATTGTCCTTTTGTGGGTCCTTTTAATTTTTTATCTATTGTCTAGTGTGGTTTTTGAGTAGCACATAAAAGAAATGCAGATAGTACAGGAGGGTAAAGCAATGAAGAGTGAGTTTTCCATTCTTGGCCCTCATTTCTCCAGGCTCTACGCAGAGGCAATCACTGTTTCTAGTTTATTTTGTTTCTTCTGCTTCTTGTACCTTTTTCTTGGGGACTCCTGGATCCCTTGCCCTCTGGCTTCCCACTGCCTTTCAGCTTCTCTTTCTAGGGCACCCTACCCCCAGCTGCAGTGTCAGGCCTGGTGCATCTCTCTTCCCTAACATGTCCACAGTGGTCAGATCTCTAAACATATGAACACTTACTGGGGGAGGTAGTGAGGATGGGAGCCAGTGGAGGAAGTGGCCTGGGAGGGAGATATTGCCAGGTAGATCTCATCTTCCTGAGATGGCAACAGGAGATTTGGACCAAAGGCTCAGGCTCTGTGGGGGACAGCATTTTGAACCAGGGACTGCGGAAGTGCAGTTTTCTTGGTTCTCAGGTGTGCTCTTTAAGGAGGAGACTGATGGGTGACGGAAGGCTTCACAGTCCTGATGTAATAGCTGAGGTGGACAGCAGGGGGAGCTGTTGGCCGCTTCTGGCCCAAATGTGGCACAGGAAAAGATTAGTGGCTCCTGTGATCCAGGGCCCCACTTATCAAGTGGTGAAGTCCCAAAGAGGACTTTGGACAAACGAAGCTTTACGTTCCTGATGTTGCCCAGGTAATCTGGTGCGCCTATGTTACCCTTATATGAACTGTTTCAATATTTGCATTGCAACAAACTGAATTCCAACATTTATTGTGAGCTGCTATTTTGTGAGAGACCTATGTTATTCATGCATACCTTTCAAAGGGCAGTCACTGTACACCTAGTTTGCACTGGCTTATGATGAGATGAGTAAGGTTCAGTTCTGGACCCGACGGGATCAGAAATGTCCACTGAGAACGGAAAAAACAAGGGATGCAATTTCAAGCACTGGAAAAGAGGTACAGATGAAGTATGGCGGAGGTTCATGATGGGAAGCAGTGTCATTAGCTGGAGCAATCAGGGCAGGATTCATAGAGGAAATGGCATTCGAAAGGGCTTTAAAATGGGTGCAATATTTTAGAACGGTTTATTATGAAATTTTAATCTCCTAGAAAGGTGCATCTTTGGTGGAAAAAACACAGGGAACACGGGGATGAAAGCTGGGCTCAGAGGATCAGTCAGTTGCATTAACATCTTGAATTAATGAAGTGGAGAATTATTGGAAGTGAGACTGAAAAACACGTTTGGATCCATATTTTTGGAGAACCTTGAATACCACTCTTAGTAACAGGGAAGCAGTAGCTGCTTACAAGCAGGAGATTCCGGATAAAAAGTAGAGAAGTTGGGTTTTATGCCTTCTTGTCATTTCTGAGAAGATGAGTAATTTTTAAAAATAGCCAGTGAAATTTAGTTACTATAAAAGGTGTGATCCTTGATCATCAATAAGGACAATCAGCTTCTCCCAATGGAGAAATCTCTCATGATCCATTTCACACATCCCTGGGTGCAAATGACTACCTAGTCCACACCAGTGCTTCTCAAACTTGAGTGTGCATCAGAATAATCTTGAGGGTTTGTGAAAACAGACTGCTGGGCCCACTCCCAGAGTTTCTAGGACTGCCAAGAATTTACTGCTGATGCTGCTGGTCTGGGGACCACACTGAGAACCTCTGGGTTTAAACATCCTACCTGACCTTTCTCATTATATCCGCTGGGTGGCAGCAGAGAGCACCACAGGCACTGCCTAGAGGTCAGACCTGGAAAGCCCAGGCAGAGGCTGTGGAGGGCTATTTCTGTGTGTTCAATGTAGGTCATTTTTGCTGCCAATGACAATAGAAACCATCCACAATATCAAACTCTTCAAAATTCCAGGATGCATTGTATAAGAGGATGATTGATGACTTGGATCTTATTCCTTTTCCAGGATGTCCTCACCCCAGACCCAGTCGAGACACCCTCTATGAGGCCCCCCAACAAGTCCCTCTTTTAAAAAGAGAATAGTTTTTAATAACTTTCAAGGTTACCTACAAAAGGGTTTCTGTTTGAGTAATGTCATGACTGTAAAGCTGGCAAGAAACTATATCGCCAGCTGATAGCTTGAGTCAAACTGGAAAATTACGACCAAGTTTTTCCATGAACCAAGAGGAAGTGTCCAGTCATTGTTGAGAGCAGGTTCACAGCTGTGTACAAGCTCTAGGAGATGGGGAGGCCCATGCAGACCTACTTCCTTCCAGAAGGAAGGACAGAAGAAACACGTTTTGAGTTTGGGTTTTTAGGTAGTTGGGAAGGTTATACTACAGGATTAAAAAAATTTTTTTTGAGGGGAGGATTTGTTTGTTGATTTTTGTTTTTAAGTTCTGAGAGTTATTTTCTTTTCTCTTTTCTTCTTTTTTCTTTTTTTGAGACGGAGTTTCACTCTTGTTGCCCAGACTGAAGTGCAATGGCGCGATCTCGGCTCACCGCAACCTCCATTTCCCAGGTTCAAGTGATTCTCCTGTCTCGGCCTCTCCAGTAGCTGGATTAGAGGCATGCGCCACCATGCCCGCCTAATTTTATATTTTTTAGTAGAGATGGGGTTTCTCCATGTTGGTCAGGCTGGTCTCAAACTCCCGACTTCAAGTGATCTGCCCGCCTCGGCCTCCCGAAGTGCTGGGATTACAGGCATGAGCCACCGCGCCTGGCTCTGAGAGTTTTCTACTAACCAACTATGTACTGCTAGATTTTGGAATAAAAGGTTCTATGTGTTTGGGGAGGGGAGGAAGGAGCAGAGTCAAAAAGCCCCGAGCAATGATAGGATGGATTAGAGTTTGGAAAGGGAAACGTGGGGTCCAGAACACACTGGTTAGGCTGTGGCAAGGGGGTCCTCTTGACATCCTCTACCCAGATCTCACAGCACACTTCCCGCTGTGTCTCAGCAGAGACCAGCCCTGACCAGACCCAGTGCTGACATTAACCGGGTGCTACCCTGAGCGAGATGGCATCCTGCCACGCCTGCTCCGTCATCTGGGAGATGCCTTGTCAGCAGCTCCAAGGCCTTCTGTGGGAAGGTATGAAAGTCTGTCCTCACGTCTCTGTTTCCCTTATTACCCAGCACTGGAAGTTCAGCCCCCGCTCTCCTATCTTCCTGAATTCATCCCATCCTTTCTTGGCCTTGTTTATGGTTTCTTCCTGTACTCTCTTTTGTAGATTTTTGTAGAATTTCAGAATTGATTGTGATATTAGACGTGATCGTCTCTGCTCTGCCTGCTGCTGGGGATGTGTGGCACTGACCCAGTCTCCCCACTTTCCTCATTGTGGCTCTATAGTCAAAAAGGCTCTTAGGCCCCTTCTACATTCTTTCTTCTCCAGGCTAACATCCTTTTCTTCTTTAAGTCCATTTTTAACATTGGTTGTGAGTTAACTTCTGACCCCTCCCCCTCTGTCTAGTCCATCCTGGTAACTTCCTGCCTTGCTCTGATAGTGAATGGTGCTGGTGGGAGCAGGACCTTCTGGCTGCCCCCAGGCAGGCCCGTGCCTCCCTCGAGGCTTTGAGATTATGATGTGTGTGTCTCTCACACCAGGGTGGGAGCCCTCTGAGGGAAAGAACCATGCCTTTTTCTCCCTGAGGAAAACAACCATGCCTTTCTCCCTCGGGATCCCCTGCACTCAGCATAGTCCCCGTCAGACAGCAGGCATTTCGAATTAAGCAGAACATTATAATTCTGGGTCCTAGCCATTATAAATGCGAGGCAAGACTAGATTATGTTAGCGGGTTTGTCAATATTCATTTGCTTCAGTCTTATTGCACAGACGGGCAATTAAAACATTTTAAACGGGCTGTGCTTTAGCGTGGTCCCCCTCTCGTGTACTTCTATAGCAGGCTTTAAAACACTGCATCACCCTTAAAGATCTGCTTCTTGGATTTGGGCTGTTGAGGTCTTTTCCTTCTTCCACCTCATTCCCACAACTTCTCAAGAAGTTGTCCACTTGCGCTGCTGACACGTTGTGAAAGTGCACAGGGACACGCCCTAAGAGTGATCAGCTACCCCCACTGCCCATCAGTGGTTCAGTGAAGGACGGCATCCCTGCTTGGAAATTGACCATTCAGTCTGCCGGTTACCGAAACCATGTTCATGCTTTAGTATAAAGGTTTAGCATCAAGGTGACCTCCTGGGTGATGCTTCAAATCCAAACTGCTCCCTTCCCTGGGCTCCTGTGATCTTTTGTTCTCTTGCAGTGCTTCCGGACTGTGGTTAGCTGATTACAGTTATTTTTTCCTACGTCATTAGGTGGTGAACTTCTCCGGGACAAAGTCTGTCTTATTATTCATCTTTGTTTGTAGCAGGTGCCTGACAAATACTGATAGAATTAAAATAACTTTTGTTTGTCTCACATTTTGATAAATGAACAGGGCTATATTTACCTAAACATTTATGATTTCATACATGGACAGCGTATTTCCTCTAGGGCTTTTCTCTTCCTAGACTGGATAGATTTAATGATTTTAGTTTTATGTCATAGGACACCCCTCCACCTGGAAGAATTGAAGGTCTATTAAGTTTAGGGGTTTCTGGTTAATTTGTAAACTGTTGAGAAAGAATCCACCTTGTTATGGTCAAAAGGTGACAAATATAGTTAACTTCAACAAAGGGCAGAGAGTCAACTATTCTTTCTGCCAATGATTGCTTTTGTTGTATGCTTGAGATCAGATACTAGTCATTTCTATCCTAGTTAACTTAATATAGATAGCATTTTCTAGTATTTTCAAGCATTGCTCTAATGCTTTTTAATGCCTCTTTTGAACATCAATCTTTTAAACTCATTATATATTATTCTATAATTTATAGAAAAATCACACTTTATCTACTTCTTATAGGCAATATTTTTTTGGTATTTGGAACTTTTAAAAAAAGAATAGTATCCTCAGATTGGAATTATTGTGTCAAAAAATATGAATGCTTTTTTGATTCAACTGGATTTTTAATTAATTTTTATACTTACTCAATTTATACTCACTGTTGAAAAATAGATAAGCAATTAATAATAAAAGTCCCCCTTGGTTTCACTATTTAGAAATAACTACTAGAAATATTTTTATGTATATCTGTGTACACTTTTTTCTCTACATGGATATTTATTTCACAAAATGTGTAATCTTATTGTTTACGCTATTACATAGCCTATTTTTAAAATTATTGTGAATTTTTTCAGGTGTAAAAAGATATTTTCTCAAAAAAATGTATTTTTCAACACAGTTTTGACAATTGCACTGTATTCCATGGAATAATAATACTAATAGCTAACATTTATTTTGTGATTTTTATATGCTATTCAATATTCTGTTTGTTTTATATACCTAAGCTCATTTAATTTAACAACCCTGTGAGATAGGCACTATTACTCTATTTTAGCAAAAAAAAAAAATCATGCATAGAAATATTAAATGACTTGCCTAGATATGCGTGACCCAATAGGCCACTGTAGAACATTTTAGTTATTTATTTTTTGTTTGTCATCATAAGAAATGTTGCTATTCATGGAACAAATATTCATTGAGCTCCCACCCTATGCTGGGTGTTTTGCTAGAAGCTTTGCATATAAGGGAGAAACTGTTGCAGAAAGTCGACTTGGCTGGGAAAGAGACCTATTTGTAAGGGTCCTAGCATGAGACGGGGTTTTCTGTCTTCTGTTTGCTCACATCACGGAGGGGAACTCCGTACTGCAACAGCAGCACCTGGCTGGATGTGGTTTTGTCTCTTCCGTCAGCAGTGATATCTCCCGCCCCACTTCCTTGCTCTCTCAGGAAGGCCCCCTCCTGCTCCGCACACCTGCCAGGGTGTGGCCTGTGGAGTTGACCTTCTTCCTTCCTGAATCAGACAACCAAAGCCAGAGGCATAACTTCGGAGGCTGGTCCTGTACCTCTGGTTTTGTTCTGTGTTCTAAGCAGAGTTTTCACGAATAATGAAAATGCCTAGGAATGTTCATTGCCAGTAATTAAAGAAAAATGGAATTGGCTACCGTATGGTGTAATAGTCCCCAGGTTATTCCACCCTTTCTTGCAGGCTATTTACTCATGTACTTTTAGTATACTGAGGGAAGGCTAAGAGATCTCTGGGCAGTAGGTAGGAAAGAATAAAAAGTCTTTGAGTTTTCAGGTATTTTCTTGTTTTTTTTTTTTTTGTTTTTGTTTTTTTTTTTTTTGAGACGGAGTCTCGCTCTGTCGCCCAGGCTGGAGTGCAGTGGCCGGATCTCAGCTCACTGCAAGCTCCGCCTCCCGGGTTCACGCCATTCTCCTGCCTCAGCCTCCGGAGTAGCTGGGACTACAGGCGCCCACCACCTCGCCCAGCTAGTTTTTTTGTATTTTTTTTTTAAGAGAGACGGGGTTTCACCGTGTTAGCCAGGATGGTCTTGATCGCCTGACCTCGTGATCCGCCTGTCTTGGCCTCCTAAAGTGCTGGGATTACAGGCTTGAGCCACTGCGCCCGGCCAGGTATTTTCTTTTAATAATAGCTTCCAACCAGGCAGGGTGGCTCATGCCTGTAATCCCAGCACTTTGGGAGGCCTAGGCAGGCGGATCACTTGAGGTCAGGAGTTTGAGACCAGTCTGACCAACATGGCAAAACCCTGTTTCTTCTAAAAATACAAAAATTAGCCGGGCGTGGTGGCACGCGTCTGTAATCCCAGCTACTCAGGAGGCTGAGGCAGGAATATGGCTTGAACCCGGGAGGGAGAGGTTGCAGTGAGCTGAGATCGCCCCGTTGCACTCCAGGCTGGTGAAAGCAAGACTCCATGCATCTCAACAACAACAACAAACTTTTATTAAGATATAATTTGCATACCATATTATTCACTCTTTTAAAGTGTAGAATGCATGGGCTTTGAATACATTCACAGAGTTGTGTAACCATCACCACTGTTTAATTTCAGAACATTTTCATTACCCCAAAGAGAAACCCCATCCCCATTGTCGCCTCTCTTTCCCCCCACCCCAACCCCCCAGCTCCTGGCCACCACCAATCTGCTTTCTATCTCTATGAATTTGCCTATTATGGACATTTCATGTGAATGGAATCATACGTGGCCTTTTATGTCTGACTTCTTTCACTTAGCATGATGTTTTCAAGGTTCATCTATATTGTAGCATGGATCAGTGCTTAATTATTTTTTAAGGCTGAATAGTATTCCGTTGTATAAATAGAACACAAACAAAATATACATTTTGTTTCTTCATCTGTCAATTGATGGATATTTGTGTTGTTTCCACATCTTAACTATTATGAAGAATGCCGCTGTGATCATTTGTCTACAGGTTTTTGTTTGAACATATGTTTTCAATACTCCTAGGTGTATTGCAGGCATAGAATTGGTGGGTGATAAGGTAACTTGATGTTTAACCTTTTGAGGAACTGTCCAATTGTTTTCCAAAGGGACTGTGTAACTTTGCAATCCCACCTGTCATGTATGAGGGTTTCTTGGATTTTTAATTGCAGTTCCCATGAAGTCTCTAAAAGCCAGGCACTCACAGCCACAGTGCACAATTCCAGAGTGCAGAGGAAGTTTTCAGCACAACTCTGACCCTCTTGGCAGGGATACCAGGCCTGCATGTCTTGTGACTGCACATGTTGTTTACACAATGGTCTCTGTTTGGTGACCCACAGTTTTCCTAATGATATCCGAGTTTTATTGGCATTGCTGACCTATGAATCTGATGTCTTTGGTGCGGAGCCTCTATCACACTTTTACCCTTAATCCCATTGCTTTGGACCAATAATAACAACATTCCATTTGTACAGGTCTTTGCAGTTTGCAAAGCACTGTGTTACTTCCCTTTTCCCCAGAGCCTTATGCTCTGCTTTCCAAGGTGTTGGCCTTAGTATAGCAATGTAACCACTGCTAAGGTGTGTAATGGCCAATAAGATTTTGGCTTTTCCTCAAGAGACTCGCTGAGTCCTAATATTTCCCTAGTATAAATGTATCAGTAGTGATGAAGATGTCAGATGCTGCCATAGAGCAAAACGACTTTTGAGGCTCCCTCAAATCTAGACTTAAAAGACTCCCACTCTGTGTGCAGGCCATAAGCCTGGCATTGTTGTAGGAACTTAGTGCTGTTTCAAAGCCAAAATATTTTTCTTTTTGAGATGCAGTCTCGCACTGTTGCCCAGGCTGGAGTGCAGTGGTGCGATCTCGGCTCACTGCAAGCTCTGCCTCCCAGGTTCACACCATTCTCCTGCCTCAGCCTTCTGAGTAGCTGGGACTGCAGGTGTCTGTCACCACACCCGACTAATCTTTTTTTGTATTTTTAGTAGAGACGGGGTTTCACTGTGTTAGCCAGAATGGTCTCGATCTTCTGACCTTGTGATTCACCAGCCTCGGCCTCTCAAAGTCCTGGGATTACAGGCGTGAGCCACCGTGCCCGGCCCAAGCCAGAAGATTTTTCTACATCTTTCTTCTTATACAAAGATCGTTTGTGAAAAAGCTAAGATTGATGGCAGGTTTTCAAGAAATTTTTCTTTTTGTTTATGCTAGTTTGTTTTCCTAAACAGTGAACATGGAATCGCTAAGTTTTTAAAAGAAGTAAAAAATGGATGGTAGACCCAGGAGTTAGAAGGCTCTGGGGTTACGGTTCTTCCACAAGGCAGTTGCTGTTTATGAGTGTTCTTTCTTGTCTGTAAACCCATTCTCTATGCCTGAGAGAACATTCCTTACAGCCATGACTCCTTAAAAAGGATAGCCTTTGCAAAAGACTCTTGTCAAATGTTTTCATCATCTATAAATCACACACAACTGTTTCCCCTAACATTAGCATCAATGTGTATGCCAGTTTCCTCTGAAAATATCAAGCATGACTGCTCCTTAGAGAAACCATGTTTCTACCTCTCCTTCTCACCAAAGTTGATCAATTCCCTAGCGTTCTCTGTCAACATTTTACTGTGTGTCAGCTCATCCTGAAAAAACAAAAAAAGATACTAGATTATATGCATGAACCCCCTTCAAAACAACTCCCAGGGGAGCTGTGTGCTTGCTAAGCCTGAGCAGCTCAGAATCCTGGTTCATGAAGGCTTGTGGTCTAAGGGCTAGCTATTTCTTGTTTAAATTCAAATTTATTTCCCAGCTCCAGTGCAAATATACCCTGGCAATACTACCCTACACCACTTTCTGGTACAGTCCATCTGCCTGTTTCCTGTCCTATGTTATATCACTCATAGAAAATTCTAATATTCCAATGAGCAACCAGCCTGGAAAATAAAGCAATTCAAGTACCTGGGGATGATGGGCTTCCTTATTACCATGGCTCCATTTCCCTGTGATATTTATTCATCAGAGATGAATTGCTTCTTTGTGATTTCAGAGGTCACCTCATCTAGTCCCAGGGAGGGCTATATCTAAACTAACCCAAACTGTGACTGTTCATTAGAGTCTTAAAATTTTATAGCTATAGAAAGATAACATCTTTGACTAATAATTACTTCCAGTATCTAATTTTTATGAATTTTGGAAATTCTACTTCATTATAATCTGAATATTTTTGCTGTGTTATCTGTTATTTTGCATGCAATGCAGAAAAAAAAAAATTCCGCTCTGCATGCCAGAGTGGATCTGGTAACTGAGAATAATAGCCATTATGTATTGAGTGCATATTATGTGCCAGAAACCCTACATAGTGCTTTACAAGCATTGCTTTATTTTATTCTCAAAACGTCCTATAAGGTATGTATTTTTGTCAGCCTTTTCCAGATGAGGAAGAAAAGGCCTTGCAACATGAATTAGCTCAACGAGATGGCATAGTTAGACTTTGGGTTAAACAGGGTAGGTTGACATGCTTGGTTAGTCCTGAAACCCCATGAAAATGACACTGAAGGGATTTTTTAAATTGATAAAGCACCGATGATAAAAGAGAAGAGAAGAGTAAGCAAGAGCAATGACATCTGGGAAGCTGGAAGGAGAGGGGGAAGTGTCAATTTAACAGACCGGAAAATGGCACAACCTATGTAGTTGGGGGTGAAGCTTGAAGTAGGTGGAGTCCTCTGAAAATGGGCACAGGTGGAGCTAAAAATAGGATTTGTTGAAAGTTTGTATATGAAACATTTCAATGTCCCTAGATCCTCTCCCTCCTCCTAGGCGAAGGCTAGATATTTCTTCTTTGGAGCTGCCAGCTTTGGGCAGCAGCATAGCTGGGGACAGGGTACCATGCCACATGGGGGATTGAGTGAGTATATGTGCTGAATGGTGACACCACTGGCCTCCTCCCCTAGCCCAGCTCCAAGAGCACTGGCAGCCAGGTTGATCTCTTCCAAGCAGGAACCTCGAGGATTGCTTTCTAGGGAAGATGTCCGGCAGCTCAGGCATAGAATTGAAAAGATGTTGAGGTTTGGGAGTACCCTGGTGAAACTGCCCAGTGGTTTACCCTCTGGTGAATTCCATAGTTGATGAATGTCACCCCCACACAAAAGGCAGCCCATCAGCTATTGAATGCCTCACTCTGAAATATGAGTGAACGGTCAAGGGTCATCAGGCATTTGAGAGAAGTCTCTGATATCAAAGACCATAGACAAAAACAAAAACAAACAAACAAACAAAAAAAAACAAGGAACTTGGGAAGAAACAAGCAATCTAGGCAGCAGAAAGAAACCTCTCCCATAGCAAGAACAGCAAAGTCCTATGATTGATTGATCTTCAGAGATTACATACACAAGAGGTTAGCATAGCAGAGAACCAAAATGATCCTCAGAACTTCAAAGTTGAGAGCAGAAAGAAAAATTAAATTTAATAGTTAGAAAATGAGGTTAATTAAAGTAATTATCCAGAAAGTTGAGTAATAACATAAATGAGGTGAAAAACAGGAGAGAAAACATAATAAAATTAGTCTGTCCAAGGAGTTCCATAGACAGGGAACAGAGAATATGGAGGGGAGAAGGACGCAATTCAAGTGATTTCTCCATTTCTGAAAGACATGAATGTATAGATGTGAAAGATCCACAGAGTGCCAAGCACAATGCATGAAAAACATCCACAACAATGGGTGTGCACAGCCCCCACTTATCCCTGGGAAATGTGTCCCAAGACCCCCAGTGGTGGCCTGAAACCTCGGATAGTACCTGCTGTAGTTTGGAGGTTTGACCCCGCCAAACCTGTTGACATTTGATCCCCAATGCTGGAGGTGGGGTCTATGGGAGATGTTTGGGTCATGGGGACAGATTACCCATGTATAGATTAAAGTCCTTCCTTGGGGGTGAGTGAGTTCTTACTCTATTACTTCCTAATAGATCTGGTTGTGAAAAAGAGCCTGGCACCCCCCCACTTGTCTCTCTTGCTTCCTCTTCCGCTGTGTGGTCTCTGCATATGCCGGCTCCTCTTCACCTTCTGTCATGAGTGGAAGCAGCCTGAGGCCCTCACCAGAAGCAAATGCTGGTGTCATTCTTGTACAGCCTACAGAACCGTGAGCCAAACAAGTCTATTTTATTTATAAATGAACCAACCTCAGGTATTACATTATGGCAATGCAAAATGTACCAAGAGAGTACCAAACCCTATATATACAACATTTTAATCCTATACATACAAACCTATGATGAAGTTTAATTTATAAATCAGACACAGCAAGAGATCAACAACAATAATAAAGTGGGACAATTATAACAGTACGTCAGGATCACTACTCTTGTGCTTTGGGACCGTGGCTAAGTAAAATAAGGGTTCCTTGAACACTAGCACTGAGATATTGCAATAGTCAAATTGATAATGGAGATGGCTACTAGGTGACTAACGAGCAGGTAGCATATAGAGCTGGACCAAGGCATGATTCATGTCCCGGGCTGGATGACATAGGACAGTGTGAGATTTCATCACGCTACTGACAATGGCATGCAATTTAAAAATTATGAGTTGCTTATTTCTGGAATTTTTCACTTAATATTTTTTGAGCTCTGGTTGACCACAGGTAACAGAAACTGTGGATAAGGAGGGACTACTGTAATTGTGAAACTTCAGACCATTAGAGACAAAGAAAAGGCCCTAAAATCCCTAGGGAGAGGCAAGGCGAGATCAGGAATCAGGGTGGCATCAGACGTCTCAAGAAAAGCAACATTAGATGCTAAAAATCAATGCAGCAATGCCTTCCAAATTCTGAGAGAGAATTACTTCTCTATCCCTAGAATCCTATACATGTCCAAACTATCAATCAAGACAGTTTCAGAAATGCAATGTCTTGAAATCCTTAATATCTGTTTACCCCTTGGGTATATTCCTCCAAAATGAGGGAATTATCCAAAAAAAAGAACAGCATGAGATAGAGGAAGCAGGTGACCCATCCCCGCAGATAATGCCCAGAGGACCCCCAGGATGACACCATGGGGCTGGCTGGAGCCCTACCAGTCCAGGCTGGAGCAGGAGTTTAGAGAGCTCTTCCAGGAAGTGGAGACGGAGGCTGTCTCTAGAAAAAGAATGCTGTTGACACATGACCAGATGAGTTTGGTCATGTGACAGACTGTCACTTTTGAAGGAAAGCTAGTGATGAGTTAGTAATAAGTATTAATACATAAAAAGCTAAATAAATGGAGAAAAGGTGATAGTTGTTAGCTTCAGGAAAAACAAAAAGTTGTATAAAAAAGAAAATATTACTATAAAATCCACTTCATGGCCTAAATGTGACTGATAATCACGTGGTCATAGAACATAAGCTGTGAATATTGATTTAAACAAAATTATGATATAGCTGTATTTGAATAATGAGGGGGCATGTGGGAGGGAGATTTAAGAGACCAAAACCTCAGTTTCCACATGCAGAGTCACCAGATAGGATCTAGAATTTAAACAAAATCTAGATGTGGCCATATAAGTGTGTAATTGAAATATATGGTGATAAATACCAGAAGAAACAGCTAAAAGAGTTAAAAGTGGCTGTGATTACACAGTGGGGATCAAGGGGCAAGAGGGTGCTAATTTTCATTATAAATGTATAGAACCACTGGACTTTTAAAACCACGTGTATGTATGATTTTGTCTTCATTAAATGTTGCAGAATCAGCATTTGAACCCAATTCTGGTTTGAATTCAATCCTTAGTCTATTATCTCACTTTTGCCTCTCAAAATAATTGCTTAATATTTATTTGGCTTTAGATTTTAATTTTTTTGAGTCAATCTCTGATGTGTACAGTTGACTCAACAATCTACAAACTCCACATGTGTATGGTCCGTGCTTATTTTGCTGACCATTGTATTCCCAGTGCCCAGTGGAGCATCTGGAAACAGTTATGCTCTCAAAAAACATTTATTTGTCATTAAGTCCATTTTCCATGTCTCTAAATTTCAATTCTTGAATATACACATCCCTCTTAAAGACTGTTTCTGGGCCAGGTATGGTGGCTCACACCTGTAACCCCAGCACTTGGTAGGCCAAGGGAGACCAGCCTGGGCAACATGGTGAAACCCTGTCTCTTCAAAGCATACAGAAATTAGTCAGGTGTGGTGATGTGCGCCTGTAGTCCCAGCTACTTGGGACGCTGAGGCAGGAGGATCACCTGAGCCTGGGGAGGTCGAAGCTTCAGTGAGCCGTGATTGAGCCACTGCACTCCGGCCTGGACGACAGAGTGAGACCCCATCTCAAAACAAACAAACAAATAAAAACACAACAAAAAAAGACTGTTTCTGTGCTGCACTCAGATGTGAACACCATAACAGATGCGTATACAGAAGTGAAGTGTATGATCCCCTTAGAGCATTCAGGATCTGAATGATGGGAGCTCGCTGCTTAAGCCCTTTTGATTTCCCGGAAAAAGGTGCCATTCCGGGGCTGTTTTGACTGCACCATGCAGGCTGCAATTCCCTTGCTGGCTGGCTCCTCTTGGTGAGGTTCTGCTGCAGGCAGTCTGGTTTAGAATTGAATTAGACTAGATGTTATCTTATACTTTAACTCACTGGCTGAAGCGTATTTCCTTTCCTTCCTCTAAGGAGAGCCCTGGCTCTCTTCCTGTGAGTCCCAAGCTGCCCATCAAGTCTGATTCCTAGTTGGAACACATGCTCCTTCTGCATTCCCACCCCCCTTAAGGCGTCCCAGGCTTCACTGTTAAGCTCCTACTTCCTTCTGTCCTCCCTCTCATTGGAAAGCTGATTGGATAGCCAGCTTCCTCACTTAGTTGTGGGTAAGGACAATATTAATCACCTTTTATTTTCTCAGGTTTCTTCCCACACATCTCCTTCCCTGTGCCTACGAAGTAGTAGGTGCTCAAATGTGTTGATTGAAGGGACAAAGGACAAGATGAAGGAGAGCCAGGGCTCTGAATGTGGAGTAGACAGGACAGAGGCCCACAGGCCTTACGTCCTCGATGGCAGGGCCCCAATAAACTTGTAATGCGACTGAACAAAATCCTCAGAAATGCTAATGAGATGTGGGGACAAACTGGGGTGGCCCTACTGCCATCTAGAAGAGGAAGCAGAGATAAGGCCGCAGGCTTCTGCTTAACTGGAGCCCACTCCTGGGCCTCTGAGTGAGGCCCAGCTGTTAGGGCCAATTGACTGCAATCATCCAAAACTCATTGAGATGACCTTAAGTGGTAGAAAGAACTTGTTCTGTGGTTGGAGGGATGTCTCACAGAGTCCACGAACAGGGAATTTGAATCAGGGATGGGAACATTGCAGGAACCCTCCAAGTTCTTTCTCCCCATTGCTTCGTCTACTTCCCCTGCCTGTGTCAGGTTCTTCCTCTGAATCCCAGTCTGCATGGTAGAAAATAGCCGCTGAGTTTGCATCTGAATAGAGCAGCTAGATGCAAACTAGCTTGGGGACTTGGGGAAGGGATAAGATACACTTAGTTTGAGTACCAAATTCTGGAAGGTCAGAGGGGAGGCCCTAGTGGGAAACACATGCTCCTTATGGAGCCAGAATTCATCTAATTGAGTTGGAGTTTGCGAAACCCCTTCTCTGCAAAAAATACAAAAGTTAGCCAGGTGTGATGGTATATGGCTGTAGTCCCAACTACTTGGGAGGCTGAGGCAAGATGATCACCTGAGCCTAGGGAGGTCGAGGCTGCAGTGAGCCGTGATTAAGCCACTGCATTCTAGCCTGGGCGACAGAGTGAGTAGCCCTGATGTCTGTCATCTTGGCCCTGATGTCTTCCTTGAGCGAGTTTATCTTGTGCTATGATGTTCCTGTGAACTCCAGGCCACATCAATAGGCCCCTCCACCTTGGGTGGGTGGCCGGGCTGGGTGACCTTTAAGGGAATCTTCAGAGAAGTCATTTACTTGTGTAGGAACAAAAATAAGTCTTGTATAGCAGCAGGGACAGAACTGACTTGAAGGTTGGAACAGGGTCCCAGTTCCCCCCTGGGGGTCTCAATTCCAGTTCCTCTTCTTACTGGCTTTGTAACCACTCCCACCTGGCAGCTAGTGAGCATCACATTGCAGCCAGTCCAAATTGAAATGACCCGTGAGTGTAAAATACACGATGAATTTTGAAGATTTAGTGCAAGAAAATGTACAACATCTCATTACTATTTTAATAGTAACGTAATTAATATTAATGTTCAATGATAATATTTCAATATATTGGGTTAAATAAAATACATGAGTAAAATTAATTTTACCTGTTTCCTTTTGCTGTCAATAAATATGGCTATTAGAAAGATTAAAATTACAAAAATGGCTTACATCCTTTTTCTACTGGTTTTCACCTCTAGACTCTAAACCTAACGGATTGCCTTTATTGAAAAGAACAAAATCACACAGGCTTGGCACCACTTTAGAAACGTGGGGAAAGATGCGCATGAAATCTCAATGCCTTAGCCTCTGTTTAATGTGAATTATCATATTGTCCTTCAGGGACCCAAATCCTGGCCCAACCCACAGCTGCCCCTCCCTCTGCTCTGCCTGCTGGCAAGATGGCCCTGGCCATGGGGGACAAGAGGAGGACAATGATTCCTGACACAAGACTCTATGCACCCTTTGGGCCTGGTGATGTTCTCATGGGGACCTGCAGGCCATTCCACTACTCTGAAAAGCTTGATGGAAAGAAAGTATACAACTTCCCAAGCACTGCTGCCTTAGCTGATGGGATCATTGCTTCTTGGCTTGGGGCCAGTAGCAACCTAGCCAGGCAAGGTTGGTGGTCTCAGCTCGTTAGAAGCTCTAATTGGCAATTGTTAATCTCCTTGATTAATAGAAATGTTGAAAACAAATTAATTACTCATTAAAATGTAACTGGATAGACAAAAACTTTCCAAATGTGCTATTCTTAGCGAGTGTGACTGAAAGATGCCCTTGGCAACGGAGAGTTTGGGAACCACTGAGAGAAGCAATTGTATTCGGCAGGGTCCTGGTTCTTGCATGTTCCATCTCCACATTTGGTTGGTAGATGGTGGAGTTCCCGAGTTCCCCTTAACTTTCCTGCAGGGATGTGTCCTTGGCATGTCCATTCCCCTGAAATTCATAGAATTTTGAGATTTGGAAGACTTCCATCATGTCGCCATTGGGGATGATGAGCAACCTGTCATGGCTGTCACAGCCCTGTGACCAAATCCCACACTCTTTGTTCGGCCCCACTTCCTCCTCACCTTGGCAGGCACCATGCTTCAAACTCTCCCATCTCTGAGAACCCACAGTCAGAGTGGCAACCACTAATTCCTCAGCTTATGTGCAGCTCTGCAAGCCACTGCCCCACCCGCAGAACCAGTTCTTTACCCTTCCTGAGACTACAGGTGCCTGGGTCCCTCCCGGTGCGCTAACATATCACTCATCCACTCAAGCCTCTGGCTCTAGCTCCCACGCTTGGGGAGGCAACGTTGACTTTATGAGAGCACCTACCTCATTGGAAGGATGTGATAGAATATATATGTATATGTGCACATAGACATATGTAACATAAAATGAGAGAATGTGGGCAAAGCTTTCTATAGTGCCTGGTCTATAGATGCTCTCAGCAACTGTTAACTCTTGTTGGTTATTACTCATTTGTCCTTTTCACGTGCTTTTTCCCCTCAACCATTGAGACTGCTCAGAGAAAGTAAGAAAATCAGACTGATTGGCTCCACTACAGGGTCATGATACTTACCCCCTGCCGGACTCCCCATGGCCTGGCAATCACTCTGTGTGTGTGTGTGTGTGTGTGTGTAAAAGTTTTATCCACAAATATGTGTATCATTGTGTCTTTTTTTTGGTAGCAGCTTTATTGAGCTGTAATTCACGTACCATACACTTCACCCATTTAAAGTGTACAAACCAATGGTTTTTAGAATATTTACAGAACTGTGCAACCATTACCACAATCAATTTTAGAACATATTCATGATTCTAAAAAATAAATTCCATACTCTTTAGAAGTCTTTCCAGACCTGGGTAACCACTAATATGCTTTTTTTCCCCCTCTTTGGATCTGCCTTTTACAGACATTTCATACAAATGAAACCATGCAATATATAGTCTTTTGTGACTGGCTTTTCTTCACTTAGCATAATGTTTTCAAGGTTCACCCATGTTGTGGAATATATCAGTACTCAATTCCCTTTCATGACTAAATAACATGCTGTTTGTGAACATACTACATGTTGCTTATTCAATGATTAGTTGATGGGCATTTAGGTTGTTTCTACCTTTTGACCATTATGAATAATGCCGCTACGAGCATTTGTGTACAAATTTCTGAGTGGACCTATGTTTTTATTTCTTTAGGATATATACCCGAGAGTAAAATTGCTGGACCTATGTTAAGTCTATATGTAACCATTTGAGGAACTGCCAGACTGTTTTCCAAAGTGGTCAGACAGTTTTACATTCGCACCAGCACAAAGGAGCGTTCTGATTTCTCCTTATCTCACCAACACTTGTTATTATCTTTCTGATTATAGCCACTCATGTATGTGAAGTAGTGTCTTCTTGTAGTTTTGATTTGCATATCCCTGATGGCTAATAATGTTGATCAGCTTGGCAGTCATTTTATCCATCATTTTCTTATTTTCTCTTGGATTCCCATTGTGATTATTACAAACTTTTTCCAGACTTCAGAAGGTCCCAATCCCTCCTATCCTCTTATCTCCAGAAATTACATCTCCCCTGCTATTCTGAAACATCTTCATGAATTCATTGATGCTTCAACAAAAATTTATGGAGCCTTTGTGCCACATGTTGATGCCTGGGTTATAAAATGGATAGGTCATGTTCTTTACCTTCACCCCTCATTCGTTCATAGTTTGGTGGTGCCACTTACAGTCTTGTCTCATGGGACTTTTCTGCTTAAAATGTTTCAGTGGCTTCCCAGCACTTTCAGGATAAAATGTAACGGCAAAATACACGACAACCATGAGAACTATGAGTGTGGGGCTAGCCCAACCCCGTCCCTGCCATTCTGTCTGTCTCACATTCTCTACTACCCTCTTAGGTCTACAAACACGTAATTCTTTCATGCAGCCCTGCCCCTCTTCTCCACTGCCCCGCTCCCAGCTGCAAGCTTCTCCAGGGCAAAGGGTGATTCTTACGCATCCTTGTATTTCCTACAGCCCTGGGACAATACTGGACACATTGAAAGTACTCAATAACTGGATGTCCATTGAGTTAGTAAATGAAGAGATGGCGAAGTAAAAGAAGGAAGAATGGAAGGAAGGAAGGAAGGAAGGAATGAAGGAAGGAAGGAAGGAATGCAATTCTGCAAAGTAGTGCAATTTATTTCCCTGACTCCTTCTCCCACTCCCCTTCCTGAAACAGAATAATCAGATCTTCCCTAATAGGCCAGTGAGAAAGGCTACAACTTTTTAGTTGGCTGAAGTTAGGGTCTATTCTGACCTTCATTTCAAACTGTCCAAACAGAATGATATGCTGAACCAGCTGAACTGAGGAGGTTTCATCTTAGTCAAGTATTTATGACAAATGCTACTACTCTAAGTAAAGTTTTAACTCAAGGCATGTGTGTATCTATTTGTAGTCTGTAGGATCTTAAGCAAAATATCATAACATTTAATATAAAATGCCCACAATCTGAATATAATCATGTTAAACAGTCAGATTGAGGAGGTTTCATTGAAATTTGCGAGGAAGGCTGGAGAGTCAGAAGTGCCCAGTCACAGGGTGCCTTCCCCTTTCACCCTCACGTAGGCAGGACAAAGGTCTGTCTCCACTCCGGACAGGAAAATGTTTCTCTTCTGGATAGTTTTGTTGAGGAAGGGAATGGAGGAAGTGGAAGTGGGCTTGCAGTGGGGTATCCGGCCCCATAGGAGACAGGAGACAGGCGGCTGGGCTCTCTAGCCCCTCGAATGGGGGCTGCTTTCTGTTTTCAGAAGTATACGTGGTGGCCCATATGATAAAACAGTGATAAATGCATTGTCCTGAAGTCTAAACGGGAGAGGGAGGAAACGCCTGGCATTTATGATATGTCTGTCTGCTTATTCACTGAGAACGTTGTTTGGGGAAGATAGTAAACACCATGGAGTGAGTGTTTTCAGAGATCTTTGTGAAGATAATGTCTGATGAAGGGCTAAGACACGATGTTCTGAAACAGGACACAGGTTCACCGCCTGGGTTGAGCCTGCCCTCAGGTCTTCCCCTAAACTTCCCTCCCTCCCATGTTAGGACCTTCTCAGCTGTCCATAGTCAGGTGATCACACCCCTAGCCTACACTCCCCAGGTGATTGGCCTCCTTTCTCCCCCTGCCCCTACATTGCTAAGGGCCCACGGCTCCCCCAGGATGCCCACTCATCATCACAGCTGCCCACAGCTTCTTCCTCCCTGACTCCTCCTCCCCTTACAGATCTTCCCTAATAGGCCAGTGAGAAAAGGCTACAGGAGACAGCCTCCCTGCTCATCTTCTTAACTAAATACTTGCCATGTGCCAGATGTCTAACTTATATCATTCATTTAATTCTAACCACCTTAAAAGACAGTGAAAATTTCCCCTATCTTACAGATGGAGAAACTGGGGCTCAGGGAAGGAAATTGATTACTCTTATAATGAGTAGCTGTGCGATTTGAACCCACAGTCTGATGCAGAGACCTCATCCATTCAGTATATTCTATTTCCTTCTTGCTACTTTCCAGATGTAGAAGTCTGCTGCAACAGAGATGCATAAGGCAGTTTTATCCTTGAGGACTTCCTGGTTCCACAAAAAGTAGTGAAATGCTGGGAGATGCTCAACAGCAGTGACGGGAGGGGAAGGCGTCTGGGCATGGTGGAGGGAGGAGATGAGCAAAGACACTGAAGTAGATGCTGCTGCGTGCCGCCCACAACTCCCTCTCCCAGCTGCAGGGAGTGATGGAGGATGCCAATGGCCTACAGGAATTGCCCTTGACTGGAGTGAGCTGCCTCCCCAGTCTTAGGTCCCTTCCCTAGGGCAAGCCTGAATCCAGGGACTGGTTAATAGGTGGGTGCAAAGGCTCAGCTCCCTTTCCCACATTGAGGACAACCCTGAAGAGCTATCCCGCTCCAGAGCTCCGTATGGGACCGGCCAAGGCCTCTGGTGTGACTGCTTCACAGTTCAGCTCCTCCCTCTACCAGTCCTGCCATCCTCACTGCAGGACAGGAAGTGTCCTAAGAGTACTCCCCAAAAACCCTTCTGCACACAAGTCCCCACCTCAGAGTCTGTGTTCCAGGGAACACAAGCTAAGACAGGCATGGAGACCCATAGCACATTCTGGAAAGTCGAAATCGTCCCAGTTACTAGGGTGTAGGATGTAGGCTGGGTGCAGGTGGCTCCTCCTGTCTTTCGATCTGAACATCCAATAGAGGACCTGTATTTAGTTTTCTTGGGAACCTAACCTGCAACTCTGCCCAGTGGCAGAGCCTTGACCTATAACAAGAGTAAACTACTTAAGATTTGGAGGAAATAACAGTCAATAACCTGAATAAAGAACAAAAGAAATGTTTGGGAATCACATTGTTTAACAATGCTTTGGGAATGTCAAAGCTAAAAGGTAGCTTTGGAGAGCATCTGCTTCAAAGGCTCTCAGTTATCATGGGGGAGTGTAAAGCCCCAGAGGGGTGATGTCTTTACGTCAACACAGATATGCCAGAGCCCAGGCTCCCTGGCCTGCATCTGATGCTCTTTCCACCACTCCTTGGATAGGTCTGTATGCCATACATGCTGAGAACTGTAAACCTAAGCCCTTGATGGTCTTATCCACCTTTGTTCTCCTGCAGTGGCTTGTCCCGAGGAGCACAAATCTGCTCTTGAAGGAGGCTGCCACGCACATTCCTAGAAATACTCCAGCAACTCTCCTCAAGGCCATGCACCCAGTGAGCTTGCCTTGCCAGCGCCAGGCATGTCAAGGTTCAGGGTTGTTCCAGAACCCTCTGCGCATCCTCTGTCTTCCCACCAGATCAGATCCAGCTGCTTTCCTCCAATCGAGATGAAGATAAATGCGGAAGCCACAGAAGTCACTATCAGGACAGCATGCCCTCTTCCTGCACCCATTCAGAGTTAATGTGGGCATAGGCTGGGGAAAATTACTTCTCCTAATCCCACTCCTGGGTTAGTTGGGCCCCTCCTTTCTCTGAATAGAGGATCACCAGGTAAGCCGATGTCAGTTGAGGCATTTGGTATAACAAATGACAGTCCTTGGCCTCAGTACTTTAATCTCTGACAAATGGGTGACTCCAGACCCATCCCTCCGTTGGAGGCTGCACCGCCCCGCTTTGGCCATGAGGTCTAAAATGGAGACTTTGTCCTTCCATCTGACTCTCTAGCTTGACAATGATTAACCCAGCTAATCAGTCTCCGTGTGAACGAGCTTCTCTTTCCAGATAAGGCACATTCCTGAAAGGCTGCTTTAAGCAGTATCTCTCCCCATCTAGGCTTGCATTTTGCTGGCCTCCTATGAGCTCCATTCTAGCAGGTATTCCATGGGATTGGGAGGGCCCTGTGGTCAGTTAAGTTGGAAAAACCCTGAAGAGTTATTCTTCTTTTGAAGATGCTCCATGCACATTAGGGCAGTATGTACTGTCTTAAACCTGCCTACTTTTGTTTAACCTAGATTTTACCAGTTTTATTTGACTACAGTTTTTTTTTTTTTTTTTAAATAAGTGGAATGCCTTTTAACCTCCTTGAAAAGACTTAACCTTACCTCTTTTGAAGTCCAGTTTCTCTCCTCTGTCCTGGTCCTCATACCTGGGCTTTCTGTCTGGGCCACTATTCTGGAGTAACAGTTCTGCATGTGTCACGGCATCCCTTGTTCATATCAGGGTCTGGTCTTGCTCCTGTATGTTTGCTGGCTGCTCTGATTTGGGATGACCAAGCATTCTGGTTTGCCTGGGACTGATGGGGCTTCCTGAGACAGAGGACTCGGTGCTAAAACAGAAAATCTAGGCAAACCGGACCATGTTGGTCATCCTATCCTGAACCTTTTGCTCTGTGCCTGAAGCCCCACACCTCCCTGGCAGCCCACCCTGGACTTCCCTAGTGTCTCTTCTGGCTCTGTTGCAGGTCTCAGCCCACCTATCAGAATTTGCAGCTGTTTAATCTTAAACTCCCTGTTCCTGACTGATGGTTGGGACTATGACTGGGAGTTGCTTAAATAGCTCCCTCCCATTTCTCAGCTAAACTCAATTTCCCCATCAGCCCCCACAGCTGGGGTAGATCTTGAAGTTCCCTTCCTGCCCCTCTGAGCAGACCTTGGTCCTGTCCCATCTGCTCTAATGGGAGTAATCACAACACTAGGGTATCTTCCCTGCCTGACAGGGACAATGGGAGCTGAATGGCTATCAGAAGAGGTCGCAGTGAAGTGATGCTGACTGAGAGGGTGCTGATGGGGTGTTTTTGTGAGAAGGCAGAGACAGAGCTTGAATCCAGGAGACAGAAGCACACAGCCTCCCAGTCCCTCCTTCCACTCCTGCTCTGAGGTTGCAGTGAAGCAGGGTTTGGGGATTGGCACCCAGCACGATGACTGTGTGTCTCTGGATGTACATGTGTCGGCTCCAATTAATGAGTAGCCTCTGACATCAAGCACTCACTCCCATTAGAGGAGAGTGCTGAGGACATGGGAATGAATGACTGCAATAAAGTGTTGAGGTGTGTCACTACACAACTGATGGAGTGATTAAGTCGTCCCTTGTTTCTACTGCTGTAGGTATTTTTCCTTATGCCTCCCTCTTTCCCCAAGCCTTTCTGTTCCCTTGCTACAGGGCCTTTTACACAGGTCCAAATCGGTAGTTTCTTTTGATTTTTGAAACCCCAACTTACTGAGAGATTAGTGACATTTGTTCTTGAAGAGGAAAGGCTGAGATGACATGCTGTTGAGTGAGGGAGGCAGAAATAGTCAGATTAGAGGGAGGTTTGGACCAAAAGTAGATGTATTTTTCAGGTCCAATGAGTAATGGAGCCCATACCATCCCCTATGCAGAGGTGTTAGGATCTTGGATGGACTGATCTGAACATGCTGCAGTACTGGGGATGTGGCTAAAGAACACTCACTCATTCACCCAAGAATGATTTACTGCATGTCCTGTGCCAGGCACTGACTGTTGGAGATGTTGGTATTGGAGTAATGAACAAAACACACTAAACCCCTGCCTCATCAAGCTTGGGTCTCACTTAGGGGATGTAAACACAAACAAATGCCCAAGATTTGGGCTTTTATCTGAAGAGGTGTGAAGCCACTGGAGGCTTTGGGCAGAGCAGTGTGGGTTAACGTCTGTGTTGTGAATGGACTTTGGGGGCAAGGGCAGAAGCTATTGGACCAGTTAGGACTGCAAGGATCTAGGGGAGAGGTGATGGTGGCTTAAGCCCCCATGATTGAAAGGGTTTAGATTCTGGATATATTTTGAAGGTAAAACCAATCGATAGCATGTAGGGTATGAGAATAAGCGGAGGAAGCAAGAGTGATTCCAGGGATTTGGGGCTGAGCTACTAGAAGAAAGAAGTCCCCATTAACTGAGCTGGGGAAGGCTATGGGCAGGAACAGGGTATTTTGTGTGTGGGGGGGTGCAGATCTTGCACAAAAATAACAGAGCCCCACACATCCAGGGCAGGAAAACCATGAGCCCATATGACTTTGTGTGAATTAGAAATGGCATCCCTTCCTCTAGTGAGCATAGCCCCAAGCTGGGGGTATTACAGGACCAGCAGGTTCGTATACCCACTGTGGAGTAACAGACCAATATGCTGAGACAGCAGGGTTTGCAACAGAGAAAAAGTTTAATGATCACAATGTTGAGTGAGGAGATGGGAAGAGACCCTCAAATCCATCTCCCCGAGGAGTTCTGAGTTGGGGCTTTTAAGGGGATAATGGAGGATGAGGGGCTGGAAAATGGGGGTCGTTGATTGGTTGGGGTAAGGGGGATGAAATAATCAGGATATGGAAACTACATTCTTTGGTAAGTCCACTTTCATGGGGTCCTTCAGGCCAACTGACATCATAGTTTCACTGGCATGCAGGACCTGAAGAATATCTCAAATGGAAAACTTAAGGTTTGATAATATTCAAGTTGTTATCTAGAGAGCAGTGAGGTGGAACTACAATCTTGGAACAGGATCTACATGATTTTGAGGTCATAGGCACCAAACAACCATGAAGAAGCAGGTCAGACAGTGAGCTGGTCTTATGATGAATGCTGAGTGTGCTGCAAGCTTGGCTCATTTGCATTTCTTCCCCTCCCTTCTTCCCAGATTAGTTTTATGGAGCTTATAGGGATGGTGTCAGTGGCATAGTTGATCAGGGGGAACATTAGCTCTTTTAGCCTGAAGCCTTTGTGCTGTGAACAATCTTCACAGCCGCAAACAGAGACCCTGCCTGAAGCCACTACTGGTGTATCAGAAAGACCCCTGTCAGCTGGAGTGGGGCCGATAGTGACTTAGGACAGAGTAAATTGAATTTAGAGAAAAATGGTTCATATTCTATGTTTTATGGTAAAGTTTATACTTGTCACAGAAGCTATAATGGAAACCTGTTTACATGAGTTCATTAGAGGCCTAAAGGCAGAAAAATAATGTTAGGAAGCATTATTGATCTTCTTACGATTAAAATTTAAATACTATTTTGTTTAAAAGTTATGTAATTCTTTTTTTACATGCTAAGAATAGGTTGGTTCTCTATATTAATCTGTCTTAATAGAGCAAATCAAATAGAGGAAAAGAAAGGCTTTTATTCTTTTCCAAATGTCTTATATTAACACTGGCATGGAACACTCAATATTTTTGCTTTGAAGAAATTGTTCCAAACTTAAAAAAGTATTCTGTCATCTTTCATACTCAGCATTACCAAAAAAATGAGCAGGCAATTCCTGCTTTTCTTTAGAAGGGACTTCAGTTTTGTTAAGGGCTATGACTTACTAGAGTCATATAGTTTGTACTTTATGATCTCCTTCAAGCCTCACAACAACCCTAAGAGGTGCTGCTATTGTCCCCCATTTCACAAGTGAGAAGATTCAGACTTGAAGAATGAAAATAACTTGCCCAAGACTTCTCAGCCTGAATGTAAATGCATGTTAGTTTAGCTCCAAAGCCCATGCTCTCTATTAAACAGTGTTCATCAGACGGACTCTCTGATTTGTCAGCTAGAATCCCACAACCCCAAGGCCCCAGACCTCTGGAATTTGAAGGGAATAAATATATCTACTCTATGTCCCTTTCCCCACCTGAGCTTGAGTCCTTTCTAGTCATCCTTGATGAGTTGTCTTCACCAGCAGTCTCAGCCCTGGGCCCAGTACAAATGCTGGATGATGGCATAATAAAAAAATTGGGGAGCTTATTAGAATATAGCTTTCTGGGTGTCATCCCAGATCCATGAAATCAGAATGACTGTGGGTTGGGACCCAGGGTGCAGTGTTAGTGAGTCCCCAGGTGGCTTTGGTGTGCAGTCTTGCTTGGTGACCACTGGCAGAGACACATTCCAGGCTCGGGGAATTCCATGCCTATGTGTGAGGTATCCCTGCCCATCATTTCCACCCTTCCCAATTTCTTTCCTTTATGCCTTCCCTTGGCTAGCTCTGACTATTAAAGTTGTTCCTTACATTGTGGTTGAACTCCGTCTCTCTGCAGCTTTTGCCTACTGGCACCTGTCCTACACTTTGGGTTACACAGAGAGTCTAATCTCTCTGCCACAGTGAGGGACATTCAAGAAGGGAAGTCACTTAACATGTCTCCCAGTCTTTCTTCTCTAGGGACAATATTCCCATGTCTATCACTTGAATCTCCCATCATTTAGTGACAAGTTCTTATACCCTCTGGGTCATGTTCTTCTGAAATCATTTGGGTGTTCCCTTTTCCTTTAAACCACAGCACCCAGACCTGAAGGCCACATTCTGGCATGCTTGGGCCAGCACCACAGAGTAGCTGCCTTCCTCTGAATCCCATGCGAAATCAGATGAGATATTCTAGGGCACAGAAGGGTGGGCTTCTGTGGAGCTACTGGCCATGCTGAGTTCCATAGGCATCTGTAGCACATGCTGCTGCTGAGCCGGGTCTGCCAAGTCCTGTCCTGTGCTCTTCTTGATCTTGGACCCAAGGTTAGGATCATAAATTTATTCCCGCCAGATTTCATCTGGTCAGATTCTGCTCCCGGCTCCAGCCTATTTGTTGTTTGGATCCTACCTCTTCAATCAGTAGATGAATGTTCTCTCTTCTGATTCTCTGTCTATATCCATATTGTTTTGCACCAGACTCTGTAGGTCATACAGTGCTTTATGGTTACCATTGTCCCAGAGATTTTACTCTAAGTGGTGACATATTACATACCCACTGGTATCTACATTTATTTATTTATTGAGACAGGGTCTCACTCTGTTGCCCAGGCTGGAGTGCCATGTCATAATAATGGCTCACTGCAGCCTCAACCTCCTGGGCTCAAGCAATCCTTCCACCTTAGCCTCCTGAGTAGCTGGGACCATGGGTGCCTGTCACCATGCAAGACTAATTTTTTTATTTTTTTGTAGAAATAGGGGTCTTACTTGGTTGCCCAGGCTGGTCTTGAACTTCTGGGCTCAAGTGATTCACCAGCCTCAACCCCTCAAAGTGCTGGGATTACACGTGAACCACTTCACCTGGCCAGTATCTACCTTTATATCTTGATTTGTATACAGAAATAATATATAGCTATAGTGGACACAGTTGATACCCATGCATATCTCCTTGGCCAACTTTCACCTGCTCTGTGTGTCCATTCCCTAGCTTTTACATCCTTGGATGCTAATTGTCTGTACCTGTGACCTTCAGAGGATTTTTCCAAGGATATTCAGTTTCCTTTCCCCTGTGGAGTGCTGCAAGTGCCAGAAAGGTCATGTACCTCCCCCACCCTCCATCCCCATACCCAGGGAACCATTAGCCAATGACCGACTAGTATAGAGTACAAATGCCCCAGTTCTTTTGTCTTGAGGCAGAAGTAACTATGAGGTGCAATTTACACTTCAGAGTTGCCCGTGGATCAGGCTGAATCAAACTTTACCTAAGGTTGCATCCTTGCTTGTTTCTTCCCCTCCCTGGGTCTCCCACTCCCTTCCTGGTTTCTCCTGGGAGCACCTTCCTAATGATCAACTACATAGGAGTCCTTGGCTCAGAATCTGCTTCTGGGAGAGGGTGACCTAAAATGACAGTCATTGCATAAATAGACATATCAGATGTTCTCCTTGAATATGCACACAAAATATTTCAGGACTCTTAATTTTTAAAGAAAAGAGCAGAAAAGAATTTCCCTTTTATAGATTATCTATTTCATTTTTGGTATAGATTTCAATACAGTTACTACTCATATTTTAATTTGTCCAAATGACAACTACTGACCGGTCACTAACTTTTGGGGTAAATTACTCAAGGAAATACATGGGCTACAAAAAGAGATGCTTCTTGCCCCGTGCTGCTCAGCAAGGCCCCTAATTCTTTTCACATGTCTCACCTGACTGACTACTTCCTTTTTGTTTTTATCCCCTATCCCAGTAGAGGAGGTGAATTGTCAAGTATGCAGATGTTGGAGCCATCTTGCCTGGGGTTGAAGCTTAGCTTAACCACTTACTAGTGCTGGAACCGTGGTCAAGTTACTTAACCTCCCTGCTGCTCCATTTTCTCATCTGCAAAGTAAGGGACATAACAATTCTTTCCTCATTGAGTTGCTGTGACAGTTAAATGTGCTGGTGCATTTTAAGTCTTGTGAACCCTGTAAGTGCCATATAAAAGTGTTAACTATCATTTTATTTGCTAAGTGCACATCTCTCTTCCTGGTTTGATTGTGAACTCCTAGAAGACAGGGGCTGTCTTACTCATCTCAGTCCTCAGTGCTCAGTACATACTAGGTGATTGGTACATATTTGTTCCATGAATTGGCTTATTATTACTCTGCCGGTTGCCTGTTTGCTCATTGGGTTAACGTGCAAGCCAACAGAATGATTTCCAATGAGCTTGTATTCCCCAGGGTGGATCAGCAACTGGTTCCAGCCCTTGTGTCTAGACAGGCTTATAACTGCTGTGTATCTGGGTGACTTGGCTGGGGTTTTGGGTTCCTCTCAGCCTGCCTTCCTTATCTCTAGGCCCCGTTCCCTGTTTCTCGGGCAACCTGTGACTATGGAGTGTTTCTTGTTCTACTTTATCCAAAGGGGCTTTGTAATTTATTGCCCTTGTCCTTGGTTGGAAATGTGTCCTTTTTCTATTGTGAAAGTTTGGTCTGTTTGGCATGCAGAATGGGAGAATATGCCAGGACTCTGGGATGCTGTCACAGCTGAATGGGAGAGAAAGAAAGGGAAGCTTCAGAGACATAAGAGTGAAGAGGGCACAAAATATCAGGAAGGCTGTCATTGCTTGGGTTTATCTACTCTGTGCTCTTGTCCAGTGATTTAACTCTTGATCATTTGTGCAAGAAATAATGAGTCATTGCTGCTCAGGACTTTGCTGGAGAAAAGGGTTCTATCTTAAGTCTCTCAACTAAAGATGCCAATGGAATTTGGAAAGGGTTTAGCAGAAAGCAATAAAGACAATTCAGAAGCAGAGGCCTAGAGGATGTGAAAGATAATTCTAAGAACTGGGATGGGAGAAAGATATAAAATTCAGTAACTGGTTACAAGAAAATGAAGGGTGCTTACACAGACATCTGGAAATTCTATACACCTGTGCTTTAGCAGAGAAATTTAGGACGGCTTTTAGGCATATGTGGCTATTTCTATGGATAGAAAAGGATGACAGCGAAGACAGTTTTGTCATAGCTCCTGTTCTCTCCAGCCCAAACACTAGCAACCCCTTCATCACCAATGCTCAGAGGGTCTGGAGTAGATGAGTCATGTTGCAAGGGCATGTGGAGACCTTCCACACCAGACCCTTATCTCTGTTTCCCTCCCACTGGCCCTTTTCCCCACTCTCTGTACTGTAGACTCCAGAGGACTTCTGACTGGGCAGAAGTTCTCAGCTTTTGATTCCTCTTTTGAAAAGAGTCGATCTTTTTAAAAAATCATCTTCTCTCAGAGCTATTAATAGAAACCAGTGACTGTGACTTCATTTTTCACTTTTTCCTCTCCACTCCAGATCCACTTTTCCATTGATTTCAGTTCTACTTGTCTTCCCATTTTCCTTCTTTCCCACTTTTTGGGTTCCCCACTCTTCTCTCTCTTGCAGTTCCTTATGACTCCAGATTCCCAGTGCTGGCCTGTTAGGGAGGAGCTGTGGCATAAGCCAGGGCCTGGCATCTGCCTGGACACACCACCCACAGCCCTTGGTGATTGCCAGCCAGCTTTGGGGAAATGGCCTGGCTGGGACAACCCTGGGCCTCTGGTTGCTTCAGCTGCCAAATTGCTCGGAGTCCCTGGCCCACCCTAGGAGCTGGGTTGGCAAGGATCTTAGTTTCTGTTTTACGTGACTATGAGTGAGTTGAGATCTTACTCTGTAATATCATTTCTTCATTCTTTCCACATTTACTCTGCACTACCACATGTCAATTACCTGCTCTAGATATTGGACAGGCAGAGATGCAAACAAGATCCACCTCCTACACAGAGCTCACAAGCTAGTGAGCCATCTGCTGCTTTTGTAAAGAACTGTAACACATTGTGAATAGGATGTTAACAATATGGAAAAGACTTGGGTGGATTAGAGGGTTTCGTGGAAGTGGAATGGGAAGAAACCTCTCATAAACAATTTTCTTTTCGGAAGGGGTAGGTGGATGGGAGGATGCAGAGAGAAGTGTAGCAGAAAAGCAGAAGGACTTGGGTTAGTAGACTAGATGTGTAGTCTCAGCTGTTCACCAATTAACCTAATGTCTCAGGCCTCAGTTTCCTCATTTGCAAAACAGGGGCAATAACTGTAGCCCACCTTGTGGGGCATTGTGAGAATTGGTTGAGAAAATGCGTACAAAGCACTTAGGACACAGGCACAGCTGCTGTGAGAATGATGATGGGGATGGTGAAGAACAGGCTGTGCAACTTTGGGAAAGTCACTTGTATACACTCGCCTCAGTTTCCTCATCTGCAAATGGAGTGAGTTCCACAGGATCATCTGTAATTCTGTTTAGCAACATTTTTTTCAGCGTCTTCCCTGTTGGTGCCATTGGGCATTCAGAGAGGGTCAAGGCCTGGCCTCTGCCCTCCAGAAAGACAGGGGACAGGCACGCACATAGGTAACTCTAACAGAAGACACGGTCCCACGGAGCTGCTAAGTTCCTGAGCATGAGTGTTTGGAGAAAGGGTTTCTGGAGACCTCAGTGGGGAGGCAGTGCTTGACCTGGGCTTTGAAGGACAGTAGACAGAGATTGTGTCTTTCCTTGCTGAAAAACACTTTGTCCTCAAGATAAAGGCCAAATTTCCAACTAAGCACATAGATTCCTCATGATCTCCTCAGCTCCCTTCTACTGCTTCTTCACTGTTCTTCCTGTGCACTGTGATACTTGCAATTCTTGAAACATATTTTATACCTTCCCATGCTTTCCTTCCATCTTTGTGCGTGCTAGTTCTTTTGACCTGGGACTCCCTCCTCCCTCTGTTAGGGGACAGCAGAGGGGACAAGCAAGGCACTGGGGACGGACTGGGGAATTCATATCCTACCTTTGCCACTGAGAGGCCAGTGGGGCACGTGCTGTGTTCCTCAATCCCTAGGTGAGTCAACGTCTTCATCTCCAAAATGGGGATATGGGGTAACAACAGTGACTCCCTCAAAGGGCACTGGTGAGGATTAAATGCGGTAACACACGCAAAGTGCTCGCCAGGCAGGCCCATAGTAATCACTGAGTAAATATGGACAGTGTGGCCCACTCCTACTCGCATTTCAGGTCCTAGCTTAGTCATCACCTCCTCTGAGGTTGGCTGTGTGCTCCCGTAATACACGGATCTCCTCTTCTACCATAGCCCGGCACCTGTCATCCCCACCAGACTGCAAACTCATCCCCACCAGACAGCAGGCGGACCTCAACTCTGCGGGGGACAGAGAGAGTGTGGGCGTCTAGGCTGTTCAGGGGTCCTTCTTGCCCTGGGACTGACCCTGGGAGGGCGCAGCACCCTGGGAGAGGATGGTGCTCAACTTTAACCGGGTCGGCGCCCTCGGGAGAAAATGCAGCCTGACTGGTCGGGTGAGCGCGCTCGGCCCCGCCCCGCCCCTCCCCGGCCCCGCCCCCAGCCCCACCCCCGGGTCTTCCCGGTGCAGCTGGAGCTGCAAGTAGCCGGCGTCGTCCCGCGTCGCCCCCGCGCAGGGCGGGCCTCGCACGCTTATTCGGCCCGGGAGGAACGCCGGCGTCCAGCCCGCTACCGACCGCCGCTGCGGGATGCTGCGCTCCACGTCCACGGTCACCCTGCTCTCGGGCGGTGCCGCCAGGACGCCCGGGGCGCCCAGCAGGAGGGTGAGTAGTTGGGGGCGGGAGCCGCCGCCGTCCAGTTCCCCCATCCCGGCCCCTCTCTGGAGGGGACTAGGGATGTGAGAACTCGGGAGCCAGCACCTGGCCCCGACGCCCCACCCTGGGCTCAACTCCCCCGTCCTGTGCCGGCTCTGGCAGTGACTCTCCCTCTTGTGGTTTCAGGGGGCCCACCAGCTGGCAGGAGACGGCTTAGGGGACTTTATGGAATTCCCAGAGATTTCCTCTCCTTCCTGCCTCTCTGTCAAGCCGAGCTTATTGGTGGCACCAGTTTAAAAATCAAGGAAGACATTTGTGCAGTGTCCCTACCTTGAGACCCCAAATAAAGAATGTATTTAAAACTCAAACTTTCCTTCTTCCATTAATTAAAAGAAAGACGGCGTCACTTGTGTCCACTAGTGATAGGGTAATTCTGGAGTGGGGTTAGCCAAGCCGGGCACCACTGTGCAAATCAGAACAGCAGCCGGCCGCCCAGGAGCCCAACTGTGTGGGACTCCGGTTTATATAAACCACTTCTTTCTGACTTAAATATTAGCACAGTGACAACAATGGCAGCACTGAAAGCCCGGGACAGCATCTCCAGGGAAGGTTTCCCTTTGGAAGTGCTGTTTCTTTTTTATCTTTGTGCCATCTTTTCCCATCTCTCCAGATGCTCTATAAAAGAAGTGCTCCATCTTTCTAACAGGGTCAATGCCTTCGAGCAACTGCCAGGGGCTTGGCTTGTGGCTTTTTAGTTCTTCCATTTATCATGATCTTCAATACTTACCATTTGGTACCTCTTTACTCTGAGACTTCTGTAATCGTATTTCCTCAAGATTTAAACAGGTGATTAAGTCCAAAGCAAAACCCCCACTGGTTCTCCCGTCTGCGTGCAGGTCTTGGACCTGCTTATTATGCTTTTACATGTCTTAAGCGAGTGACGGTGGTCACCTTATAAGCTGTCTTTCTTTAGCTCTAGAAGAAAGATGTATTACTCTTGGGCATAGGCCAACTGATGGATTCTGAGGGGGGTGTGTGTGCACTCACCAGACACTGAGGTTGTGTACACACACGCACGCACGCACACACACACACGCCTCAGAATCCATCAGTTGGCTCATGCCCAAGACTGACAGAACTCCAGTTGCCCAATCATTAGCATCATAGAATAAGATCCACATCGGGTCCAAGGGGGTTTCCAACCACAGTCCTGGCCTTACTCTAAGTTAGGTGTTTGTATTTTTCTATGGAAATCTTTCTCAATTTGAACACAATTGCAACTGAGAAAGAATGAAGTCACTGAAAAGCTAACCCTGAGCCCTGAGAGGATCATATGTGTAACCAGACTGCATGAATTGCATGAAATTCTCTGTAACTTCCCTTCCAGAGCTGGGGATTAGTTGGGGTACCTAACCTAATATGGTGGATTGATGCAAAAGTGGCTAGTATCCCAGATAACATTTCTGAAGATTTTTGGTCAAACATTTCCTTTGGAGTATTTCTTTAATTGTAGGTGCTTTGGTGTCGGGCACATTGTGACACTCTTGAAAAGACTTTGCCTTTTGAATAAGATGGCAGACATATTTTGGACTGGAGAACTCAGAGCTCAGGTTCAGGCCATGCAGGGCTGTCCTGAGTACACTGGTACTTGTTTCTGGAAAGAAGCTATCTAAAGGGTGTAGGGTTCCCCCCAACTTTATGGTTTCTAGCTCTGCTCATGATTTGCAGATGTTACAGGTACTATCTGTGTGTGTGCTGGGGATTGTGTGTGTGGTGGGAAGCTGTGAGATGTTGATTAATTGATTTATTGAACATTCATAAACCTTTTTCTGTGTGGTAAAGGGCTGGCATTGGGGTCCACTCCACCTGTAGAGGCAGACATTGTCCCAAACTAACATCAAACAAAGTGGTGATGGTTATAGTGAAGTGAAGAGTTTACAAAGTTCTGTAGAAGCTAAAATAAAGGTTCTTCCTGAGGCATCAGGGGAAGGCTCTCACTACAGGTATGTTTTTTTGAGATGGAGTCTCACTCTGTCACCCAGGCTGGAGTGCCGTGGTGTGATCTCAGCTCACTGCAGCCTCTACCTCCCAGATTCAAGCAGTCCTCTTGCCCCAGCTTCCTGAGTAGCTGGGACTACAGGTGCACACCACCATGCTCGGCTAATTTTTGTATTTTTAGTGGAGTCGGGGTTTCGTCATGTTGGCCAGCCTGGTCTTGAACTCCTGACCTCAAGTGATCCAGCTGCCTCAGCCTCCCAAAGTGCTGGGATTACAGGCATGAGCCACCCCACCCCACCTACAGGTGATGTTCGAGTTTAATCTTGCAGGATGAGTAGAATTTGTAGGGGAATTGACTTGATTGGGATCCTGAAAGGAGGAAATAACCATCTCACTGGAATACTTGGCATAGATAGTAATGTACTGCATAACCACATTTCGGTCAACAACAGTCAGCATATATGATGGTGTTGGAATGGTGGGCTATATCATATCTCCTAGGTGTGTGGTAGGCTATACCATCCAGGTTTGTATAAGTGCACTCTATGATGTTTATGCAACAACAAAAATCACACATGATGCATTTCTCAGAATGCATCTCCATGGTTAAATGACACATGACTACTTTATGATGATGGCAAATTGGACCTGCTTTGGGACAAAATGCCTATTGTTTGGAAAAGCAGGAACAGGATGTCCTGAAAATAAAATTGAAGACCAAATAATCATTGGAAGTGTACCTGAAGTTGAAAGTTGTTCAGTAAATACTGTATTGTTCTGTTATTCCTCTCTGATGGTGGACAAGTGATGGTCTTGAACATGTTAGCCATTAAAATTGTATTTCTGGTTCATCCAAAGAGCTCATCAAGTTTGGGACTGCAGGGGAAACCAGCCTATTCAAGCCAACCAGAAGTGATGGTGACAGCTGACACTGAGCAGGGACTCCTGCGAGCCAGCTGCCAAGGGTTATGTGGCTGATTGGACTGTTACCAGCTAGCCTTTGTTCAATGGCTGCCACCTGCAATTTGTATTTCCTTCTTATCTGAAATCATCTCTCAAGGAAAAAAAACAAACAGGTGGAGAGAGTAATTTCTGTCAGCTGATAAACAAAGCTCTGAAAGGCATTTATGGATGCCAACCAGCAGAAGCTATGAAATTAAAAAAACTCCCTTCAAACCAGTTGTGCACTAAAAATAGTTTTATCTATGGCAACAGCAGGAAGACAAATTGACTGGAGAATAACCACAGCCAGAAGATGACCTTGGGGAATGGGGGGAAACAATTTTAAAAATATTGACTTTGCTTCATGCTTTTGAAAGGAATTTTATAAATGCCAGTTAGTCTTGCTAAATGGGCCTTTGAAATGGAAGGTTCGTTGTGTGGCCAGGTTGTGTGCTTTGTGGGGAAGGCATGTATTGCTTTGTGGCTCCCCCCCAAAGCACACAACCCAGCCACACAACCGACCTTTCGGCACGATACTTAGTGCCGAGTATTTTTGGCTGAGCTGTTCCACTCCTGGGCTGTGGAATGATAGACCTGTCAAGGATCTTCTCCAGCACCTTGCTCTCTTGATAATAAGAGACTGTTGACTGGTGTTGCTGGTATCATGACTCCTCACTGGCACAGAAAAAAACAAAACAAAACCCAACAAGGTCACAGGATAGGACTATCTCCTAGCCTGCCCTTGCTGATATTTCTTTCTATTTGGCAAAGGCTTCCTCTGTTAAATACTGGAATGGGCCTGCTAGTCATTGTTCCTTGGCTAATGTGCCCCTCTCTTATGTCCCATTGCTGCCTGACTGGCTGAAAGTAAAGAATTCTCCTTAGCTGGCTTCTGAATGATCAGACAGGTGTTTACTGCACTCCCCTTTCTCAGAAGACAGGAACGTCTGTGCACATAAGCTCTCTATCATCCCACAGGTTCTGAGGAAGGGACCCAGATGTTGTGGGACTCTTGGCATCTGGTGGAAGGAAGCTGGCTGCAGCATTCATTGGGGAAGGGGAGGTGGATCCTGCTGCACCCAGAAAACAGGCTGGCTGCACACAGGGCCCTCCTGGAGCCAGCCCCTGATGGGCTAAGTTGTGAGGGTTTGGAACCATGGCGTTCTCTGGGCTAAGGGCAGGGCTTAAACCTCTGTTGGTCAAAAATGGCAGTTGTAGGCTCAGAAAAAAAGGTGCCCAGCTCTATGCTTTTTTCTTTCACCTTGCCTTGTTTGATATAGGATGAACAGACGTGAATTCTGGAGACTCGTAAGGAAACTTGGTTTCTCCTAGACGTTTATGGAGATCCCATGGCTTTTCCACAAAGGATGTGGGATGTGATTTTGACCCATTTGTCTCTGGGGCACTGATGGAGTGCTGTGTATGAGGTCCCTGTTGTAGTTTACCCATGCTGTGCGTCCGTATGTGAACAAGAGACCTGGAGGCTGGTGTCACCAAGCCCTGGTCACTGGGGAAGCTTTCAAGTCAATTAGCCTCAAATGTTCTTGTCTAATTGAGTTCAAGGAGCTGTGGGCACAGGGCTGACTAACTAGAGACCATGTTAAATATTTCAACCCAAGATACTTCTCAGCACTCGTCATGCCTTATGGCCTTATGGAGTTCCAGTATTTCTCCAGCACACAAAAGAGCAATACAGTGGTGTTTACCTCTTTCCCTCTTTGGTGAGTGATAGTTCCTAAGTGTCAACCACACTCCTGGCTCTTTTTCACTCTTAAAGGCCAGGGTGATCTTTCTAAAATGCTACATCTAGTCTCCTGACTCCTCTGCTTCAAGAGCCTCCTTGGTACTGCAAGGAAAAAGTTCACACTCCTTAGGGTAGCATCCAGGCCCTCTGGTTTGGCCTGTGCCTGTCTTGTTTCCCCTCCCTATATGTACTCTTCTCAGATGTTCCGAATCATTTGCCATTCCCCCGAACTTTCCATGCTGTTCCTTGCCTCTTTGCTTTTCTTCATGTTTCTCCTCTGATAAGGGTTGTCTCCTCCAGGAAGCCTGCCCTGAACCCTGAACCCTCCTTCTCGTGTTCCTCTAGAGGCCTGTGCATGCCACCATTACTTGTGTCACCTGTGATTACCTACTGGAAGACAGGGCTTAGGAACCACCCGTCCCCAGACCTGGTGGAATAGGCACTTAAAAACAGAAATCTCACCAGGTCCTGCAGGAGCCACAGTTAACATTGAATGGGCAAATGGAAAAACAGGAAGAGAAGCTTTGGGTTAAAGCCATCCCATCACCTCTGACCCACCTGGTCAGGAAACAGGTGACAAATACATGGGAATACTGGCCCAGGTGAGGAGTCTGACAGTTCTGGGAAGTCCTCCAAATATTCGAGTTGCCTCATCCTGCTGCACAGTTGGAGCTTCATCCCTTTGATTCAGTCAGTGGTTCTCAACCGGTTCTACACAGAATCACTGGCAGGCTTAAAATAACCATATCGAGGCCTCATCCCAAACCAATTCACTGGGAACCTCTGGGAGTACAGAAAAGCGAGGAAGCTTCCCAGGTGATTCTAATATGCAGCAAGCTAAGACTATTTCTTTAAGCATTACTCTCTTCTATAGCTTTCTTGGAAATGCAGACACTCCTGGGACAGTGTTGCCGAAAGGACCCTTGGGCCTTGTGGGATGAAGGGCAGGGTGGTGGTAGGGCAGGACGGGAGAGTCCTCACACTCCCAAGTCACACTGGTATCTTTGTGTGCCTTCATCCACCTGTGTTTTCTTTCTGGATCTTGGCGTTTGGGGCACATTGTGTGCCTGATACAGAACACAGCCACAGAGAGCAGGAATGTTTTGTATGCCTCTGAGCTAAGAATGGTTTTTACAGGGGCCTGCAAAACCTAAATATTTACTGTCTGGCTCTCTACAGAAAAAGTTTGCCCCACCCTGATGTAGATAACTGGGCTGCAAGTTCAGGGCCACAGCAGAGCCAAGAGGTCTAATCTAGATGGAGCATGCTCCGTTCCGCATGCAGCCTGCTGCAGGCTCCTGGGATTTGCTATTTGTGCTGAGCAGAGTCTGGGGTCTGTTCCCCACAGCCACACTTACAAGGGCCCCACCTTTTGTCATTAAGGGGAGCTGGGCAGGGACCCACAGTCACAAAGTGGAACAGGCCTGAGAGAAATGTAAATACACTCGGCTAATTTCCTCAGGGAAATCCATCTCTGTAAACTGTTTAGCAAACCCGTGTCACCTCCCTGAGTCATCTTCTCCACCCCGTTTTTATTTGAGAGGATATTTTTCCCCTGGGTGAGCTCAGCTGCCCGAAGTTGAGAGCGTGATGATACTGGATCTGCAGAGTACCCCCTAAGTGAGACCCAGGCCATCCGTCTCCACAAAAGGGTCAGAAACGAGGCCCAAGGGGACCCATGTCTCTGGGGCACTGATGGAGCGCCCCCAGGGGCCCTGAGTTGCCAAAAAGGGTTTTGTTGTGCTTTTTCTTGTGGAGGAAACCTGAATGCTACCTGTCCCTTCCTTGCTATCCTTCCCAGGGGGGCTGGTTTCAAGAAAGTGCAAGGCACTCCAGGGAGTTTCAGGTATATTCTTACTTTGTTTTAGTTCAACCTAAAAAAACTACAAAACCCAACGCTGAGCGAGTGCCCATCATGTGTTGATACTATGCTAAGCACGGTAGGGGCTATAAAAGTGGTGATGGTACAAAGCTTGCTTGATCACCCCCCCTGTGTTTTCCCTTCCATCCATTTTGTAGTGCATGGAACACAGGAGGCACTGAAAATGACCAGTTGGATTATTGAATGAACTCAGATTTGAATGTTAATCTCTTCCTCCAAAGATTTGAATGGCTCCTTATTGTCTTCTGACTAGAGCCAGTGCTTCTCTATCATGCATTTGTAGATTGATAGCTCAGCCCCTACCTATTTGTTCATTTTCCTGTCCTACCCAGGCTTAGGTTCTTATTCTTGGAACTTGCCAGCTTCTGTGCGTTTGGCACAGACTGGAACGCCTTACCTGATAGCTGTTGTTGTTATGATGGTGGGTTCTCCAAACCTCACTGACCTGAAAAGTTCTTCCTGTCCTTCTATACCCAGCTCAAATGGTATCCCGAGGGACTTTCCCTTGTACTCCCACCTCCCATTAAGATTAGTGTTCTTCTTCCTATATTCCCGTGATAATAAACAATGCTTACAGAGTGCTTAATGTGTGCCAGAAATTGTCGTAAGCTCTTTACACACATTAGCTAATTTAATCCTCACAACTTTCCTAACAGGGTGCAGTATTGTTAGCTCTGTTTTACAACTAGGGTAATGGAAGTACTGAAGACTAAGTGGCTTTCCAAAGGTCTCAAAGCTAGTAGGTGTCAGAACCAATATTGGAAGCCAGGAAGTGCATTTTCACTGTGCTTTAACCACAAAGCTATCCTGTCTCTCTACACCTTGTATTGGTTATTCCAAGCGTTCTTGATTGCCTTGTTTGGGTATATTTCTAGATTATGTACTCCTTGGGGGCACAGCTATTTTTTTTTTGCCATCGTGGTACCCTCATAGTCCCTAAAAAGTATTTCAGAAGTAGTGGGTGCTCAGTAACTGAGTAATAAAGTACGCTGAGTCCAGCTTCCTGCTTTGATCCCCTGGAAGAGACCCTTGCCCCCAGGGACAGCTGGTCAGGTAGCAGTGGTGTTCAGGGTAGGATGCAGTTCTTCGCATTGTTCGTAACACAAGCCCTGAACCAGCTGCTTTGGGAACCCCTGGGAATAAAGTGCCCTACCTGCCCTTCAGGCACTGCCAAGCCTGCGGCAGCTCTGGAGATTGTGTATCTGAGTTTCAGGAGACCATGGAGATCAGCCTCGTAAAATGCTCCGAGGTAAGGAATGTTGCCCTGATGTAACTCAGGGGGAGATTTTCTCATGGGGAGATTGCTGAAAGTGAATGAATGGAGGGAGGTAGACTGTACTCAGTCAACTTTATGGGTGGTTCAGGGGTTACTATCCTTAGTGCTTCTGTTAGGGATTCAGCGTACCTTTTAGACCTTTAGAATGTGCCCCTTGCCGCTGCTGAAGCAGTCCTGTGGAAGGATTAGTCTCTTTCTGGATCTGTCTCTTTCTGACGTATTTTCTCCCAGTCTTTATTATTACTATTACTACTATTAATATTTTAATAAAAATTTTACATATACTTAACATTGTTGCCACCAACACAGAAATCTGTTTCCTTAAGAATATTTTCCCCCTACATCTACACAAGTTATCAGGGACTATTTAAAAAATAAAAATAGGATTATTCTTAATGTTTTGTTCTGCAACTTTCTTTTTTCCCCATGACCATACATTTGGCTGTCTTGTAAGGAATATGTGTAATCCCATTCTAAGCTGGGTTTAAATTGCTCCTGAACAGCCAGTCCATCAGTGGGTCAGTATTTATTAAAGAAAAACCAGCTGTGCTCCTTAATGTTTTGATAAAGCACCTCTGTTGACAAGAGTAAACTTTAAACAGGGTGCTGCAGTAGCCTCAAGCACCTGCTGCAACTGCCAAGTGTCTTTGAAGTCATATGTTTTATTTTACAAGTTCATTTTATTTTATGCATTCTGTTTACCTTGTGGCTTTGTATACCTCAGGGTATTGCTCAGTGTGAGAGCCTCATATAAGGGTTGCCCAGCCCATCATAGGAAGCGTGTTGAGGAATATAGATGGGCAGATGAACAATGGGGAGGGACCATCTCACTTCGGAGTGATTGGACCCATGGGGTCCCCTTTCTGAAAATTATGACCGTTAAGGACTACCCCTCTAAAATAATCAACCAACCAAAAGTCATCACTTACAGTGTTAATGTCTCTGATTCATTGACCAAATTGTTATTTTCATGGAGACAGGGCTGTGAGGCTAAGCAGGTCTGTTTCATTTTGAAGCATATAGTATGATGATAACATCTAGATAATAGTAAAAATATCTGGCTGTGTGCAGTGGCTCATGCCTGTAATCCCAACACATTTGGAGGCCGAGACAGGAGGATTGCTTGAGCCCAGGAGTCTGAGACCCACGTGGGCAACATAGTAAGACTCTTTGTCTACCAAAATAAAAAATTAGCCAGGCATGGTGATGCATGCCTGTGGTCTCAGCTATTTGCGGGGCTGAGGTTGGAGAATCACTTGAGCTCAGGAAACTGAGGCTGCAGTGCTATGATTGCACCACTGCACTCCAGCCTGGGCAACAGAGCAAGACCCAGTCTCAAAATAAATAAATAATCAAGTCAAAATAAAAATATCTAATATTCATAGAGGCTTACTATTTGACACTCTCCTTTTATCCCATTTTACTCTTGAGATTCAGAGAGATTAAGTAACTTTCCCATAGACACACAGATAGTAGATGTTGGTGCCTGTGTATGTGTGTGTGTGTGTGTGTGTGTGCATAGGATATATGTACATGTGTGCACACTTGTGTGTGTGTGTGTGTGTGTATGGGATGTGGTGCAGCAGAAAAGAACTTCCTTTTCCTTGCAGAATTATGCATGGACTAGACCCAGCCTAACAGGAGATTGTTGAGCACCACAGGTTTGGACTGTCTATATGGTCTGAGTTACACTTTGATGCTTGTGCAAATGGTTGAAACCAGTCTGAGGGGCCTGGAGCCAGAGGGTTGCCTTTCTCTGGAGAGAGTCAAGATTCCCATCAGTGCTGTTGCCTATCAGGAAAGAGAGTTACCTGGTAGTATGGCTTGGTTTCTTTTTGGCCAACATGACTGACAGTGAGCTTTGAAGGTTGCTTGCAAAGTTGGCTGCACAAGAGACAATGATAACCGTGGGGGTCAGGCCACATCTGATTCCGGGGTCCCCTGGGGGATGATGCTTGCCAAGAGGAGGATGAGGATGCAGAGGGAGCTTGAAACCAAGTCATGTGATTTAAAGAACTGGGGTTGTTTCGTCCAGAAGAAAGGAGGTTCAAGGGACAGGAAGACTGTCTAGAGAAAGGGGAATTATTTTGTAGTCCAAGGACAACCCTGGGTCCATTAGGTAGAAATTCTGGTGTAAGCTCAGATCAGGAAGTTAGAGGTGCCTGGTAGCAAAGTGCAATGCCTCGGAGGGCGGCAGTGGTATATGTGGAAGTGCTAACATGGGTCCCAAACCTGGGATCCCTAACTTGTTCATGGAAAATGAACAGGCTGGTGCCACCTGTCAGGTACATTTTTGGGTGTTGGGTTTCTTCATAGGTGAGCAGGTTGAACTCAAGAGGTGTTTGACGTTCCCTGTAGCTCCGGGCTTCTAGGCTGCAGGTTAGTTTTGCTCAGAGGCCACCCTGTGGACCAGTGCAGATCTGTGACCCTGCCAACCAGACTGGGGCGGGGGTGGAAAGGGTTTGTTTGCTAGGGCTGCCGTGAAAACTACCACAACGCCAGTGGCTTAAACAACAGAAATTTCTTGTCTCACAGTTCTGGAGGTTAGTGGCCCAAAATTAAGATGTTGGCAAGGTTGGTTTCTTCTGAGTCTATGAAGGAACTGTCTGTTCCAGGCCCTTCTCCTTGGCTGTTGACAGGTCATCTTAATGTTTATATGACGTTCACCCTGTATGTGTGTCTGTCCCCAAATTTTGCACTCTTATAAGGACACCAGTCATTTTGATTTAGGGCCACCCTTATGATCTCATTTTTACTTGATTACCTCTGTAAAGACCCTGTCTCCGAATAAGGTCACATTCTGAGATGGCAGGAAAGTGGTTAGGACTTCAATGGATGAATTTTAGGGAGATGCAATTCAATCTATACTAGGTCGCAAACAGCACTCCCATGAATCGAACCCATATGGCATTTCAGGCATGTGATGGGGGCCATGAGTATAAGAGCTAAGAATGTAAGCCCCAGAGACTGCCTGGGTTCAAATCTCAGTTCTGCCATTTCCCAGCCATGTAACCCTTCAGAGGCTTAGCTTACTCATCTGCAAAGTGGGGCAGGTAAGAGAATCTATTACCATAGGTTTGTGGTGAGGGTTAAATGAATAAATACCTGTAAAGCACTTTGAAGGTTCCTGTACATGGTTAGCTATTGTGATTATTACTGTTATTGTCCCCTTGTACTACAGATTATAGTAGTCCATTTTTCGCGCGGTTGAGTAGGAATATGACTTTGCTCCTAGTCACCCTTTGTCAACAGAATATGATAAATCACACAAGTTGTAGCTTCTCTCCCTGAATGGTGTAATGCTTTTTTATTTTTAACAGAAATGGTACAACTTAGACTTTAAAAAATCATTTAGGAACCTTTATGCAATATTTCAGTGAACTTTGTTGGCAACCTTTAATAAACTGACATGAGGATCTCAGTGACTAGTGACAAATATGCTGGTATAGCTAATTAAGGGGTCAGATATCTTACCAACTCATAAGCATTACATTTTCTTCTCCTATGCCTTTCCAGCTACCTGTCTTACTTTTAGTCTGTATTAAGCAAACAGGGACAGCTTTTTAAAAACTTTTAATTGTAGCAACGTACTTGTGAGATTTACCATTTTGACCCTTTTTAAGTGTATAGTTTAGTAGCATTAAGTGCATCCACACTGTTGTGCAAATGGCACCACCATCTATCTCTAGGATTTTTTTCATCTTTCCAAACTGGGATTCCATGCCTGTTAAATACTAACTTTCCCTGTATTTTTACCCGCTGGCCACCACGGTTCCACTTTCTGTCTGTATGATTTTGATTACTCCTGGTACCTCATCTAAGTAGAATCATACAGTATTTGTTTTTTGCCACTGGCTTATTTCACTTAGCAAAGTGTCTTCAAGGTTTATCCATGTTGTAGCATGTGTCAGAATTTCCTTCCTTTTTAATATTGGGTAATATTCCATTGTATGTATAAATCATATTTTGTTCATCTGTCAGTGGACATTTGGGTTGCTCCCACCTTTTGGCTATTGTGAATAATGCTGCTATGAACATGGGTATGTGGACTTTTTTGAAAAAAAGTTGTGATTAAACATGTACATGCATATTATAGAAAAATTAAATATATAGGCAAGTAGAAAGCACCCTCCCATCCCAATAGAGATATCCGCTGTGCATATTTTGGCTTCTGTCCCTCTAGCTATATTTTTGCCTATACTTGTGAAATGAGATCATTCTATACATATTGTTATGGAACCTGAGCCATTGGTAAAGAAACGTTTGAAATGGATCAAGTGATGTGGTAGTTTCCTTCTCTGAGCCCCAGGGTGGTGGTTACCTGTGCTGTACCAAGCTGGCCTGGTACTGTGAAGATAAGGCTGGCCTTATCTCCTGTATGGCTCCTGCATGATCAGGGCAATGATCCCCATTGTAAGTAGGGGAAACAGGCTGTGAGAAGCCCAAGGTCATCTGGCTCTTTCTGCCCCAAATGCTGACTCCTAACTGGCCTCTCCTTTCCCTCTCTTCTAGGCAAATGTTTGCAGACTACGGCTGACCGTACCTCCTGAGAGTCCAGTTCCTGAGCAAAGTGAAAAGAAGATTGAGAGAAAAGAGCAGGTAAGGTATCTCTGAGGCAAAGCCCTGAAAATTCCAGTCTCTACCCTTAACCCACTCTCCCATCTCCTAACCAGGCCATTCCCAGAGGCTGAGTGTTTGCGCCTCTGTTGAGGAGAAGACCCTCTCAACCTTCCCACCTCATCTCCCGTCTTCCCAGAAGACAGAGAGCTCTCCCCATCTGGCTCTGCCAGCGACGTGCCCTGCTCTTGTTTCTTGGTGAACACTGTGGCTTTGTGTTGCCTTGAAGCTGCAGGGACACTGGCCTTAGTGACAGGTGCTATGGCAGGGAATGTGGGTTTTTCTGAAACAGCCCAATCCAGTTGCGTCAAAGGGCCTATTGTGAGCAGCTGGCGGGGCTGGAGCCTTTCTTAGCAGCTTGAAGCAGCAGCCGGGGGCCCTGCTCCCGCAGAAGAGAGGAAGGCCTGGCAGGCAGCATGGTGCGGCGAAAGGGCACTTTCTTGGCTGGGGGTAGGAGGCATTCCGCAAACGTTTTTGTGCCGGCTCCCGTGCTAAGTCCTGAGGCCAAGAAGATAAGTATGTCCTTGCCTTGGAGGAATTTGCAGTTTTCTGGGTGAGACAATGATGATACGATATTTCAGGTGTTAGGATCCATCCCTGTCAGACGGAATCTGGGAACACAGAGAAGGAAATAACGGACTGCTTAGGAGGTGACAGTGAAGTAGGAGGCTTGAAGGATAAAGAGCAGGTCCTGCTGACCTCTAGGCCTGTGGTCCTGGCCAACCCATTTTACTCATTCATAATTATGGGGCACCTACTGCATTCCAGGCACTGTTCTAGACAGTAGGAGTATAGTAGTGAACAAAGCAGTCAACCAAATCTGTCATCCATGGAACTTACATTCTAGTGGGACAAGAAGGAAAGTAAAAAAATAATTAAGTACATTTTATAGAGGTTAGGAGGTGGTAAGTGCTGATGGAGACAAAGTAAAAGAAAGGGATGGGGTGCCAGGAAGTAGGCAGTATTTTTTCTTGTGCATGTATTTTATATGATTATAAAATAAAATAAAATGATACGATATAAATGTCATAAATGGAGTCATGACATAGTGACCTCTTGAAATACAAGCCTTGCTTTGGGGTTAACCATGAATGTGGTCAACTATAAAAAAGAAAGCTTCTCATTGACAGCGAAGTGTTTGATACTGTCCCTAAGTTTACCGTAGGCCTTTGTCTGTCCTTGCCGTCTCCTCCCCACTTTCTACCAAGGACAGAGAGCTCCTGTGCTGATGCAAGTGATGAATGCCAGGGAAAGGAAGTAGGGAAGAAAGGAAAATGAAGTTCTGACTAGAGAAAGTGAGAAGAAGTAAAATTGCTGATCTGCCTACAAAGAGTGGATGAGTTCCACTAAAAAGATCCAGAAAAACAGCTAGTTCTGCAGCAGGGAAAAAATAAGGGGGATATGGGACCTCTGGAAAATAAGGTGCCACTCAGAGACAAATGGGGTCCTAGTTCCTAGGGAAGGACTAGCAGCCTGTTTGAATGGGCTTTCACTGGCCAAAAATGGGAACAACTGGAGCATCAAACAGAATAATGACAGTCGTGGGTTATAACACAATGAATATTTTTAAAATCCTTATGTTTATAGTAATAATTGGAGAAGAGGAGTAGAGGCGCAAGATGAGAGGATAAAAAAGGGAAGCCTCCTTTTTTTGATAGAACACTAGCTAATCAGTTCAGAAAATCTGTTTTGTAACCTCCAGGTATACTCATCAATAGATGCAAAAATAAGTTAGTGAAAGATTATTGTAGGATACTCTCAAAGTATCACCCCAACGGATTACTGATTCTAAAGGGACAGTACCTTCACAGTGGAGTAGGCAGGCAGCCAGCATTTCAACTGAGTGATTCAAACTAGCTTCACCAATAGTGGGACGAGCTGATGTTACATGACTTCTGAGGTGATTCAGCTAAGAGGTGCCCAACATCACATACGTAATATTCATGCCAAACTTGTTTAACTGAATCTAATAATAAGGAAACAGAAAACCAGAATTTGGGACATTCTACAAAACAATTGGCCTGAATCCCTCAATAAATTCAATGTTATTTTTAAAATAGATGAGAATTTGTTGCAGATAACAGACTAAAGAGACCTAACATTAAATGTAATGAGTGAACCTGGATTAGATCTTGGCCAAATAAATAAATAAATAAATAAAATCCTATAAAATATATGCTGGGATGGCTATACAATTTTGTATATGCACTATGTATTACATATTATTAAATAAATGTTACTTTTCTTGTGATAATGGTACTATGGTAATGTAGCTGAGTGGCTCTTTCAGCTTCTGTGTAACTTCGAACATTCTCCAAAGACAAAGTTTGGGAGTAAAAGTCCTAAACAGAGAGTGGAAGTGGTCAGGCTTCAGCTGCTGCACACCTGCTGATGAACAGGATTGAGTGGGGACATCTGTCACTAGGCAGTGTCCCCTTCTGTCCTCACTGCTCCTCTCCCTGCCTATCCCTTTTAGAGCTGATGACTTGGTCCAAGACATGGGCCTGGGCTGTGTCCAGGTGCTCAGAGCTGCTTAGAACACTTTTTGAAGAAGTGGCCTAAGCTGGAGTGAGTGACAGGACAAGGGCCTGGTGGCTGTGCCTGTTGGTACAGATGGTAGAGGACTGGGGAATATAGTCTTTTGGAGTTAGACCCAAGCTTCATGCCTTGGGAGATGTTTGTGAAAGTTTTCTGAGTGCCAAAACTGGGGTATTAGGTGCTGGAGGACCCTGGAGGGTCTGTAACCACTGAAGAAGAATCAAGTGATCCCACAGAAGGAGCCTCATGTGTTTAGCTGTGTTGAGTGGAGTCAACAAATTGTATGCCAGTTTGCCTGTTTGTCTTGAATAGTGCTTTGCAAACTTGTCAATAGGACCCTCTTTGAAAAAAAATCAAAATGTTTTACTGAACCCTCATATGCAAACCAAGCAAAAGTGGTGCTAATGGGGGCCCGAGTCCTCCCAGTCTCCCTTTACCCCTCAGCCCCCAGACACCCTCCTGTGGATACTTGAGAACTCCAAGGCCCTGAGGAGCACAGGACAGGCACTGCTGGGATAGCCTATGCACCAGGATACTTCTTACACCAGGTGGACCAGGCATGCAGTCTGAGTGCCTATGTGTGACACATTGGTGACTCATTGCAGAAGAACTGGGGTAGAGGGGAGGAGGGTGGGGCTGTTGTTTCCCTAGGGATGAAGTCCTTGGGTGGTGTCTGCCCTTGAAGTTTCTAGGGGTAACTGGGAGGTTGCTCTGAGTGATTTCATCACCATGTCCTGGCCAGGTTCCTGGCATGAGTCACTGAGGGCCAGGGCCATGCACCAGCAAGGAGACTCTGTAGGGGCCACTTCCTTGGATGTGGTTTCAACATGGCTTCCCCTCCTTGGAACCCATGGAATTGCAAGATGCCAAAACTCTGGATGACCCTACCTGGTCACATGACTTTGGTTCCTTTGAAGAGGGGTTGTCTGTGTGCAAAGGCCAGGGGATTGGAGCTGGCTCAGATATGTGAATAGAAAGTTGTAAATGGCCCGATTGACTTCTGTTGAAGTGAGACTTCTTAAGGATTTCCAGGGTCCTGTTAGAGCTGCAAATGACGAGGGCAGTCTGGGCCTTCCTCAGACTTTCACACTGTTGTGGGAGGTGTTTAATATTGCAGGAATGCCACAGTGTCATGGGACAGCTGACCATGCATAGAGGCTCCTGCCATTTGGGCCATTCTTTCATCTGCTGTTCTCCAGTCATTGGAGAGAGGAATTACTCCCAATGTAGGTGTGTTGTGGATGGCATATTTTGCCCATTTACACAAAGGTGTATTTGGAGGCTGTTGGATGCAATTACAACAGGGTCAGCAGCTTCTGATGGAGTCAAGGGTTTGTGGGGGTGTATTTGGAGGTTTCCTACCCCTAAGGCAGATCCCCTGGCTGCCTGTTCCTTTTAGTCCTTCAGGAGACATCAACTGCCCCGAGACTGCTTTCTGCTGACCACAGATGAGCTCCCAAATGCACAGCTTCCTCATCCTTAAAGTAGACACAACGATGTCTGGTTTCAAAGAGTAAATGAGCTAATATATACAAAATACCCACCACAGTGTCTGGTTTGTCATATGGATTAAAGAGGTAATGACTAAACGCTGAATCTCTTCCCTTTGAATGCCAAACTCAGTGGCCCTGGGTCTTTGTTTTTACCCCCTTAGACCTTCTGGAGTTATTCTCCTGCCTGAAGCTGCCTGTCCTGCCTCTCCTCCTTCCTGACTTTATTTTCCACACACATAGCATCTCTTCCCTCCTCTTAACCCTTGCTGAGGCCCTAGCCGTGCTTGGAGTCCCTTCCCTGCCATGTCTCAGTTTATCCAAGTCTTCCCTGTCCTTCAAGGCTCAGCTAAAGGCCCAGTTCCCTTCTGGTAACTTCCCTGACTTCCATGTGCTGTGGTCACTCTTCCCTTAACCTACAGGACACCCAGGCTTCCCCTTTCATTTGGCACCTAGCCATGTACTGCTAAGAACTCCACGTAGGCATACATATATATTTTTTGCAAAATTTGTGTATAACATATATGTAGGCACATACACACAGAGAAATTAGGTTGAGTCTTTTTATTCTCTCTTCCCAAAACCTAGGTCTCTGCCTTGCACATAGTAGGTGCTTAATGAATGCTTGTTGATTATGATGGTTGAATTTTATATTAGCTTCCTAGGGCTGCCACAACAAAGCATGAAAAATGAGATGGCTTCAGTAACCAAATGTATTCTGTCACAGTTCTGGAGTTCAGACGTCTGGGATCAAGGTGCTGGTGGTGCCCCCTCTGAAGGCTCTAGCGGGAGAGTTCTTCTTTGCCTCTTCCAGCTGCTGGTAGCTCTTGGTGATCCTTGCCTTGTGGCAGTATTACTCCAATCTTCACATGACATTTTCATGTTTCTGTGTTCAGATTTTCCCCTTTTTACAGGGACATCAATAGGGCCCAGTCTAATGGCTTTATCTTAACTTGACCTGCTCTCCATATAAAGTCAAATTCCTGGGTACTGGGGGTTAGGACTCCAGCATATCTTTTTGGGGGACGCTATTCAACCCATAACTAGGTTCTTTGAGGAAATCACCTTGAATGATACTAACAACTCAGATGAATTAGCCGTGGGCTTTTATTCGAATATTGAACATTAAAAATCATTAATATGGGAGGGTGCTGATTAGTTTATGGGCACAAATTACATGTTGAGAAATTGATAAATGTAGAACATAAGGTTTATAAACATGCCAACATTCAAATTAAAATTGGTAATAAATAGTTTTGAAATTAAGTACCTATTGTTTTCAAAAAACTCTATGAATTTATGTATCCATATTCTTATCCATAGTCATGCGCAACAGATTCCTATGTGTATATGCAGGGACACACACACATACACACACACACACACACACAGAGACAGAACCCACACCAGCTATTGCAGACTTAGCATATTGAATCAGAGCCTCACTGCACAGTTGAATTTTAGGGAATCTGATTTGAGTTGCTTCTGAGTCTTTATGATGGTAAAGTCCTGTGCGAATAGATAAAATAGCTTGAGGCAGATACTGTTTTAAATAGCTATTGACATCCCCACTTTGGAGGTGTCCTTCAGTGACCTGTTGTTTTTAAAGAATCTGTTTTCTCTCTAGACCTTTGAGAACGCTGAGTGAGAGAGAGCAGATGCATGTGTATGGATGTAGAGTTGGGAATTTTCATAACCCAATAAAATGTTGAAAAGGAGGAAGTCTTTGCCAGTAGGTTTTATAGTCTTCTTTCCTTTAAAAGCCTTGGATGAATAAGCCTGCTGAGTTCTCGTCCTTGGTCCAGTGACTGTTTATACAACCTCGCAGGCTGTTGCCAAGTGAGCGAGTGTGCTGCCATGATTCAGAGCTTCAGGTGGGGGCCGGGCTGCCTTTGTGACAACACACCAGGGACTCTGCGTGCCCCTCAGAGATAACAGCCCCTGGAGGATGGGGAGAGACCTAGGGTTTGAGTCGCGGCTTCTTCATGAACCCCTGTGGTGGTTGGGCCAGTAGGTTATCTCTAGGGGTCTTCATTGCTTCTTCTAGCAAATAGAAGTGTTAGTCTAGAGCCAATGTTTTTCCACACATTCCTTTATTCACGTTGGTAAATGTGGAAGTGCTCTTAGTAAAGCAGTCAAGGTGCAGCGGGTGGAGCTGAAATAAGATCAGGGCTATGTTGGCTGCCTCTAGCAGGCCACCAACTCTTCACCTGACAACCTTGACAGACACGGAGGAGGAGCTGGGAATAGTGTCTGAAAACCCACTGGACTATACAACTCTTTCCCATTTTTTCTAACCTTCTGAGACTTTGTGATTCACTCCCCATGAAAAGAAACCAAGGACTGTTTGGGGGTGACTATTACGCTGTCAGAGTCAGTTTGACAACTGTGATGAGAACAGCAAAAAGACCAAGAAGAGGGTAGACAGACAGACAGACTCATTCAGATAGACATGTAGAGTTGAGTAGGAACCCAGATACTAAAAACTCACACCACTGATACTAGAAACTCCCGGTATCTACTAGTATGCTATCAGCACACTAGGTGTTTTGTGTATTTTATTCCGTGTATTCCTTAGACTGCCCACTGAAATTGGTGGTATGATCCCCATTTTGCTGTTAAGGACCCTGAAGCTCTTTAAAGTACAGAAAATAACTTTCTTAGGGGCACACAGCTAGTAGACAGTGGATTTGCAATTCCAGCTCAGGTCTGTGACGGGCCGTGTTGCCATGGGAATATTGACTTGCATGCTTTCTCCTATCAGAGAAACTCTGTTCGGGATATTTACATTGTATCAGTCAATGTTACCTAAAGTGTGTACTATACCCATGGGTTCCAGAAAAGCAGTTCCTGATTTTTTTTTTCTCCCATGTATTCTTCCCTTTTCTGCTGGGGTTATTAGGCCTAAGCAACTACTGTCTGCATTGAAGCTGTACACTAGCTGCACACTAGTCTGCATCGAAGCCGTACACTAGCTGTACACTAGCACTCCTGTCAGGGTGCTATCATTACAAATGCCACTCTCTTTGGGACTTGGCTAGAAGCTTTCCTTTTCCTTCTCATCTTAAGCTTTGAAAGTGATCTTTTCTCCTGAGTTTACTGAGGAAGTGAGCACTATTCAGTCTTTGAGACTGTCAGAATTAACTAAATTAGTTTTATTTTTTAGAAACAGGGTCTCACTATGTCATCCAGGCTGGAGCGCAGTGGCTGTTCCAGGTGCAATCATAGCACACGATTGCCTTGAACACCTGGGCTCGAGTATTCCTCCTATCTCAGCCTCTCAGGTAGCTGGGACTACAAGCATACACCACTATGCCTGGTCAAGTATTTGATAAGCCGAAGGTTTCAGTTTTTCTGAGAATACGGGGCTGCCCGTTTCTCCCTATTTCTTTCCCAGGCTCTGGAAAGGCCCTTCAGGCTCAGAGGTGATGTTCATTTTTGTCCAAGAAAGCAAAACAGTGTCAAGTATGAGTAATGACCTGGGCCAAATAATTTGCTGAGATAGATACACAGGTTGGACAAGCCAGAGCACATTCCTGAAGTGCCAGCCTCTGCCTGCAAGATGGGCAGGGAACCCAGTGGCTCTGTGCTCAGCAGTCCTGGGTTAGCTGCTGCCCTCTGGCTGGAGAAAAGAAGTCTGAAGTCAGAAGTTTTAGAAATAACTTGGCTTCCAGTCTGGAAGTCACACGAGTCACGTTATGGCCCTTCTCAAATCATATTGGCAGCCAGGATGTGTGACCAGCTGCCCATCCTGGCCGGTGGGGCGGGGGACTGGCTGTGTTAGTCTGCTATTGTCAGTTTGATGTAAGTTGAGCGGCATTTCTGCTCTTATTTCCCCTAAGAACCCTGATTGACCAAGGGATTTTCTTGTGTTGCACCGATTAATCCTCAGTGTCAAAGATGACTATACTCCAAATATTCCATCTTTCTTTTTCCCTTCAAAATGTATTTATGAAGCGTCTGTTTATCCTGGGTACCAGAGATAGAGCAGTGAATAAGGCAGATGTAGTCCCTGCCTTTGTGGAGCTTGTTGCATTGTAGGATCCTATATTCTCATTTAAGATTTGGACAATATCGTTGGCCTTGTTAACCCAGACTCTTCGATGGCCAGTAAATCCCTTAGGAGAGGAATTTAGGCTGAGTTAGTTTTCTGTAGCTGCTCTTTCTTTCTAAGGCACTGGCTACCAGATGTATCTTTAGGGAGGCCAGCCATAGTATGGGTAGATTTTAAGCTGTGAACACTCATGGGGAACAGCTTAATCCAGAGATTTTGTGTATGTGTTGAGAGTATGGAATGTCCTTTCAGTCAATTTTCCTTCTTTGTAATAACTTTCTTTTTATTCTACGCATTTATTTGGCCTTTTATTTTCTTTTGTTTTTTGAGACAGAGTCTCACTCTGTTGCCCAGGCTGGAGTGCAGTGGCGTGATCTCAGCTCACTGCAAGCCCACCTCCCGGGTTCATGCCATTCTCCTGCCTCAGCCTCCAGAGTAGCTGGGACTACAGGTGCCCGCCACCTCGCCTGGCCAATTTTTTTTGTATTTTTAGTGGAGATGGGGTTTCACTGTGTTAGCCAGGATGGTCTTGATCTCCTAACCTCGTGATTCACCCACCTCGGCCTCCCAAAGTGCTGGGATTATAGGCATGAGCCACCGTGCCCGGCCAGCCCTTTTATTTTCAAGCAGATTTTGTCTAGTATTGTTCCATGCCCAGGAGGCTTTTAATACGTCTAGAGTACATTTTTTAAAATTTGATTTTTTAATACCAAGTAGAATTATAAGGAGGCTTTTGATTTTTAATTTAAATTAAATTTAATTTAATTTTCTTGAGATAGGGTCTTGCTCTGTCGCCCAGGCTGGAGTGTAGTGGTGTGATCACGGCTTACTGTAGCCTCAACCTCCTGGGCTCAAGCAATCTTCCCACCTTAGCCTCCCAAATAGCTGGGACTACAGGCACACACCACCACATCCAGCTAATTTTTGCATTTTTTGCAGAGATGGATTTTCACCATGTTGCCCAGGCTGGTCTCAAAACGCTTGGGCTCAAGCAATCTGCCTGCCTTGGCTTCCCAAAGTGCTGGGATTATAAGTATGAGCCACTGTGCCTGGCCATAAGGAGGTTTTAAAAAACTTAATTTTGGAGAGTTTCAAACATACAAAATGAGACTGGATCGTATAATGAGTCACTGGCCCTTTCCCCAGCACCACCTACCTCAATACATGGCCAGTCCTGCCTCATCTGCATCCATGCTGTATAAGGAAATAAATATACATCATCTGTATCTCAGCATGTTTCTCTAAAAGAGCCTGTTTCTTAATATCATCATAATGCTCTTCTGCCTAAAACGTAATACTTTTCTTATTGGGAGGTATTTTAAAGGATACAAGAGGAGAGAAATTTAGCCCCAAACATCTTGCGCAGCATATCAGCTTTTTCTTTTTTTCCTGTGTTCAGTTTTTGACCAAAAGCATGCTGACATTTTATAAAAATGATAGCCATCTCTGCTCCTAGCAGCTTTTCTGGGTATACATGTTGTGACTGGGGTAAACATCAACTAACTGTCTATTCCTCCATCTAAGAAGAATAACAGGTATTCACTTCATTTGGACCATATTTATGTACCCTGAGTAATTCCCAGACCTCTCTCAACTTCTAAAGTTCCCTATTCATTCAGCAAATAGTTATTGAGAGACCATTGCATGTCAGTCACTGTTAGATCTGGGAATTATGGTGGAAAAGAAGACAAACTGGGCCCTGGACTTGCTGGAATTTACAGTTGATAGGGAAGCAGGCCTTCCCCACACAAGGATACTGACATATCCCAACAGTCGCTGGGCTGCAGCTGTGGCGAGTGTTGTGGGGAAGCGCTGTGAGAGTGGATCGAGAAGACCTCAGGGGTCCGAAGGGTCAGGGAAGGCGTTCTTGATTCTTGAGGAAGCAACATTTCAGCCCAGCAGTGCAGATCGAGGGAACAGCACGTGTGATTACCTTGAAACAAGAAGGAGGTTTGCTCCTAAAGGAACAGAAGGGAGACAGTGAGGCAGGTGTGGGGTTGGGGATGGGCGGGGGATGTGGAAAGAGCCCCCCACCCTGGGGCTGCCTCTTCCAAATGGCCCTGAGACCTGAAGGCAGGCTCTTGGCTTCCCTACTACTGGAGACCCTGGGATACCACATGGAGACGTGAGTTCCAGTTGCTCTCCTGACTGTAGCACTGTAGTGAAAAAAGAGCTCCAATTTGGAAAGACATAGGCAGGCACTTGCAGGCTGTTACCCTGGAAGAAGAGAAGTCATACTATTTACACAGTAGGGTCACTGTGAGGATTAAAGAAAATATTATATATTATATATATAATATATGTATGTTACGTTATATATAATATGTTATATAACATATATGTTACAATGTATGTTATATGTTATATATAATAAATCACCTGACAACAAATTTCTTCCCCCTCCTCTTTCTTCAGTAACGTTCTTCTTCACTTTTCCTGTCAGGGCCCATCAGCTCCTTGGGCTGCCTCAGGAGTCCTCTCCCCTGGCATGGAGAGGACTCCATCTCCACTGTGGGTAGAGTCCTGGGGCCATGCCCTTCCCGGGGCCCTTTTATTTAGACTCTGACATTTACACAAATGATCAATTCAAACATAATGCTTTTTTCTTTTTGCCAAAAAACATTCAAAGTCCACAAAAGAACATGAAGGAAAAAGTGAAATCTCATTTTCCTGAGGAAACTGTCGTCAGAGATCTGGATTCCATCTTTCTAGAAGTTTTACATACACAAGCACACAGTCTTAAGAAACAAAAATTTGAAATTTATGATTTTCACTCAGTGTATCTTGATCTCTTTCTGTGTGTACAACTTTGAGACCTGGGCTGCTCAGGAGTGTTCTACAGACCTCATTATTCCTGGCATTGCTTGTGTTTTCCCCGCTCCATGGCTGCCTCATCTCCCTGCCTAGGCCAGGGGCAGGATCCTCTGTGTCCAGCCCTCTGAGTTTTCCTGCAAGCCAGTTCACCTCTGAAAGCCTCTGCTTTGCAGAGATGCGTTTCACCAAAGCTCTGTGTTGTAATCGGCTTGTTTTTGAGGAACTGCGTGGAGTCTGTGACTGAACGATCTTGCTTTTATTTCCTGGTATTTGGGGAATTTCATTAGAGCTTTTCCTCTTCCTGGTTATGTGTCCGGTAAACTGGGGATAACTTAATGCCAGCTTGTGACTCTGCTGCAAACTATTTAACAGCTCAGTTACCCAAACTTAAGCACAAATGTCAGGGTAGCATTGGTGCTTTTGGGACCCAGCTGTAAGGGACTCAGGGGGAAGCGTTTACCAGAAGCAAGTACAAGGAATCACAGCCCCTTGCATCCATCTCTTTCCAAGTGTGGGAAGAAGGGCGAGAAGCAATGGTTATTATATTGTCTTACTTTTTAAAAAGCTTACATTGAAACGAAGCAAAACAAAACAAAAAACAAGCAAGACAGAAAGGTATAAAGAAAATGGCAAAAGTCCATCCTGATCTCTAGCTCCCCCATGCCACCCAAGTTTCCCTCCTTAGAGACCTGGAAGATTCATCATCATCACGTAGCTTTCTAGACCTTTCTTTGATTTTGCAAACTTTGAATGAATGGGATCATAAAGTACTTACTGTTCTGCCACAATGAATGATTTCCAAATGCAAATTAAAGTTTTGTGTGTTAAAAAATATTTTGTGGGCCAGGTGCGGTGGCTCATGTTTGTAATCCCAGCACTTTGGGAGGCCAAAGCAGGCAGATCACTTGAGATCAGGAATTTGAGACCAATCTGGTCAAGATGGTGAAACCTTGTCTCTACTAAAAATATAAAAATTGGCCGGGTGCAGTGGCTTACGCCTGTAATCCCAGCACTTTGTGGGGCTGAGGTGGGTGGATCACAAGGTCAAGAGATCAAGACCATCCTGGCCAACACGGTGAAACCCCGTCTCTACTGAAAATACAAAAATTAGTTGGGCATGGTGGCACATGCCTGTAGTCCCAGCTGCGCAGGAGGCTGAGACAGGAGAATTGGTTGAACCCAGGAGGCGGAAGTTGCAGTGAGCCGAGATTGCGCCACTGCACTCCAGCCTGGCAACAGAGTGAGACTCTGTCTCAAAAGCAAACAAACAAAGTACAAAAATTAGCTAGTGTGGTGGTACACACTTGTAATTCCAGCTACTTGGAAGACTGCGGCAGGAGAATCACTTGAACCTGGGAGGTGGAGGTTGCAGTGAGCCAAGATCACGCCACTACACTCCAGCCTGGGTGACAGAGTGAGACTCCGTCTCAAAAAAAAGCATTTTTTTTTCTTTTAATACATGGCAAGAATCTCTGCGTAAAGGCAGTTGAAAAGTTAGCAGGAGAGCAGAATTACCCTTATGGAATTTGGGTTTCTGTGCTGTGGAATTGTCGAGGGCCCTGGGTCCACCCCAGGGAAAATTGAGAGAAGACCAGTTTGTCTGAAGTCTCAGTTCTTGATCTTGGATTTTTTCTTACTTCTGTCCCTTCCATGTTGTGAAGGCCCCTACTCTGTCCCCCTGCGTCTAAACATAACCTGCGGTATGAGGAGGTACTTAATGTCAGACAGAATCACAGAGCCAGGCTTGAATGTAGATGTGTGTCTATAAGCAAGTTGCCTAACCTCTTTGAACTTCAGTTTTCTCAGCTATGAAGTGGAAAGTTCAGAAAGGACAATTGCTGTGTCACAGAGTGGTTGCGAACATTAAATGTGCTTAGGAATATTTCTACTTATAGTAGGTGCTCAACAAATCTTAATATACCCCTTTCCTGCTTGCTAAGCCTTCATTCTATAAAAGCGTGTTAAGGCTTGGAGATGTTACTGTTTCTCAAGGGTATTTGCATTTCAACAATGACCAAAACTTTAACTGAAGGAATTAAGAACCAGCCAACGGGACTGGGAGGATCCTTTTGGGCTGCAGTCGCACCACCTCTTCCTGGCTTTTCAGAAATATTTCATGAATGGTCACAACAGGTTATGTACTAACACTACCCCCTTTTCTCAGAACTTGGCCCCAGGACCAGCCCTACCCTCAGAGGACAGTTTGGCTGCTAGATGACCGCCAGCCTCAACCTTGTGCGTTGTAGGCCATGTATTTAGTGATGAGGTTGGAGTCATAAGGAGAAGCTGGGATAAGGGGAAAGACAGCATTATTAAGAGCATGAGGTTTCAAATGCTTGTTCTTATTACTAGGACAACACAAGTCCATCTGGTATCTTTGTGGGAATTACACCTAGGTGAGTGGACGGGCCCTTACAGACATTAGCAAAGGGTGCTCTTCCTCCGGGATAAATGCAGCCCAAGCCTATGCCAAATCAACTTGGTGAACAGAGACAAGGTGGGATTTTTGCTCCCTCCATCTCCACTGCCAGGCAATGAGTGCTGGACACAATTTGCATAATCATACACGATGCAATTATTACATAGTGTATGATTATACACTATGTAATGTATAATCATAGTGGGCCCATTATTACAACTGTTTGCGTGAGGCTTAAAGAGTCATTATTCTTTTTCTCTTTTCCTACTTTCTTTTAGCATCTTGACCTGAGCAATGGAGAACCTACCAGGAAACTTCCTCAGGGTGTTGTTTATGGTGTGGTGCGAAGATCAGATCAAAATCAGCAGAAAGAAATGGTGGTGTATGGATGGTCCACGAGTCAGCTGAAAGAAGAGATGAACTACATCAAAGATGTGAGCCATTTAAGAGTTTTTGCCCCCATCTGTTTTCTTTTTGTAGCATGCAAGAGGATGGAGTTGGAAGCATTGAAGTGAATGTAATAAGGTATTTTGAAAGAATTCTTAATGTCATCATTTTGGCTGGAAATGTTTCTGTGTATCTTCATGGTAATGTTTAAGTACAGATGTAAATCTGCAAGGAAGGAAAGATTGAACTCCTGCTGGATGGATGTTACTAGGTAAGTATACTTAGGAGAGAAGATGGCTTCCTCCTTCCATGTAGGGTTTGGAGGCTCTTGAGTGGTTTTTCTTTATTACACTTAACAGTCCCAAATCCATCCCTGGCAAAAGGAATAGGAAGACTGTGGCTGATTTAGACCAATCAGTTGGGTTGAAACAAATGCTAGGAAGTCAACCACAATAGACTTTGTCCAACCAAGTCAATCAATGCCCTTCACTTCCTTGTATTTAATAGTTTATTTCCTATCTTTTAAATTACATGTTCTTTTGAGAAAATTTGGGAAATATGAAGAAGAAAATAAAATCACTCATAATCTCACCATTCAACCAGAGCAACTGTTAACATTTTGGAGTATTTTCTTCTCTCTTTCTCTCTCTTTTTCTCTCTTCATTTTTTTTCATTCCATCCTTTGTTCCCCTAGATTGACTGATTCCCCTCTTGACCAAACCACCCAGCTTATATGGAAGAGGAGATGGGCTGCTCTGACACTGATGGGCTCACATTATAGACCAGTGGCTTAGAAAGTGCTTATAAGAGGCAGCGTGGGGCCAGGGACTCACCCAGGCCTGTGAGCTCGCAGTCCTTGCTTCGAGCTCCAGCTCTGTGTCTGGCCCAACAAGTCACTTTTACTCTTCAGTCCTCAGGTTGAGATTGTGGGGGTTGACTGGGCTTTGGTACCTAAGGTTAAAAACACAGCTCTGTGAGCCCTATTTTATTTTGTGGGTTTTCAGATAAGATGCAAACTCATGATGTCTTAGCTTTTGTGTGAGTTTTTAAAAGGAACATTTGTTGAATTTAAAAAATAGTAAATGCTTAGCAGAAAGTATGAGGAAAAGCCAGAAAAATTGACATGCACATACATAATGTATATGACAGCCACCAACCTCAAACTCCTAGTTAACCCAGCTTTCAAACATAATTTAAAAACTTTATTTTATTATATATTTTTGAGACAAGGTCTCACTCTGTCATTTAGGCTGGAGTGCAGTGGTACAATCACAGCTTACTGCAGCTTCTACCTCCCCAGCCTCAAGTGATCCTCTTGCCTCAGCTTCCCAAGCAGCTGGGACTGCAGGTGCGTGCCACTAGCCCCAGATAATTTTTTGTAGAGTCGGGATTTTGCCACGATGCCCAGGCTGGTCTCAAACTCCTGGACTCCAGTGAACCTCTCACCTCAGCTTCCCAAAGTGCTGGGATTACAGGTGTAAGCCACTGTGCCCAGCCTCCAGACATAATGTTTAACCATTTAGAATATTCAATTCCTGAATTTCCTGTTAAGAATAGCTCAGACATTTTAACTTTCTTGTATTTTTTTCTCAAGGAAATACATAGACCTTCCTCATTTAAATGCTCCAGAGGCATGGCTCCTCTCTTAGTAACCTTCTAAACAGAGTCCTGAGTCCCAGATTGCCCAAGACAAAGACAGGAGATGTTAGTTAATCCTGAGTCGTGGATGACTTGTGCCAAAGTCAAATGACCTGGAATTACCACCCTCCACTGTGATCTGCAATTTAAAACTAACTTTCAGGTCCCTCCTGCCACAGGTGGCTTCGGTATCATCCCTGGCCTGGTCGTTGCAGTATTTGCCTTTAGCTCAAGATTCCACCCACTCAGCACTGGGAGCAGCGCAAGAGCCAGCTCAGGGCCACACGTGAAAGCCGTTCTGCCTGCCTAGAATGAAAAGTTGTACTTTTAACCTCATTTTCCCAAAATGTTTGTAGTTAATGGCAAGAAAGTAGACTCTATTTTTAGAATTCATATCAAGAAGTCTTGGGGTCTTGACTTTCCTTTCCACCAAATCTCCACCAATATCCAGTAACCCCTAATAAACATGCTGTCTAATTTAAAACAATGTGCTTCAAAATTAAGCCTTCCAATACTATGTCCTAAACACTTCCATTTTAACCAAACTCCTGCCCTTAGGCCCTTCCTAAAAGAGAAATTCTGGAGTGTGCTGGAGAAAACTCCCTTGAGACTTCCTGCCGTATTTGAGGATTCTTGAGTGTTTTCCCCATCCTAGGGACACCAGAAGAAGAGAGGAGACAGGGACTGTTTGTAAGGTCTTTTGTTGTGTTTTTAAAGTTTCTGAGGTCCTGCTAGGCCTCTGAAAGTAGTACTGTAGAGAAACTTGAACAGCGTTTGTGTAAACAAGTGTTTTGGGGATCACTTGAACTTTTGTTATGTTTACTGCCTTGTGAGTTATTGGTGATTTTTGAGGAACTGACTTTCCAATTTATGGGCTCTCCAGGGTTCATATTTTACTTCCTTCCATTCCAGATATTTAATTGCTCTTTGGCAGTCAGAGCAGAGAGAGGGAAAATTAGAGGTTGCTTTTTGGTCTCTTTGGTCCTCTTAGCCATGAGTCTGTTAAAACACATTCTACTTGTAAAAATATGGATGGGAAAAGGGCAAAACCTTGCCCAAATGTAATTTGAGGGTGATAGGTGAATTTCAACAAACTATTTTTTCTTCAGAGTTCATTTGGCTAATTAATATTTATTATTATATTTATGTGTAATTACATAGAAATATATGTAATTAATATATCATATTAACATATTTAATATATTCTATATTAATACATGCCTATGTATTTTATTATGTATATTTATATACATAATAAAATAATACATATAAATTATTTGGATAATTTCTACCTAGTTTCTAACTAATTGTTGGGGGTGACCTCCCTTAGTTTCCTGTCTTGTTCTTAAGAGTATTTTTATGTGGGTTCCTTCTTTCTTTAGAGTTTCTTAAAAGTTTTGGAAAGCTTGTATGAAAATGTTATAGCTTTATCTCTAACTAGTATCTCTGTGGGCTACAGGTGAGAGCCACTTTGGAAAAAGTGAGAAAGCGAATGTATGGAGACTATGGCGAGATGAGGCAGAAGATTCGACAGCTCACCCAGGAACTGTCAGTAAGTCATTATCTCAGTTGCTTGGAGATAGGGAGGCATGGCAGAGCTCAGAGTGGTCTCTCAGTTGCTAGTGTCTAAAGATATTAGAGTATCTAGTGTTCTTTATCAATAGAATTATATTTTAAATAAACTGAGGAAATTTTGTCACAGAATGAAATATATTACCTAAAGGGACATTTTTGTGGCAAGAATAATCTTCTTCATGTTCAAAGCATTCCCACCAAAGTCAGGAGCAAAACAAGGAAGCCAACTATCACTATTATTATTTAACATTGTTCTTGACATACTAGCCAAACAAGGGAAATAAACATATAGGTTTAAAAATGGCACAGATAGATGGAAAACTATCACTGTTTACAAACCATATGACTGTATACCTGGAAAGCCCAAGTGAACATGCGCTGATGAAAGAAAAACTACTATGAACAAATAAGGAATTCGTTATTTGTAGCAGGGTATAACATTTTATATACACACACACACAGAGGATATAGAATTAATATATACAAACATGTTTCAATGTACAAAAAATTTCCAAAATATCAACAGAAAAATACCACATACCTAGGAGTCAACTATAATAAGTGGAAAGAAACACCATGTGCTTAGAAAGGAGGACTCAGCATCATAAGATCCACGTTACTGTACCAATTTGATATGACCCAGTAAAAAGACCAACAGGTTTTGTTTTTTTATAAGTGGAGTAGGTGATTCTAAGGTTTATATAGAAAATAAATAAAAAGAGTTGCGAAAATAATGAGAAAAAAGAGCAATGAGAGGGAGTAGCCTTATTAAATGTTGAAAGAAAGTGAAAAAGCCTCAGAGAGTGAAACAGTATCGCAGTGGCACATAAATAGACAAACATCAATTAAAAATACTCCAGAAATGTACCCCAATATGTGATAAATGTAGCATCTCAAAAAACGAAGGAAAATGGACTAGTCAATATGTGCTATTAGGAAAACTTACGTGCTGTTGGAAGTCTTATACCTGGATAAATTCCAAATGTATCGAAGATTTAAATGTGAAAAATAAAATCCAAAAGTGCTAGAAGAAAAATATGTGTGAATTCATTTATACCCTTGGGGTAAGGGAATGCCTTTTCTTATTATGACATAAAATTTCAAAACCATGAAAGGAAAGGCTGATAACTTTGACAACTTTAAAATGAGAAACTCCTGCTGGTAAAAATGTCAAAGTCAAATGACCGGGAAAAATTATTTGTCCTTCATGTCATAGATAATAGGCTCATTTTCTGAATATTGAAAGATCCCCCATGAATCAAGAAGAGAAAGGCTACAACTCATAAAAACAGATGAAAGATTTGTAACAGGTAATTATACTAAAGGAAAGATGGAGAGCTCTTATGTGTATGACAGGATGCTCTGCCTCACCTCATTGTAAGAGAAATGCAGGTTAAAACCATCCCATGATATAATTTTTATCTATTAGACCCGCCAAAGTGCAAGAGGCGGGCAGGACATTGTTCACAGGCCTATGGGCAAACAAGCGGGTTGCTGATGAAAATGCAATTTGCTCTTACTCTTATAGAGAACAATTCAGCATTATCGATCAAAATTACGGATGCTTAGATCCTTTGACCCAGCAATTCTATTCCTCTCACATATGAGGAAAGACGTAAGGATAGACTTATTTATCGCAGCATTGTTTGTAACAGTAAAATAATTGGAAGCCTAAATGTCTATCAAGAAGGGGAAAGTGGCCAGGCACGGTGGCTCGTGCTTATGATCCCAGCACTTTGGGAGGCCAAGGCAGGTGGATCATTTGAGGTCAGGAGTTCGAGACCAGCCTGGCCAACATGGTGAAACCCTGTCTCTACCAAAAATACAAAAATTAGCCGAGCATGGTGGTGCAGGTAGTAATCCTAGCTCCTCGGTAGGCTGAGGCAAGAGAATCGCTTGAGCCTGGGAAGTGGAGGTTGCAGTGAGCCGAGATTGTGCCATTGCACTCCAGTCTGGGTGACAGAGTGAGACCCTGTTTCAAAAAAAAAAAAAAAAGGGGGGGGGGAAGTAAGATAAATTATGTATCTCTACAACAGAATATATGCAGTTGTTAAAAAAAAAAAAAAAAAAAAAAGCAAGTAAGCCCTTGAAGAGGAGATACAGAGAGATGTAGATGGTGAAAAAAAGCAAGATGCAAGAAAATATGTAGGAAAAATTTGCTACCATTTGTATAAAACAGGAAGAGAAGATAAACATATCAGGATTGTTCTGTGTGTGCACAAAAAGTTACTAAAAGGATAATCCAGAAAGTAACGAACTACTGTTTCTAATTGGGAGGCAGGAATGGGTAGGTGGTAACTGAGCAGGGTGGTAATTTTTTATAAAAATATAAAAGTAACTTTATACTTTTTAAATGTTTGCACCGTGTGAGCGTATTACCTACTCAAAAATTTAAGAAAAATAACCTTCCTCTAGTTTAGCCAAGCTAATGCTTGTGGACATTTAAAAAAATTTGTTATTAATAATCTCAAAGATAAAAGTCCCTGTCTATATGACATACCTTCCGTAAGAGTTAATATCTGTGGGGAAGAAGGGCAGTTATAACAGTCATGCATTAGAGTTCAATTTATGGCTGGGCTGTGAGATTAAGTGCTTAAGTAACACCTACTACCTTGATGATAGGAGTGGAGCTATGTAAGTGTATCCACCCAGCTCATTCCCACTGGCATGTGGGAGGACATTTGTGAAATTCTCACCTGCTTATGGAAAGTCATTCTGCCATGACTGTCAGACACCAATGACTGTCATCAAAGCCAAAGAATTGGATTTGCAATAGATGTGTAAACAAGACTCTGCTCCTTGCTTTCCATCACCATCTCCTACACACCCTCATTTTCTCATGCTAGAATTGTCCCAGAAACCGTGTCTCTCTGCCTGCAGGTCTCCTCCTTCTCCAAGCCATCCTACATATTAGCCAGATTAAGATTGCTAAATGATTGCTGTTGAAACACACTTCTGAACACAAAGCTGCCACATGCTCCTGGGCCTGGTCTGCTGCTTCAATTCTGTCTCCACTCTCCAGGGTGCACCTCCTGCTCTGCTGTGCCAGGGCTGCTTCCTGCTGCTCCCAGAGGACATATGGGGGGCCTTCCTGGAGACTTCTACCCTCAGTCCTAACTATATCTAGCCTCTTGCCAATATCTAGGTCAAGACTGGCCTCTGACTCAGACATGTTAAACACACACACCCAACAAAGACAGCAGCAACAACAGCAGCAACAAAACAACTCTTTGTTTTTGTTTGTTTTTTAAATGAGATGGAGTTTTGCTGTTGTCGCCCAGGCTGGAGTGCAATGGTGCCATCTCGGCTCACTGCAACCTTGGCTCACCGCAACCTCAGCCTCCAGAGTTCAAGCGATTCTTCTGCCTCCGCCTTCCATGTAGCTGGGATTACAAGTGTGCACCACCACACCTGGCTAATTTTTGTATTTTTAGTAGAGATGGAGTTTCACCACATTGGCCAGGCTGGCCTCGAACTCTTGACCTCAGGTGATCCGACTGCCTCGGCCTCCCAAAGTGCTGGTATTACAAAAACAACTCTTGAGAATTGAGTAAGACCAAAGCATATTCTCTCTATGGTGACTACAAACAGCAAGGTGGCTGCAGAAGTTATTTCAACTGGGTTCTAGTTCTAGGAGTGCCACTTCTGAGCTTTTTGACAATGAGCAAATCACATAACCTCTCTGATTCTTTTCTTCCTTGCAAAAGACAACGTTGTGACTCCTGCACAGTGTTGTTGAGAGGGCTAAGCAAGGGTCTGTGGGTAAACACTCTCCAAAGGAAGATGATTCTTGCCCTTCTACTCTCTGGGTCATGCAGATACTGACTTTTAATTTAAAGCTTTACTTTAGGTATTGTTGAAGTAGATGTGGCTTCTAACTGAAGAAAGTTCCAGCCTAACTGAAGATTGTCGTGAACGTGTAGGGATTGACTTTGTGTGACTGTCCCCTTGATCTGTCCAGGTTTCCCATGCTCAGCAGGAGTATCTGGAGAATCACATCCAAACCCAGTCATCTGCCCTGGATAGTTTTAATGCCATGAACTCAGCCTTGGCGTCGGATTCCATTGGCCTGCAGGTACTCACCTGGTTACTGCTATGACAGGGCAACCCAGCTTAATCAAGAGTGGGGCCTGTGCCTTTGTAGAAAAATAAGTCACAGAGCGTCCTCAGCTCATTCAGAATTCTTTAAGCAGAACCACTGTGAAGACTTATGCCCAGAAGACAGTGAAGGAAATTGAATGAAGCATTTCCAATCTGAGACTTTAAGGCTTTGGTTTTGCTCTCACTGTAAAGGGAATTTAGACCCTGAGTTTAATGTGAGAGATGTCGCTTGCTCCACCAGATACCCGAGTAGTCCTCAGCATCAGTGCCTAACCCCGCACATCAGCCCTCTCCCTCCAGCCCCAGTGCTACAAGAAGCACCACCTAATCACAGAATAACACAGACTTCACCAAAGACAATCTGTACTCTTTCATGGCAAGCAATATAAAAAAGGCTTGTAACCACTTTTTTATAATTAGAAATTATTTTGTATCAGAAAGAATCATGGCTATTCCATGTCTTGTAGTAGCAGACGGGGAAACAGAAAGACCCAGTATCTTATATTTGTGAAAATTCATGTTATTATCTCACTTTGAGGGATTGTTTTCTTGGTTGATTTGGTTTACTGGAAGCCATTCAAGTGCTTCCCATTCTTACTCTTACAAGTCCCCTAACATGCAAATTAACTTGAAAATGTTCAAAACTAAGCATTATATGTGTTTGAAATAGCTTCCCTTGGTCTTCATTTCCAAATATATGAACAATAGTTTTTACCTCTCCTCCAACTTTATTTGGCTCTTATCTTTTTACCCTCCTCTCAGAAGTTCCAAAAGCTATTTCAAATCCTTTCTGGTTCTATGTAAGTAATTTATCAGATAAACAAATTTTCATGTTGGGATTCTCCCTTCCCCTAATTCTCTGATAACAGTTGGTATGGGCAGCAGTGACAACAGCAAGGCTTGGCCACTGTCCTGGAGTGGGTCTGGGTGGCCTCGTGTTTGGGTTCGTCTGGGATGCCCATTTCTGGTGGGGCCTCTGAGTCCCACCCTTTTCCTGGCTCTCTTGAGTGTATGCCAGCTTTCCCCTGGCCTCACGCCAAGCACCCCACTGGTTCTGGTTTGCTTAGTAGCCTTTGTTTTCCCTTCCTCCTGTGGTCAAGGGGCTTGCCAAGGCTCCCTTTCCTCCCCTGTCAGACGCCGTCTTATTCCCAGCCCACCAGCAAGGGCTTTATCTCACCTGAGTTCAGACTTAGTTGGTATTTTTACTACATCTCTGGTTTTTCTTCCAGAAAAAAAAAAAAAAAAAAAAAAAATATATATATATATATATACATTTGCTAGTCTTTTCTGGCAATTCTTCTGCTTTGCTATCTGGCTAACACTCTGGCATTTACTGCAGAGGCCAGCTGTTTGACTCTGACCAAGGCACCTTGACTGATTCCTAGTTATCATGCAGGATCTTAGTCCTGGACAGCCAAAGGAGCCTTATAGCTAAAACCACTGAGAGAAAGTGACAGAAAGACAGACAGATAGACAGACAGACAGAGAGAGCAGAAGGAGAAAGAGGTGCCATCTAACAGCAGGAAACTCAACCTGCTGGAGGAAGAGGGCTGATGAAGTGTTAGCATCACATGATGCTGAGGACCACTCGGGTACCTGGTGGACCAAGTCTGAAGGTAGCTGGCTTCTTCCTTATTCAAGATCCCAGCCCCTTCCACTGGCCCACTCTACCCACTTTCATTATTATTGACAGGGAGACCAGACCCTTGGTTTGATTCCATAGAATGTCAGAGCTAGAAAGTACTGAGAGGATCTCTAATCCCTTTGTTTTATGAATAAACAAACTGAGGCCGACAGAGAGAAATGACATGAGCAAGATGCCTATCTAGTGACAGAGCCAGGATTAGAAGAATCCTGGTCTCTTGGGCCATAGTGTAGGTTTTTTTATGGATACAAGAGTAGAATCTGTGAAGCCAGTGCGGCTGGGGGAGTGGGTAGCTGGCCTAGGTGGTTTCTAAAGCCCCTTGAAGCTCAAATGTTCTGTGACTCCGTGCTTCCAAATGGCTTCAGTATCTCCTTTAGTATCTAATCACCTCCTTCAGAAATTCTTTTTCTTGATTCAAGTAGGTTTAGGAGTGAAAGGCTTATATTGTCCAAAGTAGAGGCTGAGGAATTGAGCAAGCTTCAGAGACTGATCATCTAGACAAGAGCACAGAGGTTTAGAAACAGTGCCCAACACCAGGGTTTTCACGTCTTGTACTGTGAAGTTTTAGGTGACTGGGGACATAGTAGAGGATGCCTTTCCAATGGCAGGGATTCTATGGAGGCCGTTTATCTCTAAGGAGAGTTAACCAAGTAGAAACTAAAGCAGTAAATAGGAACACCATTTTTTTTTTCTTTTTCTTTTTTATTATTTTTTTAGAGATGGCATCTTGCTCTGTTGCCCAGGCTGGAGTGCAGTGGTGTGATCATAGTTCATTGCAGCCTCAACCTCCTAGGCTCAAGTGATCCTCATGCCTCAGCCTCCTGGGTAGCTGGGGCTACAGGTACACACAACCATGTCTAGCTGGTTTTTAATTTTTTTTTTTTTGTAGTTGCCCAGTCTTGAACTCCCACCTCGGCCTCCCGAAGTGCTGGGATTACAGTCATAAGCCATCACGCATAGCCAACACTATTGATTTAAACATCCTTGCTTCAGTGTGGTCTATAGCAAAAATCACTTGCCTGCATTACCAAATTCTGTTCCTTAGTCCTTCTTTATTGCTACCCCTCTCTGCCTAAGGGAGGAAGGTGAAACGTTTGCAGGTATGCGAGTATTCTCAGTCATGTTGTCACTATCCTGGCAGGCAGTCTAGAAGCACAGAAGGGATAGCTCTTTTAAGAAAAAGAGGAGGCCGGATGTGGTGGCTCACGCCTGTAATCCCAGCACTTTGGGAGGCCGAGTCAGGTGGATCACAAGGTCAGGAGTTCGAGACCAGCCTGGCCAATATGGTGAAACCCCATCTCTACTAAAAATACAAAAATTAGCCAGGTGTGGTGGCAGGTGCCTGTAGTCCCAGTTACTCAGGAGGCTGAGGCAACAGCATCACTTGAACCTAGGAGGCGGAGGTTGCAGTGAACCGAGATCACGCCACTGCACTCCAGTCTGGGTGACAGAGTGAGACTCTGTCTCAAAAACAAACAAAAAAAAAAAAAAAAAAGAAAGAAAAACAAAGAGGAATATCTTTATTCTATAAAGCTCGTATTTTGTTTTCTGATTTCATTGTGGCAATTTGGGAAATACAGAAAAAATAAATAAGAAAGAAGATATCCATAGCCCTATCACATAGTGAAAACTATCATTCAGATTTCCTCCCAGTCTTTTTCCCCCCAGTGCATAAACATGTGTTTGAACCAATGCTTATGCATAGTTTTCAAAATGGGATTGTACTATACTGTTTTCAAAGGATTTTTTTTTTTCCCCATGTGAAATGATGTATTATAACACTTTTCCTTGGAAGGACTCCATTTTAATACATTTCCATCCATCCTAAGCCGTGGCAAGTGGTGTTGGCAGCAACTATAGGATGGTATGGGAGAGGCTTTCAATCCCACCAAGCTACAGGGGCAGACCTCTTGGCCACCGTGGGAGACCCGCAGTCCCTCACAGCACAGGGTCCCAGACTGGCAGCTGCTGTAGCCTAGCACAGCTACCCCAGTGGTTAATGATAAGGGGATTTCCCAGCGCATGGTGCAGCCCATGTGTTTTCACGCCACCGGATCTGGTTTTGTTTTTATTTTCATCCTCACAGAAAACCCTCGTGGATGTGACTTTGGAAAACAGCAACATTAAGGATCAAATCAGAAATCTGCAGCAGACGTATGAAGCATCCATGGACAAGCTGAGGGAAAAGCAGAGGCAGCTGGAGGTAGCGCAAGTTGAAAACCAGCTGCTGAAAATGAAGGTGGAGTATAAAAGCCTGGATTTATTTTCTGTGAACCTTTCTCCTCTTTCCTTCTCCCTTTTCTCTTCCCATCTTCAGCTTTTCCATTTCCTTTTTCCATTCTCTTCTTCACTGGATTTTTTTTTTTTTTGAGACAGAGTCTTTCTCTGTCACCCAGGCTAGAGTGCAGTGGCACAATCATGGCTCACTGCAACCTCCGCCTCCCGGGTTCAAGCAATTCTCATGCCTCAGCCTCCCAAGTAGCTGGAATTACAGGCATGGGCCACCACGCCCAGCTAATTTTTGTATTTTTAGTAGAGACGGGGTTTCACCATGTTGGCCAGGCTGGTCTTGAACTCCTGACCTCAAGTGATCTACCTGCCTTGGCCTCCCAGAGTGCTGGGATTACAGGCGTGAGCCACTGTGCTTGGCCCAGATTGGGGGTGCTTCATAAATGCCTCCATTGGGCATGCCTTTCTTGGCCTCCAGTGGCCTCAAGGGATCTTTAGACACTCACCGTGGTGCTGCTGTTATGTTACTGAGAAGACGCTTGGGATGCCCACAGATCTGGGACATCAGAAGCCTTGGAGATCTGTCCCTTCACTGTTTAGATTTTCTTTGAGGTCCCAAGGCCTTTCTATTTGGCTTGACAATAAAGAGCTGAGGGACACACAATTAGCTGGTACTTGGGCTGTGACCCCTTCTCAAGAAGAAAACTGGTGGGTGACTAGGGACACTGGGGGAGTGTCCCATTTGGCCCCCTGGGCTGGGAGCGTTCCTGAGCTCGACTTCTAGTGCCCTAGAGGCATTAGTGCCCCTCCCAAATTTAAACCGTGGATAGACTTCCTACCCAGTGACAGGAGCAGATCCGTGAATGGCTCCTGGAGGGCACTTAATACATTATGTCTTAGATGAATTCCTTTGTATGTAAGTCTGTGGTTTTAAAATTTTGCTCAGCACAGACTCAGGCTATAGTATGGGTAGTATATCCACATCGTTTATTGCTCAAAGTAGAATATGTGAGGGAGCGAAAGGCGGTACTATTGGTAATGTAGTTAGGGAGACAAACTGGGAAGTGTGGGCCGCTTCACAGGGGTGGGCTGGGTGGGGAGGAGGGGCTGCCGGTGCGCTGCCCGGTCTCTGTATTGCCACCCTCAGGATCTGCTGCCAGTTCCCCTGGCCTGCCACAGCCGTAGGGCAGATCATTTCCTCTCTATGTTCACTTCTAACAGGGCAGCTCTTCTTTTCCATATATTGCCTTTCTCAGTAAGAGTTAGTTTGCAGGGGGGTTATATTGCTAAAAAAGCCTGAAATTACTGATTTAAGTATTTTTTTTCAGCTGAAGGGATTTATTCAATCATTCATTGTACAAATATTTATTGAGTGTCTACTCTATGTGTGGGTCCAGTTCAGTCCTGTTGGTTCCAGAAGTGGCCTGTCACCAGGCATCTGGGGACATCATTAGGCTGCTTGGCAGTCTGGCTGCTTCCCTGGAGTCTAAGCCTTTCACTCTAGCCCACAGTTGCCTGTTTTAGAGACTGATGCTTGTTTTCATCTTGACAGTGGAGTTAAAAAGGTTTTTCCTACTCCTCCTATTTTACTCCCCAAATTTAAAAAAAAAAAAAAAAGCTTCAGGAACTCATGGTATGTCACATGACCTGGAGGCAGAGTGAATGGGCCTTCAGGGACAGAGGCCTTCCAGCGAGCTGTGCGTGCACTGCAAATGGAGCACATGCACACAGGGTCTCTCTCAGCTGGTGATAAGCTCTGTTCAGAATTTTCCAATCTGGGACTTCGTGGTGCCAACACTTGCCCAGTGATGAGAAGGGAGACGTCAAGGGCATCAAGAGAGACTTGTCACATCTTGGAAATAAACATCATGTAACCTATTGAGGTTGAAGAATGTCTCCCTTTTCCAGAGTTTAGGTACGCAGCAAACTCAGCTGTCTGCAACAGGCAATAACCTGGAAGGAGGGGATGAGAGCAAACCTTCTGCAGCATAAAATCAATGGCGGGAAGTCTGTGTGTGAGGACGTGGCCTGGCAAACAGGAGGCACCAGCCACTACCAACCTAAGCCCTGCCCACCTGCAACTCCACTGACTTTTTCTCACTTCCTAAGCCAGGCCTGCTTCAGCACTAGGGGTGCCAGCTTAGTGTTCCCCATGATAGGCTGGAATGTTTCCAAAAGCAACATTTAGGAAAGCACAAAGGTGTGGAAAGGGTGAGTCCAGATTTCTCCTTTGAGCTTAGCTGGTCTTACTTAGAAACTGGCTTGGCCAATCCAACTAATGAGATTGCTTAGAGTTTCTACCTTTTGAAAGAGTCACTCATGTGGAGGATACCTTTGTCCTGAGCATGCCCCCAAAATTCATGTGAAATGTCACTTTTTATTTTTCTGTGGCTCTGCTCACCCCTCTTCCTCCCTTTCCCTGTTAGGTCTTGCTGCGTCTCTGCTGTCGAACTCAGTGGATGGGCTCACTGCCTCTGTGAATCCCCACACGAAATGCACAGAGTGGAAGCCGCCAGCTCCCCTGGGCCCTGCCAAAGCTGCCATTCTGAACTGAGTCTCTTTGTAGGTGGAATCGTCCCAAGAAGCCAATGCCGAGGTGATGCGAGAGATGACCAAGAAGCTGTACAGCCAGTATGAAGAGAAGCTGCAGGAAGAACAGAGGAAGCACAGTGCCGAGAAGGAGGCTCTTCTGGTGTGTGTGTTGTAGCTGCCGATGTAAACTAACCGGGAATTGTTGGTTCATTATTGGTGGTGACGTTTACTTAGTAGTGTTTATTCTTAGAGGTGGGTTAGTGGGCTAGGCCATGGGTAAGGGATCAAGGAATTATTCATCTGCTCATTCACTCCCCTCCCATCTTCCCCTCTGCCTTTTTTTTTTTTTGAGGCGGAGTCTTGCTCTGTCACCCAGGCTGGAGTGCAGTGGCCGGATCTCAGCTCACTGCAAGCTCCGCCCCCACCCCCCGCCCCCGGGTTCACGCCATTCTCCTGCCTCAGCCTCCCGAGTAGCTGGGACTACAGGCGCCCGCCACCTCGCCCGGCTAGTTTTTTGTATTTTTAGTAGAGACAGGGTTTCACCGTGTTAGCCAGGATGATCTGGATCTCCTGACCTCGTGATCCGCCCGTCTCGGCCTCCCAAAGTGCTGGGATTACAGGCTTGAGCCACCGCGCCCGGCCCCCCTCTGCCTTTATTCATCCCCGTCCCTGCTCAGAATAGCCCCTTGTCTCTGTCTCTAAATGCACACCTTTTTCTAGCTCATCTGACAAGTTGCCAGCATCTAAACAGATCCTGGGCTTGCCTGCAGCTGTGCCCTCCCTTCCTTCCTCCATTTGCTTCTCTCTACCTGAAATTTCCTCCTTCCCTGTCCTTGATCTTGCCTAAGCTCCCTAAAAGCCTTAAATGCCACACTCTCCATGCATGGAGTCTCTCCCAGTCACGGAGCCAGAAGTGTTATCTGTCCTTAGGAAGCTCACTTTCTCTCTGCCTTTACTGTGAAATTCTTTTATACCTGCCATTAGAGTGGGCCTGTTTGTCTCACATCTTGGCTTTTCCAGGAGATTATAAGTTCCTGAAGGCAGGGACCCCATGTCTGGCTCATCTGTGTCCTTAGAGGCTTAATACATGTTCTGATGATTCACTGGGTTTTCTTGTTATTAATGAGCTGATGCATTGCATTATGGGAGAAGGATCTGGGAATTCTACATTCGATTCCAGATCTGGTTCTGATTTCCTTTACACTTCTGGCAAATACAATGACATTCCGAGTACCTACTCAATGTTATTAAACATTTATAGGCCTTTTTCACACCTGTTGGACATAAAGACTCAAGGGAAAAAAGGGGGAAAAAAGTAGTGAGGCCCATTAACCAGCCACACGATGTATCTTTATTCATAGGTAAGAACCAGAACCAGGAGGTTGAGTTCATGATCTGTGAGACACTTTCAGGTTCCGAGGTCATGTTTTAAAGAGAAATCATGATCTAGAAGGCCAGAGCTGCTTGGATTCTGATGAGTAGCCTCGGTACTCCAAGCCTGTACTTAGGAGAGTATATTTCTTTTGCAGGAAGAAACCAATAGTTTTCTGAAAGCGATTGAAGAAGCCAATAAAAAGATGCAAGCGGCAGAGATCAGCCTAGAGGAGAAAGACCAGAGGATCGGGGAGCTGGACAGGCTGATCGAGCGCATGGAAAAGGTAGGACACAGCGTTGGGCCTATTCCCCACTTGCCAAACTTTTCCCTGCAGGTCCATCTGAGGTACGAGAAGCCCTGGATATGGATTCCTCTCACCTCCCAAATTTGCAGATTAAAAAAAAAAAGACAAAACTATAAAATAAAGTATAAGAAAGTCCAACAAAGTTCTAATTTTTTGGCCGGGCGCGGTGGCTCATGCCTGTAATCCCAGCACTTTGGGAGGCCGAGGTGGGTGGATCATGAGGTCAGGAGTTCAAGACCAGCCTGGCCAAGATGGTGAAACCCCGTCTCTACTAAAAAAATACAAAAAAATTAGCCAGGCGTGGTGGCAGGCGCCTGTAATCCCAGCTACTCTGGAGGCTGAGGCAGAGAATTGCTTAAACCTGGAGGGGCGAAGGTTGCAGTGAGCTGAGATCGCACCACTGCACTCCAGCCTGGGCGACAGAGCGAGACTCCATCTCAAAAAAAAAAAAAAAGTTCTAATTTTTCCCATGGTAACTATTTTGATGCTTTTTAAAAATTTTACTTGTGAAATTCTTTAGAAAAATTAATATTTTAGCAGCCTCACTTTGCTGTTGCCCCAGACGTGAACTTAGCTTATCCATTGAATTATCAAGCCCTATTTAGGTGTTATATCAACACAGCAACCCTGTTGTTTCTGGGGCATGTGTCTCAAGGGTTGGCTTTTCCTTGACACGCTGGGGACTTGAGGGAGTGGGGAGGCCTCATTTCTCTAGGCATGGTCAGCAGGCTGATGAGTGGGGTGGGGGGACTTGGGGAAGGCGGGAGTTCAGCTAGGATAATGAAGCCTGTCTAGAGAAAGGGAGGAGGCCAGGAATTAAGCAGGAAGTGGAGGAAAAGGAGGAAGTGGTGGGAGAAAGGAAAGAGGAAAGGAAGGAAGAGAAGGAAGAGAAAGGATGGGCGACCTTTAGCAGGTGATGAGTGACTTCTGGACCCAGGAGTTCAGGGCCGAGGCTGTGGCTGGTTTCTGGGAATGGCTCCCTGGCTGCATATGAGCTTGCAGAGAGCAGTGACCTGCCAAGACCCTCACATTATTAGCACCCTGTGACTCATTCAGGATGCGGAGAATCTCCAATCTGATGATGGAGGCAGAGGAGGGGCAACAAGAGGAAGGTCACTGTCAGGCTTCATGTGATTCTGAGAAGAGGTCAACTGACCTCATGGTGTTTGCAGCATAAGCCCCTCTACTGTCCCCTAACAAGGCGAGGTGTCGCCACTATGGGAACTGCATTAAGTTCAGTACTTTGGAGCTTCAGAGCTCACTGGGTGCTTCTTTTTAGCTCTGTAGCTTTTTACTTGGGAGAGACGGGCAAACTAAAGAGTCAATTACAATCTTGCTTTTACCCCCTGGGAAAACAGAATCCCATCTTTTATTGAAAAGTAGATGATTGGCTTAGTCAGGACTAACATTAGTATTGACCAGAGCGGGTAGTGGTGAAGATTGGGCAACAGTGGGCTTTCTAGAGCTTGGGTGAGCTTCCTCCCACATTAGTGTCCTACAACAGCAGAAGATGTCAGTTAACTCGGATGCTGTCTCTCTGGGTGGCAGGTTTTTCTGCAGCATAAAGAAGCGAGGTGAGCAAGCAGCATAGCAGGGTATGATTTTTCCAAACTCAGTCTCCATTTCTGTAAAATGCTGATAATGGTACTTCTTACTCTTAGGGCTTTTGTGAGCAATACATGAGAAAAATTCATGCCAAGTGCTAAGCATGGTTCCTTGTATATAGTAAGGGTTCAATCATTTGTGGCTATGATTTTTACTTTGTTACAAGGTTGCCTAAGCGTCTACCCTCAGAGTCAGGTTGTTTTTAGCTTGACCCATTTTATGCTTATCTTCATTGTACTCTTGAGGTTCTGCAAGTTTCTTGTCTTTCCCCACTGATTTTCGCATGGAGCCCTCGTGTGGGGTGAATGGGTAGAGCCAGGAAGCTGGTCAGGCCAGCCCTCCCTGCCAGCATTTAGGAAACACAAAACCTTCCTCAAGTGGTGTTGGCTTCTTCTTTAGTGATTGGAAATTTATTGTCCTTTCTCTAAATCTTCCTTTCCATTTAGGCTAGAGAAATGCTGTATTTATTGAGCTGAGATTAGATAGGCCAATTTACGCTGTTTCCTTTCCAGGGATAAATCTTTGAGAGCAGGAATCTGGCCAAACCCCTGTCTCACACTATGTGAACGGCATGTCCCTAGGCAGGGCTGTGGCAGTGTACGTATCCTGCTCTCGGTTTTGGATTTTGCTCAAGGACAAACCATGTGCTTTTGAATGGCTTCTCTGCCATATACCTTAGTTTATTGTTTCTCTTGTTGAGCATTGTATTTCAAACACCTTTTTTTCCTGATCAGTAAAAATCTTTTAAGGAGTGTTCTCTACCAGGGACCCTTCTGGGGAACAGATAATCTGGGCAGTGGTTTCACAGATGTTTACAAATGTAAGAAATATAGGCCGGGCGCGGTGGCTCAAGCCTGTAATCCTAGCACTTTGGGAGGCCGAGACGGGCGGATCACGAGGTCAGGAGATGGAGACCATCCTGGCTAACACGGTGAAACCCCGTCTCTACTAAAAACTACAAAAAACTAGCCAGGCGAGGTGGTGGGCGCCTGTAGTCCCAGCTACCCGTGACGCTGAGGCAGGAGAATGGTGTGAACCCGGGAGGCGGAGCTTGCAGTGAGCTGAGATCAGGCCACAGCACTCCAGCCTGGGTGACAGAGCGAGACTCCGGCCCCCCCCCAAAAAAAACCCACACAAATGTAAGAAATAATTGTGCAGTGTACACTTAAGATTTGTTGTGCCTCAATTAAAAAAAAAACTGAATGTTGTAAGTGTGCTGTAAGTTAGACCTTGCTTTACTTTACGACAGCTTTTTTTTTTTTTTTTTTTTTTGGAGGGAGGCATTCACTTGTGAAAGCTTTTATCACTGTTATTTCAGGGCTAATGTAAAACTTCCAACCACATGGTGGCAGGAGGAACGTTCTGCTCAGGTCAGGCCATAAGAATGTGCATTTACTGTAGAGATTTAAAAACAGTAACAAAACCCCAGTCAAACTTGATCTACCTTTGTTATTTTAAATATTTCAGTGATACACTCTTCCTGCTTGAGGTAGACTGTTTCCCCACCCCTTTGGCCTACCTCTTTGTGTACCACTGCTTAGCTTCAAAGTTGTGGCAGTTAAATTTTCAAAGGATTTGCGTTTAATAATTTGGTAGAAAAGAGGTTTGGAATTTATGTAACTAGTAAGAATTTGCAGGGTAGAATTTCTGAACATAAAGATGAGGACCATTAGTTCTCAGAGAAGGACCTAAAGTGAAATAATCTCCCAGTTAGTGAGTGGGATTTGGTAAACTTCCATTTTAAGGACATTTGTTACACTAACATCTGTAATGTATTTTTAGTGCAATTTCAGTTATGACGGGCACCGTGTCTTTATGAACATTTTTCAGCTTTGTCCAAAGAAATGACTCCGGACTCCTTTTCTGGGCAAACTTCTAAATATACATAGATATAGCAAAGTGTACAAAGTGCACAGCATGGTGCATGTATGTTTCCTATTGCTACCATAGCAAATTTCCACAAGGTTAGTGGCTTAAAACAACACAAATGTATTATGTTACATTCCTAGAGGTCAGAAGTCCTAAAATCCAGGTGTTGGCAGAGCTGGATTCCTTTTGGAAGCTCTAGAAGGGAGTGCACTTCCCTGCCTTCTCTAACTTCTGGAGGCCACCTGTACTCCTCAGCTTGTGGCCCCCTCCTGCAGCTTCAGAGGCAGTAGCAGAGCATCTTCCGGGCTCCTTCCCTCTGATTCTAACTCTGCTGCCTCCTCCTTAGAAGGACCCAACTGGAAACCCAGGATCTCCCCATTTTAAGATCCTTAACTTAATCACATCTGCAGAGTTCCTTTCTCCATGTCAGATAACACATAGGATTCAGGAATTAGGACATGGACATCTTTGGAGGGCCATTATTCTGACCACAACACATTTTTACAAGTGAATACACCTGTGTAAACACGACAGGTTAGACTATAGGATATTGCCAGAATTCCAGAGCCTCTTTTCTTGACGATTCAGAAAATAATAAAGAATTTTACAGTATGACAAGCCACCAATTTGAAGTATTGATTATCGTTATTTGGAGCTGTAAATTTTCACTGAGCCTGGGCCGATGGAATACTTTTAGAAAATAAATCGTGAATGGTTTTATTTGGGATGTTTGTCTCTGACCCATAAATATATCTATACATACACAGCAACTGACTTGGCAGTTTTGAGCCTTGTTTGGGCTTTGCAGAGCAGGTGTGTAAAACCCAGGGGGTGTCATATAAACTTGGACTCCCTAGTGCTAGAAATGCTAAATAGACATTCTCTGTCGAACTTGGGATCCATTGATTAAAATATCAGTTTCTGTTTGTTTTAGGAACGTCATCAACTGCAACTTCAACTCCTAGAACATGAAACAGAAATGTCTGGGGAGTTAACTGATTCTGACAAGGAAAGGTAAGACGTAATGCCTTTCGTCTTGTAATGGATTTAGGTTGTGGACATGCTGTGTTTTTATGGCCTCATTTGACCCTTGCATTTTCATTTGTGTGGTTGTCCCTTGTTACAGATTTAAGCATACGTGACATTGGGCTGATAGCTTCCAATATGGAGCAAGTTTGTTTGGAAGCCTCCAGCCACATCTTGCAGACCATGGCTGGTTGTTAGTGTAGTAGAACATGTCAAATACTTTTACAAGTGCAGAAGTTCAGTCTATTAATGTTCTCCATCGCCTTGAACTCCACAGGATGCACCTTGTTGATGAGAAAACTCATCAACTGTGACTAATACCATTTGCTTTGGAAACTAATTTTAAAACATCTTTCTTTGTTTCCAAACTTTGCTTAGTAAAACCTTGCATTGTCCTCTGGCTGTGAGTATATAAAACTCTGCATGAAAAGCATGGTATAGTACACTGTCTGTTTTAGAAATCAAAAGGCAGAGAGGCCATTCAGGGGTCTCTAGTGAAGGAAAACAAGGTTGAGATGATTTGAGTGTTTCAGGCAAGTGACTCAACCTCCCTGAGTCTTGCTTGTGCAACATGGAAATTCATCTTTAAAGGGGGGAGACGGGTATGATGGTGCTAACGGTGCCCATCTCACTAGGTTACTATTGTTAAGAGAACTGTTGGACTTGCTGCCTGCCAAATGGTATGTGCTGAAAAAATATCCATTTTTCCTTCCTCAGTTGCAATTTCAGAGTTTTCAAAGTTATATGAGGCTTGCTAGTCTTTAACATAGTGCTGAGGCAGAGATGGGGCACGGGAAATAGACCACTAGACCCTTCCTCCAGTGCTCAGCCCCAGCGGCCCCAGAGAATTGAAGAGTCCAAGCAATGTTGGAGAATAATTTGTGCTGTTGTAAAACAAAAGTATGAAATGTCTTGTGATGTGGCTTGCTCTGTTTTGATGTAGAGAAGGTCTTTCAACTTGTCCCCCATTTGCCAAAAATAAAGGATATGTAGAGCAACTGTGATTCTGCACTTTTTGGTACTCTGCCATTGATTTCAGATATTTTATTGTGTTGCTGGACCCCTTCTTTCCTGTCCCCGCATCAAAGTAATTTACTGGATGTTCCAATATTTTATTAACCCCAAAACAGAGAGCTTCTCATATCTGTAAATGGTGCAAAAAAAATGATCTCTCAGTCCCTGGAAAATAGTGGTCATTATATGGGATAAAACTTGCAAATGGGAACTTGAAAAATAATCCTGTGCTCCTTGGGTGTAGTAGTTTTTTGGTAATCACACTACTTCGTGTGGCCATCACACAAAGTAAGAAGAATGGATCTTAGGGTTTGATTCCTTGTTCTTGGCAGTATTTTTAAATTTTTTAAAGTTTACTTTTTTTTTTTTTTTTTTAACCAAAGCTTCCTCAAAAGATACATGTTTTCTATTTTTATTTTTTTGTGGAGATGAGGGTCTCAGCATGTTGCCCAGGCTGGTCTCAAACTCCTGGCCTCAAGCAATCCTCCTGCCTTGGCCTCTTGAAGTGTTGGGATTACAGGCATGAGCCGCCATGCCTGGCCCTCTTGGCAATATTCTTTAAAGCTGTGACTGTTGCTACTGCTGTTGCCGCTTTGGTTTAAGACTCATTTGCTTTTTTCTCCTATTTGTGTTAGGTATCAGCAGTTGGAGGAGGCATCAGCCAGCCTCCGTGAGCGGATCAGACACCTAGATGACATGGTGCATTGCCAGCAGAAGAAAGTCAAGCAGATGGTCGAGGAGGTAAGCATCTGTAAAAGGTCACAGACCTGGGATTGCTTCCTGTGGTGGGGAAGCATCCCCAGAACAAGTCTGCCTTGCCATTCAGTTTCCTGTGGCTCACAAGCCGAGGTGCTCGGGCCACTGCCATCTAGGCCTGGAGTGGGATTTCCCCACATGTCCCGCATGGACTGGTGATGATGCCCCTAAAAGAGGGATCTCCTCAGGTCAAAGGATTACAGTTAAGAAAGCTGGAAAGTGCAGTTCCTAAACTCACCCACTGTCAAAGGACAGTGATAGCCTGCGTGAGTACCCACAGCTCAGGGGACCCAAGGGGATGATGGGAAGGGTCAGTTTAGCCCAGGTCCCTGCACTGCCTCCATAGCCATCCGTCTCTCTCTCTCGGCTGCCATTCTTGTCCTTTATCCTTTTCTGGGTGTATCTTTCCTTCCCTTTCCTTGTCTGTTTCTCTCTTTTTTCTCCCTCCTTCCTCATTCTCTTCTCCCACTCCTGTTTCTTCTTCCTTTTCCTTTACCACCATCCTTTCTCTCCTGTCTCTGTAACAGGAAACCAAGCTATACATTTACTGTATGGGCATAGTTTACTATTCTCTTTTTTCTAAATGAAAAAAATGGGTAAGTTGAACATTTGTATTTCTCTAAGAGGAACAATTTTTTTTTAACTTGTGTCAATGTAATCTGCCTCTCTTGTGGAGGATGTTCCAAAGAAGAAAGTCCGTGTGGTGTAAAGCTAATCACATATTATTGTAGTTTTCTTCTTGCTCAATTGAATAATCCGATGGAAAAATCTGATAGAAAAAGAGCAGTTAGTACTAATAGGGTTATAAGAATTCCCTTGAGTCTAATTTTCTAACTTGCAAAGAAAAGGTTTCAATTTAATTAAATATTTGGTTGGCGGTAGAAAAATGAAAAAACATTTTCCTTATATTAAGCACTACTTTTAAAAGTTATGTTTTATTAATGAATTATTAAAATTAAAAACATATCTACTTTTAATCATGTACATGACAGATAAATGGAAGATTAAAAATATATCTATTTTATTAATCTCTAATATATTGGAGATACTAATGTTGTGGGGTTAAGGTCAGAGAATCGTGAGAATGGGAAGGGACATCTTTTTTTATTGTGTGTGGGACAGACATACACATTAAATAAAAGTTTATCCGTAAATGAGAAGTGCAGTTATACTGTGTTGAATCATGTACATCTTATATTGGTTCACACACAAGTTTCTGGGGAGCAGTGGAATAGCAGAGGAAGCCATGCATGCACCTTTGCAATCCTTTTGTGCATCCAGGCAGGAGCACTGCCCATGACAGTAAGGGGGAGGGAGATCCTGCCCTATCGTCAACATTAGGTAGATGTCAGGAGTGTGTTTTCCAAGGAAAAGCATCGCTTTGCCACAATTAGCATCTCAGTGAGCCTTGGCTGTTGGCGCATAGTTTTTCTGCTTTTGAATTTCACACCCACGAAGCCTGGGGCAAGGGCATCCCTTATTTTCCTCCATGTGAGTCTCTAACTGTGGGTACTACATTTCTCCCACCTCACCACAGGGGGGTGTCTGTGTCGTTCTTGTATCTAATCATTAGAGAACTATTGAATAAAACCTCATACCGGTTGGCTTCTGATTCATTTAAACCCTTACCTGTAAGAGGTTAAGGCTGTACCAGGATCAGAGACCCTTGTTTTTTTAAAAGACGCTTTCAAAGAAGTTTAGAATTCTCCTAACCTACTTCCAGAATATAACTAACATACCAGTTGGAAAGAAGTGAAGGAGTACACACACATAGAGATGTATATACACATACAAATGTGTGTGTGTACAGGGATGCATATAAACATCACTGTCCATGCTTTGCTTTTTTCTACCTGTGGTTTCATATCTTCCAGATAAGCTTCTGTAAGCTTTGATGTGGTCTGTGGTCTGGAAGGTGCAGTCATTGGAATGAAATCACCAGCTAACATTTAGGGTGCCATCAGAGTTAGCACCCCCTAGGGGCTGTTTAGCCACCACCACCAACATGAACAAAAAAAGAGAGAGACACTTTTTATTCCTAATAATTTTTACTGCCTGATTTAGAAAGTTTGTGTTTGCCCAGCATACTACATTAACTTATATAAGAAAAGGATAGCTTAAAAAATCTCAATTGCTATAGCCATTTATGTGAATACATTTTTTTAAAAAGTTAGAAACATGGTCAAGGAGGATGGACAGATGAGCACATTCAGAAGAGCAAGCCCAGGTTGGAAAAGAGTTGAGAACCCGAGTAATTCAGGGAACTGGGGAAGACATGCCCGAGGTGGGATGAGAGCTGAATTCACATCTTAGAAAACATAAGGGAATATATTTTTGTTTTGTATTGTGAAAGAAGGCCAGGCCAGAACCACTGGGTGACGCTTTCAAAGAGGCAAAATGCAGCTCTTCATTCAAAGCAAAGAAAATATTTCTAGTCCTGGCTGCACTGATAAGGCATTTAGCCCTTCATCATGAGTACATTCCTTACAAAGTAAGAAGCTGATTTAGAAGTTCTCTAGTGTTCCTCCACAAATTCTGATGTTCTATATAACCTTAAAGACTGTGTGGAGGAAGTCTGGTAACTTCAGTTAAGTGTTCATCATACAAAGAATTCTCTACTGTTTACTATGCTGTGCCTGTTTTTATGAGCTCAGCCTTATCATTATGTTGCATAATGAGCAAAATCAGCAGAGTCGTAACTAAATCACTTCAGCTCACTTGGAGCAAATTTTGAAAAATCCAGACTACTGAATTGGTCACTTGTGAAATTAATCTTGAAATCTGACTCTAGAAGAGAACTATGTTTTCATCTGTGAACTCCGGCTCCCCAGGCATATAGGCAGCCTTTAAGTGTAGTGGATGTTAGGGACCCTTTTTCTTCCCTCACATGGATCTGAAGCTCGTCTTCGTCATAGCCTTACTTTCACCATGGATGGGAGTCTCGCCTTCATCCGTTGTTGGTATCATTTTCACCATAATGTCCATGAGGAAACTTAGTTTTTTTAGATGATGGGCTTCTTTTGTTTAGCTCAAAATGTCCAGGTATTACTACTGAGATCCTTGGGAATCCTTAAATGTTAAGCACCATGTTTCTTCTCACCTCAGTGGAATATCTTTGTATCATAGTAATAATAAATAATAAGATAACAAATAATAAAAAGTAGCTGGTCCAGGTTTTGTCATCCTTAGCTCAATAATGACTTGATTTCTATGGTGGGAGACAGTAGGACTTGTACTATGTAGGAAGGGCTCATGGTGGGGGTGAGCCCTTTTGAAATGAAGGATTAGTACATATCTTACGGGGTCAAGTTCATTGAGAAGACAACGCAAAGCATCTTCTGTAAAATGTGGGGCCAAGTACCTCTCACTAGGCTAGGTCTTTCTACTGAATTAAGTCTCCTTCTGTCATGGATGTCAGGGGATTGGGGATCTCCCCGATTACTAGTTCTTCCAGCTGATTCTGGCTTTGATAAAAATGAAAAAACAAAGCCAAAAAAGCCCCACGTGTGCCTCTTATAGTCAGAAAATACAGAGAAATGCCGAGGGATTGGAAAGAAAAAGCCCTCAAGAGGAAATTAATTCAGTCATCCATTCAGGAGATACCCACTAGCACCCGCTTCGTGCTGGGGCTGGGTACACAGTGGGGAGTCATGCAGACATGGGCCCTGCTGGCATGGATCTTACCCACTGGTATCACCCGAGTTCCAGGGTAGTCTTGCCTTTGGGCTTTATTATCCTGTTGAAAAGCCTTGTTGGGATTGGTCTTTGGTCTCGAATCAAGCTGCATTCTTTAGATTGCCAGGAAAGGCACCGGGAGAGCTGAGAGGAGTAAAAAGTGAGAGAGCATCCTGAGGCCCCCACAATGCCCCTCTGCTCACACAACTTTGAGTGTGACTTCTTCGTCCATAGAGTCATTCACACCCTCTTTACCTGCTATCACCATGGCTCGCCTGCTGCCAACCAAAGCAGCTGTCCTGCCAAGGGGAAAGTGGTCTGGAGGAAAAAATAAATTATTTGCCTTCCAAGAGGGTGGGTTTACATTTTTACCAATGGGCAGGGATATTATTCAGCTGAAGGAACAGTAATTTCTTAAGAGATTTTGTTTTTAGCTATTACCCAGTACAGCCATTAGGCATCCTTTCATTTTATCATGTCTTTCTTTTGATTTCCCATTGCCACTTGTGATATAGGAAATATTTCTTCCAACAGGGTCTGAAGGGAGTTTCTTTTCATTTGTAGAGGAGGCATTTTCTTTAGACTTCTTTTGCTGAAAGCAGTCGCACTCTACCCCACTTTGCTATAATTGAGATGTTTAATAAGTGCAGAGGTGCAAGGAATTGATTTTCTCAGTGCTTCGCCACCCAAGCTGCTCATTGGAATCACCTGGGGAGCTTTAAGACCTGCCTGAACCTGGCAGATGGGATGGAGGCAGACTGAGCCCCGGGTTTTGTTTTGTTTTAAAAACTCTACAAGTGATTCTAATATGTAGCCAGGATTGAGAATTGCTATGCTGGATTCTCAGAGCAGTGGCCTGGCTCTCCTTGCTGGGTTTCATGTTCATGCATTTGGCCAGCATCCCTCAGAAGCTCCTATGCCTGAGGTAGGAAGCTGCTGGTGAACTCAGCATAGGAAGGGCTCAACAGAAAGCAAGCCAGGGAGACAGTCACCAGGGACCAGGAGCACAGAAGTGAGAAAGCTGGTCCAAGTCTGTGATTCTCTGGGCACTGTCAGGGGACCTTCACTTCTTGCCATCCCCTGGTCCTGGGAGGATTCTGTGACAGCTCACTCTTTTTTTATTTTTAATTTTGTTTTAGAGACAAAGTCTTGCCCTATTGCTCAGGCTGGAGTGCAGTGGTGCAGTCATAACTTTCTGCAGCCTCCAACACCTGGGGTCAAGTGATCCTCCCCACTCAACCGCCCAAATAGGTGGGACTATAGGCACGTGCACCTACGCCCAGCTAATTTTTGTATTATTATTATTATTTTTCATATAGAGACAGGGTTTTGCTATGTTGTTCAGCTGGTCTTCCAACTCCTGGCCTCTAGCAATCTTCCCATCTTGGCTTCTCAAAGTGTTGGATTACAGGCGTGAGCCACTACACCTGGCCTGACAGCCTAATCTTAATAGCTGTACTGGCCTGGTGGTATCCAGATAATACAAACTTCCCAAAGGCTATTTAGACCCATCTAGAGAGATGTTTCTAAGATGGGATGAGGTACACTTGTTAAACAGATAATAGAAACTTAAAGGGACAGAATCCAATCCACCTAAGTCCTTGAAAGCTGGACTACCACGAACAGAGACTAAGAGTGATTCTCATGGATCCTGTTCCAACTGTGCATGTATGCACATGTCTGCCTCGCCCTAGTTTAAATTATTCACTTCTGTCTATAAAGAAGACATTATACTTGCCCACATGGTATCCCTTTAGAAAGAGAAGAAAAAAATCTTGGTAAAATAATTATATTAACAATGACCACTTCTCAAGTTCAAGGCAAAGCAGAATATTATTGTGTTCCTAAGGAATGCTTTCGAAAGTATTTAATGGTCATCTCTTTGATTTTTTTAAAGAGTGACGCTGTAGTCATAATGCAGCAGTTCCTTGGGGGAAACAAACTGGATCAGGGAGAATAGATGAGTAATAACTCTTCAGAGAGTTGAGGCTTTGAGTATCTGGCTGTCTAGCCAGTTGGCCAAACAAGGCTTTACGTTACTAGTCCCTAAATCCACATGCACCTGCAGTTAGAGACCTTTATGTGTATACAACGAAAGATGGCCTAGAAAAATAGCAACAAGCATGGACTTTAGCATCAGACAAACCTGATTTATTTATAACTAATAAAGTCATTAGTTTCCTTGTCTATAAAATAGGGTTAATAATAGTATCTACCCAATTTTTTGTAAGAGTTCAATGAGATGACATGTATAAAATGCACAGCATGTTAATTGGATCATAAGAAATAATAAATATTAGTGGCTGTTATTATTACCACCAGTAAATGGGTTCTTGCTGTGTATACCTAAAGTTAAGTGAATTAAAAGCAAAAGTAGCTATGTTGATTTCCTGACCAATGCATAGGGCTGCCTTTCATCTTTCCCTTTGGGAGTCTTGTTGGCCACATTCAATCTTTGGGTATACTTCTCTCTGCTCTTTTGTGCTCTGTGCTGTTTTCTAGCTTAGCCATCAGTCTCTTGACAAGAATATTTATACAAAAAGCAATTTTTAAAATTTAAATTTTCTTCATCGCAGATATCTTCCATTTTTACGTGGTTCAGTCATTTGCTGGCACACGATTTAATTTAAAACTGTTGTGTGGCGTGCTGAAATGTGCCACACATGAAAGCACACTTCTGCTAAATGCCCTGTGTTTAGAGAATTTCAAGTACTTTTTGTAATTTGTAATTAGCCAAATGGGGGTAGGGGAAAGGAGCCATAGCACCGAGCCCACAAACCTAATCCACTCAATTGAACTGTCTCCAGATCATGTCGCACGAGCTCTTCTCCAGATTTAGTCTCCGGCTCTTTGGAAGATGATAAATTGGTAGCCTGCTCTGGGTTGGAAGCGATTCCTTTATTGTTCGTGATTAGAAGAACACTTGTACACTCTCTGCTGGAAAGAGGTGGTATTTTTCTATGATGAGCCAATGAACAAAACAGGAAGGACATATTATTGAAAGGAAAATTTGACCATGTGGGGCTCTTGTTTGTGAAAACACCCACATACTGTCACCCTGACTTGTACAGCCTCAAACTGCAGAGTCAAGAGAACTCACAGATCCACAGAATATTTTTAGGAACTTGAGTGTACATCGAAGAAGGAACTGCAATGAAAAAGACTACTGTAAAACCTTTCAGAAAGTTCCAGGTGGAGGCTTGGAAGATGAATCCTTACTTACGGAAAAGCTGCCAAAGACATCTGCTAAGGAGATGGGAAGAGAGCTTGAAGAATGTTAGTGCTCTGGGAAGGAAGTGCTCCCACCAGATCACCCCCCAGAAAGTACAGAAGCAGCCAGGTGTCCATGTGGTTTGGTTCTATTTGTATATAGGAGGTGGCCCTGAAGGTGTCCTCTCTGAATGGATATCAATACTTATCTTAGGACCCTTCTAAGAGGAGTTTAGCTTGCTTCTATCACCATCAGCATTTTGCCTGAATTGGTTCAACCAACTTCACGAAAAGGAGTGTATCTGATAAAGAGAAATCTATTTGACTGAAATATGTTGAACTGAAACATCCTTCATATATGCTTTATTTTTACAGAGGTCTTTCTTGAGATTGCTGCAGGCATTGGTGTTTTATCAGAACATGACAGTTTTGCTGAGAACTAGCAGTAGTAGCTGCAGTCATAGCAATGGGTGGCGTGAGTCTACTTAAGCTGGGAGACTGGGCTCGTGGAGTGAGTGCGTTCAGAGGCCCAGTGTCCCTCAGATGTTGGCTAGTTCTCCACTCTACGGCTCCTTCATGGCAAAGCAGGCACGAAGATGCTTTCTTGCTAATATTTGCCTTTGCTTTCATTTAGATGCTTCTGCCCAGCATAAGCAAGGAGGGAGGGGATGGGAAAGAAGCAGATGAACACTTCTCTGCATTAGTAATTAATTGTTAATATTGTTCACCTGTGCACGGTGCTGTGTTTAGACACAGATCCCCAGATACGATGCTGGGTATTCAGACTTCCACTAGAGAGACAGAGGCAGATTTGAGAATCTCATCTGGATGTTAGCTTAGTGTTGTTACCTACACTGCTTTTGCGGGATACCTTTCTTGCTGTAATGTTTTTCTAAGTCACTGGCATTTGTTCTAGCAGCATTGATTCATTACCAAGTTTTTAAAAAGGAAATAATTAAGAAAATGCAATGACCTTTAGAGCAAATGGGTCACCCATGTGAGTCCCGCTTTCAGGGTGGTGTGATTTCTTCTGCTTTTAGAGTTTCTTTTCTCTTTTGGGCTACGAACAGTACCTGGAGGCCAGGCAGGCCTTATTCTGGAGCAGATAGTGGGTGAGGTTCCTGGAGTACTGCATAGCCTGAGAGTGCCTTCTAAGTGGATGCCCTCCACGCCTCCTGCACTTGGCCCTGGCACTGGGTCCTAGGCTCATTGTTGATCTTCTTAGATCTGGGTTCCTTGCATCGCAGGACCTACCTCAACCTGCTCTTGTCTGCCTTTGCTTTGTGCCCCTCAATTCACCTCTTTCCTGCCTGTACTGTGATACAGGTAAACTTGTCTTACTGCTTGTCAAACCTGAGTCATATGCTCAAATCCTGCCCCGCCACCGCTTTCCTCCCTTAACTGGATCCTTAGCCTTGGACTCCAAGGCTGTAGCTCTGTCTCATGGCCACTCACACCCCACCCAAAGGAGGTGCTACTCAAAAGTTTGAGGCAGGAGTGATTTATCGTAAATGACAATGTTATAGTTTCTAATTCTAGTGTTTAACATGGTATTATTCACTTATTTATTTTAAAATCTTAGACACTTTATCTAAAATGTCAATTTTTAGAAGGTATCAGAGCACAATTGTGGCAGCCATTTTTCTGTATGTATTGTATGTATTAAAAAAACAGCTTTACTTTATGACAGGTATTGGTTACTGTATTCACAGTATAAATTGTCTTTTCAAGGGAAAAGATATTTTCTTTGGAAATGTTGTTGAACCTATGTTCTCTTTATTGAAATTGTTCTAATTGACTTTGAACTGTTTCTTGGACACCTGGTGCCCAGTTTCTGGCCATAGACACTATGTGAGGCTAAGTAATTCATGTTTCAGGTCACTACCAGTCACGAATGCTTCTCTCATTCCAAGGCTATGCATATGGATATCACATTCCCATGTCACTCATCTCTGGAAGGTATTATTTGCACAGTTTTTTAAGCATGGGAAACTGAGGCTTAGAGTCTTAAAAAATAAGTAGCTGGCAGTCTCTCAGCAAATAATGACGGTGCTGCACTCCACACCCAGATTTGTGACTCCAAAACTAGCCTTTGTTCTTTTTTTCGTGTTACTTTTTAATTGGAAAAAAATTTAAATTGCAAAAAGTTGTAGAGAATGATAAAAAACAAAAACCCATGTACCCTCTTCTAGGATTAACAAATGTTGCCATTTTGACACATTTGTTCCTGATTTTGTTTTTGTTTTTGTTTTTTTGAGACGGAGTCTCGCTCTGTCGCCCAGGCTGGAGTGCAGAGGCCGGATCTCAGCTCACTGCAAGCTCTGCCTCCTGGGTTTACGCCATTCTCCTGCCTCAGCCTCCCGAGTAGCTGGGACTACAGGCGCCCGCCATCTCGCCCAGCTAGTTTTTTGTATTTTTAGTAGAGACAGGGTTTCACTGGGTTAGCCAGGATAGTCTCGATCTCCTGACCTCGTGATCCGCCCATCTCGGCCTCCCAAAGTGTGATTTTTGTTTTTATATAAAAGAACACATCACAGATAAAGAAGAGGTTCTCTTTTTACCCCTCCCTAATTCTATTCCTTTTCCTTCTTTCACCCTCTCTTCTACTTCAGAGGCAATTTGGCCTCTAGCTGGGCCATGCCTTGATGGTTTTACTGTGTGTATGTATATATAAAATTAGTGTATGACTTAGTTTGTGTTTTAAATTTTACATACATTTTAATTTCTATATTAAAAATAAATTTTATTGTACATATTTTGTGGCTTATTTCTCAGTTTTGTTTTTGCTGTTATTCCATATAGATCTAGATTATTCATTTTAATGGCCAACATCCTTTTATTTGAATATATTGTAACTTATTTATCCTATTGATAGACACTTTTAATTCTTTTACAAACAATACCAACATGTCTCCAGGCTTCTCTAATTAGGAAGTGTACTTAGAGGAGGCATTGCTAGGGCGTGGGATTGGCACAATTTCACCTTTTCTTGATATTGCCCAATCGCTGCCCACAGTGCCCATACATTTCTACCAGTCACATGTGAGAGGGCATATTTTCCAAATGCTCACCACCACTTGGCACTGTGTGGACTATAATTTTGGCCAGTTAGGAAATGGCATCTCATTGTTTTCATCTTAATTTGCGCCAGCCTGATTGCTACTCATTGAAACTTGTGAGGTTGGGAAACTTTTCTTAAGCTTATTGGCCATTCGTTTCCTCCTTTATGAAATGGTTATTCATATGATTTGCTCATTTTTATGTTAGGTTGTTTTTCTTTTTTCCGGCTGACGTGTAGGAACTCTACATCTTATCAAATTCATCACTTATCAAAAATGATTTGGGTGCCATTACCTTCTCCTAGTCAACGTTTTTTGTTTGTGGTATCTTTTATAATATATAAGTTTTTAATGTTGGCAGAAGTAAAGTTAATCTTTTTGGCTGTGTTGTGTGTCTTGTTTGACGTAAAGATAGTTTCTGTAATAGTTTTGAAGTTTGATTGTTCATCTTTAGGTCTTCAGTTACCACCTGCACATCCGTTCTCTCTATCTTCTTTCTTACTCTGTTTTTCTCCATAGCACTTATCATCCAATAATATGTCATGCACTTTATTTATCTGTTTTGCATGTATATTTTATCTGTTGCCTGTTTCTTTCCACTAGAATGTAAGTCCCATGAGGGCAGGGACTTGCATGTATTTTGTTTGTGGCTGTATCTCTAACACCTGGGATAGTCACTGGCAAATGATAGTTGCTCAATAAATATTTGTTGGACAAATAAATAATGATCCATGTAGAATTTATTTTTGTGTATCATATGAATAGGACTCCTTTTGTTTTTGGCTCACAGAAAGCTTGTTTCTCTAATAACATTGCCATACTGATTTTTTTCATGTCACTTTCGTCAAGCTGGAGTTGTTTCCCCTGTGCCATTGTCTTTGAACAATCCTGTTTTCCTGCCCCTCTGCTCAAGACTGAAGGAAACTCGTTCCTTGGGCTTAAGAGTGGGAATAAGGATGAGGAGAAACCAGGTACAATTTATGGGGAGCTTATGGGACAGTTAGTACACATTTAAGAGGAGCCTCTTACGAGCATGAGTACAAAAATGGACATGAGTTCGTGCTCTCAGAGAACCTTCTGGCTGACATTTAAACTCATTAGAACTTGAGGCAGAATGTCATCAGTGCTGGGAACACAGAAGCTGGGAAACTTAGTGGTTAAGTTCATAGGCTTTGAGTACATTCAGTCTGCTTTTGCATCCTGCCTCTGCTACTGACTAGGCTTTGTATCTTGAGCAAATTATCCTCTGCAAGGTTCAGTTTCCTTATCAATAATATGGGAATGGTCATAACATTGCCTCCTCCAGAGGTAGTTAAAACAATTGACTGATATGTGCTTAGCACAGTTCCTGCCAGTACAAACTAATTCTGATGTGGGTGGAGTCTTTAGGGAGGAGGTAGTGTTTGACCAGGCCTTGTAGGATGGATTGGATTTTTCCAGGCAGGGATTGAATGGGTGGACATGTCAGACAAGATATAGAATAAATAAAAGCAAAAACATGCAGCCCAGAAAGTATAGGGTGAGTTCATAGAGCATTCATCTAGTTTGGATGGTATGAAGGAGTGAGAAATGAAGAGGCTAGAAATATAGGTCGACACCAGTTGTGATGGTTTATTAGCACCAAGCCAAGAAGGATGTCCTTCATCACTCTGCTCATAATTCCTCAGTGGCTCCCCATTGCCTGATCAGATCTGAGCTCCACAGTGGTGCCTCTGGCCAGTGAGTGCTGGGTGAATAGGAGGGGAGAGGAGCAGGGAGGACAGCAAGAAGGCTCCAAGGAGAGCCCTGGCTAGTGCCAGAGAGTGTTCACTTTCCATGCACTTGAACTTTAGGAAGAGCTTTCAAAATGCAATTTTTTAGCATCATCTTTGTGCCAGAGGTGGAGCTAGGGGCTTCCATATATATGTATTACATGATTTTAAAACAGTTCTCTCCCTGGACACTCCTGTTGAGGATTTGGTGTTTTGTCTCTGAAACTGAATTCATCAAGAAAAGCACAGAGGTAAATAGGCTTCTTCCCTATCTCTATTCCACCAGCCTCCTCTTGAATCATAGAAGGAAAAAAAGAACAGCCTAAAGAGTTAGGGCCCCAGCAGATCCTTTGTGACAGACGATATCACATGTCAACCTTCTTCCCAGCCCTGCCAATTCTCCAGGACAGGTTGGCAGCTGTAGGTTGTCATCACAGGGAGGACAGAAGCAAGCAAACCTCTGAATAGGGTGTGGTGTAAATAGGACAGCCTGGGCCTTGCCCTCACAGACACTTACTTGGGTCTTAATCTCAGCCCTATCAGCATCTGGATGATTGTGAAGGGAATGAATGAATGATGAAAGTCTTGGAACCTCAGTTTCCTGGTCTGGAGGGGATAACCACACAGGGTTGTTTCTGAGAATCATGAGCTAACCCAGCAAAGTTCCTGTAGCTTGCACACTCCTTCTTTCTTCCTTCTCAGAGAACGTGCCCAGATTGGGAAGCAGTTTAACCGTCCTTCCCGGACATTTGTATAGCCAAGTCATATTTAGGTATCCGGGGGAGCCAGAGTGCTCCTCCCCTCCTTCAGGAGAAGTTGGGTTATCTTTAATATAAGATAGAAATCAAACCAAATTACATTATTTTACCTCAGAAGCCAGTTGCAACCGATCCTTTTGAATGGTGTGGTTCTATTATTATATATTACTTCAAACTTAATAGGAAAAAATTGATTAAAATATGTGCCATGTTCGTATCTAGCCTGGCTGAATGCCACAAGACACATTAATTGAAAATGAATTTCCACAAACCCAATCAAGCATCATGAAGATGAAAAATGTACCTTTTCCCCTCCATTCCTTCATTGATTTTTCATTTTCCCCACTCAGTGCTTCATTTAGCAATTTTTCAGTTTCGTTTTGTTGTGGCCTTAATTCATTTCCTTTACTCCCCCCCAAATGAGATAATGTACCATTTTCTTCATCCTTTTTAAACTCTTCTTTCATGCTGCATTAGTGCAGGGCAGATTCTGATCTTGTCATATTTCTCTATGCATTTTTTTTTGTTAAAAAGAGGCTGAGCTTTATTCTTTTTATTCTTACATTTTGTGGTGGCTTTTATCAAAGAGAAGGCACTTTAAAAAATACAATAACTATGAAATTACAATGTTACAGGACTTCCAAAATAGAATTAAGGAATGCTATAGCAAAACTAAAACACTTTTTTCAGAGGAAGAATGGAAAATATCAATTATTCTCAATTCACAGTGGGTCTGTGGAGATCAAACACAATTCCTCTTTTGTAAGGGAAATGGAAACAATGGTTTGCCAGATCATAGAGGGATCAAGAGTTGGGTTAAAGACACGGCACTGTCAGGAAAAGAGCAGGCAGAGGGAGACAACGGCTGAAGCCTGAGTGAGCACTAGAAGGTTCTGTCCCTGACCCAGTCAGTTCACCATTTCCCTGGATTTCTAGGGGTTTTGAAAACAATAAGGGGGATCTTCAAGGTATTTCCTTGTAAAATTTTCAAATTTTCAAATAATGTAATGGCGTAAATTTCCCTTGAACAGGCTGTAAGAACTCACAAAGTATCATGTTGCTGTATTTTGACCTAGAATTCACAGCCCTAGTAATCTCATTTTGATTAGATACTTTGATTGGCAGTTATACATCTTTGATAAAGTTTTCAGTGTGAAAATGAATTATTCTTTTGTTAAAGCTGTTTTAAGGAGAATGTCTATAAATGAGGGCCCATGAGAAGGAATAACAAAGCAGGGGTGTTGGGGATGGTAGTTGGGGAGCTTTGGTGTATTTATTAACCTGTGGTTGAGTTTTGCGATGTGTGCAAGTACACACAGCCCCGACACTCTGATTTTGAAAACAATGAAATGAAAATGAAAACATTATAAACAAATTTCATTATAAACAAATTTCATATAAAACAAAAAAAAATTATAAACAAATAAAATAATTTAAAATGTTTATGTCAGGGGAAATTTATGCCATTACATTATTTGAAAATTTGAAAATTTCACAAGGAAATAGCTTAAAGTTCTCCATAGAAATCCAGGGAAATGGTGAACTGACTGGGTCAGGGATGGAATTTTCTAGAGCTCACTCAGACTTCATTCATTTAAAATGAAAACAAAATAAAACAAATTTTAAATAAAATAAACAATAATGTCGAATAAATGTTCAAATAAAATAAACTTCATGTGGATTTAAAATATTGAATTCCATTTTCCTTATAGGATTTAAGCAGTTTGATTAAATGTAACCATTTCAGTTTTGTTTTTCATTTTCTGTTTTTAAAGAGTTTATTTGAGCAGGCAGCACCAGGCCACAAGCAATTGAGGGCTTCACCTAGGGCGCTTGAGGGGAAAGCTTTTATAGGCATTTATGGAAACAAGACAAGGAAAATATTTGATTGGTTAAAGCAGAAAGTCCCTACTTAGGCCACACCTGTAATCCCAGCACTTCGGGAGGCTGAGGCAAGAGGATTGATTGCTTGAGGCTGGGGGTTTCAGAACAGCCTAAGTAACATAGCGAGACCCTGTCTCTACAAGAAATTAAAAAATTAGCCAGGCACAGTTGATCACGCCTGTAATCCTAGCTATTTGGGAGGCTGAGGTGGGAGGACCTGTTCAGCCCAGGAGTTTGAGGTTGCATTGAGCTATGATTGTACTACTGTGCTACAGCCTAGGTTACAGAGGGAGACGCGGTGTTAAAAAAAAAAAAAAAAAAAAAAAATCCCTATTTAAAGGCTAGTTGGTGTTTTCTGATTGGTTAAATTTTAAATTTCATCTTCCTAAGCCATGACCATTCACTCTGAGCTGGGTTTCAGTTTGCCTAGGTTAGAACCCAAGGCACTGGAGCCACCTCAGCCTAATGGACTCCCAATTAATTATTTTAATGGTTCCCCTCTTTTGGCTAGCCTTTCCTTTGTAAGAGATTAAGTTTTGGTGTAACATTTTCTGTTACCATCGTGGCTAGTTTTTTTTTTGTCTTAGTGGGAAACTTTTAAGTATGCCGTCAGTTTTAACCTCCTCCTATTATCAGTAAGAGGGGACAGGAGGGGGAGTTGATTGTACACATGACACTCCCAGTACGTAATAAAAGTGATGTGCACCTTGTATATGCTCTGGTTTGGTGTGTTTCCTGTTTTACATAAGGCATTTTTCGTGTTTGTTATCCTTTGCCACCTGGTGAAAGAAAATACCCCAAAGCACAATTTATTAACAGCCCGTGTCAAGTGCTGTCCGGTATTTAACACTTACTTGCTGCTGTGTTTTCTTCATTCATTTCTCTCCACAGTCCCCAAGTTCAATACTGAGTTACGTTTCATGAGTCTTGCACAATTGAGTGCTACTCACATAACTGCAATGCGAGAGCCATCTCATTTTCTGTCCTCTGATGTGAAATGGACTGTGTCCTACATGTTACTAATGGAAAGAAATTCCAGGAAGTTGAGAAGCCTCACCACTTCCAGCTATGGATTCCTCACTGAATCCATACCAGAACCATACTACATTTTTGTACAATTTCACTTTGCTCTGGTTGACATATAAGCTCTTTTTAAAACATATTGGGGGAACTTTTTTTTTTTTTTTAACTATAGCAATCTGTTTCTAATGCAGTTTTTGTTGAAATGTGTGGATTGGCAAGGGTGATTTCAGCTCCTCAGAGAAGTTATCTTTTATATGAGATAATTGATGCACTAAACACTTGTTCCCTGTGGGTTTGGGGTCTAGTACAAGGGAAAGAAGTCAACCGAGGATGGCAGTAACCGTGATGTGTCCTAACAGGGGTAGGTTCAAAGGCTGAGCTACCACAGAGGAGGGGGACACGAAGCCAGCCTGGAGGACTTGCAAAGCACTGGCCTGGGAGGTGACTGTGGGTAGATTGTGACAGCAGCAGTTTTTCTGGTGGAAAAGGGGATGGAGGGTGGGGAGGCATTCCTAATGGAGACACCAGCCTGTGTGTGCAAAGTCCTGGAGGCAGGACCATAGTGTGTTCATGCAGGGCTGAGATGATGGAGTGTCCTAAATATAGGGTTCATTGTAGGGACAGTACGGGCATGAAATGAAAGTGGGAAAATAGGGAGCACAGCAGAAGGGCCTCCCGTGCCATGCTAGTGAGTCTGAACATTAAAAGTGTAGGGGGTTTTTAATTGAGAGAGTGAGATATTCTGCATTTCTGGTGCCAGAGCATCTGTATTTTGTAAAAGCGCCCGCCATGAGATTCCAGCATGTGACCACGGTTAAGGATGATTACTTAGCTCAAACCACCTATGCAGGTAACTCGATTGTAGCTAATGTGGCGGGGAGGGGGGAAGCCATGATCAGTTTTAAGAAATTAAAAGAATTTTTGTTTCCCCTCCCTCCTTAAATATCAAACTGGCCTGTATTCTTAGAGACTAACATCCTGCATGATTGATTGGGCTGCAAGGCACATATCCACATACTCAGTCTGAGTTACAAAGAAACATACTCATCAAAACAAAAATTAGAAAAAATTCTATTAATTATCAGTTAAAAGGTCCCAGATTTTATGAAAATGTGTTTTTCCCCTTGTTCTGTAAGGGGGCCTACTATTTCATGTTTAAATTTAGCTGTTGCAAGATTCTGTTCTTGCATAAATCAAATAGGTGAGGTCCAGAAAATCAGTGCTTCTAATTTCTCAGTTCTTAATGCCCTGATTGGAGCCTGGTGAGTTGCGTCATTTACCACCACCTGGTGACAGCTAGAACTAAATGCAGCTTTGTGAAGGGTAAATTGAAGGTCAAACTTAAACATGTAATGCATCAAGAAGTGAGAGCAAAGGTGCCTAATGGATTTCTTGCATATCAGCTATATGGTACCCTGGATTTTGGAGTAACTCCTGATTTGGGGGTTGCTCTGTGGACATGTGTTTAGCAAGATCGTCTTGGTCCAACTAGGACTCCAAGTGTCTGTTCCCGACAGTTTTTCCCCTGAAGTCTATGGGATGGATTGTTTAGGAGTAGCTGGATGGATTCATTGATTCATTCATTTGTTATCTGAGAATATAAAGATGATCAAGGTCTTTACTCTTGGGAAGCTCACAGTCTAGGGAAGGAGAAACATCAGTAATCACATAATAGTAGCTACCTTTTGAGTGTTTTTCATGTGCTAGGTGCTACAAAAGACAATATTTCAAGGTTCTTTGAAGTTAGTAGTCAGAAATAATACCAGCCACACAAGTGTGTGACTTAAAGATTGTGAAAAAAGAACCAAAGGCTTGAGAGTCAGATGTTCCAAGGAGGCAATCAAACCCAGAAGCATGTGAGTCTACTTATTTTAGAAGCTGAGTGCATCACTTGGGAAAGGCATGGGAGGTTCTTCAGGGCAGACCACTGGGGAGACTAAGTTAGGATTCAAGGTTGGCACCCCTTGGGGCCAGCAGTGCACTGACTCTGCCAGCCTTAGCATCCTTTATGCTCTTATCTGAACAAGTCAATTCAGATCACGGGATATACTAGAAAAGATGTTTCTGTAAGAAATGTTCCAGGATAAAAGCTAATCTGCACAGACAGCATTCATTTAGCACAATAGCATAATTGCTTCTTGGAGCACCATTGCTGAAAACCATGAGCCTTGTTAGAAGCTACGGCACCCTCAAATCCTACTCCTGTCCGGCTCCTTCTCCCCAGAACCAGGTGTCTCTCCAGGCTAGCATCAGCCCTCTGCTCTCTCATGAGAATTCCAGAGACCTTCTCCCTACAGCACTCTCTCTAGGTGATGTATTTGCCGTTGATTTATTTTTTAAACTACAATCTAAGGGACAGTGACCAGTAGGATCCTCTCAATATCTTACTATGAGCTGCTCATTAAGGTGTTTTAAAACCACCTTTCTTGCTTTCCTTGCCTCACAAGCTACTCTGATTTCTTCAGAGATCGTGAAATGAGTGTATTTAACATCACTTTTTACATCATTTGATTAAATATTACCCCTGACTTTCTTGGAACCTTTTAGTTCCTTTCATTTAAAGATTTTAAAAGTCAGCGTTAACAATCTTAATACTATAAAAAGGAAAGAAAAAGGCACACTATGAGAGTATTTTTTGGAAATTATTTCTACAAAAATGGAAGGAAGTTTACACAAAACAAACTTTAACCTTATCACCACCCCAAAAGTATTTCATTTTATCCAACTTCTGTTCCAGCTTTTACTTGCATCATTGTAAACTTTTGCTTTTCTATCCCTTGAGGCTTTTTGTAAACTTTCCATTTTGCAGTATATTTGTTTTTAGTGTTTGTGTAATATACTCCATCAAATTGATATTTTGTAATTTATTACCCATTCCTTTAGTGCTAGACATTAAGGTTATTTCCATTTTCTCTCTATTATAAACAATGGGAGCAAGAACATCTTTATATATGGAGCTTTTTCCTATGTTTGAATTATATCCTTAGGATAAATTCCCAGGAGTGGGATTAGTGGATCAAAGGGTATGAACAGCTTTATGGCTCTTAATATTTATTGCTAAATTGCCTGAAGGGTCATACTAATTCACAAAGCCACCTGCAACACAGGAGAGGAGCTGCCCCTCCCAGCCCTGCCAACACTCGTTTCTTCAGTCAATAGTTTTGGGCAAATTTAATAGGTAGTCAAGGGTAACCCATTACTGTTTTTAATTGGTAGTGTCTTTAATTATTATTAACATTGGACATTTTTTCTTATGGGTGTTTCTGTTCTACTTTGTATGGTTTACTTTTCATGTCAGAGGGTTACATTTTTTTGACACCATGTGAAATTTAAAATATTTGATAATGAAAATGCCAAATGCACGCAGAACAGAGAGAATAATTGATGAAGCCCTCTACATTACCCAGGTTCAGCAAATAGCAACATTTGGCCATACTTGCTTTATCTTCTCCTTCCTCTTTTTTCCCCTCTTGTGCAGTATTTTAAAGCAAATCCCAGACATTCTGCATATGTTTCCTATACGCTTCACCATGCATCTCTGAACATATGGACTTTTTCTTACATAATTATAACACCATCATCACACCTAACAAAATTAATAATTCCTTGCTATTATTTAATACCAACCTGTAATAACATTTTCCAAAGTGTCTTTTTTTCTGATGCTTTGTTCCAATCAGCATACATTGTATTTATATTTAGTTATGTTTCTAAAGTCTCTTAAGCTAAAGCATTGCTGCCCCCATCTCTCCCAACTACTTTTATTCCTACCTAAGAACTGAGTCAGTTGTCTTGTAAAAATGGTCACATTCTGGATGCAACTTTTTGTGTTCTTATTAGCTCTAGAAGCTTGATTAGATCAAGTTTCAACTTTTCGGAAAGGCAAGAACACTTCATGGGTGATGTGTGTGTTTCATCGTATATCACTTCTGGGGTGTAGAATGTCTGGTTGTTCCACGTTGGGTGATGCCAAGGCTGATAATGGAGTCAAGAGGTGACAACCCAAAACATGGTTGAATGTTTCTTCATCAGCTTTCACCATCACTGTTTAATCTACTGATGATGAATGCTTAAAGCCATTATTTCATAGAAATTGCAAAATTGTGATTTTCTAATTTTGTCTTTCCTTGACCATTGATTAACTGGAATTATTCTGTCAAGTAAAACGTTTCCTCATAAACTAGGGCTTTTTAGAATCTCAAAATGCAGTTTAAACAAAGAAGGCAAGATAGATGCTGTATTTTTTCCTCTAAACTGCTTTCCAAGTAAGGAGTTGATGCCTTTTTTACATCCATTGGAGTTCAGTGAGCTGTTACTGTTTTTTTTTTTTAAAGAAATATAATATTTATGTTCTTTGATATCTGTATATTTCATGTGTTTTACTCTGTTACACTCATTATTATTTTTGATGTTCAGAATGTTCCATTCTTGGCCCAAGGGGAGACACCTCATGTCCTTGTTTTCAGGCATAACAGGGTATCTCAGGTTCATCTAGTTTATTTTTTGTCCCCTGAAATGAGCCATTCCACCAAGATGTCCTGTGTTTTTTCAGTGGGGAATGCTATTTGGAGACCACAATCTGGACATATTATGTTCTTATTGTTTCCAAGTTTTCTCAGTAGATAGAGCAGGGATACATATTTTACAAAAGAAAATAAAAATTATGAATTCGTACTGATATTGTCATTTTAAATTGAACAAAACTTTGTTTACTTCTTTGATTTCATACTTGTATTGCTTTCTCTTACAGTAAAAATCTTGGTTCCAAACATGATGATACTACAATTATATATCAAATGGTTTCAAAATAACTTCAGTGTTACTACTAACAATCTTTCCAGTGAATGAGAGATTACTTTGCAGCTCTATTTATCTTTGATAATCCACTGAGAATATTGAGTCAAATTACTGTATTCTAACAACACTTGAATTAATACTTCTTACCAATTTGTGATATACATCGTTTCTTCATCTCAATTTGTTCTCAGATTTTAGGGTTCACTTTTTTCTTTTTGGTTTCATTTTATTTTTTGAATCTATAAAATATGCTTTCAAAGTTAAACTATGTAACTAGGCTTATATTTATTACATAAACCTATGTAATAACTTATTCTTTCTCCTTCACCTAAGTTCTTCCCTTTCCCTGTTGGTAACTGTTTATTAATAATTAGGGTTTATTTTGTTTTTGCTGTGTTTCTTTTGCAAATAAATATGCATTCATGTGTCCCCACCTGTTTTACATCAAAGCGAGTATACTGTCTACCTTGAAATATACTTCTTCAGTGTTTTCGAGATCTGCATTTTTTGGAAGGTTACACAGACCTCCATCATACCATGGTTTGTATAACCAGTCACTTATTGATGGAGTTCTGTTTTGTGTTTCCTAAAATAACAAAAATCCTTTGTTCATATCATTTCATATTTTGGCCAGTGTGTCTTTGGGATCTATTCCTAAAAATGGAATTACTGAGTCAAAGGGTTAATGCATATGTACTTTTTCTAGATACTGCTAGATTCACTTCCGTAGGAATGTTGTCATTTTGCACTGAGAAGGATTTTAAAATTTGTTTTTTTTTTTTTTGATACAAGGTCTCACTTTGTCACCCAGGCTAGGGTACAGTGGCACCATCATAGCTGACTTCCACCTTGACCTCTTGGGCTCAAACAATCCTCCCACCTCAGCCTCCCAAGCAGCTGGGACTACAGGGACACACTACCACACCCAGCTAATTTTTTGATTTTTTTGTAGAGACAGGGTCTTACTATGTTGCCCAGGCTGGTCTCAAACTCCTAGGCTCAAGCAATCCTCCTCCCTTGGCCTCCCAAAGTGCTGGGATCATAGGAGTGAACTACTGTGCTTGGCCTGAGAGTGCTTTTTAAAAATTATTTTGTGAGCACAAAAATTTAATATACAAGAGTTTTGGAAAGTTAATGTGTTATTAATGACCCTACATACTGTTCCCATTATTATGCATAACATGGCCTGGTACAGAGTACTCTGGTTCCTGCCTTCAGGGAAGCTACAGTTTTTCTAGGGAGACATGATTGGAAAGCAAAGAGTAGTCTTAAGATACAATATATCATAAAAACAAAGATGGGTGTTTTTAGGAAGCCTTTCTTGCTTACTCCAGGCCACGTGAGTCTTCAGTCCTCTGAATTTCAACACTTTTAATGAGACTTCTAGTGATCCTTTTTTCAAACCAACTTTTGACACTTGGTTGAACAAATATGAATGTATTGAATAACATAGCCAAATGTTTGAAATGCAGGCTGCCCTATAAATTCAAGCTGAATAATCATTTTTTGGAGAGTTGTATGTATATTTCCCAAAGCACATTCTCTGGAAGATCGACTGGATGTTTTAAAGGGTTACACAGCAAAATCAGTGTGTGGAAATGTTGGATTAATCAAAGCTAATTAGCTGTGACTCCAGAATCATATCTGCTGCCCCAACCTCGCCTGTTCACAAAATCCCCCTGTCATGGAGCGTCTCGTGTTAATACTGTTCTGTGAAACACAGAGAATCAGTATGGAGGCTGTTTCAATGAAAACCATCCAGCCCCACTGGAAATGAGGAAAATAGAAATAAACATAAGAATAAATGAAAACTAAAGGCATCTATTCCAGTTGATAAACTTGTACTTGTACAATTATATATTTTTGGTTAACAATTTTCCATCCCTTTCTTTCTAGATTGAATCATTAAAGAAAAAGTTGCAACAGAAACAGCTCTTAATACTGCAGCTTTTAGAAAAGATATCTTTCTTAGAAGGAGAGGTAAGAATCTGTGTTTCTTTTAAGTTGATGTCTTCCCTACCATTAAATTTTATGTTGCTAAGCCTACCACCAACACTTAATTAAAAATATGGCTATTTCCCGGCCTTGTAAAATTGATTGAGGGTTAAGTGCCAGCCTTGAAAATGAGGTTCTGACAGCTGTTTTTCCTTTACCATCGGACTCTCCTCATTCCAGTTGCTGCTCACTTCTGCTTTTTGGTTCTACTTTTTCTTATTAAAGAATCATCCTAGCGAGCCTGATACGCTGTTGATTAGCACTGATAATTCCCTACATTTGTCCAGTGCTTTATAATTTGTGAGATATGTTCATGTACATTCCTCACGTGATTCTCTCTGCAACTTTCAGAAAGGCAAGACTAAGATTATTATCTCTGTATTAATAAATGAGAAAACAGAGGCACAGAGATGACAGGTGGTGTTGCTGAAGGTTGCCCAGCTTCATAAATGTCAGAGCCAGGCTGAAAGACTCCTAAATGCAATGCTCTCCTATCACACCGAGTGAAGATGTTTTAGAGGGGACTTAATTTTACCTGAAACTTTCAGATGCTTAGTATTCTTGACTTTCTGGCTTTTTGAAAGTCATTTGGGGATTTTGTAAAGGTTCCAGAGAAGAAAATTATGGGGTTGGAAGAACCTCACAAGGTTAGGTATTAATAGAAGGAGAAGTCAAAATCTATTTGCTCTAAAGGTTCTTTATTAAGAGCTTGGCATTGAGCCTTTGCCTTTTGAGACTTTGTGAAAAGCTGGTTTGCCAAGCACCTGTCCTTGTCTGTGTTCCTTGTTGTAGTCCTTCCCCAGTGAGAGAGCCCGGCAGACAATGATGAAGTAAGAAAAAAGAGAAGAGAGAACTTCGATTAAGCCTGGGTGTGTGTTGGACACTGTTAGTTACTTTGGATATGTTCTGTATAACACACAGTTAAGAGTGGAATCCAGCTTACCCAAGTGTGAACCCTGGATCTGCTTCTTATCAGCTGGGTGATTTGGGGGAAGTTTCTTATCATTATAAAGGAGGGATCATAACTATGCTACATGTGGGTGACAGTGAAATGAGAATGTATAGAGGGTGCCTGGCATGTACTAAGCACTCAATAATTTTAAAAGTATTATTGTTGTTCTCTCTTTATTAAAAGGGATGCCCTCTGAGTTAGACGATATTTTCCCCCTTTTATAGATAGTGAAACTGAGGTTTGGGGACATTAGGAAGTCTGCCCAAAGTTACAGTAGAGATGGGTAAGCCCGGATCCAGAGCCTGAGCTCTGAACCACCATGTTTGAGTGGGTAGTGAGCTGGGCCTTCATTTACTCTGTTTTTGAGAGGTTGCCTTACAGCAGTCATAACCAGAAGTCCCTCGTGGCCCATAGGGGCCTGGTACCAGATTCAAAACCCAAGAGTCTCTGTCTTTTTTGAAGCTAAGTAAATGGGTGTTTTCCCCATTTCCACTCCTGTCTTCCCCTCCACAGTCATTGGCTCAGCGCCAGCCTTGTGAATGAACATTTCTGTTTCTAAGATTCCTTCCTGAAATTGCAGCTCCCTGTGGGAGGAAGCACACCTTCCCCAGTAAGAGTCAGAAAATGAGTGCCCTAGTGGAAGCCCATGTAAGCCCATGTGTCCAAAGAGAGGGCAGTCACAGGAGAGAGGAAAGACGTGCTGACAGGAGAGGCAGAAGGTCCCCCAAGACTGTCCCCCACGCCCACCTCTGGCTGTGCTGCTAAAGCAAGCTCTCCTACTGGTAGATTCTTAAATATCCAAGGGAATATTGCACACGGGGAATAGTCTTAGAAATAGCTATGTTTGTTCATGCTCAGTGTATTAAACTCATCTCTTACCTTAGTTTGGGGTGCTCCAGACCTTGAAATGTGGAGTCCAGATAGTTTATCTGGGAGGTGATCTCAGGAAGCCCCACGAGGGGAATAGGGAAATGAGACAGGGAAGGGAAGAAAGCCAATAGCAGTGCCATATCAAGGAGGTCGCCCTAGGGACAGCTGAGGCTCACTCCTGCTGGGGATCTCTGGGAGATGGTGTGGAAGTGACCCTGAGCTTTCCTTACTAAAAGACCAGAAAGCTGGGGCATTTATCCACTAACTCCCATCAGTCATTGGCTGAGGCCCACTCCAGAGGGTTGTGGCAGTTCCGGCCTGCCCTTGGCAGAGCCAGTTAGACTCTGGTGGTCAAAGGAAGCCCCCACATGGAGAATCATTAGTGGCCTGTTAGGAAACAGGAATGCCCAGAGGATGTTGGGGGGGGTGAGTGGCAGTGTCGGCTCTGTCTGTCTAATAAGCAAGACTTTGAAAACCAGTTTTTTTGAGCATATCAATAATGATTATCAATTTGATTGATTAAATTCCCTGAAATTATTTAAATTCCAATACAAATTTAGTATGGCTAATTGCTTTTGGCCACTTCAGACATCCACCTTAAACAGCAGGCAATATATACAAAATAAGTTCCATAATGACAGGATTTAATAATACATTTAGACTTAAACCTATTCTAAAATACTAAGTATCATGGGTTTTAATGTATTTTGTCATTGTTTCTGTTCTTGTTTTTTTTTTTTTTTAACTTTCCTGAGGCCATTGTTTTACTTCTTTCAATATTTTCTGAGGGTAACATCATTTTGACACCTTCCAGACAGGTGCCATCATCTTTGAGATCCAAAAGAGAAAGGATGCCTTCTCCAAATTGCTAAGATTAGAGGATGTGGGTTACATAGGTTCTTGGTTGGGTCACAGGACCCTCAGTGGCTTCTTCCAAGGTGATTCAAACTCAGGACTCCTTATCATTGTCTTTAGCACTATTAAAAATATATGCATTCTTTATCAATATTTCATCATACATCGCTAGGCCATGTAGCGATCTCCTCTCCTAGGAGATTAGAGGTGACATTCAAATACTTGGTTTTCCTCTTTGGCTCTCAGACTAGTTGATAATTTACACACTCTCTGCTGACGCTGTTCCTTGCCAATTGTGGATGATCGCTAATGCTAACACATTGCTGCTCAACTCTCTAGCTGATTGCTCTATGACATGGATGCTGAGCAGTCCTTCTCCAAGCCCTGAAGTCCTGGGGTGACCTAACTTACATCTTCTTTTGTTATTCTTTCTAGCGTAACACAGAAATGTTTTAAATAGATATCTAATTAATACCTCCTAAAAGAAACCACAAAAGTTTTGGTAGATAAATCTGGTAACTCCCCATCTTATTAATAAGTAGCTATATTTGTTAAGGGCACAATTGCAGACTCCATACTCAGACTACCTGAGTACAAATCTCAACTCTGCCACTTAGTAGTGATGTGATATTGAGCAAGTTAATTAACTGTCCTATGCCTCAGTGGGCTTATTGATAAATAGGAACTCTCTGTGAAATGGCATCCTCTCCATAGAGTTGTTATGACGATTAAATGTGTTAATACTTAAGTGATTAGAAAAGTACCTGGCTCATGGTAAATGCCATAAGTGTTACTGTTTCTTTCACTGCCTGGGTCCCAGGGACTCTTTCATTGTCATTGGTAAATACTTTAGATTGATAGCTATGTCCCATAATGAATCACTCTTTCTCTTTTGCTCATCCTCAGAGTTGGAGACTGGCATCAAACTCAGCTGTGTGATAATTTAACAAAGAGAATTTCACCTTTAGGTGAACAAGAGCAGGGCCTGGACAGGCCAGGCCCTACTAGCAGGCCATAGGGCCCAGAAGTCCTTTGCCTGCAGCAACCTGAAAGGTGTACCCTGGGAGGGTGAGGCTGGACGTGAGTCTTATAGGCTGGCAATATTTCAGCTTCTTTTAGCAGTTGGCCCCAGTATTTGTAGAATTCATAGGTGTTTGGGATTCATATCAAGTCTTAGAGTTTGCGTATCACAAGCCGATGGTCTTGTATGATGTCATTGCTCCTATGATTTGTTCTGGCACCATGCCCCCGCAGTATTTGGGGATTTATTGGTCATGCCTGTGCTTCTCTTAGCCACAATGCTGTTGGTTTTAAAGAAGCAACCCTTAGTTTCAGACTGAAGAGCCTTAGTTCTTACACATGTCCTCAGTCCAGTTCCTAGCTCTTCCCCAAGAACATTTTAGCTGTTCTCCTTCTTGAGCTATGGGTTCAGGACTGCACGGCATATCCAGCGCTGTGCTGGAGCTGCTTTATACTGGTTAATGAAAGTGGAAGACATGCATCGCTTCTCAGGTCTCCATTCAGGGATGTCATGTTGGTCACTTGAAATTAGCTATGGAGGAGATCTTTACATCACAGAAATTGACATATGTCACAATCAGAGCTTTTTAACCTAGGGATTTTATTTTCAAAAATTTACTAGCGCACCATTAGTGTTACATAACTCTGCAGTTATATCTAAGGGCTTTGTGTTTTTACCCTGACACCTCTGCTTACAAGCAGAGTAACTCTGGGCGGGTAATTCTACCCCTCTGAGCATCAGTTTTAGCATTTGTGAAATGGGGATAATCACTCCCACTTGAAAGACGTTTTTTATGATTAAATAATATACACAAAACACTTAGAATTGTGCTTGGCACAGTACAAATGTTAATTCTTTCTTAATTACTCAGCCTTTTGGAGACTTCGGTTCTGACTCACATTCTGCCATTATCTGTGCATGACCTTGGGCAAATCATGCCACCAACAGTCTGGGCTCAAGTACTTCATCTTTAAAAAAGGGAGAAGGCTAAGATCAACTCTGAGATTATTACCATTTTTAATGTTTGAAAACTTTATTGAAATGTTGAAATCACATTAGGCTCCTGGACAGACAGTGAAGGGAGGACCCTCTACCTCATCCTGGGCTTGGAGAAAAGGACAGGCCCTTTCCTAGGTCACGGCTGACACTCTAGAACCTTTCTTCTTTTCTTTAAAACAGAGAATATGGATCATTTTAGTCCCTGGATTTATCATTTGTGCTTACCTGTGTTTAAACTCATTAGATTTGGAACTCCCTCCTCCCTCTGCCCCAAACCCAAATGACACAGCAGACTCCTAAAAGCTTGCTCTAGCCTGGCCCTGTCAGACTACGTTTTCATCAACCATTTTAAAATCTTCTTGATCCCGCTGATAAGTGAGAATATGCAGTGTTCGGTGGACATAAACATGGGAACAATAAACACTGGGGATTACTAGAAGCGGGAGAGAGGGAGGGGGAAACAGTCTGAAAAACTACCTACCAGGTGCTATGCTTATTACCTGGGTGATGGGCTCGGTCATACCCCAAACCTCAGCATCCCGCAATATACCTTTGTCACCAACCTGCACATGTACCCTCTGATTCTAAAATAAAGGTGAAAAAGAAAATCTTCCTGATAACAAAAATATGCCCATTCTTTTTTCTTTTTCTTTTTTTTTCCAAACAATTTTTTTATTAGCTCAACTTTTAGAGAAGAAGAAATATTCTCCATTTCTAATATAGAAAATATTCTTAAAATAACATTGCAAGCATTTATCTTCATAAGCTTTTTGAAACTCTGAACAGATTTCGTTACACTTTTCTCTGCTGGAAATCCTACACTTACAGCTCAATTCAAAAGTCAGAGGAAAGGAGTCAAATGTCTTGGTATTGTCCATCCTGCATTTAATGTGTGTTGTGTAACACCTGAGCCTCTCAGTGTGTCTGTTGTGCATTCTTGAACTATTATTAATTTTTCTGTGTCATGTTGGAGTGGCAGCACCAGGCACCGGGCTCCCCACATGCATCTTATGGAACACACATTCTGTGTAAGTGCTGCAGCCCCCGAGCTGCCCACACCCCTGGGCCTGAGGGAAATGGTGGGGGAGATGACTGCCAAACATTCGTGACATAATTCCAAAAAATGTTCAGAGGTGCTACACATTTTCTCCCTTCGTGAAGGGCACATGCACCTCCCAAGCCATCGGGTTGGTATTCATTACACATATAAACACAAGGGGGTGGTGTTTGAAAGCAGGAAAACCATGCAATTTGCTTCTCAGTCCCAGAAGCAATCTTTTCCATAGCACAGTCCAGGCAACAGTCTGAGGCTATTCTTTGTCGTTCCACTGTAGGCATATTCTGCAAGACTAAGAAGCAGACAGTCTTGTTTTATTGTTTCAAGTCCGTTAATTTAATTTTTAAAAGTATTTCTTAAATCTGCCCCACACTCTCTAACTCCCCTCTTATTGCCCATGTTCAGGCTCTCATCATCTTTTATTTTTTACCTTGTCAACTTAGTTATTTATTAACTTACATAAATAAGTTTCTGTTATTTATTAACTTACATAAATAATTGTTTCTGTTTAAGCGTATAATCCACTGAGTTTTGACAGTGTGTATACCCATGAAATAACCACTGCCATCAAGATATAGAGCATTTCTATCACCCCACCAAAGATTCTCTGTTTCACTTTGCAACCCAGCTTTCCATTTATCCCTAGGCAATTCCTGATCTTTTTTTTTTTTTTTTTTTTGGAGGTGGTGAGTCACTTTTTATCACTTTTGGTCACTATAGATTCCCATTTAGTGGGAATCCACTGTATGATTTCCATTTCTAGAAATGGAATCCTATAGCATGCACTCTTCTGTGTGGAGCTTCTTTCCCTCAGCATAATGATTTGAGACGCATCTAAGTTGTATGCATTCCCTTTGGTTGCAGAGTGGTATTCCATTGTATGAATATATCACAGTTTATTCATTCACCTGACAAAATGCTTTTGAGTTGTTTCTAGCTCAGGGCTATTGTGAATAAAGCAGAAGTGAGCATTACAGTACAACTCATTATGTGAACATAGTTTTAATTCCTCTTGGGTAAACTCCTGGTAGTGGAATAGCTGGGTTGTAAGAGGAGGTATAAGTTTAACTTTTTGAGAGACGTCAGTTTTTCAAAGGGGTTGTAGTGTTTTAATTTCCCACAGTTTGAGTGTACCAGTGTCTCCATATCCTAACCCAGACCTAGTGTTGCCAACCTTTTAAATTTAGCCATTCAGTTTTATAGCTCTTTTAGAATTTGTCTAGCAGGTTTTCTGGCTTTGAAAGCCCCCAAAATAAAAATAAAAACAAAAGAAAATAAATTGAGCCATGCTAGGGGATATAGAGTGCTGTCTCATTGTGGTTTTAATGTGCATTTCCTTGTCAACTGGTGATACTGAGCTGCTTTTCTTCTTTTTGAGAATCTTTTTGTATGCTTTTTGCCATTTGTAAGTTTCATCTTTCGAAGTGTTTGTTCCAGTCTTTAGTCCATTATTTTATTGAGCTTTTAGTTTTTTTACTATTGAGTTGGAAGAGTTTTTTATATATTCTGGATTCGAGTCTTTGTCAGATATATGTACTATGAACATCTTCTCCCATCCTCTGACTTGCTTTTTTGTTTTCTTAATGATATCTGTTGAAGATGTATATATATATATATATTTATTTATTTATTGCAGTCACCCAAGCTGGAGTACAGTGGTGCAATCTTGGCTCAGTGCAGCCTCGACCTCCTGGCTTAAGCTATCCTCCTATCTCAGCCTCCTGAGTAGCTGAGACTACAAGTGCATGCCACCACGCTTGGCTAATTTTTGTACTTATAATAGAGATGGGTTTCACCACGTTGCCTGGGCTGGTCTCGAACTCCTGAGCTCAAGTGATCTGCCCACCTCGGGCTCCCAAAGTGCTGAGATTATAGGCATGAGGCACCATGCCAGGCCCTGTTGAAGAGATTTTTTATTTTTGGTTTTAAATTAACCATTTATTTCTGTTGTGACTTGTGTGTTTTGTGTCCTAAGAAATATTCTCCTACTACAAGGTCACAAATGTTTTCTCCTGTAGTTTCCCCTAAGAATTTTATAGTTTTTACTTTTTTATTTAGATGATCCGTTTTAAGTTGATTTTTGGGTTTTGTGTGAAGTAAAGGTATTAATACTCCTTTTTTTCTACACAGATGCCCAGTTCTTTACTTTTAATGTCTCTTTAATTTCTGATATTGATTATTTGTACCCTTTTGCTCTCCCTATCTTATGCACTCTATGTCTCTATCTCTCTTTCTCTTCTTTGACCAAATAGTGGGTTATCAATTTTTGTTGTTTTTTAAAAATAATTAAAATAGTTTTTGGCTTTGGTGATTTTCTCCATTGCATGTCTGCTTTCTATTTTATTGACTTTTGCCCTGATGTTCATGACTTACTTCCTTCTAATTATTTTGGGATTACTTTTCTTTTCTTTTTCTAACTTCGTGAGGTAGAACTTAGGTCATTGATTTTAGACCTTTCTTCTTTTTTAATATAAACTTTAAAAGCTATAAATGTTCTTCTAATCTCTGCTTCACCTGCATCCCACAAGCTTTGATATACTGTAATTTTATTATCATTCAGTTTGAAGTATTTCCTAATTTCCCTTGAGATTTTTCTTTGATTTATGTATTATTTAGAAGCAGGTTATTTAATTTCCAAATAGTTGAAATTTTTGTTGATATCTTATTTTTATTTCTAATTGAATACTGTTATAGTCAGAGAACACAGCTTGTATAGTTTTAGCTTTTAATTTATTGGGACTTATTTTATGGCCCAGCGTATATTTTCAATTAAATTTTTGTGAAAAAAATATATTTTGCTGTTGTGTATGTTCTACAAATATCAATTGGGTTTAGGTAGTTGATAATATTGTTTAGATAACTGACATTTTTCTTGGATTTTGGATAATTGCCGAGAGAAAGGTGTTATAATCCCTTACCATGGTTTTTTACACTGTCTCTTTCTTTGTTAGTTTTTACTTTATGCATTTTGAAACTCTGTTGCTAGGTACATACACATTTTTGTTATGTTTTGATGACGAATGGATCTTTACAATATGAAATGTTGGTCCCTTCCTTTGTTAATACTCATTGTCTTGATACCTATTTTAACTGATATTAATGTGGCCATTTTTACCCTGTTATATTTACTGTTTACATGATATATATTATTCCAGTCATTGACTTTCAACTGATTTGTATCTCTGTATTTAAAGCACATCTCTTATACACAATAGTTGGGACTTGCTTTTTTATACATTGTTATAGTCTCTGCCGTTTAATTGGACTATGTAGTTTACTAATATTTAATTATGTTGATATGATTGGATTTAGATCTACATTTCATTGTTTGTTTTCTGTTTGTTGCTTCTGGTTTGTTTTGCTTATTTTGCTTGCTTGTTTGTTTTGTTCTTCCTTTTTGCCTTTTGGATTATTTCAGTTTTTTAAAAATAACATTTTAATTTATCCATTGGCATTTTTGCTATATCTCTTTTCTCTAATATGTTGGTGGTTACTCTGGGTATTGCAGTATACATCATTAGCTGTTCACTGTCCACCTAGAGATAATATTGTACCATTTCTTGTAAAATGTAGAAATCTTGCAATGATACAGGTTCATTTACTGCTGTGCCTGTGGCTATAATTTTATATGTATTGTATCTACATTCATTATAAAACTATGATACATTATTATTTTTGCTTTAACGATCATATGCACTTTAAAGAAATTAAGAGAAACTAGATTCTTACATATATACTCTATTTCTGAAGGTCTGATTTTCTCTCTGATGTCATCTCTCTTCAGCCTGAAGAACTTTTATTTAGAATTTTGTGTAGTGCAGACCAGGTGGTAAAACATTCTGTTAGTTTTTCTTATCTGAAAGTAAGGTCTGTATTTTGCCTTCATTACTGAGAGACATAGAGCTCTCAGTTGCCAGTTTATTTCTCTTGGTACTCACTGTTTCTGGTTTCCGTGGTTTTTAATGAGATATCTGTAGTAATTCAGATGATGATGTCCCTGTATGTAACAGGTTGCTTTCAAGATTTTTCTTCATTTGTGGTTTTCAGAAGTTTGACTGTGATGTGTTTCTCTTTGAATTTATCCTGTTTGCGGGTTTACTGAGCTTCTTGATTTTGTAAATTTATGTCTTTCACTGAATGTGGGGAGTTTTCAGCTATTATGTTGTACAGTGATTTTTCTGCTTTAATTTTCCCCTCTTTTTCTTTGATTAAAAAATCCATATGTTAGGCTTTTCAAATTGCTTCACAGTTCTGCAGTGCTCCATTTATTGTTTTTGGTCTTCTATTTATCTATTTTCAATTGAATAATTTCTATTAATGTATCTTAAAGTTTACTGACTTTTTCCCTTATCATCTTCAGTCTTAAGTCCATCTGGTGACTTTAAAAAAAAAAAAAAATTCAGGTATTATACTTTCCTGTTCTAAAATTTTCATTTAGTTCTTTTTTTTTATATTTTCTATTGATTTTTTTTACTACTTCATTAATCGTTAGCATATTTTTCTTTGTCTCACTGATCATTGTTATGATGGCTGCATTAAAGTCTTTGTCTGAAAATTCCAACATCAGAGTTATATCAGGATTGGTGTCTGTTGATTCTCTTTCCCCTTAGGAATGGGTAATATTTTCCTGACTCTTTATATGTCACATAATTTTGGATTATAAGTTGGACATTGTGAGTGCTTTGTTGGGTTTTTGTTTTAAAAGGCAATGAATTTAGCCAGACCTAACTACATCCTGCTTGTCTGTGATGGTGATGGCAGAGCTCAGTTCAGTTCTTTAAACATTAGCTGCAAACTTCTTTCAGTTTTCTCCAGACATGCATGGTCCAGTGGTCTACCAGAGACTTGAGCTGAGTCTATATACAAGAGTTTAGTGTTTTCCCCCTACTCTGACTCTCCTCTTTTGCCTTCTCCCCTACTGTTAGTAGCCCTGGCATCCTTCTCCTGGTTTCTTCCACCAGAAAGATGATCTTTCTGTTAATATTTTGCTATATCTGTACTGCCACCACCATGACTGTGCTGCTCTCAGGGCAAAGCTGCCAGCAGAAAGAAAAACAATAGAACACAGAGAATACAGAGAACTGCTTGCCACGTGCTTCAAGTTTCACCTCATCTCCAAAACTTGCCTGTCTTTGTTGACTTCTCTAGAGACCTCATAAGTTGTTTTTAATCTGTTATTCAGAATGTATAGCTGTGACTTGCAGCAGGATCAGTGTGTTGGGTGCATACTCCTTTCTACTGCAAGTGCAACCCCCACTCTTTAGCTGAATAGTTGCAGTGGCCTTCCTGCTGCCTTTAGTCTTATTTTCCTCCAATCTAACTTTCACTTGGGAGCCAGGTGATTAAAAGAAATTCTGGTGCTGACCTTGCGATTGTAAGATTGGTTTCTAACTTCTTGTAATGGCATACGTAGCTTTTCGTAACTAACTTCTGCACACCTGTGTAATGCAATAAGGTGCCTTTTCTCAACCCTGTGTGTTCCACAGTTCTGGAATACTCAGCTCCTTTGCTTTTTCTTACTCTCTTTCTCTTGCCTAACTCCAGAAACTCCACCCCTGTCCCATTTTGAGTCAGATGTCCCCTCTGAGTTCCCTCTTAATATTCTGTGGGTCCCCCTATAATGTTACTTAGCACATTGTTCTCTTATTTGCTGCTAAGTTATCTGTATCCCCGCAAGACCAAGCTCCTCAAGGGTTGCAAATAATGCCATATTTCTTTAACTTCTAACTCTCCCCTCACCTAATTTCACTGCCTGATATATAGTAGATATACAATAATTTTTCTACTGATTGCATTATATTCTCATGGGTATACATTTTTATTTCGATTTCTATGGGTGTCTGTCGTGCACACACAGAGTTCCCATGAAACAGAACAAAGGATTTGGGGTCACTTGTCCACTATTCACTGTGTATCAGTTGTGGCATATTTGCTAACCTTGTCTTTTAGGCCCCCTGCCTATAGGTATTAGACCCAGCATGCTGTGAAATCCTCACGATTAGTCTTTACACTAACAAGGGATAAGGCTATGTGATTACTGGAGCATCCAGCAAAGGCAGGCCTCTTCTGCCTTTCTCTTTCCTTATAAATTAGAGAGTTCAGACATTGTTGGGGAAGTGCTCTCTTTCTCTCGCTCTCTCTCTGCGTGGGCGTGTGTGTGTGTGTGTGTGTGTGTGGTGTGTGTGTGTGTGTGTGTGTATGAATGCTGATGACTCTCTGGAAATAAGCCAGCACCATTCTTCCATACTGGGGATAAGGTGATAGATTCAGAGCCTATTGATCTGTCATAGCGTGTCATCTGCTAAGGAATCTGGAGAGCATTCTCTTCCTTTACACCATTTCTTATGTATCAGAAGGGATTCATTGACCTTTACATTGTACAGAACATGGATTTTCACCAGAATTGATACTTTGCTCCTTGGTATCAACCTTTCAGAGCGGGAGCTACTGAATGTTTAACCCACATTCTTTCTTTCGAAACAAATGAGCTTCTGTCTCCATAGAACTTTTAAACTTTGTTGTGTTATCTAGTGTCTTAGAATAGTGCCTCAGCTTCAGCTCCAACTTAAGAAAAGAGCAAACAATTTCATTTCTAGTTATGCAAATAAAATACTCATTGTAAAATCAATTATAAATTTATTTATTCAGCAAATATTTATCTTGTATCTGCTGCATGCCATGCTTTGAGAATACAACCAGGAAGATAGATATGATCGCTGCTTCCTGAACATTTAGTCTAGCATTAATGAAAAATATATAGAAGGACTTTTTAAAAAGCATCCCCAAGTCTCATACGCAGAGATAACCACTGTTCACTTCTTTCTGAACTTTTTTTTTTCTTTTGATGTTTTTGCCCTTTAGATTTCAGGCACCAGCACTTCATCTATTTTCATTTCAGTATCTTCAACTTCTTTGTCTATTTTCATTTCTGTATCTCTTGCTTCTTTGTCCTTCACTTCCCCCATGAGGCAAATTTCCAATTGCTGAGCATCTAATCTTTAACTTATGTAATGTTTGGCTCTGGCCCGAAAGAAAAAAACTTTTCAGAATGCGCATTTTAATCCCAAGGAGCTTGTTCTACTTTATATGTGTGAGATTCTGATTTTTCCACACCTATGAAATACTAATTAAGTTATAGAGGTATTTCCTACTGTTAAATTAACAGACTTGCTCATTTTATAGTTTAATGAGGAGGTGTTAAAAGTTGGGCTGCACCTTATTTATAATGGCAAAAACGTGATAAATATCTAAATGCCCATCAGTAAGGGACTAGTTAAATAAATAATGTATCCATACAATGGAATACTATTAATGAATTAAAATAGTTTGTTGACACAAAAAGAAAACTAATAAAGATAGATAGCTACAACAAATTGGTGGCTGAAAAAGCAGATTATAACAAAGATTACAATATTTTGTTTTCATTTGTGTAAAATTGGATGCACATGTCTGTACATGCATAGAAAGCCATTTGTATGGATTCAGTCAATCTATTTCTTCAACACCTATTGCATAAGTGATGCTCTGTAAATACATTGTGATTAGTTGCCCATGTTATGGGGCAAAATCAGATAATACGTATAAATTGTATTATGCATATTTGGGGGGGAACATATTTGACTTACTGAAAATACCTTTTTTCTCGTCTCCAGAATAATGAACTACAAAGCAGGCTGGACTATTTACTAGAAACCCAGGCCAAGACTGAAGTGGAAACCAGAGAGATTGGAGTGGGCTGTGATCTTCTACCCAGGTATTTAGGAATTTCCTGATTTTTTTTTTTTTTTATTCAAATTCCTCTTTGGCTGAAGAAAATACTTTACTGGGCTGTTCTTAGCAGAATTGCATTCTTCCTATCAAAAATATTTCTGCAAAGCCAAGTCGTGGCTGCTGAGGGGCTTGACTGGTTTCTGTAGGAACAGGGGCATTGTGCAGGGTGGAGGGGTAGGCAAAGGAGAGACCTGGGGAAGCCATTTAGAGAGAGAGATGGGCCCTGTCAGTGAATGCATGCATTTCTTCCTTCCTTCATTCATTCAGCTAATGCTGTTAGTTTCTTTCCTATGTCTGACAGTTTGACACAGAGAGGAATGAGATTTGGTTCCTGCCCCAGAGTACAGTCTAGAGGGAGAGACAGGTATGTAGGTAGACATATATAACAGTGTGAGAGGGGCATCAAAGGTGCTTTAGTGATATACAAGAGGAAGGATCTGAACCTTGAACAAAATTCATCTATTCCTCAGAACTGTAACAGGGTATTGTCAAGCACTGGGTCCAGTTCATAAATACCTGCTCTGGTTGAGTCATCAGCAGATATGTGATAACTATCACCTGGCTTGTTCAGTCACATTCCTGAGCTAGAGGACTGACCTGTTCATGGTTAAGCTGCTTCCACGCTTGTGTCTCTTCCTGGTGACATTAGAGGCTGTAACGCAGTCACGTGCCTCTGATAACTAACTCGCCACTTCTAGGTGCTCACAACTGTGCCCGGCCTAAAGAGGACATAAAACAAGTGTACAGCAAAGATGCTAATGACATGTGACTTGTGATTTAGGTCATCAAGGTCACAAAATGCCTGGTATCCTGTGTGCAGGAGGGTGGATTCTTGTGTGGACTGGGACACTTGTGTGTGCTTTGCTGGACATAATAGTCTAGAAAAACGTCGAATCCTGGAATCTTGAGTGGTTATAGCTGGTGGGAAATAGTGACAAGCCGATCACCAAGCTGGGGTGTGGAATACCTGGTTCTTGTCCTAGCAGCCAGCAGCAGGGCGCCTTCAGTCAGGTTCTTCGGTGGGGCCTCGGTTTCTCGACTTGTAAAGTCAGTGATTTGACTAGGTCTCCAGCAGTTCTAACATTGTATAATAAAGCCTCCTTTCCTTACTTTATTAATTTGTATTTATTACTGCTATTATCATTTTTGTTAATTAAAATGAATCACTTGCCATTCTAAAAGAATTTACCAAAAGCAGCATTAGGTTCTTTCTTTGACAATGTCCTCAATTACATTGCTTGCCTTCTAGTAAAAAGGCATTTTTTATCATTCTGATATAATTAACAGAAAATGTTGAATATATATATCTCTATCTATAGATATCTATATCTATATCTATAGATATAGATATAGATATCTATAGATAGATAGATATTAGACTCTGGATCTCATCATCGTGTGGTACAAAGTACATGGTGAAAATATAACCAAAAAGAATGATCAATTGTGTTCAGAGACCTTTTTGAAATATAAATAATTTGGCCATTTCCCCACTTTTTGTGTTTTTCAAAAGCCAAGTGGCCTAGTCCACTCTAATTGCCCACATAATAAATCTTGTTTGGCTAAGACGGATACAAAACTATGTCTGAAACCAATAAATTGTTTGTTTTCTAATTCCCACATTTTGGCTTAAAACAAGCTTTTCAATTTGTATGCCCAAGTATAGCCTGAAGCAAACTTTTATGGCTAAGTTATGAAACCACAAAGCGGTTTTCATAATGGAAGTGCTGACAGACCCTTAACTTATGGCCATGGTGAACTTGGAAGCCACTTCAGTGTCTAAAAGCAGCTTTTCCATAAATGTAACATTTGGTTTCCCCCAGGATCCATCTTAGCAGTTTAACTACCTAGGTCAATCAGCAGAGGAAATGAAAACTACATATCCGTGTTTCCGAAAAGGCAGAATAATATTTCATTCGTTTCCTCGCAAATATTTATTAAGTGCCTACTATGTGAAAGGCGCCAGGCAAGTCTGGGTGGGGAGGAGCCCGGGATCTTTAGGTAACTCAGGGCAGGGCAGTGGCCTTCCACCTGCACTTCTTGGAACTGCCTTACTCTGAGCTGGGGCTCCTGGAGAGGCCTCGGGATGCCCGGGGGGATGAGGAGGGTTAGTGAGGGGCTGGCCTGTGGGACCCTCCTTCCTCCCCAAAACAACCTGAGAAAGTCAGCTTTTAGTCTATTTTGTCTGTTGGATTCCAAGTAAGATTCTGTTTGAATAAATAGCTCTATGGGCAGAAACAAATTGGAACTCCCGGTCTAGTTAATCCCCATGTTTTATGGATACCAGAATCGAGGCTCAGAGAGATCAAGTGATTCACTGGAAGCCACATAGCCGGAATTAGAACCAGGCCTTCTTGAGTCTTGGTGCAGTACATGAGTAGTTTGAAAATATGTAATAAACAGAGAGCTACTAAATGGTGGTGTGTATGTTCTAACAAAATTCCTGGTTCATACTTGGACTTCAAATTTGCATCTAACTAATAAAATATTCCACGGTATTGTCCAGAATATTTTTAAGATTTTTTTCTCTAGAATATTTTAGACCAGTACAAGCATTGAATTAAGCCTGAGTTATGCAGAAGTGTTTTGTTCTTACTCCCTGTTCTTCTCCTACAAGGAATTCATCAGTGTGGGACAGTCAGGGAGGCTCAGGCTGTCCAGTTCCCTGCCCAGCCAGCTGCTAGCTGAGCTCAGCCTTGGGCAAGTTACTTTATCTCTCTAAAGCCTCAACTCTTTCATCTTTAAAATAAGAACGAAGAGGATAATATCAAACCTCATTGGGTTGCTTTGAAGATTAAATGAAAACGTGTACATAAAGCATTTAGAGACGGGGCATGGTGGGTCATGCCTGTGTTCCCAGCACTTGGGGAGGCCAAGGCGGGAGGATCCCTTGAAGCTAGGAGTTCAAGACCAGCCTAAGCCACATAGCAAGACCTTATCTCTACAAAAAATATATAAATAAATAAATAATAGGCCGGGCATGGTGGCTCACACCTGTAATCCTAGCAGTTTGGGCGGCTGAGGCAGTGGCTCGCCTGATCTCTGGAGTTCAAGATCAGCCTGGGCAACTCGCTGAAACCCTGTCTCTACTAAAATACAAAAAATTAGCCAGGTGTGGTGGCGTGCACCTGTAATCCCAGCTACTAGGGAGGCTGAGACAGGAGAATAGTTTGAACCCAGGAGGTGGAGGTTGCAGTGAGCCGAGATCACGCCACTGCATTCCAGCCGGGGGCTTGGACGACAGAATGAGACCCTGTCTCAAATAAATAAATAAAAATAAAAATGAAAGCATTTTAGCATAGTAACTGGACCAGAGTTCAGCACTTAATAGCTATTACTATTTATATTAACTAATCCCACTCTCTGATTTTCTATGTAGAACATTGTATAAAATATAAATAAATTTGAGTATGCTTAGATGATTTCATTAACTTTTTATTGGTGGTAATTATTGATTTTATGAAACGGATTGATAGCCTGATCAAGTATACAGTGCTTCAGTATGCATTGGACTTTTCAGTTAAACTTTCTAGACACTCCCTCTAGACACTGTGTAAAACTCTGGAAGGCCCAGTGATTGATAAGGTCTCTGTCAGCTAAGACCTGAGAGTGGCCCTGCATGCTGCAGGCATGGGGCACTTGTCTCATTATAGAATAGCATGGCCTCTCCTACGCAGTCATCTGTACAACTGCAAGTGTTACATGCTGTGCTACTGCTAATAGCACTTTTAGAGCTGCTCTACTTGTTTTTTGTCTTGTGTGAAAAAAAAAAATTGCATTTAGTTGCCTGGTGTGGTGGCTCACGTCTGTAATTCCAGCACTTTGGGCGGCCGAGGCGGGCAGATCACCTGAGGTCAGGAGTTTGAGACCAGCCTGACCAACATGAAGAAACCCCGTCTTTACTAAAAATAAAAAATTAGCTGGGTGTGGTGACACATGCCTGTAATCCCAGCTACTCAGGAAGCTGAGGCAGCAGAATCGCTGGAACCCAAGAAGTGGGGGTTGTGGTGAGCTGAGATCGCACCATTGTATTCCATCATGGGCAACAAGAGTGAAACTCTGTCTCAAAAAAAAAAAAATTGCATTCAGTTGATGCTCAAAAACATTTGTTCGGTGAATAAGTGAAAGATACATACCAAGTGAGGAACGTAGGCAGGGGATCAGTATTATCACATGATTTATTTATTTAATAAAGGCCTTGGATGAAGTGATTCCTGCTTATGTTTTACCTCTTTTTTTTTTCCTCTCTCTCTCTCCCCTCACTAGAATACGAGCTCCACGAGGCAGGGATTTTCATCTATTTCACTAATTGCATTCTCCCTGGGACCTCCTTAGAGCAATGCTTGGCACATACTAGGCACTTAATATTTGTCGAATGGAGCCATCTCCCTGTAGCATTCGACAGTCCTTGCTAAGAAGAAAGGAAGGATTCCTCAGCCTGTTTCTTATCCTTGCAGGAGTTTTCTCTCCTGGTTCTCCAGCTATCTCTGTGGTCTGTCCTTCTCCAGCTTCTTTGATGGCTTCTTTTCCTCCTCTGAGACCCTTGCCATGGTAGTCCACATGGCTCTATCTTGGTTCCAGTACTTCCTGCAAAGATTGCATCCAGTCTCACAGCTTCACCTCTCCTCTCTGTGGCTGAGCCACAGGAAGTGTGCACCCTTCTCTTGAATACAAGTCCTTGTTCCCCACAGCCTTCTGGGCACTCCCAGCTGGTGTCCACTTGGTCTTCATACTTGCCGTTGCATGGCCGAGTGTGCCATCTCTTTCTTCAAAGTCACTCCTCTTAGGAGTGAGTAAGAATACTGGCTTGGAAGTTAGACCTGGGTTTGAGTTCGGAGTCTACCTCCTGCTGTATCTGCAGCTTTGGCAAATTCCTGCCCTCCTTGATTCTCATCTTGAAAAGGATGATTTTGGTGGCAATCCCTGTGGAAGCTTGTTGAGAGGATTAAGTGAAGTAACAGGCATAGAATGTCCAGTGGAAGTGCCCCGCATTTTCGTATTTCTGTGGCTGCAGCCACTGCTTTCCCAGACACCTAAACTCAGTATATTGTAGTCACTTCTGAGTCAGAGAATTATTTTGCTCCTTGACTCACTCACTTATACTGTGCTGTTCTTTCCTTCATGACTTGCCTCTTTCTTTCACATTCCTCCTGCTGCCAGTCTGCCTGAGACTGTCTAATCTACTCAGTACCATCTCTCTGCCTCACTTGCTCCTCCTCAAATGCTTCCCCTACTTCATCTAATCTTTGTTTTCCATAAATTTTTAGTGACAAAGGATCTCTTCATAAAGAGAGAGGGAAAGGGAAAGGGTGAGAGGAGACTCACTGTGGGTTCAGGAGTTTTCACACCCGCGCGCACACACACACACACACACACATAAGTGTATGTGTGTATTTAAAGACTCAGGAGTTTGGTTTGAAAACTTTGATATATGTTAATGAAAGCCATTGAGAACAAGTCCCGGTCATCTAGCCTTCATTTACAAAGAAAAATGAAAAAGACGAAAACCAAAACAAAAGTGACTTTTCTTTCTCCTGCCCTGTAGTGAAACTTGGTTTCCAGCAAACTCATCAATTATGTCTTAATAGGCACAATTTGATGAAAAATATTCCCCATGGTCGTAAGTGCTCAGCACGTAGTAGGTGCTTTAAAATGCTTATATTTTCGTATTTCTGTTGCAAAGACCAGAACACAAAGTAGCTTTTTGTCAAAGCTTTATTTGCTGATTCTGCTATTGTTTTCCCCAGGGGAACTGCCCCTTTATTGATTAATAAAAGGTTAACAATAGCCTAAATGTGTTAAGGCAAATGGTTGGGTTTCAGTTTTGTGGTTGAGATTATTTCTGTTCTTGAAATCCTGTTGTTTCCTAGTGATCAACAAAATAAAATACCCCACTTCTTTTTTAAAAGATCGGGATATGAGAGCCTGCTTTTGAACCCTAGAAGGTTCACCTTTATAAATATTTCTGCATTTTATGGGCTTTCAGGATATTGTCACTGGAGACTGTTTCTGTTATGTGGAATTTTCACAGGAGTTGGCACAAATAGCCATCTGGTTTCTGCTCCTGGCACTCCACTAAACTGCCTGGTCAGGTCTCTGGGGCCTCCTGGATCACCAGGTCGCATGGACTGCTCTCTGTGGCAGGTGACACTGGGACCATTTTTTCTTGAAACTCCTCCAACCTTTGATTTCCTTTGTAATTCATATGTGAGGTAATAGCTCTGTGACTGGCTTCTATGAGCTGCTGGATTCATGGAGATGATGGAGATGTGGCTTTCACCCTTACAGAAATTATACCTAGCCATGGACACAAATGTGTAGAGCAACAAGTGCAGGAAGATGCTATAGAGGCTTGGAGCGCTGGCCCATGCCTGTAATCCCAGCACTTTGGGAGGCTGAGTTGGGTGGATCATTTGAGGTCAGGAGTTCAAGACCAGCCTGGCCAACATGGTGAAACTCCGTCTCTACTAAAAATACAAAAATTAGCCAGGTGGTGGTGGCACGCGCCTGTTATCCCAGTTACATGGGAGGCTGAGGCAGGAGAATTGCTTGAGCCTGGGAGGCAGAGGTTGCAATGAGCTGAGATCATGCCACTGCACTCCAGCCTGGGCAAGAGAGAGAGATTTGGTCTCAAAAAAACAAAACAAAACAAAACAAAAGCTATGGAGGTATCAGAAGCCTCCATAATAGGTGTATATGGGGATTGGGTGGAGAACACGGAGAATCTCCTTGGGGGAGACATGCAAAGTTTAAAACACACCCTCTGCCATGCTTTTAATACATCCTCTATCACCTGGTGAATGACTGGATGTGGGAAGTTAGGGGAAAGGGATTCGACTCCTAGGCTTCATGTACACATTTTTTCATCGCGTTGGTTAGGGTAAAGAACGTAGCTGTGTGAAAGAACCCACAGGTCTCGGTGGCTTAGCATGGTAAAGATTAATTTCCTATGTCACAGTTTAAGGCAGTTTGGTATAGGTTTCACTCCACACAGTCTTTCAGGAATGCAGGAATTCCTCCATCTAGCGACCCTGCCTGCGCTTTGGAGTCCTCCTGGATTCTCCAACTGTATGCTGTACATAAAAGGGAAGAGAGAGAGCATGGGGGATTTATGTAGAAGATTTTTATGGGTTAAACATGGAAGTAGTAGAAGTCATTTCTCCCTGTTTAGTCACAAGGCCCACCTAATGGCGAGAAGCTGGGAAATGTAGTTACGTGTCCAGGATGAAAAAGAAATGGGATGTCTTAGTCACCCAATCCTGTTAACTGTAACTCCCAAATATCTCCCTAAAATCTCCCTGCCACTTCCCATCCAGTGCTTCTGTCAGAATTCAAGCTCTGTTTCATGATCTCTCTTTCACCTCCTGAAGAACAAGAATTTTCTAACTGACCTGCCTTCAGAATAATCCTTCCCTAGTCAACCCTTGATAGTACCAGAGGAATCTCGCTAGAATAAAAATATGAGCAGACCATGGCCCTCCTTAAAAACCTGCTGTAGTTCCCTGTCCCCTTCTGAACTTCTTAGCCAGGGACATGGAACCCTTCTCCAGCAGGCCTCATCTTCTGCCACTCTCCTGCATTGTGAACTCTTTGTTCCAGTCGTTCCAAAGGAGCACACGGTTTGCAGTTCTGCATCCGCAAACTGTGTGCTCACCCATCTCTGCCTTGCACATACTGCCCCTTCTTCCTGGAGTTCCCATCCCTGCTTTGCCCACTTGGTGAATGCTAGGCATCCTTCAAGATTCACCTTCTCTGTGTGAATTTCCAGATGTGAATTTCCTGGTGGTACTAAATTGTTCTGCCCTCAATTTTCCCATCATGTCTTCATGCTTATTTTGTTCAGGTCATGGCGGGAAGGGAGTCTTGAGAGTTAAATGAAGGGACTATTGTGGACGTTTGGGCAATGTTAAGGGAAATAAACAAGGGACAGTGGCAAGCTCTGGAGCTAGTGACAGTGGAAGCTGTTACCACCCTTGCCTGAGGAGGCAGGGGAGAAAGCCAGGGGACGAGAACAAGTTGGGGAGCTATAGCTAGGGGCCCTGGTAGAGGGATGCTGCCAACTACCAACCTGCAGCCTGGCTGGGAAGGGACAAATGTCCTGACCTTTTTGTCCTCTCATTCCCTGATCCCCTGCTACCACCTTGCAGTAGGCCAAAAGGAACTGAATTTGAAGGGCAAGGGCACCCCTTGATGCTGACCTTTCCGGGTCACAGAGTAGGGTGGAGAAGGGGGAGAGTAGGGCTAAATGGCAAAAGAAGAATGCCCAGCACAGCTGTTATGTCTCTGTTATAGTTTCTAACACAGTACATGAAATTCTTTTATGTATATATCTTTCCCACCAGGTGACAAGTCCCTTGAATGCATGTTTCATATTTTTCTGAACCATGGATGCCTAGGCCTAGTACAACCTTTACAGGTTGCTAAAAATAACATTTTTATATTTAACCTGTCATAGTCTGTTCAGGCTGCCGTAAGAAAGTACCAGAAACTAGTTAGCTTATAAACAATAGAAATGTATTTCTCACAGTTCTGAAGGCGGGGATTTCTAAGACCAAGGTGCCAGCAGATCCAGTTTCCGGTGACGGCTTGCTTTCTGGTTCATGGATAGTGTCTTCTTGCTATGTCCTCACATAGCAGAAGGGATGATGAATATTTCTGGGGCCTCTCTTTTTTTTTTTTTTTTTTTTGAGACAGAGTTTCGCTCTTGTTGCCCAGGCTGGAGTGCAATGGCATGAACTCAGCTCATCACAACCTCTGCCTCCTGGGTTCAAGCGATTCTCCTGCCTCAACCTCCTGAGTAGCTGGGATTACAGGCATGTGCCACCACGCCTGGCTAATTTTGTATTTCTGGTAGAGACAGGGTTTCTCCATGTTGGTCAGGCTGCTCACGAACTCCCGACTTCAGGTGATCTGCCTGCCTCAGCCTTCCAAAGTGCTGGGATTACAGGCGTGAGCCATGACGCTGGGCCTAGGGCCTCTCTTATAAGGCCACTAATCCCATTCATGAGGGCTCCACCCTCATGACCTAATCACCTTCCAAAGACCCCACCTCCTAATACATCACCTTAGGGGTTAGGATTTCAACATATGAATTTGGGAAAACATCAACATTAAGTCCATTGCAGGGCCCGTTTGTAATATTTAAATGAAATATTAAGCCGCATTATCGTCTTTTTATTTTTATGTGCGTAAACACCATTTTCTAGAGTTGTCTTAACATGTGAAGCATATAGGGGGGTTTGTTTCGTTTTCCTGACCTGCCTTTTCTCATTTCTCAGTCAAACAGGCAGGACTCGTGAAATCGTGATGCCTTCTAGGAACTACACCCCATACACAAGAGTCTTGGAGTTAACCATGAAGAAAACTCTGACTTAGGCACTCAGAGGCACACACTTTTTATAGATGGACAAAGGCTCTGGAACCCTGTGGCTTGAAATCCTTTGGGAAGGGTGACTCTTGTTTCCCCTATACACAGTGTAAGCCGAAATGGAAATCCCTGAGGCTCTGATCCACTTCTGAGACAGGAAGGAAAGTGAAGGTGGAGTGGGCAGGTAAGAGAGGGATATACAAGGTCACGTTTCAGACACCCACCCGGCATACCCTGCTGTACTGTGCCGTCATTTGTTTTCTTTGTAGATACTGAAATCCTGTCAGGAGGATTCCCTCACAATGTATTTTATTTGCTTTGGTTGGGAGGGAAAAGGACATTAATTTGAAGTGTCATGTTATTCATGCCAGGATCGTTTGATAGAGCATGAAGGTTTTGATTACCCATAAAAGTATTAGAGGCAGCGTTTCTCTGGTACAGAGAGGCCTGTCCACAAGGAGCATGGGCACCCAGCCAAACTTGAACCTGGAAGGGAGGGTTCCCAGCCTGCAGGTGCTCTTTCCTCTTGGTCCCAAGCATCTGTGCAGGGTCACGGGAGCCGCAGTTAGAGACTTGTGTGGGCCAGACGAGCTTCATTCAGATGCGCTAGTCCCTTGGTTTAATTTGTGCCTTATGCTTTCATTGGACCAGCTGAAATCACTGTATTTATTCAACTTGTGATTTTTTTTCTTTCTCACTTGAACTTAAAGAGAATTTTATATATCATGGAAATTTAATCATTAAACGTTTTCAGTATCAATTGGTGTTTTTGTTAAACAAATGAATAATCTGGTCATGCATGCTGTACTTTGATATTATAACCTATGTCACATATGTTTAATAAATACCATATATTTTCTACTAATGTTGTCTCTGTGTTTCATCCATGACCGTGTAGAAGGGGCAGAGAGCAGATCAGGCTCTGGAATGAGTGTCAAAGTCAGATCACATTATCTTCCAGACAGTACAATCCATAGAAGCATCTGTAAGCCATAAGACTGACTCTGTGTCAGGGGGCCTCTCTGTCTTTTTAATTTCTGAAATTTTAGTTAATATACCATGTGGAAAAAGCAAGATACATTAATGATCACAAAGTACAAAAATGGATTTTACTTTTAAACCTTTCCTCAAATCTCCCACCCCTTACTGTCTCCACTTCCAAAAAAACAAAGAAATAAAAAAGTAAGAAAGCAAAGCAACTCAGTTAGATAAATCACTGTGAGTCAGAACCATGCTAAGAGGAAAATGTGCATTTGGGAGCCAAATTTGTATTTAAACAATGTCTGTGGGACCTTGGGCGAGTCATCAAAGCTCTCTGAATATTAGTTTCATCCTTTAAAAACCTGGGATCATCACACCTACTTGATAGGCTGATGTGAGTGCCACATGAGGTCATTCCCACATAGGGACTGGGCACTGCCAGGCACGTGGGCAGTGATTGCTGTCATTCTGGAGGTTTTAGAGCACTGCTGACTGCTGGTTGAGTCTCACCACTGGAGCTATTCTAGCAGCAAAAAACCATGCTCTATGGCAGCCACCAAGGAGGAGCACTTAGGGAAAAAGCTATCCTTAGGACAGGAGATATGGAAGCTGGACTCAGAGAGAGGCAGAGGGTCCTGGGAGCCCAACCCCCTGGAGAAACTGGTCTAGAAGCAGTTTCTAAGTGAAATGCAATGACTTTAAAATGTCAGTTTTAATGAGACCAAGGTAGAAATGAAAACTACTCTGCCAACACTTCCACATTCACTTCTTTCTCTCTCTCTTACAACAAGGAAAAGAAAAACATAGTAATTTTATTTATTTCATTTTTTATTATTATTATACTTTAAGTTCTAGGGTACATGTGCACAGTGTGCAGGTTTGTTACATATGTATACACGTGCCATGTTGGTGTGCTGTACCCATTCACTCGTCATTTACATTAGGTATATCACCTAATGCTATCCCTCCCCACTACCCCCTCCCCACAATAGGACCTGGTGTGTGATGTTCCCCTTCCTGTGTCCAAGTGATCTCATTGTTCAATTCCCACCTATGAGTGAGAACATGCAATATTTGGTTTTCTGTTCTTGTGATAGTTTGCTGAGAATGATGGTTTCCAGCTGCATCCATGTCCCTACAAAGGACACGAACTCATCCTTTTTTATGGCTGCATAGTATTCCATGGTGTATATGTGCCACATTTTCTTAATCCAGTCTGTCACAGATGGACATTTGGGTTGATTCCAAGTCTTTGCTATTGTGAATAGTGCCGCAATAAACATACGTATGCATGTGTCTTTATAGCAGCATGACTTATAATCCTTTGGGTATATCCCCAGTATTGGGATGGCTGGGTCAAATGGTATTTCTAGTTCTAGATCCTTGAGGAATCTCCACACTATTTTCCACAATGGTTGAACTAGTTTACAGTCCCACCAACAGTGTAAAAACATTCCTATTCTCCACATCCTCTCCAGCACCTGTTGTTTCCTGATTTTTTAATGATAGCCGTTCTAACTGGTGTGAGATGGTATCTCATTGTGGTTTTGATTTGCATTTCTCTGATGGCAAGTGATGATGAGCATTTTTTCATGTGTCTGTTGGCTATATGAATGTCTTCTTTTGAGAAGTGTCTGTTCATATCCTTTGCCCACTTTTTGATGGGGTTGTTTGTTTTTTTCTTGTAAATTTGATTGAGTTCTTTATAGGTTCTGGATATTAGCCCTTTGTCAGATGAGTAGATTGCAAAAATTTTCTCCCATTCTGTAGGTTGCCTGTTCACTCTGATGGTAGTTTCTTTTGCTGTGGAGAAGCTCTTTGGTTTAATTAGATCCCATTTGTCAATTTTGGCTTTTGTTGCCATTGCTTTTGGTGTTTTAGACATGAAGTCCTTGCCCATGCATATGTCCTGAATGGTATTACCTAGGTTTTCTTCTAGGGTTTTTATGGTTTTAGGTCTAACATTTAAGTCTCTAATCCACCTTGAATTAATTTTCGTATAAGGAGTAAGGAAAGGATCCAGTTTCAGCTTTCTACTTATGGCTAGCCAATTTTCCCAGCACCGTTTATTAAATAGGGAATCCTTTCCCCATTTCTTGTTTTTGTTAGGTTTGTCAAAGATCAGATGGTTGTAGATGTGTGGTATTATTTCTGAGGGCTCTGTTCTGTTCCATTGGTCTATATCTCTGTTTTGGTACCAGTACCATGCTGTTTGGGTTACTGTAGCCTTGTAGTATAGTTTGAAGTCAGGTAGTGTGATGCCGAGAATTCCAGGGACCATTCTACAGCTCAGGCCTTTGTATTTTAAAATATATCTTCAACATATGGAAAATTCTAAACATGACTTGAACTACTCAAGAAGACTATTATAGAGAGTTCCTAAATTATACAGACTGAAACTGAAAGAAACTAAGAGAGAATCCTTCCAGATCCTTTGTCAACATTAACTCTAGTGCCCCTCAACCCTCCATCTAAAGGACTGACATTCATCAACCTCTTCATGAGCAGGGTATTATGTAAAATTGGGAGAATGAACTCTAACATTTCATAGTAAATTTATCTCACTGAAATGGAAAGCAGCAGTGTATGTAAAGGGTTTTTAAAAAATGAAAACAACATCCTATAATAATGCTTCCAATTAATATTTTCGTTCCAGTCCTTCCAGACTTTTAAAACAGACACACACACCCCCCACTTACTTTGTTTTTAAAACAAATATGACCCTATACTGAGAAGCAGAATCATGTGATTTTTAAGAACATGGGAATACTCGAGTCAACTACCTGAGCTGAATCACTAGTGTGCACACGGGTAAGTCACAAACCTGTCTGAGGGCCTGTAAAATTGAAACTGGGAGAGTTCTTTCCTAATGGGGTTGGTGTGAAGAGTAAATGAGTTAATGCCTGCATGGTTCTTAGAATAGTGCTTGGCACATAATAAGCACTTAATAGATGCTACCTATTATCATTACATACTTTTGTAGTCACTTTTTGCTTACTTGATATATATAAATATATATATACACACATACTTTATGTAGTTTATATCTATATAGTAAGTTTGCTTACTTTATATATATACTTTATAGTAAGTTTGCTTACTTATATATATACACTTTATAAAGTTTGCTTACTTTATATATACATACATATAAAGTAAGCAAAAAGTATATATATGTATTATATATAGAAATATACACATATACATAAGTAAGCAAAAAGCATATATATACTATGTATATAATCTACACCATTGCTTCTTATAGGTAATTGGATTCCATTTTTTGATGTGCCATAATTTATTTGATCCATCCCTTAGTGTTGGAATTTTGGATGTTGTCTTTACTTTTCTTCAGCAGTCCTCTGATGAACCATCTTATGCACACGTTTTTGCACACTTGCCTGATTATTTTCTCAAGATCAATTCCTAGAGGAATTGTCTGGTCAAAAGGTGTACACATTTTGAGTCTTTTGGTGCATATGGCCTGATATGGCCTATGGAAATTTGAATCCATTGAAATTCTCACTAACAGGCTGAGAATGTGACTTCCTGACCCTCCCTTTTGCCAACATGAGGAATGAGAAACAGAGTGTATAACATTGGTTTGTTTAGGGAGACCTGCCCCCAGAACAGGTGGTGAACAAAGTTCCTTCAGCCTGTGGATATCAGAACTCAGGGACATGCAGGTGTGAGCTGTGGGCCTGGAGGTTCCCTAAGGCCCAGAGAGTGCCTGGGCAGCCCACAGGAAACAGGATGAACTCAGAAGGAGCAAGTGTCCCTCAGGATCCAGGAATCAGAGAAGTCCTGCTGCTTAGTGAGCCAGCATCAAGAGTCTGTCATTCAGGCCACATGCCTAAGATGTGGTTTGACTCTGAGTGGGGCATGCCCCCTATTTCAGGGATAGCCTGGGACAGAGGATCAACATTTGCGAAGTGGTTGGAGGGTGCACCAACCAAGGCTGAACCCTGAGCTGGTCCATGTGTCCACTCTGAGCACCCACCTTCTCCCCAGTGAATGCCATCTGCCTGCTCCAGGAATTCTAGGGTGGTCACCAGGGCAAGAAGTGGGGGTGACAGGAATGGGTCCTGGCTGAGGCTCCATTGGGCCATGGTGCTCTTGTTGACAGCCAAACTGAGAGGGCCAGTTCAGTTCACCCAGCACATGCCAGGTGCTTGGAAGACAAAGACATGCACCTCGAGACCCTTGCGCTCTCCAAAATCTTTTCCAGCGAGTCCAGGCCCTCCTGATCGTTCCCATGTCTGACTCCCAGAGGAACTTATTTTCAGCCCCTTCTTTATTCTTACATCTCATGACCAATCTTCGTGTCCATTTATTATCTCTCCAGTGACATAAACTCCTCAGGGGCAGTGTCCCATAAAGGGTACACTAGTCATTTGGAGGGAACCCATCGCGAATCTTGATAAGCATGAAGAAATCTACAAATGAGGAGTATTCCAGAAAATAGCCTCGGCTTGGGGTAAGTAAAGGATATCAGGAGTTACTGAGCTGGACGCAGGACACATACACTGAGTCTTTGTAACAGTCCTGCCTGGAAGATGTTATTACCACCATTTCATGGATAAGGAAATTGAAACTCAAAAATATGTGAAAATTATCTGAAACCACCCAGACCTGTCTGATTTCAGAACACAGGTGGGAGGCCTGGAGTCAGTCCCAGGTCTGCCATTAAGTCACAATGCCTCCTTGGTCAGGTCACTGCAGCACTCTGCGGCTCTGTGCCCAGGATGCAGATTTGTAATGAATTAAATGGAACTGCATCGCCCACCTAGGCTTGCTGCACAGATCATGGGATAGCATTGACAAATTTCCTAGCAGTGCATCAGAGACATGCCAATAATTGACTCCTGCTACTATTACTAATAATTATTGGGAAGCCAGTATTGGCACCAAGAATATTTGCAAACCCAAGGATTTCTTCTTATTGGACATAGAGACTTAATGAATGCTAGTGAATGGGATTGTGCAGAAGACAAATAGGAGTGGGGGGAAATGCCACTGGATAAACAGGAGGTTAAATAAACTGTATCTCTTTTTCTTTAGATGTGAATTTAAGAATAATTTATTTTACTTCGTCAGGGAAGGAAAAGCCTAAAAGGGGGACTAAAGATGAGTTTCTAAAAAAGAGAGAACAGAAGCAAAGAGACCAGAAGGCAAGTGCTGCTAAACCTTGGGGTAATTCATTAGGCAGGATTAGATAACTAATACATGGTGTGAAAAATATAGTTGCTTTTTGTTTTTGCATGAGGATAGCTAACTGTTTTAGCACTATTTATTGAAAAGACTACCCATTTTCCACTGGCCATATATGCATAAATCTATTTCTATACTCTCTATACTGGTACATTGATCTAGTTGCTTATCTTGACACGAATACTATGCTGTCTTGTTTGCTATAGCTTTATCATTGGCCATAAAGTCAGGTAGCATAGGCTCTCTAGTTATCTTTTTCTAAGTTGATTGGGCTATTCTAGGTCCTTTGCATTTCTATATGAATTTTACAGTCTGTCAATTTCTACAAAAGGGCTATTGGGATTTTCCTTGGGACTGCATTGAATAGGCAGGTCACCAAGGATAACATCAAGCCCTTGCTGTGTCAGGCCAGCTCCTAGCAACACTGCAGCCCAAGTTGGGAGCACTAGATTGGCTCCTGGATGTCAGTGACTGCTCTTCTCTTCCTTAGCTGGAAAGGTACTGGGAAAAACCTCCATAGTGTATTTTGGAAAAGGTATAGTATAATCTTTGTGGGATTCCGAACAAAATATAAGAAACATCCATTTGTGCCCAAGGGCCATAAACTTGATATAATCTGAATGCAATAAATTATAAATAAATGGCAAACAGTTCTTGACGGTTTTCTCTTAATTTTTCAAGTTTTAACATAGAGCATTTACAGGATTCACCTTCCTGATTTAGAGGTAGGAGGGGGGTTGAGAAATAATTAGTAGGCAATTTTTTGGCCCTGGGACTTTTCTTGTAAATGTTTTCTTTGGCAGCCATACTCTTGAGAACAGGAAGTTACTCTCTTGTTACAGATTTAAGACTTTTCTGAGCCAAATAACAGAAAGCTGGATTAGTTCTGAAATGAAGTGGGGGGGGATAAAAAACAACTCTAGGCTCTTGCTGGAGATTAATGACATCTTGCAAATATTTTAATTCTCCCCTTTCCTCTTAACTTGCTACCTCCTAAACAAAACACACTCAGACTGGAAAAAAAAAAAAAAAAAAAAAAAACTTAACAGCTTAACTGATCACTTTGTAGCCCAACCTTAAAATAAAATATCTTTACGGTGCCCACAAATTTATGTAAACATTTTTGGGGTGTTAAAGGGAAGGGCAAATAGGGCTGTCTTGATCCTTTTTTTGGTTACAAAATCCCCAATATGAAATTTAGAGCATAAAATGTAATTGTAAAGATGCTAATTTTTCTATGATAATCATAAAGATTCATAATTTTATTTGATCTTTTTAAAATGGCTTTTTAAAAATAGGTAAGAGTGTTTAATCAAGCTTTGAAAACTATGCCTATATGTTGTTTGAGATGGTTGCAAACAATTCTTTAGGAATTGTTCCAAATGACAGGATTATATCCTTTGACTAGAGTACCTATTCATCTGACTATTAAAAAAAGGACTTATTTCCTCCAAAAAGACTGAGTCCTCATAGAAGGGTATACTAAGGTAGAAATAAAAATAAAATTCAATTTTTACATTTGATTCTAAAAAAAGGTAATCTTGATGAAGTTTATAATCTGGAGGAACATTAATTCCGCGAATTATCTGAGAATCATTTTTGAGGATTCTTTTTAAAATTGCTTTAAATGTAAAAGTTCTTACTTTTTGTGAGGATTCTTAAAACACAGAAGGCCTTATAAAAACTTTGAGATTCAGAGGTAAAGAACACTTTTCTGTAACAAGTATATATCTTCTACTAGCAATCTAGGAAATTTCCATGGTATTAATTGTAGCCTCAGAAAATAAAAGAGTCAGGTTAAGTGTTTTATTTACACTTGCCTCCCGTGCCCAAATTCAAATGCCCTGGTACCCAAGAAGTTTGCCTGCAGGTGAGAAGGGTAGGATAACGGGGCCAGTGGCTGATGGGAGCAGGGGAGGATACTTCCCTGGGCTATAAGAACATGCCTATCCTAAAGTCACTCAAATTCCTAAGTCTGAAAAACACTGTGCTGCCAAACACACCCATCTGTAGTTTGAATGTGGCCAAAGACCGACAATTTGCCACCCCTGACTTACATTATCTAATGTTTTTCTTGCTGTATATTATGAAGAGGATATTTATTCCTTCATACTAACTTTCTTCAGTCTGCTTGAGGTGATGCCCTTTCACATCATTCATAATAGTTTGCTTGTCTTCTACTATTTTGACAACTTCACTTTTTTAACCTTATAAACAATTTTAAGTTACTCAGAGCTGTCATCCATTAGATATAAAAATTAAATGAAGTCCAAGAATTCTAGGTGATGGGAAACATTATCCAGGGCTGTAAGACACGCACAACTACGGGAGTCCAGCAAAGGCTGATAAGCCTGGAGCTCCAGCAGTGTTGGGTGAGCATTTATTTAAAGGGAGCTACTTGCTTCCTGGTTTGACTGCATACCAAATATTTCTTCTCAACATTTATGAGCTTAAATAGATGCAGATGTTGCCAGAGAATGTATTATAACATTCATCATACTAGAATCATATACTTTAAGTGTTGAGAGGCATCTTGGACTTTGGTTCAATACTTTCATTTTAAGCAGGAGGAAGCTGAGGTTCAGAAGAGTTAACTGACTTGCCACAAAGTTAGTGATCCACAAAACCTGCCCCATGAAAACATTGTTGAGGGTTGACAAAATTTACTACCACCACCTTCATTCTCTCACCTGGATTACCTTTATTGCCCTATACACTATGATTGACTATTCTCTCCTCCCAATTTTCAGGAAGAAAATTACTGAGGATTTTTTTTTTCCTGAATAATTCTTCTATCTATTTCATGGGCATCCCTTACTCCTCTCCAGCTCCCCACTGCTGATGATTTTCAGAGCTGTGTTCTTTCTCAGGTAAGATGGAAATGAAAGGTGACCAGACACTGACTCTGGCCAGGTCTAGTGAGAAGAGAGGGGTTAGCCGGTTTTCTCTAACTCTAGCCTGCCGCTGATCACTGGTTTATTGATTTCATGGCCTCTGATGTACCTCAGACTCCAAAGAGTGAGAGCCATGGTATGCTCACACTGTAGCAGAAACTGGTTCTTTCCATCCACTAAAAAGACAACTACTTCCCTGTTGAAACCTGAAAGGATCTTATGAAATCTCATCCTGTAGTGACTTTGCAAATTACTTCCCTCACTCCTTTTCTGTTTTCTCATAAATATATGTGCAGACTGTTTTTGCTCAATCACAAAGGAAGTATAAACATAGTTTATCTGATAGTTTATGAATTAAATAATTTTTATAGCCAGACTTACATGACGTACTGGATGTTTTATGAAAAATCTTCAGTGAGGCCCATTTAAGTGTAGGACACTCTGCCCTCCAGCATAGAATATGAACCAATTCTAAGCAAAGTTTAGCTTTGATATCTTCCTACTTTCCTGCCCTACATACTCTCCCAATTCTGGAGATGAGTACTCTGGAGTCTTCCTATTATCCTAAACTCACTGATGTAATAGTCTCTCTGGTGTGTTCTTCTTCTCAGATTACTGAAAATTCTCTCCATTTTCTCCCTTTCCCTTCTAAACAAATTTCACTCTTTGAGTGTAGGTCACCACCTCAACTAGGCTGTTATGAAGAAGCCTTTTAGAACTAATTAATACTCACATGTAAATTACTAATAGATCATTTGTCTTCTCAAAGGAAGATATTTGTTCACCATATAATCTTCTTATTGGTGGAATTTCACTCAATGTGTCAAAGGGAAGGAAAATAAGTCAAGGAGAGGGGAAGGTATTTTTAATCTTGTTTAAGATTTTATGTCTTAAACTGAGAAGAGGCGCCTTAGCTACAATGTCTATATAGTCTGTGTCAAAGATTATGTGCTCCTTCAAGGATTTTGTTTTCACAGTTTGTGAGTTTTTTCATACTAAAAAATCTTACAGTTTTATTATTCAATCACAATTCAGTTGGTCACATATCTAACCAGCAATCTTCATTACATTTGCTTATTAAAAAGTAAACTTACATGAAATGTCAGAGTGCCAAACTTTTAATAATTTTAAAAATTATGTCTTCTCACACTACCAAGATCATAAAACATAGTGGTGACCTGAAATGGAAGATTCGTCACTAAACAACACTTCAGCCATGTGACAGTATTAAGAGAAAAGGGTTCTTTTCCTCCAACTTGAACCTTACTTGGCTGAGATTTTCTCACCACAGTCTTTGTATTTTTTTTTTTCCCCATGGGCAACTGCCCCCTTGATTAATCCCATTTCCCTTAGTCCTAGTTTTTCCAGGCAGCTGAGCAAACAAAGATGCAGGCAGCCATTTTAACGTGCTTCCTCCCTCAAGCCCTCTGGGATGGGCCGTCTGTTCATCCTGTTCATAAACCAATGGCCTAAATGGGGTTGGAGAAAGCAGCAAGGATCTTCTGTCAGGATTAATTTTAATAGGCCATAGTCTGTCACCCGGGAACCATAGCCCAGGCAAATGGCTTTAAATTACTATTTGCTGATAAAAAGGGAGATACGAGCTGAAAATTTAGTTCGCCATTTCAAACAACTTGGGTAACTAATGCAAGAATTTACTTTTAGTGTGGAGTGCAGGCACTTTACAGCCTAAACCCTTGGGTAGCTGAGGAAAATCTTTTGTTGCCATGGGATCACAGTGAAATATAAAGAGGGGAAATGTGGCATTTTGTAGAAGTATAGAATTTTAGAGCTGGAAGGAAAACAAAAATGTATCTGTGAATTCCTAAGGACTTATGTTTAGAGCTTTATGTTTCTGATTTCTTTGCAGAGAAACGTGATTCCTCTTATTGCCCCTTCCACTTTTTCATCTCCCTCTTTACCAGTTCCTTTCTCTTTCCTTTTTTCACTGTTTTTCTCATACCCAATTCCAGTTCCTTGTTCCTTCCCTTGGTTCCTCATTCCTCACCAGCCAGGCTTCTGTCATTTCTCTGTGAAGCTCTGCACTGAGGGACACATGGGGTAATGTGGTGAATGTAGCCCCTAGGCAAACAAGTCAGGAGGTCTCAGCTCTTGTCTCCTCCCCTGTAAAGTGTGAGAAAGCAGTCTGGGGGACTGGCTGGAAGGGATGGTTTTGTAAAATGACACACAGATGTCAGCCATTATGGTTCAATAAAGTCCTCTGTGTACCATTCCCAAGTAATTTTTCATTAGCTATGACCATTGTTTTGGTTTGTTTAAAAATTCAGAATGTGACTGGGCATGGAGGCTTACATCTGTAATCTCAGAACTTTGGGAGGCCAAGATGGGAGGATCATATGAGCCCAGGAGTTCCAGACCAGCCCTGGGCAATATAGCCACACCCCGTCTCTCTACACACACATACACACAAATCAGCTGGGTATGGTTGTGTGCACCAGTAGTCCCAGCTACTTGGGAGGTTGAAGCAGGAGTGACCTTTGAGCCCAGGAGTTTGAGACTGCAGTGAGCTATGATTGTGCCACTGCACTTCAGCCTGGGTGAGTGACAGGGAGACCCTGTCTCAAAAAAGAGAAAAAAATCAGTGTGTTCCATTCTCAAATGCATGATTCCAAGATAAACCATGAAAGAAAATATAATTTGCTTCATACTTATTTATGACCCTTGGTTCCCATCTCTTCCCTTCCTGTCAACTCCCCTCAACTCTCATGGATCATATCACTTGTTCATGGAGAAAACATTCTCCACATTCCTTTACAAACATGATTGATACCATAAAAAATGTTTGGTGCAAGTTCTGTAATCTTTCTTAAATAGCCCAGCCTGAGCACTTGAGCAAGAAGGCTGGTGGCTAAAATTAAACAAAACATAACGAAACCAAAAACAGGCTGGGCGCGGTGGCTCACGCCTGTAATCCCAGGACTTTGGGAGGCTGAGGTGGGCAGATCCCTTGAGGCCAGGAGTTCAAGACCAACCTGACCAACATGGCAAAACCCTGTCCCTACTAAAAATACAAAAAAATTAGCCAGGGGTGGTGGTGTGTGCCTGTAGTCCTAGCTACTCAGAAGGCTGAGGCAGGAGAATCGCTTAAACCTGGGAGGTGGAGGTTGCAGTGAGCCAGGATCATGCCACTGCACTCCAGACTGGGTGACAGAGCAAGGCTACACCTCAAAAAAAAAAAAAAAAAATGCAAAGAACAAAAACAAAAACCAAGTGTCAATGAAGATGTTGAGCAACTGGAACCCTGAGACATTGCTGGTGGAGTGCAAAATGGTACAGACACTTTGTAAACAATTTGATAGATTCTTAGAAACATTCATTTACCATATGACCTAGTTATGCCACTCCCAAGTAAAATGGAAGCTTATGTTCATGCAAAAACCTATACACAAGGTTTATAGTGACTTGATTCATAATCAGCAATAACTTAAAGCAATTAAAATACCCTTCAATTGTTAAATGTATAAACAAACTTACACAATGGAATACTATACCCATAGAATACAGTACTACTTAGCAATAAAAAGGATCAGGTTACAGATACCTGCAGTGGCATAGATCAATCTTAAAACCATTATGCTAAGTGAAAGAAGCCAGATTCAAAAGGCTACTGTATGGTTCTACTTACATGACATTCTGGAAAAGACAAAACTCTAGGACAGAAGATAAACCAGTAGTTGCCAGGGGTAGGGGTTCAGTGGAGAGGCTGACTATATTTTGGGGGGATGATAGAACTGTTCTATATCATGATTATGGTGGTCGTCGCAGAACTGTATGCATTTGTCAAAACTCAGAGTTGTACACTAAAAAGGGGGGTTTTACTACATGTAAACTATATCAATAAATCTGACAAAGAAATATACAGTATTCACTTGCATGTTATTCATCTTAAAATAAATGGTATTGTTCTGCAACTTGCTTTTTTCACTTAACCTTAAGTTTTGGAGATTAAACCTTGTTGATATCTATAGATTTAGTTCCTTCATTTTAATTGATGTAGTTTTCAATTTTTGCTACCACTATAAACAACGTGGCAATGAATGTTCTGACACACCTCTCCTTTTGTACATACACAGTTTCCTTAGGAAGGCTAGTACATAAAGGCTGTGTGTTGGATTGCAGAGTAGGCATGTCTTCCAATTTACTAGATGTGACTGCATATCTTTCCTAAGTGTTTCTGTCAGTTCAGTCTCTGTAACACATGCACTCCTACTTCTCCAATCAGAAAGAGTTTGGAATTTTAAATATTTTTTTTACTTTGCATTTCCCTGAAGTTGAGGATCCTTTTTTAAAGCATGTTTTCTGGTTTTTCCAGTTTCCTCTTCTGTGAACTATTTGTATTTTTCCTTTTTTTTTTTTTCCTGCTGACTTGTTTTGCTTATTGATGTATAAGAATTATTTTTGTAAAGTATGAGTTTTTGTATTCTGGATGCCAGCTTGCTGTTTATATGTATAACAGCCTTTACCCTTCTGTACTACAAAAGTTTTTGCCTTAATATAGTTAATTTACAAATTATTTCCTGTAAAGTTTGTAAAATGTGTCTTAAGAAATCCTTCCTAAACTTGTGATCATTAAAATGCTTTTCTGTAAACATTATTTTTCAGTTTTTAATAGTAGTTTGTTAATTCCTCTGGAATTAATCCTCGTGTCTATTGGAAGAAGGAAACTATTAATATTAATACTTTTTCCCATACACACAACCAGTCTCTCTAGCACTATTTATGAGAATTCACTCACTCCTCACTAATCTTAAATCTTGAATCAAGTTTCCACATATGCATGGGTCCATTTTGGTGTTCTCTATTCTGTTCCATTGGTCTATTTGTTGCAAAAATTATATAAAATTAATAAAATGTAATCAAAAGGCCAGGCACACAGTAGGGGCAAAGCAACAGCTAGTTTCCCCCCTCCTCAGTCAGCTCTCTAACCCTAAAGTCTGGTCATCAATGAAGTCTCCATTTTTCTAAAAGAATGATGCTCCCTTGTTGGTGATCTTTTTTCCCAGTGACCTCATCTGGTCCAAATCTCTGACTATCCTCTCCTTTAAATTCCCTTTTGGTAGTAACTCCCCACTAATCATTACTCTGCTGCCTGCATACCCGCCACTTGGCCACTGTCCCTGTGGCCAAGTCTAGGCATAGAGGCTGGACATGCTTCTGCATTGCCCCATGACACCCCCACCCCCTCATTCTCCAGCAATCCCCATGTGGGGGTCGGGCCATCTCATGCTGAGAGGCCCAACAAGTGTGAAATTGAACACTTTCAGTCTTTGCTACATTGACACTAATGTCTCCCACATTAGTAATCCAAGTAAAGGAAGCAAAATTAAATTTCTTAAAGAAAAAAAAAAGCCGGGCATGGTGGCTCATTCCTGCAATCTCAGCACTTTGGGAGGCCAAGGCGAGCAGATCTCTTGAACCCAGGAGTTCAAGACTAGCATCAGCAACATGGCAAAACCCTGTCTTTACAAAAAAATTTTAAAAAAAATTAGCTGGGTGTGGTGGCACACACCTGTAGTCCCAGCTACTTGGGAGGGAGGCTGAGGTAGGAGGATTGTTTGAGCCGAGAAGGTTGAGGTTGCAATGTGCCGACATCATACCATTGCACTCCAGCCTGCGCAACAGAGCAAGACCCGTCTCAAAAAAGAAAAAGTAAGTCAGAATTTAAGAGAGGAAGAGTGGGTTGAAGGAAGGAAATGCAAATTCAGTTTTGGACAGGTTAGGACTGGGAAAACTTTGAGACATTCAGGTGGTAAGGCCTCTACCCTGACTTTAATTCTAGTCCCAGAGCAAAACCCCAAAAGACTTCTGTGCTTAAAAGCCTGGAGAGATTGGTACCCTGGAATTTATGGTAAGAGAGTTTTAAGAAGGAGAAAGTGCTCAACAGGGTCAGAGGCTGTGAGAAGGGGAAAGACTAGACATATTCCTTGAATCTGAAGCAATGAAGGGATCCATGGTGCTTGCAAGATGGTGAAGAAATGGAGTCAGAGAATGTGGACAATTCTTTTAGGAAGCGTATCTCTGAAAAAAGAAGGCAGGTGGAAGCTGGGGGAGTTTTTAACTGCTTTATTGGAGTATAACTGAGACATGCTATACACTGGACATATTTAATGTATACCGTGCAATAAGATTTTTTTAAATTTTCTCTTTTTACCTCTAGAATAAGTAAGTTTTGACTTAGCAGATGAATACACCTATATAACCATCACCACAATTAAGGTACGGAGCATCCCTGTCACTCCCAAATGTTTCCTCATGCCCCTTTGTCATCCTTCCTGCCAGCCTCTCCCTGCCACCCTACAACATCAGATAATCACTGATCTGCTTTCTGTCACTATAGATGAGTTAGTATACTTTCCAACTTTATATAAATGGAGTCATACAGTGTGTACTTTTTTCCTGGCCTCTTTCTCAGTATAATTGAGATCCATCAGAGTTGTTGCATGTACCAGAGTATTCGATTATATGGACAAACTACAACGTGTTTATCCACTTACCTACTAATGAATTGTGTCTAGTTTTGGGCTATAACAAATAAAGCTGTAATGACACCTATGTGCAAGCCTTTGTATTAATATATGCTTTCACTTACCTGTTTCTCTTAGGTAAAAACCTACCAGAAGAATGGCTGGGTCAAATGGTATATTTTAAGAAACTGCCAAACTCGTTTCTAAAGTGGTTGTACTATTTTACATTCCCATTAGCAGTGTATCAAAGTTCCAATTGCTCTACGTCCTTTACAGTCTTTACTACATCCTTTTCAGTCTTTCTGGTAGGTATGTACTAATATCTCTTTGTGATTTTGTTATTTCTTTTTTTCTTGGATATGGAGTCTTGCTGTGTTGCCCAGGCTGGTCTTGAAATTCTGGGCTAAAGCAATCCTCCCACCTCAGCCTCCTGAGTAGCTGGGATTACAGGCATGAACCACCATGCCTAGGTTCTCCAGTATTTTAAATTTGCGTTTTCCTAATGGCTAATAACACTGGTCCTCTTTCATGTGCTTATTTTTCACTTATATATCTTCTCTGATAAATTGTCTTTTCAAATCTTTTATTCCCTAATCTGGGAAGTGATACCCATCACTTCTACCATATTTTTTAGAAGTGAGTCAGTTAAGTCCAGTCAACCTTCCATGGGAGAGGATTACATTGGAGTGGGACACTGGGGGCCATCCTAGAGACTGTCTACCATGTGTGGCTTCCCATTTCTTTTAGGGTAAAATCCAAACTCCATATCCTGGTCTACAAAGCCCTGCTAGATTTAGCCCCAGTCTTCCACATTGCCTTTTTTTGTTATTTGAACATACTGAGCTCCTTCTCCTTTTACAGTCTTAGTATTTTCTCTTCCCTCTCTACTTGGGATGTTTTTCCATCAGATTTTCCCACAGTTGATCATCTGTCATTCAAGTCCCAGCTTAAAAGTTACCTCCTCAGAAAACCCAGCCTCAGTCACCCAGTCAGAGTAGTCTACCAGTCACTCCTTATCACATCATTCTGTACTAGTTCTCTATGTGGCTCTTAGTGCTGATAGAATAAAAGTTTCAATGTAACAGGAAATTCCTTTGCCTTATTCATCGTTATAGCGCCAAATCCTAGAATAGTATTTTGCTTATGATAGATGCTTAATAAATATTTACTTACTGAACAAATGAATGAGATCTCCAAGGAAGCAAGAACATATGGGATCCATAGTATAGCTGAAGGGATTAACCTTGGATAAAGTTCCTGCTGCTACTGCTGTGTAATAAACCACCCCAAATTTGGAAAAGGCATAGTGAAGATGTCTCTGCTCCACCATGTCTAAGGCTTCAATTTGGAAGTCTTAAAGGCTGGAAGTGACTGGACAGTTGGGGCTGAAATTATCCAAAGTTTTGCTCACTTACATGTCTGGTGGTTGATGCTACCTGTTGGCCGAACCTTCAGCTTGGGATGACAGCCAAAATATCTACACAAATGCAGGCTTCTTCATGGCTTGCTTACTGAGTTCCAGGAGTAAGCACTTCAAGAAAGCCAGGTAGAAGTTGCATCCTTTTGTCATCTAGACTAGAAAAATCACTTTTGCTGTAGTTATAAGCATGCCCAGATTCAAGGATAGAGAAGACCAACCCCATTTCTTGATAGAAGGAATGTTAAACTCACATAGTAAGAAGAACATTTAGGATGGGAAATATTGTTGCTGCCATTCTGGTCAACTCCAACTATATCATGGCCAGTTTTGTGGTCATTCATTCCCCAACAATGACCATCAATGCAAGAAAACAGAAGAGAACAGCCTAGAAATTCTAAAGGTTTATGTTTATCAATTTTACAATTGATTGTCAGTTTTTATCTTCAACTAGGTAAGGACAAGTGGAAATCATTCCCAGGTCTTGTTTTTGTTCAAACAATGTCCTTGTGTAGCTCCATGGTAATGGGATGTCTATAGGTCATCTCGGCAGCACCTCATGTGACTAATGAAAATATCCTTTAATTCTGTTTTGAATTTTCCTTCCTTTCAAACGCAGCCAAATTCATTAGTTTACTCTGAGAGCAACATTCAGGAGATTAATCCAAGTACCACTGGAAAAGTGATTCAGTTTTTTTTTTTTTAAATGAGCACTGAAAAACACAAACAAAACCCCAAAACACTTGCCCAGATTCATTTTTATAACAGATGGGCTCTTTGACAGGCAACTGGAATTCTTTTTTTTTTTTTTTTTTTTTTTTGAGACGGAGTCTTGCTCTGCCGCCCAGGCTGGAGTGCAGTGGCCGGCTCTCAGCTCACTGCAAGCTCCGCCTCCCGGGTTCACGCCATTCTCCTGTCTCAGCCTCCCGAGTAGCTAGGACTACAGGCGCCCGCCTCGTCGCCCGGCTAGTTTTTTGTATTTTTTAGTAGAAACGGGGTTTCACCGTATTAGCCAGGATGGTCTCGATCTCCTGACCTCGTGATCCGCCCGTCTCGGCCTCCCAAAGTGCTGGGATTACAGGCTTGAGCCACCGCGCCCGGCGCAACTGGAATTCTTTAGCAGAGATGAGTTGTCTGTGGTTTGCGGGCTCCATTTCCTTTCAAGTGTTTAGTTCAGCTACAAACAGGTATAACCTGTAGCATTCGTTGTTTCTCTCTTTAGTCTTCATTTCTCCATTGTTATTTATATCTTTCTCTAGACACTGCTGTGAAAATTTGTGTCCTAGACACTTATTTTTTGTTTGTTTGATAAATTATAAAAGAATACTTTGCCTATTTTCATTCTGAAGTGTGAATAGCCTGCAAGTAACCTGCTTCTGTTGTACAGTGATGTTTTCTACTTGCCATGCCTCTTGGTTACTGACAAAATTAGACAGTTTGTGCTTGGATGCTGGTAAGAATTCAGATTTGTATTATGATATCTTGAAGCCCTAAGCCATACTGTATAAAAGATTCTATCCCAAAGCACTGAAAATATCTACACAGTAATTATGATTAATTATGTAAAAAGTCTAAGATTTGTATATAAGAAACATTTCATTAAGAGAAAGAGGAATATGAGGGAAAGGTAGAGAAAAAAATAAGAGAGAAGGAGATTGTGTCAATTAGTACCTGCTATGTTCCTGAGGGGAGACAGAAAAAGTACAAGTATAGCTCCCTCACAGAAAGGACTCTACAATTCTGTTAGGAAAGGAAAAAGAAATCTTGATGCATAACACAATTAGAGAAGTATAATATGCTTCATGCAGTGAGGTTCCAACTTTAAGCCCTATAGTTGTGCTCAAAAGAAAGAGAAATTTAGTTTGGAATAACCTAGGAAAGTTCAGGGAGGAGGTGAGACTTGAGCCAAGACTTATAATTGGCAACGGGAGGAGAGACAGCCTTCCAAAAAAGGGTAACAGAAGGGGGCAAAATTCTGAGGCCTGAAAGAAAGGCATCCGTGCCTTGGGGACACCTGTGGCCCACAATCAGCGCATGGGGAGTTCACTACTGTGGGGGAAATAAAGGCTTCCAGCTGGGGTCCAGGGGTGGGGCGAGGGAGGCTTGTGGGGCGCTTACCACTGTAACCAAAAATAAAATTTGAAGGCCCCCCCTCAACCATCTGAATGAACTTCCTCCTGTAGTCCAGGGTCCTCCAAATTTAACCTAAAAGACTGGCTTAGGCCATGATGGGAAGGGGAGGTCAGACATGCCTCATTACGCCCTTCTTTCTTTTAGAATCCAGGAAAAGCTGCACAGCATTTAATATCAACATATACCTTAAGTCTGATAAGAAACACTTACAACTTACTTTCTCTGAAGCCTGCTAACTGGAGGCTTCATCTACATGATAAAACTTCGGTCTCCACAACTTCTTATGGTAACCTAGATGTTCCTTTAAATCAATTGCCAATCAGAAAAAAATTTAAATCTACCTATAACTTGGAAGCCCATCTTCCCCCACACCCGCTCTGCTTTGAGTTGTCTCACCCTTCTGGATTAAGCCAATGTGTATCTTAAATGTATTTGATTGATGTCTCATGTCTCCCTAAAATGTATAAAACCAAGCTGTGCACCGACCACCTTGGGCATGTGTTCTCAGCATCCCCTGAGGGCTGTGTGACGGGCCATACTCACTCATATTTGGTACAGAATACATCTCTTCAATATTTTATGGAGTCTTTTTTTTTTTTTTTTTGTCAACACTGCAGACAACCATCTGACTCGAGGAGCTTACCTATTTCTCATTCAGCCAATGCTGGAGCAGGTTATTAATGCCCTTGAAAGCAAGTCTTATACAGAGAAAACTTATTTTGATATATTAATGAATCTGATCTGAATGGACTAGATTGGGGGGATAGAGAAATGGTTACAATTGTGCTCCCTGGAATAGCTTTGGAGTTTACTTAGATCTTCTGTCTCTTTGGGACGGAGCTGCTTGTGTTAATATAGCATCTTACATAGGATTGAGACAACTTCAATTTCCTATATAAAAAAATCAGGGAGCCGGGCGCGGTGGCTCAAGCCTGTAATCCCAGCACTTTGGGAGGCCGAGACGGGCGGATCACGAGGTCAGGAGATCGAGACCATCCTGGCTAACACGGTGAAACCCCGTCTCTACTAAAAAATACAAAAAATTAGCCGGGCGAGATGGCAGTCGCCTGTAGTCCCAGCTACTCGGGAGGCTGAGGCAGGAGAATGGTGTGAACCCAGGAGGCGGAGCTTGCAGTGAGCTGAGATCCGCCCACAGCACTCCAGCCTGGGCAGCAGAGCGAGACTCTGTCTCAAAAAAAAAAAAAAAAAAAAAAAAAAAAAATCGGGGGAGGGCAGTGGTTTTGGAGGTTATGGGGGTGTTCAAACCTCCCAAGTGACATCTGCTGCGACTGCATGTCTTCCTACTCTTTCCATTGGGATGCATCTCTGGTATCTCTGGTAGGTGAACTATAACAAGAAACTAAAAGCTGTGTCCAATACTTACTAAACTGCCTTCTTCTCAACAGCTGGGGGAAAAAATAAAAAAAAAGTCTTTTCAACAATTTTGCACATTTGGAGATGGGCCTAAAGTGAAGAAGGGAATTTTCAAATTAGTGTGTTGGAAAAGCAGCTGGGCTTTTGGGTTTGAAATCTGGTGCTGTCACTTACTGGTTTTGTGCCCTGGGAATATTTATTTCAGTTTTCATGCCTCTGTTTTTCTACAGGCAAAGTAGAAAATTAGAAAAGGTCCTCAACCAGTTTCTACAGCTGCTCCCACTCCCTCATCACCTCTTGTGGGCCTTTGGAAATGTATGTTGGTGGAGACATTTTGGATTTTTGCAATGACTTGGGAGTGCCATGGCACCTAGCAGGCAGAAGCCAGAAACACCAAATGTCTTAACAATGCCTGAGGCAGTGCCACAAATGAAGTCCTGCTCCAAATGCATTGAGCCCCGAAAAGAATCGCTGATTCTAAGGAACCTTCCAACTTTAACATTTCAGGACGTCCGTAAGCTGAGCTAGGAGGCACCACACACAGGCCGGAGTCTCCCAAATCCTGTCCCGCACTCTCCTCTACCTTATTAATGGCCAACTCCTCTTTCAGGTTTCGACTTGTATTTCACTTCTCAGAGATACCTTCCCAGGTGCCCATCCCAACGTCACTATTATATTATTATTTGATTCTCCGTCCCTCCGTCCCCCGCGCCAACTCTGTAAACCCCAACTACAACAGAGGACGTGGCTATTTGTTGACTAACACATAGTGCTTGGTGAGGTCACGCTGGCGTCAAATACTTTTTGTATAAACCTATGAACTGCTGACAACCGGATGAATGCTCACACGAAGGGAAAGGGCGCCAAGCCGAGGCGCCGGCGTCCTCCGACGTAATTTCCGTCCTTTAGCGCTCCTCCGGACGCCCCCTTCTCCCGGTCCGTGTTTGTTTCCGGCATTTCAATAAAGCTCGATTCGGCTCGAGGAAGACCCCGTTCTTCCGGGAAAATGGCGACTCCCGCTCGAGCCCCGGAGTCACCGCAGTCCGCGGATCCGGCGCTAGCAGCGGGGCCTGCCGAGGAAGCCGAGTGCCCGCCGCCGCGCCAGCCTCAGCCTGTGCAGAATGTCCTCGCTGCCCCGCGGCTTCGAGCCCCAAGCTCCCGAGGACTTGGGGCAGCGGAGTTTGGTGGAGCTGCGGGAAATGTTGAAGCGCCAGGAGAGACTTTTGCGCAACGAGTAAGCTGGGGTCCCGCGGAGTCTCCGCCAGGCTCCTTCAGCTCGAGCTCCCTGGGCGCTCCCCTCCCCCACTCTGTTTCCTTCCCTGGAAGGTGACCTTGCCTCAGTCACATTCGCCTCAGTCCTACGGGCGAGTGGACGGAGGGCTTGCTGCCGCAGAGCCGTGTCTCTTCCTGGCCAGGCACGTATGCCTGCGAGGATGGCTCGGACTGAACGGCTACTTAGCGTTGCAGGCAGTTAGTAGCCCCTCGTTGGTTTTATTTACCCGGGGACTGTGTTGGTTCCATGAAGCAAGAGTCTTCATTCTAAACCCTTTTGTCGCCCGCACCCCTAACCCATAACAAATTGTCAGCGTCATCTCTGGATTATACGCTTACAGGAACCGTAGGAAATGGGAAGAGTGGGATATGAAGAGGGGTGTATTAGGCCGGGAAAGTTCGACCCTCATTCAACTGGTTGATTTAACGGATTTTAGCAAGGGAGCCACGTGATAAAAGTGATTTTGTTTTTTAGGCAGCTTTGTTTAGCAGCTTGTTGCAAAAGATGGTTTGAAGGAATAAAAAGCGGGAGACAGTAGATGGCTGTTTTCAGAGAGGCTCCCCACGAGACAGTTGTAAGAAAGTGAACTAGGAAGGGATTGGGAGAACTTTTAAGCATAGAGTCATTTAAATGTAGTTGACAGAGATGGCTGAGTTTTCCAATCTGTATGGAAGACCACTAGCAAAAATAGGAATATTCAGGGAGAGGAATAGATCCATGGTTGATTTTACGTGAGGTGTGCAGAGTTGAGGAGAGAGCAGGACAGACATTTGACTAATTGAAAACCAAACACTTAAAAGCTGGAGAAGTTGTCATTAGGCTCAAGAAAGAGAGAACTCTGGAAAAATATAGAAAACATAGGAATTTCAGTTGTAGAGTGTTGTTAATAGTTGAAATTGTGGGAATGAATGTAGTGTCAAAAAGAACAAAGGACCTAAGATTTTTATCTCCATTTATTGTATAATTAAAGAAAAGAGAATCAAAAAAGGAACTCTGTCATCCAGCAAAAGGGACAAATAAATAATTGATTGGGATCAAGGCAGGTGTTTTGACCTTGTGAGAATAGGTTTTTAATCTATAGCAGTGAATTAACTTTTTGGTCTCAGGACTCCTTTATACTTTGAGAATTTTTGACATCCCAAAGAGCTATTTTATGTGTTCTGTCTAGTGAAGTTTATTTACTTATCAGAAATACAGCTGAAGTCTTTAAAACATAAGTATACACAAGCACACATTCTATTCTAGAACAATGATGTCATCACATGTCATGTAGCCTCTGGAAAACTCCACCGTACCCATGTGAGAAAATGAGAGGGAAATAACATCTTAGTATTATTATGAAAGTAGTTTTAACCTAATAGGCCCATCCCCACACTCCACCCCATCCCTAAATTGTGGCGATTGCACTTTAATGACTACTGGTTCTTGGAATGTCTTATGTGATTATTACATGCTTAAAATACTTTTGCCGAAATTCTAATTTGCTGAGACAAATGAGGCATATATTCCCTATTCTTCCTGCATTCCCTTGTTTTTTGTGCTATTTGGATAATGACCGTTTTATTTGTTTTATTCCTGTTTTGGGGCGGTTAGAAATCAGATATTTGACTTAAAAATCAGCTTTTCTTTCTTTGAAGATAATGCTTTGCCTTTTTAGTGTTATATGTCAAGTTAAAAACATGGCTGTAATATATATGTATTCTTTTCCATTTGACAGAAAATTCATTTGCAAATTGCCCGACAAAGGTAAAAAGATCTTTGACTCTGTTGCCAAACTGAAAGCTGCTGTTGCAGAACATGAAGAAATTAGAAGAAAAAGTGAACTGTTTCACCCTGTTAGTTTAGACTGTAAGCTAAGGCAAAAAGCAATTGCAGAAGTTGATGTGGGTACAGATAAGGCCCAGAATTCTGACCCGATACTTGATACTTCATCACTAGTTCCTGGGTGTTCCTCTGTAGATAATATCAAGTCATCTAAAACAACCTCACAAAACCAGGGACTTGGACATCCTACTCATGAAGGTGATGGAGAGACTCCAGAGGTTGAGTACACAGTGATTAAGGGCCCAGCTTCCAGCAACAGAGACGGGGTACCGCCTTCATCTGAAGCTAGTGAGCATCACCTGCAGCATCGTGTTTCAAGTCAAGCAGAAGATACTTCCAGCAGCGTTGACAACCTGTTTATTGACAGGTTACAGAGGATCACCATTGCAGACCAAGGTGAACAACAGTCAGAAGAAAACGCAAGTACTAAGAACTTGACAGACCTTTCTAGTGGGACTCAGAAGAAGCCTCATTACATGGAAGTGCTGGAAATGAGAGCCAAAAATCCATTGCCCCAGCTGCATAAATTTAAAACCAATGTGTAAGTACCATCGGAAACAGGCCTATAACAGGAACATGATATTTGTTGAACTCAAAAAGTTAAGAGAAACTGGGTGTGGTGGTGCTTGCCTGTAGTTCTAGGCTACTCAGGAGGCTGAGGTGGGAAGACAGCTTGTGTCCAGGAGTTGTAGACCAGCTTGGGCAACTTATAATAAGACCTTTTCTCTTAAATAAGGAGAATGCTCTAAGTTCCACGGGCTTTGTATGAGAACTACTTGTAGTTAGGAAAGAACATATGGTGGAAATACTGAGACCAGCCTGGCTGGAGTGGAAGGTTCATGTTGAAAAATATGTAGTTTTGAAACCAAACAATTGACAGGGTCTTAAATAGCACTTGGGAGAGTATTAAATTTCAGGATGCTTAGCCAATATTTCATAATAAACAGAGTTGGAGAGAATTTATTATGACTGCTTTTTTTCAGAACCATTTTTTAGTGTACAACTCTGATTAGTGTAGTATCAAAGTGTACTCTCTTTGATTAGTCTGTGAACTAAGGGTAAAGCAATTGCAGGAGCTGATGGGCTTTCCAGCAAAAATTATTTGTATGCTCACTAAATGTAAGCAAGCAGCAGGTGTGGGGACACAGTGAAGTCAAGATTCTTAAACTCCTTTGCCTTTTTGATGTTATATCTCAAGTTTAAAAACATGGCTGTAATGTATACCTGTATAATGTAATACAACACTATGTTCTTCAAGGAGTTTCAGAGCTAGATGAGGACCCAAGGTTTACACCCTTGGAAAAGAGTTAAGCTGCATAATAACAGTTTCAGGGGGAAGGAAGCTGAGAAGAGTTTGAAAAACTGTGAAAATAGATTCAGGCAGGATAGGCAAAAACTCTCCTTATCAGTTCCTTGCCATAAATTTGTTTCTGAAATTTCAGGAAAAGTAAAGTCTTTTTGAAAATAGTTGCTATTTACTTGCAGCAAATGTAACATTCAACTCAAAAGGTACCTTCCTATACCGTATTTACAAGTATGTAACATCAAATAGAAAGTTAAATTACTACTACCTTTCTTTGAAAAACAGAAAATCTCTAGTGAAAAGTGCCTAAAACATGCTTCTTTTTTGTTAGACTTTAACTCCACCCCAGCATTCATTTTAACCACAAAACATTTTATTTCTGCTGTATAGAAAATCAGGATTATACTACATTAATGTGATCAAGTCATCTCTTGTGTACAGTGAGGTGTCTTTCTTCACTTCCAGGATGACATTTTAGAAAACTAGAACCATCATCTAGTCAATAAATACAACAAAGAATACATTAATCCCAGTTCTGTATTATGGTCATTTAGCTGGGAGTGGGAGAGAGATAAGGGAATAGTGATGAGGGCTACTAAGAATTCAGGAAGTTTAAGAGACAGGGAGCCTTCTGTATCGTTAGAGGAGAACAGGAAAGACAGGGCCTTGAGGAGTATTTAGGCCATAGACAGGGATTTAGAGGGTTCCATGTGAGAAGTGGCTTGGAGGTTGGCAGGTGGGGTCAGGTAGTGCCTTTGGGTCCTTTCTGCTCCTCCTTTTGCATACTGTTCTGGTTTCATGTATCACCTGCATGCTGGAGGCTGACCCCTGTCCACCTCTATCCCAGATCTTCCCAGAACTTTAGGTTTGCATAGCCAATTAACCGTGAAACTTGACCACTTGGGTGTTCCTAGGCACCTCAGCTTAATCATGTACAAAGTGGAACTTCTGTTCTTTCCAAGGTAATTTCCATATTTCCTAATAGTACCACCACGTTCTTTGTTTTCTTCCCCTAAGGTATCTTCCATTTTTCTCATCTCCATATCTGCTAGCCATGAAGACCTACTTATTTCTTTGATCTTCATCTCTATAATTGTTCTTCATCTTCTGTCGAAGTGAAGACTCATCTCTCTCGGGCTATAATTGTGGCCTCTTCTACCTCTAGTCTTAACTGCCAGTCAGTCTCCACTGCTCCCACAGTGAAATTTGTAAGATGGACATCTGAATTTGTTGCGGAGAACTCTTCATTGCAGTCTGGGCCCAGCCTACTTCCCAGCCTTCTTTCTGGCTGTCTTTTCTGTGTAGCCAGAAAAGCTGAGTCTCTTTACCTTCTGTACTTTCTCTCACTCCCCTTGCTGGGATGCACTTCTCTCCTTATTTAAATGGTAAGCAATTATTCCAAGACTGTTCAAAGGTTTTTAGAAGCTTTTCTGACAGCCTCCCTGTCTCCCACTACAACTGGCCATTTCCTTATGTTCCAATGTATCTTGTTGAGATACCTGTCATAGTACCTCTGGTATTATATTGCACTGAAACTTTACATGTTTCTTTCTTTCTACTGGGCAATAAGCCCTTTTGCAAATGTTCTTTGAATGAATAAATGAAAAAAAAAGCTCCAGATGAAATATAAGGTTTGAATAAGGAAGGAAAAGGCAAAGAGCCTGTATGCACACAAACACATCCCTGTTTGTTAGAGCAATAAATACTGGTTAACTGCTTACTATTACCTTTGGAGGAGAATTAATTGCTAAGGTAAAGGCCATTTGTGTGAATGTTTTAAATGTGTCTACAAATAAAATAGTCTGATTGTATAGCACAAGTTTTCCTTCCATCAGGTTACCTTTTCGACAAAATGATTCGTCTAGTCATTGTCAGAAGAGCGGGTCTCCTATTTCCTCAGAAGAGCGGCGGCGCAGGGATAAGCAGCATCTTGATGACATCACAGCAGCTCGGCTTCTACCGCTTCACCATATGCCCACGCAGCTGCTCTCCATAGAAGAATCTTTGGCACTTCAGAAACAACAGAAACAGAATTATGAGGTATTTAGAGTATTATTTTTCTTCTTGTCTGTTTGTTTGGTGCCTCTTACATAAGCCAGAATTTACTCCAGGTTCAAGGAGGAAGGAATGGAACAGAGGGGATTAGGTGCTTCCATGAGCTCAGACCTGTGCCACTAGTTTTCAGAGACCTATGCCATTCGTTTTCAGAGACCTATGCCACTAGTTTTCAGAGACCTATGCCATTAGTTTTCAGAGAGTCATAAAGTTGCTAGAACTGCAGGAAATGGCTAGAGGTGATCACAGCTACCTTCAACATGAAAGTGGTGATTTGCCAGGAAATGTGGGGAGACTATTGTAGAATTTCATGTCTTGAAGCTCATGTACCTGCCTGTTCCTGTTAGGATAGTAGTAGCATCGCATCTCTCCCTTTCACCTTGTAAAACCCATGTGACAGCTTCTCAGTGGTGGTCTGTAACCCAGACTCCTTGTTAGAGAATGAGGAAAATGTAGTTCCCAGGCTTCCATCTCCTGCAGTACAGGGGAGGGCATAGAAGGAGTGGGAGGATAATGTTGTATAGCCAGCAGACAGTGAGACACTGCTTCAGAGCATAATCCGCAGGCCCGTGTGAAGAGAAAATATTTCCTGCTTTTGGCAACTTAATCAATTTTGCATAGCACTTTGTTTCCATGTGTTTTGCATTGAACTTTAAACTTGTATGTTGAGATTTTGCATACAGAGTAATTGGATGGGAGAAAATAAGTGTGAAGGACCACAGGGGAATAGAAAAGTTTAGAAGTATTTAGTAACAGTTTTAGCCTCCAGGAGAACAGTATCCTGTCTCACTTCCTAGGTGTTGCTTAGCTAGATTTTAGTCAGGTACTAGTGTACCAGCCAGTATCACACCAGGCTGTTCAGGAGTTCGAGACCAGCCTGGGCAACATAGCTAGACTCCATCTTTACCAAAAAATTAGCCGGGCATTGTGGCACGCAGCTGTGGTCCCAGCTACCTGTGAGACTGGGGTGGGAGGATTGCTTGGACCCAGGAGGTCGAGGCTGCAGTGAGCTGCAATCGCACCACTGCACTCTGTACAGTCTTGGGTGACAGAGTGAGACCCTGCCTCAAAAAAACCCGGCAAAACAGGCTGTTAATCTGCCTTGGCTTTTCATAAAAGCCTTGGCATGGATTGGCATTTTCAAGGTGCTCTTTTTAAAAAAACCTATATTTCTTTCTCTCAGTGCATTAAAATTACTGCCTAGGTATGACCGTAGCATTGAGGAAGTGTTTGTTGTCTCTGGACTCTTAAATGCCCATCCTAAGATATTTTTAGGTTGAATTAAACCCTTCATCTTTAAATTGGTTTTCTTGGCAGAGGTAATAGCTCCCCCTTTTACTTACCCATATTCATGGCTTGAAGAGGAAGACATCAAGAAACTCAAGAAAGCATGAGAAAAGGGAAGAACGGAATTAGGAATGACATTGCCACCTACCATGAGTTGGTGGTGAAGTCCTTAGCAGTTTTTAGGTACTTTGCCAGTGTCTGAAATTTACTTGGACTTTTTATTAGATACTAGCTGTAGGACTTTATTTGGAGAGGAATAGTCAGCTTTTTAGTATAAATTTCTTAATTTTCATTTTGCCATTGAAATGTAATTCCCAAGTCTAGAAGTCATGATTTTTATTAGGGAAGAAGGTTCTGTCAGTTGTAGAAATCTAGACAATATTAGTCATTTTTGACATTTGATAGGTCAAATTGTTATGTGAGCGTGTATACATGTGCATGTGCCCACATATTTAATGCATCTGCATTTATAACTGTTGTAGTGCTAAGCTGATTACTCAATTTCTTATATAGAGGAATGTATTTCAATGTAATGTTGTATATTAATGGAGGTCAGTAACTTCAACTGTAGCAGGCTGGTGCTGTCTAGTAGGCTGGTAGCTGTCAGAAGCATTACCCAGTTGGGTCTGATAGGGCACAGCCAACAGGCTCGTATTGCCCAAGGGAGCACTCAGTGAGGTGTCAGTACCCCTCTTATCGCTGATCTGGATAACTTCCCATTGAAAAATTGAAAGGAAGAGATGTGAATGTGTAACTTTTTGCTTTGCTCTTTGTTTTAAAGGAGATGCAAGCAAAGCTCGCAGCGCAAAAATTAGCTGAAAGACTGAATATTAAAATGCGGAGTTATAATCCAGAAGGGGAGTCTTCAGGGAGATACCGAGAAGTAAGGGATGAAGATGACGATTGGTCCTCTGATGAATTCTGAAGATAATCTCCTAAATCACTGACATTGAGGTGTCATCATCTTACATCAGACTTTCTAACTAGTATCAAGATCAGTGTCAGATATTGTTGAGGGAAGTAATTTTACAAAGTTACACAAAGGTAGTTATAAAAAAAAAACCTAGTTTGTCTTTCAGAAGATGACTTTCATGTGCTTGAAAAGTTTAATTTTTGAATATTGTGTTTAACCACATGGTATTAAAATTTTGCAATATATTGTGTATTGGTCTGATATTTTAGTATATAGTAGAACATACTTTTTTTCTTTAAACCAAATGAAAAGAGATAACTTTGCTTTTTTCCTTATTCTTAACTATCCAATAGCATTTATTACATGTCTTTCAGTGAAATAGTTCCAGGCACCCAAAATCAATTAGGAAGACGTAGTTCCCTTCTCTTTTGGGTAATGAAGGAAGCAGTCTAAAGAATTGTATGCATGTTTGCATGGGGTTATTGAGACAATGGAGGTGAAATACTTAGGAAGACATGCATGGAGAATGCTTACCAAATGCTCTTCTCCTTTTTCTGTCTTCCCTTAGGAAGAATGTTCTCTCTCTTCTGATTAGGAAGGAGTTCCCTTTTGAGTAGATGCTGGAAGGTGGAGTTTTTTTGTTTGTTTGTTTGGTTTGGTTTTTTTTTTAGAGTCTTGCTCTGTCGCCTAGGCTGGAGTGCAATGGGGCACTATCTTGGCTCACTGCAACCTAGGTGGAGGTCTTTTTAAATAACCTCATGTTACTTCAGGCAAATCTGGTACAGGAAAAGTCCAAGCTAACTGAGCTAGGTGAAGGCTTGTGCATCACCTGGCTTGAGTTCCTTGCTATCACAGATGATAGGTTCATGTACAGAACATTAATGTTTGGTAAGGAAAGCATTTTTTGTTGTTGTTGTTGTTAAAATTGTCAGTACTCTACTTTTTTTCCCCCAAAGAGGCAGATACAGACTGCAGAAACTTCAGTCTCATATATAAATGTTCATGTCATTTTAGAGGATTATATGATTGTCTCCAGAGAAATTAACTTACATTATCAAAAAATTCTTTGTCTAATATATTGGAGTCTTTAAAAGTGTTGAAGAATAAAATATTAATTAGAACAACTTTGAATGCTAATGGTGATGTTTTACTGGGACTTAATTAAATACAACTTTTACTTTTGAAACAGACTGTTCACATTTGCTTCCAGGTGTAGTTATTGCTTTCAGTCCTCACCCACTTCAAGCAAATGTGAAAAGTATACTGATCTAAGAGTCTCATTAGTTTTAGTTCTTAAAAGTAATAGTAAATGATTTCATAGCATAAAATTTGATGTTATTTCTGGAAAGCTGGATGATATGGAAGAGTTCATGTGCCTGGACACACAGTTCCCTGTAATCCTTTCACCTAGGGAGATAACCTCTGTTAACATTTTGATGTTGTGGTTTTACTTATTTTTCTATTCATAGTTATATATTTATTTTCTCAAAAATGCAATCATAATGTGCATTGCTTTGTAGTCTGCTCTATGTATTGTCAACATTTTCCCATATTAAATATCTTGCTTTTTAGATAGCTGTAGGATATTTTATTTCATGAGTATACCATGACTTTTAAGACTGATTTCCTATTCAGCAATTTGATTATTTATTATAATGTAGTCTGTAAATAGTGATGTGATTAACATCTTAAAATAATCACATCTATACAAAATGACTTATTTCCAGAAGAGACCGCTCTAGAAATGAAATTGTTAGGTGAAAATGTTTTTGAGAATCTTTATATATAATCATTCACCGCAGAGATCATGTTCATTTACATTCCCATTAGCAATATATCCAACGCTCAGAATTGAAAATTACTACTTAAAATCTTTGCAAATTGAATAATTACAGAAAAGGGCTACATTTAAAATTTGTATTTTTTTTTATTACTTAGTGAAGGTTGTGTTTTTTTCACGTTCATTGGCCATTCTGTATTCATTCTTTTGAGAATTGCTCATTCATATTTTTTCTGTTACCTGGTGAATTTGCTCTTTTTTTGGCTTATAAGTTCTTAAGAATGTCCATCCTTTGTCATATGTTGTAACTTTTTTTTAGCCTTGTCATTTAACATAGTTTGTGATATTTCAGTGTAGAAGTTTTTTTTTTAGGAGTCTACCTTTGTGTATGTGCTTGAAACTATTTTTGTAATCCAAGAATGGATAAATGTCCTTATCTTCTTCTAGTGTTTTCTTATTTCACCTGTCTTTAAAAGGAATTTAAATTTTGTTTATATACATTAACTAAATCAGTACAAGTTTGGGGTGAAAAGGAAATTTTTAATCCATCTCAAATGTATTTGGGTATATTATATAAGGTAGGGATTTGATTTTATTTTAAAGAGTTTACCAATTGGTTCAGTATCTGAAACCATTTCCCCTCTGATTCGTAATGCTATTTTTTTTTTTTTTTTTTGAGACGGAGTCTCGCTCTGTCGCCCAGGCTGGAGTGCAGTGGCCGGATCGCAGCTCACTGCAAGCTCCGCCTCCCGGTTCCCGCCATTCTCTCGCCTCAGCCTCCCGAGTAGCTGGGACTACAGGCGCCCGCCATCTCGCCCGGCTAATTTTTTGTATATTTTAGTAGAGACGGGGTTTCACCGTGTTAGCCAGGATGGTCTCGATCTCCTGACCTCGTGATCCGCCCGTCTCGGCCTCCCAAAGTGCTGGGATTACAGGCTTGAGCCACCGCACCTGGCCCATAATGCTATTTTTATGGAATATTAAATTCTTATGTCTTTTGTATCTTAGGCCAATTTCTCGGCCTTCTGGGTTTTTTCCACACTGTCAATAATTATCGCTTTAATTGGTGTTAATATTTGGAAGTACAGGTTTTCCCTTGTTCTTTTAAATTTTGTGAAATATAACCTACAAATAAGTACTTAAAACAGAGTTTAATGGGTAAAGCAACAGCTGTGTAATCACAAACCAGATGCAGAGGAGGTCCTGCCAGCACTCCAGAATCTCCTTGTGTCCCCTCTTGACAGTCACTCTTTCCCCCAGAGGTAACTATCCTGACTTAAATTCTCCCTCTGTCCTTTTAAGAATTATTTTACCAGTTATGTGTGTAACAATATGGTTCACGTTTTGCTCACTTTTGACTTATATAAAAATAGAATAATACTGTATGTTGTGTTTGGTGTCTTTCAACATTGCATGTAAGATTCATGTCACATGGTGTGTTTCATTCATTTTCATTGCTGTGTAATGTGCCATTTCATTAATACCACTATTATTCCACTTTGATGAGTACTTTGAGATTTTCAGTTTTTGGCTATTATAAGTAATGCTTCAGTGAGCATCTTTGTGCACATAAACATGTTTCCATAGAATGTGTACCTAGGAGTGAAACTGCTCAGTTATAAGGTATGCATACCTTTAAAATTTTATATTCCGGTCTCTGCTTCCATGATGTATGAGTGCTTGTTCATCAACACTTGGTGTTGCCAGATTTTAATTTTAGCCGATATGATGTTTATATAGTAGGCGTTCATTGTGTGTGTGTGTGTGTGTGTGTGTGTGTGTTTCTCTCTTAGATGGAGTCTCACTCTGTCACCCAGGCTGGAGTTCAGTGGTGTGATTTTTGCTCACTGCAACCTCCGCCTCCTGGGTTCAGATGATTCTACTGCTTCAGCCTCCCGAGTAGCTGGGACTATAGGCGCATGCCACCACGCCCAGCTAATTTTTTTGTATTTTTAGTAGAGATGGGGTTTCACTGTGTTAGCTAGGATGGTCTTGATCTCCTGACCTCATGATCCGCCTGCCTCCGCCTCCCAAAGTGCTGAGATTACAGGTGTGTGCCACCACACCCGGCCTCATTGTGGTTTTATTTTACCTTTCCCTGATTAGAAATGGCATATGAACCTTTTCTTATGTTTATCGGGCACTGGATTTCTTCTTTTGAAAAGTGCCCATTCAAGTCTTTTTTTTTTTTTTTTTTTTTAAAGAGAGAGTTGTTCTGTTGCCCAGGCTGGGTTGGTGTGCAGTGGCATGGTCACAGCTGACTGTAACCTCTAACTCCTGGACTCAAGGGATACTTCTGCCTCAGCCTCCTGGGTAGCTGACGTTACAGGCAGGAGCCACCGCACTGGGCTCCATTCGAGTTTTTTGTTTTTCCATTGTGTTGTGTCAGCTGTTTTTTTCCTCACTGATTTGTAGGATATATTCTGCATACTAATCCTTGGTATTCAATCAAATTTGGTATTTGGTTGGCTATATTTGTTGGAAATGTCTTCTCCTTTGGGGGATTATTTTTCATTCTCTCTCTCTTTTTTTTTTTTTTTTTCAGAGATCGGGTCTCACTATATTGCTCAGGCTGGTCTTAAACTCCTGAGCTCAAGTGATCCACCTCAGTCTCCTAAAGTGCTGGGATTATAGGCGTGATCCACCACATTCCAGCCCTTATTCTCTTCTTGATTGACAAATTCTTAATTTTAATGGCAAATCTATCTTTTATGTTTAGTGCCTTTTGTGGCTTGTTTTAAGGACTTTTCCTGTCCTGAAGTCATGAAGATAATCTTTTATCTTTAAAAATCGTTATAGTTAAAAGATGGTTTATAATGTTGCCTTTCACGTTAGGTCTTTGATTCCACCTGGAAGATATTCATGACTGTGTGAGGGAGGGGTCCTTCTGGACAGCCCTGGTGCTAGCATTACAGAGTGCAAACATGGTCATTCCCAGCTGCTCCTCCTTGCACTCCTGCCATAGATCAAGCATCTGTATATGTCTGTGTTACCTTCTGGATTCTCTCTTCAGTTCCATTAACCCTTTTGTGCTAATATTCCATTGCCTTGTTTATGATAGCTTAATGATAAGGCTGGAACAAGACCCACCATCTTATTCTTCAAAGTGCCTTGGGAATTTTTGGCCCTTTGCATTTTCATATAAATTTTAGAATCAGCTTGTCATGTTCCATACACACAAAATCCTTGGTAGTGCAAATTCTTTCTCATTCATTTTCAAAAATACGTTTGATATTCTGTCATTAATTAACTTTTCGAACAATCTATATATTGGAATTTAGGAGATAGGGGATTTGGATCTTTGCCCTTGATTAAAGTAAAGTACACTTACTCTGTATGCTGATGACTATTTTCAGTTTCTTTGAGTTGAATAGAAAATTGAGAACGCTGTTTTATGTGAATATCTGATGTATTGTGTAGTTTTGACTGAGGAAAAACGGAAGAGAAAGGATTTTTTAAAAAGTCACACTTAGGTTTAAACTGGGAAAATGGAATGAATGCAGTAGTTGTGAACTCTTGCCTTCGATTTTCAAGTGACTATGTCTAGGGAAGGAAGGCAGCGCTAAAGCTTGGGGGCTTAACCTGAGTTGTGGAAGATGTTATGAGGATTCATCTCATTATATAATAGTGATCTATAGGAGTGATAATTCTTCATTTTCACAGGACCTGTCTGTAATCCACATCGCATTCTCTGGGGAGCCAGGCTGTGAGCTAATGCGGAAGGTAGTTTGTGGGATTATCTCCGTTTCCTATAACTGGGAGGTTGAGGTGATTTGCTCAAGGTCACTTAGAGCCAGCCAAGAAAAGAACCCAGCACTCAAGATTTTAGGCCCTTGACTACATGGCCTTGCAGGTGAATACCACAAATCAAGGCTGCATTCAGGCTTTAACACGTGCTAACGCCAGACAAGAGCTCAAATTACTCTGGGGTGTTTGTCAGGTCTCCATGACATTTTACAAGAGAGCTTTTTTCTTCTGATGATTTTTTTTATTTGCAATGTTTTGTTTTTAATCATCTTACGGCTGTGTGATCATTTCAGTCACGGCTGGAATCTTCACTCCTCCTTCCTTGATGGTCAGCTGCATACAACTTTTCAGGAGAAGAGATATAAGGAAAATAAAGTGTCATAGGCTTTACTCAGAGGACCAGGTCAGTCTGGCAGTTTAGCCTTCCCAGGCTTAATGACACAGTTTGTAACACTAAAAGTAAAGTTGTTAGGACAAAAATAATTCTGTCTTTGCACAAAAAAAGTTGGGAATGCCTGTGCCAAATAAATAAAAGGATTATATATCCAGCTTTTATGGGGAGCATATAGTCATTTAAAAAATATGGCAAATCACATTATTGGCTAGCTGCTTGCTAAAGGGGGATGGGGTGGAGGAGTTTCTTAAAGCTATTATTTTAATTTCTGGCTAAAGTGAGGAAGCTTTGATACTGGGCTGATGAAATAAACCTAGTGTTGGATAATACTGAACCAGAGCCAGACCACAAATCAGATGCGATTCTGAAAGTACGGCATAAAAGCCCGAACAATTAAATATGATTTATTACTTCCCAGATGGTTTTAGAAAACTTGGAATTTAAAAAAGGCAAAAAAATTTAAAAAAGAGGGTAAGCCACTGGAATAGCATTAGATTATTAGATTTAGGATTTAAATACCACTATTTCCTTTGAATCCAGTGGGAAGTTATGTACTCTCTTGACTATTAAGTCTGTAAGATGAGGTCAGTGACCCCTTATCTAATGTATGGGGTATGTTTTAAGAGAACAAAATTTCAAAGGGTGGTCTTTATAGAGCATTTTGAGGTTTAAAAGAGATTCTATATGAAAACCTTATTGTAACGATGGTAACAATTATGATTGAAGTAGTTTAGAAGGTACCTTTGGCCATATGAAGTAAAATGTTTTAAAATCACCACCATATGAAACTTTTAATTTAGTGTTAAAATTAACTGAGAACAATAGGGACTCCCTAAAAAAGCTATTTTGACAAGGGGAAATTAGGACATTGAGCTAAGGAGAGATCCAACTTCATATGGAAAAATTTCATATTATTAAGGCAAAAGAATGAGAGTTGTAAATCAAGTCCTTATTTAGAGCATACAGAAATACTCCTTAAAAGAGGGAGACTCAGCTCAGTGCTTATAAATTTTGTCCAAAAATATTGCTAGTAAATATATCAGTTCTCCTAATCAGTACCACATATATTTGCATTGAATTAAATAGCTTTTCTAGTGATTGTGTTGTAAAAATGAAACCATATCTTCTGTCAATTATTTAGATTTTCAATAAAGAAGATTTTTTTCTTCCCTTTAGTTACTCTCAGTGGGGTAAGATGAAAGCGCCATTAGAAACACCGTAACTGGCAACAGAAAACAAATCTTATATTGAATTAACATCTTCAGTTTTTAGGGAAGGAAGGAAGCTTAGTTATTTGTTCCAAACCCTATAAATTAAGAAACCGAGGCACAGAGAAGCATGGAGACTTGCTATAGTTGGGCAGCTGGTTCCGACACAGCCAATTTTTTTCTTTCCTAGGCCAATGCTCTTTGATTAATATGGAGTCATCTCATAATTAACACATTTTTGTAAAATTACTGAAAAAGTGCAGTACCAGCAATCTAGTTTCTTATTTTAAAACTATAGATGTTTTTAAAGATAGTCGTAACTATTGCAACTGGGCCCGGTACTATAATTTTCTTGAACCAGGGTAATGTGCTGCCCATTATTTATAAGCATGACCCCATTTTTCCTTTTCACTCCTGACTTGGTCTGTTTCAAATGTGCCCATTTTCACATTCTTTCTGTCTTCAGCAATTCCACTTCCGTCAGCCTACAGAAACTTCTCACCCGTTCTTCTGAGACCTCTTAGTCTTTTATCAGCATCCAAGGGTAACAAGGGTCTGGGGGTCTGAACAGTATAGCTAATTGGCATCAATCAACTCTTATCAATATCTCGGTGAATATCAGTTTATTAGATGATTTTTTCATGAAGGAAGATAGGGCTTAAAGCAATGGTAATGGAACAGGCAAGTTTTTTGGGGGGTGGAGGGTGGTGAGAGAGAAGAGAGAAAATGGAAAATGAAAGAGGAGAAGGACAAGGATAGGAAGCAGCCTGGAGGTGCCCTGAACAGCCAAAGAGTAGCAAGAAAGCATAATTTGGAAGAGTTGTCTATCACACTGTCAACTCCTCCCTTCCCATTTTCTCTCAAATCCACTTAAATTTTAAGTATTCGCTCCAAACATTCTCCTGAAAAAGCTTTTGTCAAGGTCACCAGTGACCTTCATGCTGCTAAGTTCAATAATCAATTTTCAGTCCTTTTTCTTGACCCCTCGGCAGTTTTTGACATAGGTGATCTCTCCCTCTTTCATGAAACATTTTATTTTATTTTATTTTTTTCTGGTTTCTGGAAAACCACTTCTGGGAGGTACAGCCGTACTTCATTTTATTTATATTTCCCTTGATTGTGCTTCTCAGATAAGGCATTTTTTTTTTTTTTTTTTTTTTTAACCAATTGATGGTTTGTGGCAACCCTGGGTCAAGCAAGTATATTGGCACCAGTTCTTCCAACAATACGTGCTCACTTCATATATTGTGTCACACTGTCACATTTTGGTAATTCTTGCAATATTTCAAATGTTTTCATTATTATTATGTCTCTCCATGATCTCTGATGTTACCTTTGTAATTGTTTTGAGGTGCCATGAACCATTCCCCTATCAGATGGTGAATTTAATTGAGAAATAAACACTTGTGTATGTTCTGACTCTCCCGCTCACTGGCCATTCCCCCAACTCTCTCCCTCTCCGTTGGTCTTCCTATTCCCTGAGACACAACAATACTGAATTTAGGTCAATTAATAACCCTACAGTGACCTCTCAAGTGTTCAGGTGAGGGGAAGAGTTGCACATCTCTCACTTTAAATCAAAAGCTAGAAGTGATTAAGCTGGCCGGGCACAGTGGCTCACGCCTATAATCCCAGCACTTTGGGAGGCTGAGGTGGGCAGATCACCTGAGGTCAGGAGTTTGAGACTGGCTTGGCCAACATGGTGAAACCCTGTCTGAACTAAAAATACAAAAATTAGCCAGGCGTGGTCGGGTGCCTGTAATCCCAGGTACTTGGGAGGCTAAGGCAGGAGAATCACTTGAACCTGGGAGGCAAAGTTTGCAGTGAGCCGAGATCCTACCACTGCATTCCAGACTGGATGACAGAGTGAGACTCCATCTTAAAAAAAAGGAAAAAAAAAAAAAAAGAAATGATTAAGTTTAGTGAGGAAGACATGTTGAAAGCTAGATAGGCCCAAACTAGGCCCCTTGCAAAAAACTGTTAGCCAAAGTGTGAATGCAAAGGAAAAGTTCTTGATGGGAAATTAAAAGTGCTACTCTAGTGTACACATAAATGATAAGAAAGTGAAACAGTCTTACTGCTAATATAGAGAAAGTTTTAGTGGTCTGGATAGAAGATCAAACTAGCCACAATATTTCCTTAAACCAAAGCCTAATCCAGAGCAAGGCCCTAATTCTTTTCAACTCAGTGAAAGCCGAGAGAGGTGAGGAAGCTGCAGAAGAAAAGTTTGAAGCTAGGAGAGGTTGCTTCATGAAGTTTAAGGAAAGAAGCCATCTCCATTAATATAAAAGTGCAAGGTGAAGCAGCAAGTACCAGTGTAGAAGATGTAGCTAGTTATCCACAAGATCTAGCTAAGGTCTTTGATGAAGGTGGCTACACTAAACAGATTTTCAGTGTAGACAAAACAGCCTTCTACTGGAAGAACATGTCATCTAGGACTTCCACAGCAAGAGAGGTGAAGTCAATGCCTGGCTTCCAAGCTTTAAAGGACAGGCTGACTTTGTTCCCCCTAGGCGTTAATGCAGGGTGACTTTAAGTTGAAACCATTGCTCATTTACGATTCTGAAAATCGTAGGGTTCTGAAGGATTATGCTAATTGTACTTTGCCTGTGTTCTATAAATGGAAAAACAAAGCCTAGATGATAGCACACCTGTTTACAACATAGTTTACTGAGTATTTTAATCATACTGTTGAGACCTACTACTCAGAATAAAAGATTGTTTTCAAAATATTACTGCTCAATGACAATGCACCTAGTCACTCAAGAGCTCTGATGGAGATATATAAAGAGATTAATGTTTTCTTTCTTTTTTTTTTTGCATGGTTATGGTTTATTATAGGGAAAGGATACAAATTAAAATCGGTCAAAGGAAGGGCAGAATCTGAAAGGACACCAAACATGAAGCTTCCGCTGTGCTCAGGACATTACCCTCTCAGCATCAATGTGTGATAATATGCATGAAATTATCAACCAGGGATGCTCATCTAAGTTTCTATGTTCAAAGTTTTTATTGGGGCTTGTATTCATTTCCTAAGGTTGCCATAAAAAAGTACCATAAACTGGGTGGCTTACATAACTGAATGTTTCTGTCCCACTGCTCTAGAGGATGGAAATCTGAAATCAACGTGTCAGCAGGGCCTCACTCCCTCTGAAACCTGTAGGGGACAATCCTTCTTTGCCTCTTCTAGTTTCTGGTGTTTGTCTGCACTTCTCACTCGCAACTGCATCCATTCCCATCTCTGCCTCCATCACCACACGACATTCTCCTTTCACGTGTCTCTCTCTTTTCATAAGGACACCAGTCATATTATTGGATGGTGGTTGGCTTTATCTTAACAAATTACATCCACAATGACCCTATTTCCAAAGGTCACATTCCATGATACTGGAGTTTAAGACTTCAACATATCTTTTAGGGGGCATATGATTCAACGCATAAAAGGCCTCCCTTACAATAAAAGGCCTCCCTTACATAGGCATGATTGACTGGTGGCCCACATGGCTGATAACCCTTTCCAGGTTGACAGTGTGGGCCTAAACCCCTACCCTAGATCACATGGTTAATCTTTCTGGTGTGTCCAGACATTGTCCAAAACAAAGACACTCCTATCAGATATGACACAGGTTGCCTTTCAGAAGCTGAGGACAAAGTCCAGAGCTCTTTTTGAGCAAGGCCAAATTCTTTACTACACAAAGCCTTAATAATTTTCCACTGATTCATCTTAAAGCTCTGTTTTAGAATATCAGAAGTAGAGAAAAAAATATAATAGATATGTACAGATGATTAAGATGACAATATTACATATAGTATTCAGTGGCAGTGGTCGAAATGACATCAGCTTCCTTAGTCAAATAAGTTTTAAAGCTTTGACTAAAAATTCACTGATTTTTTTTTCTTTTTTTTTTTTATTATACTTTAAGTTCTAGGGTACATGTGCATAACATGCAGGTTTGTTACATATGTATACTTGTGCCATGTTGGTGTGCTGCACCCATCAACTCGTCAGCACCCATCAATTCATCATTTATATCAGGTATAACTCCCAATGCAATCCCTTCCCCCTCCCCCCTCCCCATGATAGGCCCCGGTGTGCGATGTTCCCCTTCCCGAGTCCAAGTGATCTCATTGTTCAGTTCCCACCTATGAGTGAGAACATGCGGTGTTTGGTTTTCTGTTCTTGTGATAGTTTGCTAAGAATGATGGTTTCCAGCTGCATCCATGTCCCTACAAAGGATGCAAACTCATCCTTTTTTATGGCTGCATAGTATTCCATGGTGTATATGTGCCACATTTTCTTAATCCAGTCTGTCACAGATGGACATTTGGGTTGATTCCAAGTCTTTGCTATTGTGAATAGTGCCACAATAAACATACGTGTGCATGTGTCTTTATAGCAGCATGATTTATAATCCTTTGGGTATATCCCCAGTAGTGGGATGGCTGGGTCATATGGTACATCTAGTTCTAGATCCTTGAGGAATCGCCATACTGTTTTCCATAATGGTTGAACTAGTTTACAATCCCACCAACAGTGTAAAAGTGTTCCTATTTCTCCATATCCTCTCCAACACCTGTTGTTTCCTGACTTTTTAATGATTGCCATTCTAACTGGTGTGAGATGGTATCTCATTGTGGTTTTGATTTGCATTTCTCTGATGGCGAGTGATGATGAGCATTTTTTCATGTGTCTGTTGGCTGTATGAATGTCTTCTTTTGAGAAATGTCTGTTCATATCCTTTGTGCACTTTTTGATGGGGTTTTTTTATTTTCTTGTAAATTTGTTTGAGTTCTTTGTAGATTTTGGATATTAGCCCTTTGTCAGATGAGTAGATTGCAAAAATTTTCTCCCATTCTGTAGGTTGCCTGTTCACTCTGATGGTAGTTTCTTTTGCTGTGCAGAAGCTCTTTAGTTTAATTAGATCCCATTTGTCGATTTTGGCTTTTGCTGCCGTTGCTTTTGGTGTTTTAGGCATGAAGTCCTTGCCCATGCCTCTGTCCTGAATGGTACTACCTAGGTTTTCTTCTAGGGTTTTTATGGTATTAGGTCTAACATTTAAGTCTCTAATCCATCTTGAATTAATCTTCATATAAGGAGTAAGGAAAGGATCCAGTTTCAGCTTTCTACTTATGGCTAGCCAATTTTCCCAGCACCATTTATTAAATAGGGAATCCTTTCCCCATTTCTTGTTTCTCTCAGGTTGTCAAAGATCAGATGGCTGTAGATGTGTGGTATTATTTCTGAGGACTCTGTTCTGTTCCATTGGTCTATATCTCTGTTTTGGTACCAGTACCATGCTGTTTTGGTTACTGTAGCCTTGTAGTATAGTTTGAAGTCAGGTAGCGTGACGCCTCCAGCTTTGTTCTTTTGACTTAGGATTGTCTTGGCAATGCGGGCTCTTTTTTGGTTCCATATGAACTTTAAAGCCGTTTTTTCCAATTCTGTGAAGAAACTCATTGGAAGCTTGATGGGGATGGCATTGAATCTATAAATAACCTTGGGCAGTATGGCCATTTTCACGATATTGATTCTTCCTATCCATGAGCATGGTATGTTCTTCCATTTGTTAGTGTCCTCTTTTATTTCACTGAGCAGTGGTTTGTAGTTCTCCTTGAAGAGGTCCTTTACATCCCTTGTAAGTTGGATTCCTAGGTATTTTATTCTCTTTGAAGCAATTGTGAATGGAAGTTCATTCCTGATTTGGCTCTCTGTTTGTCTGTTACTGGTGTATAAGAATGCTTGTGATTTTTGCACATTAATTTTGTATCCTGAGACTTTGCTGAAGTTGCTTATCAGCTTAAGGAGATTTTGGGCTGAGACAATGGGGTTTTCTAAATATACAATCATGTCATCTGCAAACAGGGACAATTTGACTTCTTCTTTTCCTAACTGAATACCCTTGATTTCTTTCTCTTGCCTGATTGCCCTAGCCAGAACTTCCAACACTATGTTGAATAGGAGTGGTGAGAGAGGGCATCCCTGTCTTGTGCCAGTTTTCAAAGGGAATTTTTCCAGTTTTTGCCCATTCAGTATGATATTAGCTGTGGGTTTGTCATAAATAGCTCTTATTATTTTGAGGTACGTTCCATCAATACCGAATTTATTGAGCGTTTTTAGCATGAAGGGCTGTTGAATTTTGTCAAAGGCCTTTTCTGCATCTACTGAGATAATCATGTGGTTCTTGTCTTTGGTTCTGTTTATATGCTGGATTACGTTTATTGATTTGCGAATGTTGAACCAGCCTTGCATCCCAGGGATGAAGCCCACTTGATCATGGTGGATAAGCTTTTTGATGTGCTGCTGAATCTGGTTTGCCAGTATTTTATTGAGGATTTTTGCATCGATGTTCATCAGGGATATTGGTCTAAAATTCTCTTTTTTTGTTGTGTCTCTGCCAGGCTTGGTATCAGAATGATGCTGGCCTCATAAAATGAGTTAGGGAGGATTCCCTCTTTTTCTATTGATTGGAATAGTTTCAGAAGGAATGGTACCAGCTCCTCCTTGTACCTCTGGTAGAATTCAGCTGTGAATCCATCTGGTCCTGGACTTTTTTTGGTTGGTAGGCTATTAATTATTGCCTCAATTTCAGAGCCTGCTATTGGTCTATTCAGGGATTCAACTTCTTCCTGGTTTAGTCTTGGGAGAGTGTAAGTGTCCAGGAAATTATCCATTTCTTCTAGATTTTCTAGTTGATTTGTGTAGAGGTGTTTATAGTATTCTCTGATGGTAGTTTGTATTTCTGTGGGGTCGGTGGTGATATCCCCTTTATCATTTTTTATTGCGTCTATTTGATTCCTCTCTCTTTTCTTCTTTATTAGTCTTGCTAGCGGTCTGTCAATTTTGTTGATCTTTTCAAAAAACCAACTCCTGGATTCATTGATTTTTTGGAGGGTTTTTGTGTCTCTATCTCCTTCAGTTCTGCTCTGATCTTAGTTATTTCTTGCCTTCTGCTAGCTTTTGAATGTGTTTGCTCTTGCTTCTCTAGTTCTTTTGATTGTGATGTTAGGGTGTCAATTTTAGATCTTTCCAGCTTTCTCTTGTGGGCATTTAGTGCTATAAATTTCCCTCTACACACTGCTTTAAATGTGTCCCAGAGATTGTGGTATGTTGTATTTTTGTTCTCATTGGTTTCAAAGAACATCTTGATTTCTGCTTTCATTTCGTTACGTACCCAGTAGTCATTCAGGAGCAGGTTGTTCAGTTTCCATGTAGTTGAGCGGTTTTGATTGAGTTTCTTAGTCCTGAGTTCTAATTTGATTGCACTGTGGTCTGAGAGACAGTTTGTTATAATTTCTGTTCTTTTACATTTGCTAAGGAGTGCTTTACTTCCAATTATGTGGTCAATTTTGGAATAAGTGCGATGTGGTGCTGAGAAGAATGTATATTGTGTTGATTTGGGGTGGAGAGTTCTATAGATGTCTATTAGGTCTGCTTGGTGCAGAGATGAGTTCAATTCCTGGATATCCTTGTTAACTTTCTGTCTCGTTGATCTGTCTAATGTTGACAGTGGAGTGTTGAAGTCTCCCATTATTCTTGTATGGAAGTCTAAGTCTCTTTGTAAGTCTCTAAGGACTTGCTTTATGAATCTGAGTGCTCCTGTATTGAGTGCATATATATTTAGGAGAGTTAGCTCTTCCTGTTGAATTGATCCCTTTACCATTATGTAATGTCCTTCTTTGTCTCTTTTGATCTTTGATGGTTTAAAGTCTGTTTTATCAGAGACTAGTATTGCAATCCCTGCTTTTTTTTGTTCTCCATTTGCTTGGTAGATCTTCCTCCATCCCTTTATTTTGAGCCTATGTATGTCTCTGCATGTGAGATGGGTCTCCTGAATACAGCAGACTGACGGGTCTTGACTCTTTATCCAGTTTGCCAGTCTGTGTCTTTTAATTGGAGCATTTAGTCCGTTTACATTTAAGGTTAATATGGTTATGTGTGAACTTGATCCTGCCACTATGATATTAACTGGTTGTTTTGCTCGTTAGTTGATGCAGTTTCTTCCTAGCCTTGATGGTCTTTACATTTTGGCATGTTTTTGCAATGGCTGGTACCAGTTGTTCCTTTCCATGTTTAGGGCTTCCTGCAGGGTCTCTTGTAAGGCAGGCCTGGTAGTGACAAAATCTCTAAGCATTTGCTTATCTGTAAAGGATTTTATTTCTCCTTCACTGATGAAACTTAGTTTGGCTGGATATGAAATTCTGGGTTGAAAATTGTTTTCTTTAAGAATGTTGAATATTGGCCCCCACTCTCTTCTGGCTTGTAGAGTTTCTGCCGAGAGATCTGCTGTTAGTCTGATGGGCTTCCCTTTGTGGGTAACCCGACCTTTCTCTCTGGCTGCCCTTAAGATTCTTTCCTTCATTTCAACTTTGGTGAATCTGGCAATTATGTGTCTTGGAGTTGCTCTTCTCGAGGAGTATCTTTGTGGCGTTCTCTCTATTTCCTGAATTTGAATGTTGGCCTGCCCTACTAGGTTGGGGAAGTTCTGGATGATATCCTGAAGAGTGTTTTCCAACTTGGTTCCATTTTCCCCCTCACTTTCAGGCACCCCAGTCAGACGTAGATTTGGTCTTTTTACATAATCCCATACTTCTTGCAGGCTTTGTTCATTTCTTTTTCTTATTTTTTCTTTTAGTTTCTCTTCTCGCTTCATTTCATTCATTTGATCCTCAATCGCTGATACTCTTTCTTCCAGTTGATGGAGTCGGTTACTGAAGCTTGTGGATTTGTCACGTATTTCTTGTGTCATGGTTTTCATCTCTGTCATTTCGTTTATGACCTTCTCTGCATTAATTAGTCTAGCTGTCAATTCTTCCACTCTTTTTTCAAGATTTTTAGTTTCTTTGCACTGGTTATGTAATTCCTCCTTTAGCTCTGAGAAGTTTGATGGACTGAAGCCTTCTTCTCTCATCTCGTCAAAGTCATTCTCGACCAGCTTTGATCCGTTGCTGGCGATGAGCTGCGCTCCTTTGCAGGGGGAGATGCGCTCTTATTTTTTGAATTTCCAGCTTTTCTGCCCTGCTTTTTCCCCATCTTTGTGGTTTTATCTGCCTCTGGTCTTTGATGATGGTGACGTACTGATGGGGTTTTGGTATAGGTGTCCTTCCTGTTTGATAGTTTTCCTTCTAACAGTCAGGACCCTCAGCTGTAGGTCTGTTGGAGATTGCTTGAGGTCCACTCCAGACCCTGTTTGCCTGGGTATCATCAGCAGAGGTTGCAGAAGATAGAATATGCTGAACAGCGAGTGTACCTGTCTGATTCTTACTTTGGAAGCTTCCTCTCAGGGGTGTACTCCACCCTGTGAGGTGTGGGGTGTCAGACTGCCCCTAGTGGGGGATGTCTCCCAGTTAGGCTACTCAGGGGTCAGGGACCCACTTGAGCAGGCAGTCTGTCCCTTCTCAGATCTCAACCTCCATGTTGGGAGATCCACTGCTCTCTTCAAAGCTGTCAGACAGAGTCGTTTGCATCTGCAGAGGTTTCTGCTACTTTTGTTGTTGTTGTTAACTGTGCCCTGTCCCCAGAGGTGGAGTCTACAGAGACAGGCAGGTTTCCTTGAGCTGCTGTGAGCTCCACCCAGTTCGAGCTTCCCAGCGGCTTTGTTTACCTACTTATGCCTCAGCAATTGCGGGCACCCCTCCCCCAGCCTCGCTGCTGCCTTGCGGTTAGATCGCAGACTGCTGTGTTAGCAATGGGGGAGGCTCCGTGGGCGTGGGACCCTCCCGGCCAGGTGTGGGATATATTCTCCTGGTGTACCCGTTTGTTTAAAGCGCAGTATTGGGGTGGGAGTTACCCGATTTTCCAGGTGTTGTGTGTCTCAGTTCCCCTGGCTAGGAAAAGAGATTCCCTTCCCCCTTGTGCTTCCCGGGTGAGGCGATGCCTCGCCCTGCTTCAGCTCTCGCTGGTCGGGCTGCAGCAGCTGACCAGCACCAATTGTCCGGCACTCCCTAGTGAGATGACCCCAGTACCTCAGTTGAAAATGCAGAAATCACCGGTCTTCTGTGTCGCTCGTGCTGGGAGTTGGAGACTGGAGCTGTTCCTATTCGGCCATCTTGCTCCACCCCCGAGATTAATGTTTTCATGCCTACTAACACAACATTCATTCAGCAGCTCATGGATCAAGGTGTAATTTCTGCTTTCAAGTCTTACAATTTAAGAAATACATGTCATAAGGCTATAGATAGTGCCGTACGTAGTAATTCCTCTGATGAATTTGGGCAAAGTAAATAGAAAATCTTCTGGAAAGGACTCACCATTCTAGATGCCATTAAGAATATCTGTGATTCATGGGAAGAGGTCAAAAATCAACATTAATGGGAGTTTGGAAGAAGTTGATTCCAACTCTCATGCATGACTTTGAGGGGTTCAAGACTTTAGTGGGGGAATAAACTGCAGATGTGATGGAAATTGCAAGAACTAATTCTATTAATTCTATTAGAAGTAATTCTAGCTCTAGAATTAGAAGTGGAGCCTGAAGATGGTACTGAATTGCTGCCATCTCATGAAGCAATCATTTTTCATTTGCTATCATTTCAGAACTTGAAATGATGAAGAGTTGCTTCCTGTGGCAGAACAAAGAAAGTGATTTTTTGAGAGAGAATCTACTCCTGGTGAATATGCTGTGAATATTGTTGAAATGACAACAAAGGATTTATAATTTTTTTGTGGGGGGGGGTCTCACTCTGTCACACAGGCTGGAGTGCAGTGACAGGATCATAGCTCACTGAAGCTTGACCTCCCAGGCTCAAGCAATCCTCCCACCTCAGCACCCCCTGAGTAGCTTGGATTACAGGTGTACATCACCATGCCTGGCTAATTTTCTTGTATTTAGTAGAGATGGGGTTTTGCCATGTTGCCCAGTCTGGTCTTGAACTCCTGGAATCAAGTGATCCACCGGCCTTGGCCTCTCATAGTGTTGGGTTTACAGGTGTGAGCCATCATGCCCAGCAGGAATTAGAATATTTCATAAACTTAGTTGATTAAGAGGTGGCAGGGTTTTAGAAGATTGATCCCAATTTGGAAAGAAGTTCTGTGGGTAAAATACTGTCAAACAATGTCACATGCTACAGGGAAATCTTTGGTGAAAGGAAGAGTCAATTGATGTAGCAATCTTCGTTGTTGTCTTGTTTTAAGAAGGTGTCACAGTCACCCCACCCTTCAGCGATCACAACCCTGATGAGTCAGCAGCCATCAACATTGAGGCAAGACCCTCCACCAGCAAAAAGATTGTAATTCACTGAAGGCTAAATTATACTTGCTAGTTCTTTTTAGCAATAAAGTATTTAAAAATTAAGGTATATACATTTTTAGACATAATGCTATTACAGAGTTAATAGACTACAGTGTAGTGTAAAGATAACTTTCATATGCACTGGGAGACAAATTGTGTGACTTGCCTTATTGTGATATTTGCTTTATTGCAGTGGTTGGGAATTGAATCCATGTTATCTCCAAGACATGCCTGTACTCAATGGCCACTTTCTCTTAGTCTCCTTTGCAGATTCCTTCTCATCTTCACAATCACTAAACATTGAAATCCGCAGGATTCTCGCCCTTCTCTACCATGCTCACTCCTTCGATGACCTCATCTAGCCTCTTGGTTTTAAATACCGTTTATATTTAATGACTCCCAAACTTTTATCTCTAGTTCAGACCTTGTCTCTGAACTCAACTGCAACAAAAGTGCTCTGAGGAGAGGTGGAAGCTCTTGGGTTAGGAATCAGGGGGTAGAATGGGGTGGTGGTGGCAGTGGTGGTGGTGGTGAAGATGGTGGCAGAGTTCTTGCTTTGGTATTAGCCAAGTCACTTCACTTCCTCGGATTTGAGTGTTTCACTTTCTAAAACGAACGATTGGACCTAGTCAATATCTCCCAAAATATGATGTTCAAATGAACTACCATGCTCTGTTGCCTGGACCAATTGCAAGGGCTTCTGATCTGGTCTCCCTGTTCCAGCCCTTGTCCACATGACAGTGAGGTCTCATCATGGCAGCCAGCATGTGTTGTAAAGCCAGAAGTCAGATCAGGTCATTTCTCCGCCCTGAGCCCTTCACTGACTCCCATCTGACTCAGAATCAAAGCTAAAGTCATAATGGTAACTTACAAGCCTCCACATGCCCCTGCTTCCATCATCTCTGACAGTATCACTTGACTCCAGCCACATGGGCCTCCTTGCTACTGCCAGAGCTTGGCAAGAGTGTTCATGCCTAAGGGCTTGTGCACAGCTGGCACAGCTTCTTCCAAACTCCTGTTAATGTTGATATTTTGACCTCTTCCCATGAATCATGAATATTCTTAAAGGCATCTAGAATGGTGAGTCCTTTCCAGAAGGTTTTCAATTTACTTTGCTCACGTTCATCGGAAGAATCACTGTGTATGGCATGATCTATGGTTTTATGACATGTATTTTTTTTTTTTTTTTTTGAGACAGAGTCTCGCTCTGTCGCCCAGGCTGGAGTGCAGTGGCCGGATCTCAGCTCACTGCAAGCTCCGCCTCCCGGGTTTATGCCATTCTCCTGCCTCAGCCTCCCCGAGTAGCTGGGACTACAGGCACCCGCCACCTCACCCGGCTAGTTTTTTGTATTTTTTAGTAGAGACAGGGTTTCACCGTGTTAGCCAGGATGGTCTTGATCTCCTGACCTCGTGATCCGCCCGTCTCGGCCTCCCAAAGTGCTGGGATTACAGGCTTGAGCCACCGTGTCCAGCCAATGACATGTATTTCGTAAAGGCAGCTGCCTTGAATATTCCCTCCCCAAATATCGGGGGGCTGGTTTCCTACAAGTATTGGTTCAAATGTCACCTTATCGGGGATGACAATGAATATAACATAGCCCCCTACTGCTTTGTCATCATAGAATTGTGTGTTTTTCTGTTTATTGTCTAAGATCCCCCATTAGAATATGAGTGCAGGGATGTTTATGTGTTTATTGCTACATGTCCAGGCTAGAATAGTGCTAGACACTTAGCATTCAATAACATTTTGATAACTGAATGAATGAATGAATGAGTGAATGAATGAAATGAGAGGAGACAATGAGCAGATGGAGTGGAAGAAGGGCAGGCTTGGAGGGCCACATTTGCATGTCCCTGAGGGCCTGTTTGCTTCCACGTGGAGTAACCCCCTCCTATGTACCTGGCGATTTGTTGTCAAGGGGATGACTTTGCATCTGTGGTTTCTCTTGGTTCTTATGCCTGCCCTGAGGTAGGTATTTTATCCTAGCATTCTCCAGAGAAGGAAATTCAGGACCAGCGAGGCAGGGGCTTTCTCGAAGTCACAGCCTCTTAAGGCCTGGGTCTAAGTCAAGCACCCTTTTTCATTTCCTGAGCAGCCTTTGCTGTTGTGCTGTTTGAATTCTGGCTTTCACAGAGGGCTGGCGAGGATGGGGTGGGGAAGAACCGTGGAGCATGTCACCAAGGCCCTCACACTGGGCTCTGGGTGGACCCTTCCTTTGGTCCTGACAGCAGCACTTTCACAGATATTCTCCTTCATGATCAGGGAGAACAGTGGAAACAGAAGGCAAGCAGCACAGAAACCGCCCTCTCTAGCTCACCTTTCCAGATTTTAGACTGTGCCTCCCGCCACCACTGCCTCACCCGTAGCACCAGCCCTGCACTTAAGCAACTGCCCGTACCAGCAGCTCAGACCCACCCCTTACTCCCAGGACGATGCTGAGCAAGTTCCTTAACTGCTCTAAACCTCCTGTCTGAAAGGTGGGAATAATCATCATAGTATCGCCTTTGTAGGCTTGTTGCAAGGATGAGACAGTCTTGACATAAACAACTGTTACTCCTCCGGCTTCCAGCCTGAGAGGCTGGTTTCATCTTAACATCTTCCCACCTGCCCCCTGACTTGGATTCACTGCTGTATGACAGAGAACAGAAAAGTCAGGTTGCCCACCTAGAACCCCTCCATGAGGCATGGCTTTGCCCTTTGGTCTTCAAGACTGATCCCAATTCATATGTCACAGAAGCCACAGCATTCACAGAGGAAGACCTGGACATTCCTTTAGTAATAAGTGTCGTCCTGTCACACTGCGGTTCCTAAGTCTGGAAGCTAGAGTTCCTAAGTTTGGAAGAAATGGATTTCATAGGACAAGAATATGCCTGAGGGGATGACATGGGCACTCAGCTTTGGTGTACCTGTGGGGGTCCTCCAGGAGATCTTGCAGGCAGGTCTAGGGGGACACTAGCAAGGCAAGCCTGACTTGTGGGAGAAAGGTGGTGACTGGTGACAAAGGATGAGGCTCCTTCATAAAAGAAGGTGGTGAAGCCCATCGATGAGATGTGCAGGGAGGCCGGGCACAGTGGCTCACACCTATAATCTCAGCACTTTGGGAGGCCGAGGTGGGTGGATCACCTGAGGTCAGGAGTTTGAGACCAGCCTGGCCAACATGGGGAAACCCCATCTCTACTAAAAATACACAAAATTAGCTGGGTGTGGTGGCACACACCTATAGTTGTAGTTACTTGTGATGCTAAGACAGGAGAATCACTTGAACCCAGGAGGCAGAGGTTGCAGTGAGCTCAGATTCCTTGTTAAAAAAGCTGCCCAGGGAGAGCACAGAGCAGGAAGAGAAAAGTACAAACAACACAGCCCTGGGAGGCACCGTGGCAGGTGAACAGGACAGGCCTCACGTGCAGCAGACTCACGCTGGACTCAAGTCCTGCCCTCACAGACCTTCTAGAGCTGCCACATGCACACAGCATCCTTATCCGAAGTAGACAGGACCACAGGACAAAGAGAGCACCAACCGCGTCACTTGCAAGCATGGGGCCAGGAAGAGGCCATGAAAGAGGGAATCAGAACCATGTCTTGAACCAGAGGTAGGATATGGATGGATGATGGAGAGATGGGTAGACACAGCATTTGCAAGGGAAGGAAGCAGGGAAATTCAGGACATCTGGGAAATGGAGAAATTGGTAATATCTGGCCAGAGGTACCTATAGAATAATGCAGACTTGAATTAGAATGCAGAAGAATTTAAAAAGTGTATGGGTCACAGATTGAAGTTTAGGGGGATTTTGAAATGTATGCGATGATGGCAGACATGGAGATGGATATTAGTATGCAAGACACTTATCAGGCAGAGCTCCTGAAAGAAGCACCTGTGAAAGGGAAGAAAAAGAAGCAGAACTGGGCATGGGAGAAGCTGGTGTGCCTCACTGGGCTGTGATGAGGTCTCAACAAAGGACTCAGGCGACTTCACACGGAGGTGTGGAGCTTGGGAAGTCCTTCAGCTCTGTTTCCCTGTCAGGGGTGTAGTGGGCTGAATATAGGCCCCAAAAAGGTACGTCCTAGTCCCAACCCTCAGTACCTGTGGATGTCACCTTACCTGGTGTTTGCAAATGTAATTAAATGAAGGAGGTTAAGATCATTATCCTGTACTTAAGAATGAGTTCTAAATCCAATAAATGGTGTCCTCATAAGAGAAAGGAGAGACTGGACACTCAGACACGCAGGGGAGAAGCCCAGGAAAGACAGGAGCAGAGATGGGAGCGATGTATGTAATACATGCCAAAGAACGCAAAGAATTGCCTGCAGCCGCCAAATGCTTGGAGAAAATCATAGAACTGACCTCCCCTCAGAGCCTCAGGAAGGAGCCAACCAGATTCCTGCTGACGCCTTGATTTCAGCCTTCTAGTCACCACAACTTCAAGGGAACACATTTCTGTTTTATTTATGTGAGACAGAGTCTTGCTCTGCCCAGGCTGGGGTGCAGCAGCGTGATCTTGGCTCACGGCAAGCCATGCCTCCCAGATTCACACCATTCTCCTGCCTCAGCCTCCTGCGTAGCTGCTGTGTCCGGAATTGGTGCGTTCGTGGTCTCACTGACTTCAAGAATGAAGCCGCGGACCCAGGTGAGTGTTACAGTTCTTAAAGATGGTGTGTCCAGAGTTTATTCCTTCTGATATTCACACGTCTTCAGAGTTTCCTCCTCCTGGTGTGTTTGTGGTCTCACTGGCTTCAGGAGTGAAGTTGCAGACTTTCAGGTGAGTGTTACAGCTCTTAAAGGCAGCCTGAGGGTACATCTGGAGTTATTCATTCTTCCCAGTGGGTTCCTGATCTCCCTGGCTTCAGGAGTGAAGCTGCAGACCTTTGCAATGACTGTTACAGTTCATGAAGGTAGTGTAAACCCAAGGAGTCAGCAACAACAAGATTTATTGCAAAGAGCAAAAGAACACACCCTCCACAGCATGGAAGAGGGCCCGAGTGGGTTGCCATTGCTGGGTCTGGCAGCCTGCTTTTATTGCCTTATCTGACCCCACCCACATCCTGTTGATTGGTCCATTTCACAGAGAGCTGATTGGTCCGTTTTGACTGGGTGCTGAATGGTGCATTTACAAACCTTGAGCTAGACACAGAGCACTGATTGGTGCATTTACAATCCTTCAGCTAGACATAAAAGTTCTCCAAGTCCCCACCCAGCTGGCTTCGCTCAGTGGAACTCAGGAAGGGCCTGTGGGCAGAGGTGCCCACCACTTCCACATCACTAGCCCACACTCCTCAGCCCCTGGGTGGCCGATGGGACCAGGTGCCGGCAGAGCAGGGGGCTGCGCCCCTCTGGGAGATTCGGGCAGCGTGGGACCTAATGGTAGGTGGGAGGGCGGCTCGGGCATGACGGGCTGCAGGTCCCCAGCCCTGCCCTACGGGAAGGTGGCAGAGACCCGGAGGCCCTGCGAGAATTTGAGCGGTCACAGGCGGGCCTGCAGTGCTGGGAAACCCAGCGCACCCTCTGCAGCCTGGGTGCTAAGCCCCTCACTGCCCGGGGCCAGCGGCATCAGCCGGCTGCTCAGAGTGCGGGACCCTCCGATCCTGCGCTCACCTGGAACTCACGCTGGCCTCCTGGCCCGTGAGCAGCGCGCAGCCCCAGTTTCTGCCTGCGTCCCTCCCTCCACACCTTCTGGCAAGCAGAGGAAGTTGGCTCTGGCCTTGGCCAGCCCAGAGAGGGGCTCCCACAGTGCAGCGGTGGGCTGAAGTGCTCCTCAAGCATGAGCAGAAGGACGCCTAGGCCGAGAAGGTGCTGAGAGCAAGCGAAGTCTGCCAGCACATTGTCACCTATCACTGGGACTACAGGTGCCTGCCACAATGCCCAGCTAATTTTTTTTTTTTTTTTTTTTTGTATTTTTAGTGGAGAGAGCGTTTCCCCGTGTTAGCCAGGATGGTCTTGATCTCCTGACCTTGTGATCCACCTGCCTCGGCCTCCCAAAGTGCTGGGATTACAGTCGTGAGCCACCACACCCAGCCTGTTGTTTTAAATCAACGAGTTTGTGGTAATTTGTTGTGGCAGCCCAACGAAATGAATACAGGAAGCCAGGCCTTTCTACCATGCATGATCTGTCACTGGCTGTGGACTACCCAGTGACAGCCGGCAGGATGGGTGTCCTCTGGTGAGCCGGCTTTCTTCAGCCGAAGCAATCCTCAAAGGGGACTGACAGCTGAGGGCCATTCTCTGGCAGCACTCCCAGCAGCTGGGGTATTAGATTCTTTAGTCCTGAAGGGGATCTGGGTGGCACATAAGAGCAGCCACTTTCCTTACCCTCAGTTTTCCCATCTACATAGTGGGAATAACAATAAGACCTATCTCATAAGGTTTATTAGGAGATGAAATTAGATGATCATACTAATAGTGAACATTTACTGAGCACTCACTGTATACATGCCAGACACATCAAATATGTGAGTTCATATTCATCTGTTGCCCAACACATTGTAAGCCCCGGGCAAACAGTGCTTATTATTAGTGGATGTGTCCAAGGTCACCCAGCTGCCACAACCAGGACAGAGCCTAGATTTCCTGACTCTTGGGCAAATGCTTCTTCTGTAATAGGTCCCCTCTCTGCATGTACCTAATTATGTCTTCTTTTCATGATGGCCATAGTAATTTTATGCAATGAAACAAAATTTGTGCTGCACAAAAGAAATGCTATTTTGCCTCATCATCTGAACGGAAGAGCTGTGAGTTGTCTGAAATTCATTCACACTCTCTCAGGCAGACCCTGTGTGACCAAAGACATTAATTTGCAGGACAGGCTGGGGCAGGAGGGGCTGGGCTCAACTCTCTGCAGCCTACAGCTAATTGGCCTCTGCGGCCCCACGTTCCAGTCCCAGCATCTGCTGACTTGGCATTCCTAAGAAGAGGGGAGAGGCCAGATACTATCATTTTAAAGAGGACAAAGTGAAGGACAGAGAGATTAGCCGATCTGCCCCCTTAATTATGCGGTGAGCTCGCGATGGAGCCAAGAATTGAATCCAGATTTCTCAAGTCCCAGGTGGGTTTTTTCATCAGGAGGTTCTGCCACATTCCTTCTCTTGGAACCGCCCCCTCTCTGGATCCCAGAAACACATACCTGGGTTGAGTTCATGAGTGTGTGTGTCTCTCTTCCCTTCATGTTATCTTAATTCTTTAAAAGAAGGGAAAAAATGTGCTTACCCTTAGAAAATGATCACTTAATTGAGATTAGTAGGGATGATACACAAATTTCTTAAATGCTTTTTTTTTTTTGAGACAGGGTCTTCTGCTCTGTGGCCCAGACTGGAGTGCAATGGTGTGATCGTAGCTCACTGCATCCTGAAAGTCCTGGGCTCAAGCAATCTTTCTGCCTCAGCTTTTTTTTTTTTTTTTTTTTTTTTGGTAGAGACAGGTTCTTGCTCTGTTGTGCAGGCTGGTGTTGAACTCCTGGGCTCAAGTTATCTTTCTACCACAGCCTCCCAAAGTGCTGGGATGATGGTCCTGAGCCACTGCATCTGGCCTAACTGCTTTTAACCACCTTGATTTTTCAAGAATTTTGGGCCGGGCGCGGTGGCTCAAGCCTGTAATCCCAGCACTTTGGGAGGCCGAGACGGGCGGATCACGAGGTCAGGAGATCGAGACCATCCTGGCTAACAGGGTGAAACCCCGTCTCTACTAAAAAATACAAAAAACTAGCCGGGCGAGGTGGCGGGCGCCTGTAGTCCCAGCTACTCGGGAGGCTGAGGCAGGAGAATGGCGTAAACCCGGGAGGTGGAGCTTGCAGTGAGCTGATATCCGGCCACTGCACTCCAGCCTGGGCGACAGAGCGAGACTCCGTCTCAAAAAAAAAAAAAAAAGAATTTTGGCTTGACACATCCAGAGCCCAGATAGAAGAGGTCTTCAGATTTGACCCACGCCATTTCTTGCCAGAATAATTTATATATGGAGGCACTGTGCAAGTTATTAGCGTTAAAAGAACTTTCCTCTTCTAGTCAAAAATCTGAAATAAGATTAATATTGGCACAATCTGGGACTAAGAAGGGACACTGGCTATCCAGGAGTTTCCATAGGCCACGCGCCACTGCGGGCTTTCACCACTAGAGGGCGTGATCTGAATCGTGCACTCAACGTTTCTTCCAAGAGTAGTCGTTCCAAACAAGGTAATTTACCAAAGAATTACTTACTGTCAACGTCAGATACATATCCCAGTTATGTCTCCCCTCCCAACTAAATTCTAGATGTAAAAAGTATGGACAATATAAGAAACAAAGCAATTTGCAAACTTTTATCTAACTGACCACATTGTTTCTATTTTCGTTACTCTTTTTGGGAAACCGCCAAAGTAAATACCCTCCTGTGAGTTGGCTTGGGGGTTAGCCGGCTGGGGCTCCTTTGCCCAGCCCCTTTATCTCAGCCTGGATCTTCTTTGGAAACAGAAATCATTTTGTCTTCTCTCTTCTGGTGTTGATGTTTAGTCATTCTTTCCTTCAAAGAGCTGAGAAATCCTTTAAAAGCAAGACACAGCTTGTTGGTTAGTTCATTTGGTCATTCATTCATTCCATGGATGTTCACCAACATGAACATGCCATGTGACAGACTGTAAAGCTAATTCCTTGACCCCTTAAAATGAACAGTGTAAGGGGGAACCCTAATAGTTAAAAATGGGGAAATATAATGGAAGGGTGCTATGGAAACATGAATTCTACTTGCTCCTGCTCACCTCCACAAAGGTAACTGATCTTCCATACTCAATAGAGACCACACAGTGCTAGAATTACCATGGCACATCACCAGGTAATGATGCATTACCTCCAATGTTGCGTTTAAAAGTGTATTCCCTTTAGGCTAGACTTGAAGTACAAATAAATCTATTAGCAGGAGAGCAACAAAAGTGCTGTGAAGAGAAGAGTCCTGGGCTATCAGGCTAGGAATCAAGATATATTGGGTGGTGGGGATGGGGGTGGGAAGGGAGGTGACAGGTTGAGGGGGTGGGGCAGACTTCTTGCTTTTCTGTTAACAAATTGAGTGCTTGGCGAAGTCACTTGACTTCTTGAGATTCGAATTGTCCAGTATCTAAAATGAAGGAGTAGAACCTGGTCAACGTGTTCCAAAATGTGTCTCTTAAAACAGAAATCTTGAGAAAAATGGAATTTGGAGATCAGATGGGTTTGGAAAATACAGCATAATATGTGCCCCCTTTCACCCGCTCTCCCATGGTAATTCTGCATCACCTTAGCTTTTTAAAGGTTTGAGAGGTCCTAGAGTAAAAAGCCTGCTTAACTTTATTTAACCCAGTATTTCCCAAATGTATTTGCCTGGAGATTCAGTTTTATGTGATAGCTATTAATGTAGAAATGCTGGACTAAATATTCATTGAAAAGCTGATAAACATTTATTCAATGACTACTCTGTGCTAGGAAGCCATCTGTCTGGCTGTATTACATGAGTCTGTGAATTTTATGATTTAATCAAGTAAACAACATAGGTGGAGATTTTCCTGTAGGTTACATCTTCTAATTAATCTGTTCACAGTTTCCAGAAGATACTGTGTAGTATCATTAGTGGTTTTTCACATCTGTAGCAAACTTTTTCTTCACTTTATATTGGAGTTCAAAACAGATTTAATTCTTTTAAATGAACATGGCGAACAGCAGAGGATAAATAGTGTTGACCCCTTGCTGGTCTTAACTCCCCGTCTGATCATAGCTTGGACCAACCTTCAGATGCACTGGGCTCTTTTGAATATTCATGCAAATTTCATTTTTTCATGTCCCCCCCTTTTTTGGGGGGGGGTTTTAGGTACTTTAACAATTTGGGTAAAATTCAGTTAGTTTTAGAAAGGAGAAACTTTTAGTACATGTTTTCTTTTGTGCAGCTGATGAAAAAAATCCCCATCTGGTTAGCTAAAAAATAGAATCATGTTGTCTTTTGCCACTTTCACACAAAGGAAAAGGACATCATACAATCTATCTTTAGAATGTTCTCCCAGGTGTCTTACTCTGCAGAAACTTTAGGAAGTGAGTTTTGACAGAGGGCCTAGTTTCCTTTATTTTAAAGTCATTTTGCTTTAGGTTTTCAAAAGAAGACAGGGTGCATGAGAGGGAGGGAGGGGAGAGAATGCACACGGGCTATGGTGAAGAATCCCATTGCCGGTTCTAACTTTGCCTTACATGACATTAGGAGAAAAGAATAGGCAGGAAGTTGGAATCTGCAAGTAAGACATTCTAAAATCTGGATTCTGTATTCTTTTTTATTCTCTTAAATGGACTCAATGCTGCTGGTTGTAATGTCTAAGTGATAGCTGCTGATAAATATTATCTTTGTGAACACACAGCATCATCAAATGTCAGGTCTGCAGACTCATTTTTTATGCAAGCCCAGCAGATTTTTGTGGATATGGGCCAGGAATTTTAATGAAAGAAAACATCAAAGATGCAAAAGAAATGAGAATATTAGTCAAGGAAGATACACAGCGATGCTCTCTGATAACCCCTGGTATTGACATTAGAACTCTGTGGGAGCAACTTAAATAAACATCTGGACACCGAGTTTAGACATTTTCAGTGACAAACCCCAGACAGATCTTTTCGACTTGCAATAATAAATATTTCAGAGGCTATATGAATCAACTGAAAATCCTGTTTTCAATTATTCTAGTTTTATAAATAGAGCATAATTATTCAAGTATAGAATTTCTTTTGAAGATTAGGTGAATTTTATATTTCCTTTGTCCATATTATACTTCAGTTTTATTATTCATATCAAATTTATGTCTGTGTGTTCAAAAATAATATAGTTAGCTTGCCAGATACTATTAAATCAGAATCCAGCTGAGCTTGATTTTTTGTTACTTTATTTTCAGGAAAGACCGTTTTACAGCCCTCCAGTACTGCAGTTCCGTGAACTTGTCCAGCTTGGCAGCCCAGCTAAGGACACCCGTGGTAGTAAAAAAAAAAAGCGGGAAGATTGGCTCCCTGGCTCTTCTTACCAAACTCTGGTTGTTTGGAGCAGTTTGACCATCATTTAGCCAGCAAGGCACCGGAAGGATGGCGTGCTGGTAATGCTTCAAGAGAGCCAAACTTTATTAAAAACCTGGCGGAAGTAAATATAGCTAGGCAGTCAGTGACCAAAACTACTCGGATGGGCCTGTTGATTGCTATTGTAAATTTAAAAATATGAATACAGGCTTTTCTCTAGAAATTGAAAATAAGAAAGGAAAGCAAACTGTGATGAATTGCGTATATTACTTCCAGAGAGCCTAAACGTTCACATGTTAAAAGTTAGCATCTGCGGCAGGTAGTCCTTAATATTTATGATCCGCTCTGGCATTGAGAATGGGACGTGAGAGGGACATACTGGTTAGAGGCTGGCTTGATAACTCTTCGAGGCTTGTTACCTGGTGCTTGCCAGGGTATGCTTTGTGAAATAGTTATGTACACTCGTGCTCTTCCTCCCAGTCCCTGAACAGAGTGACACTCATGGACCGGGACTGCCTCATTCTTGGGTCTGACACAGATGCCCTTTTAAAATGCTTTGAATAAAGAAGCCCTAGTTCTGCTTCTGACAGTTTCAGGGGAAGGAAGCTTTCGGCAAGCCACGTTTCTATTTGTCCAGATCAAATCTATAATTCGATAATAGTAGCTAGTGTTCATTGAGCCCCTACTAAATGCAAAACACTTATTAGGACCCACTTTAAGGAAATACATGTATATAATATAAAAAGTCTAATAGAACTAGAAGGCTTATAATGAAAAACAGAAATCCTCTTCTTAGTCTCATTCTATCCCTAAAGCAACTACTTTGGTTGTTTCTCAGTTATTTATCTCCAGATTTATAAATAATATGCTTATACTGCTATTGTTTCATTTCTAAGATAGATATTATCTACTGGCTGAAGAGTGTGGTTTCGCTCTTATACTTCATCCACTCACATTCCCGTACACTTCTGCTCCCTTCATCCTTTCTATTTTAAATTAAATATCCAGTGTTTATATTATAATGACTATAAATAATATTTCTATTAATATTCTCAAAGCGTAGCGAGTGTCCTTCTTTACATGACTTGAGTTTGCTTTGGAATCTATAGTCACTTTGTTTAATTTTCTATGTGTCTAAAAATGAAGTCTCAAACTTTCCAACAGAAGCATAGAGTTCCTTTCTGTATTGTCAAATGAGTCAAACAAACTATTATTCCATTCTCTTTGACTTGGAGGCATCCCTGCTGGAGTTCTCTGTCCTGCACTCTAGCCCGATGGGTCTAGTGATCTACCACACTCTGTCATTCTGAGACTTCGCTTCACTCTCACTCAGGGAATTCTCTTTACCTCATTCCTGTATATGATCTGTTTTCTGGATCTCATGTCTTTGTCTTTCTCATTTTGCTCTCAAATGTTGACAAAACACATCTTTCAGCAAATATGAAAGTTGCAAAAAGGCAGCATAGGAGACAAATTTTTCTATACCTTGTATGTTTGATGATTTGTTTTGTAGTTTGGCTGGGTATAGAATTCTAAGTAGGAAATCATCCCCCACTTAGGATCTGGAATGTATTAATGACTCTACTGTCTTTTTGCTTCTAGTTATGGAGGAATTCAATGGCATTCTGATTCCAAATCCTTTATATGTGACTTCCCCCGTCCATTTCTCACTCTTCCTCTCTCTTCTGCTCTCAACATTTAGGTCTTTTTTTTTTTTTTTTTTTTTCTATAGGATATTAAAATTCCATGATAAACTCACTCAATCACTTTGGTGTGAGCACCCTCTACCCGTTCTTTTTTGTGGAGATGTAGGGAGAGCTGGTGATTGTTGGGCTCACTGAATCTAGGAAAGCCTGTCTTAATTTCTGAAAAATTTTTCTTCTTTTAGTTAGTTGATAATTTACTCCTTGCTAGTTTCTGTCTTCTTATGTTGGAACTTCTGTTAGTCAGATATTGGATCTCCTGGATAATTACTATAATATTTTAATTCATTATAGTTTTTAAAAATTCTCTTTGAATTATCTCTGTTTCTTTCAAGTGCTTCCCACCTGCCCTGCCCCATGCACCCCATTTGCTTTTGGTTTCTATCATGTTAGAGGCTCTCTTCTAATCTCTTCTATCCTTGCTGTCAGGTGAATTACTAAAAGGTTGTGGGGAGGTTCTGCGGGTGGGCCTGGAGTAAGAGGGCACCCAGCCTTTCTTTAGGAGATCCTCAGGTGTCAGCATCTGTCCCTCTATCAGGTTCTTTGGAAAGTCCCCTGCCTTTAGGGTGTGTCTCTGGCTGCCAGCATTTGAGGGATGGTGCTAGGACTCTCCCATTCAGCCTGCAGTCTTTCATTCTATCCCCCTAATTTTTGATAAATTGCCCCATCCTTTCTTCAGCATGTACCCTGTGTATGCTTAAGTGTCTACTGAGTGTCCTCGAGTGCACCCCTCTCTGGCCTCTCTCACCAGCTGCAGGGGTTGGACAAAGGGGTGTGGGGTTCTCTCCACACTTTCTGCAATTCATGAGCAAATCCTGTGGATTTTTGGCCTGCCTCTCAGTGTGACTTGCAGAGAATCTCACTGCCTCCCTCTCTGAAGCTTTCTAGGGTTCAGTGGTGTAAATTGGCCTGCTTTGCATTGGTTTCTCCCCTCTGCAGTTTCATATTAGCTTTCTTTACACTAGTGAATGGGTAGATGAGTTGGTATTTTTAATACTATTTTTATCAATCTGTGCTCATTTCAGCAGGGCTGCAAGGTAGAATGAATTTAAATGCATGTTTCAATCTGCATTGTCTAAGTGGAAGTCTTAAGCCATCAACACAACAACCTTATAACGTGAATATTATCCCCATTTTGCAGATGGTGAACCAAGCATAGTGTAGGCCAAACAGCTAGGAATTGAGAGTGTTGGATCCTAAGGCCAGATCTGTCTGACCTTGAGCCTTGGAGGACTGAACTTAGTCATCTCCAAAGCAGTGGTTCTCAACTGTATTTGACATTAGAGCCACCCAGGGAGCTATAAGACATGCTAATACCTAGGCCACACTGAAACCAATTAAATCAGAATATCTAAGGATGAACTCCAGGCACTGATAGTTTTTACAGCTCCCCCGGGAGATTCTAATGTGCATCCTGGATTGAGAACTGATGCTCTGAATGTTCTTCCAGCTCTAGGATTCTATCACTTTCCTTTTAGAGCAGAGGATTAGTGTGCAGTGTGACAGTCTGAATCTGTCTGGGAGGCTCCTCAGCCCATTTCCTCAATTGCTCTCCATCCTTTCCTCCTCCCTTGAGCCCTTTTTTACTGGCTCTTTAGGGTGTGTGGCTCTATTCAGATAGGGATGTCAGATTTAGTAAATAAAAATATGGGACACCTAGTTAATTTTGAATTTCACATGAGAACACACGGACACAGGGAGGGGAGCATCACATTCCAGGGCCTGTCCGGGGTTTGGGGGCAAGGGGAAGGGAGAGCATTAGGACAAATACCTAATGCATGTGGGGCTTAAAACCTAGATGACAGGTTGATAGGTGCAGCAAACCACCATGGCACATGTATACCTATGTAAGAAACCTGCATGTTCTGCACATGTATCTCAGAACTTAAAAAAAAAAAAAAAAACAAATTCGAATTTCAGATAACAACGAAAACTTTTTAAAGTATTATGTCACATGTAATATTTGTGACATACTGTATTTTACTGAAGAATTATTTGTTGATTCTTTGAAATGCAAATTGAACAGAGTGTTCTTTATTTCATCTGGCCACCCTATATTCAGAGCCCCAGTGTGCAGAGTAGTGGAGGTTGGTAGGAGCTTTCCTCTGGAAGTAGCCCACCTTTAGGCCCTCTGTGCTCCCCAGGCTCCCCTGCACGTGACCGCCCCTCCCAGAGGAGAATCCAGTGCCTGGGCAAAAATGATGCTCCCATTTTTCTTCCTTTCCCTCTTATAAGTAGTATAAGTATTCTCAATGTCAGTTTAAATGCTACCTTTTCCAATATATCTTCCCCACGTTTTCTGGTAAAGCACTTCATTTGGTAATCATTAACAGTTGCAGTTATGGAGTTTCATGCCCCCTGTTGTGAGATGGCACCTGCCCGCCTCCACCATGCGACTGAAAGCATCTCCAGGGAAGAGATCTTGTTGTTCACCTTCCCGTGCCCTCACCACTTGTGTCTCCAGGTTTCCAGGGTATAGTAGTAGCACATGGGGGCCCTTAGGAACGTGGTTGAGAAGTTACATCTTCATTGCCCCAGGGGTTGACTTCTCCCCTAACCCCTTCCTTTGGCAAATTTCCTTTTCCTGTCAAGCTAGACACTAGAGCATACACCTGAAGGAGGCACTCACTCTCAGGGAAGTGCACATTCAGGGTCTGTACTTGCATGGCCCTAAGACTGAGGGCCACCTTAAATTTTACACCCTTTGCCTGGCTTGCCTCACCCTGGGCTGGCCCTGCCTCTTTGGGAAGCCAGCACCCACCCCTTGGCCCAAAATAAAACAGGCCTTGGATCACTCAAGTAGCAAGGTGTGTTTCACAAGCTCCATGTGCTTGGTTTTTGTCCCCCTTGCCCATCCGCCACATGAGGATGCTGAGATCTGTTCCTTTGGTCCGTAGGCCACCATTGCATTGCCAGCACATGAGAGTCGGTGTGTGTGAAATGCACACCCTAGGTACACAGAATTGCCTGCAGACAAATATTTATTGACAGTTAAGAAAATGTAGTAACAATGAACATCAGTTCCTGTCCTCAATGTATATAAGAGTCTTAATTATATGCCTTTTATATTCTATGCCTCTCTGTTAATAAAAACATATTCCCTCCAAAAAGAAAAAAATCACAGAGCTTTCTATTCTGCAATACCTTGAACAGAAATAGGGTCATTGATGCCCTTAACAGACTGTGTTGCTGTAGACAGCCCTTAACCGTACAGACCTTGGTTTCTTCATTTGTACAATGATGGGGGATCAGATGAAACAATCTCTGGGACCCCTCTGTATTTTAAAACTTCCATAATTTTTCTATCCTAGTATTTTATTGTCTACTAAACTGGTACTTAAGTCTTATGAAGCAACAAAAATATTTCAATTTTGGATATCTTTCTTGGTTCATCACTTAATCTAGTTCCATATCCTGGCATACTGCTTTGTCTAAAACCCATATTTTAATTTTTTTAAATGCAATTTATCCCTTATAACTCTTTTTCATGTCCCATAAAAATGATGGATAAGGGAAGGTAGATAAAGCTGCAGATCAAACTGAGATTCTGATAATCTAATAAATGCTTTGAGCACCAATCTTGCAGTTTACGACCTCTTGCCAATTGATTTATGGCCCCGTAGTAAATTTTCTCTCTCACTTATCAAATATTTATTGGAACATCTTGTTCTTAACAGACAAAGTACTGTATAAAACATCTGTCAAAACAAAAGCCAATTCAATTAAATATCTTTTACTTCCAAATCTACTTCTCTGGTTCTCTCCAGCATCCGGATTGCAAAACAACAAGTTGTGTTATGCACAGTCTTTGAGCAAGTTTTCAGAAGCAAAAAATGTATACCATTAAAACTAAAGTTAATCTGAAAGGAGTGAAAAATCTCCATTTACTTCCCAGTGGAGGGCTGGCCCACCCAGTGATTCCTGATCTTGTCATCGGTGATGGCTCTGTTACTCATTTTCCCCTCACAGACCCTATAATTTGCAAGATTTTTTTGAGAAACTTCATTTGCTTGGTAGTCACTCATTTATTATTAATCCAAAGATGTATTCACCACTAGCTCCCCTTGTTAGTCAATGATAATCGACATCCAGTCACAGAGTTGATATAATTCCAGCTAAAACGAAGGAAAATAAATGTAGGTACAATTTCTTTTGGCATCTTGAAATACTAAAATAATCTAAGGGTCTCTCCATTACTGTCTTTGAAGAAACAACTAAGCAAGTGTAAACGGAGACATTTTTCACTCCGATTCTCTTTTTCTACTGTCAACTCCCACCAGAAAAAAAGAAAACGGCATTTCATTTTCCAAGAGCGGTAGCGGTAAGAGAGAACTTTGGGCTTTTTGTAGCAGAGATTCGCGTCTGTACTTCCTCGAACATTTTGTTTGTGTATGAGGGAGAAATGCTCCAATTCGTGTCCTCCACCCCTCTTTTTGACCTACCAAAGCTACATTCTGAAGGTCAGTTTATGGAAGATTTGAATGTGTGGCTGAGTGAGCCTGACTCGTAAGCTTTCCACAGTTTAAATTTCTCCAGAATTCAAGGTTCCAAAATTGTTGTTGCTAAATGCTCCCCAAATGTAGCATGGATCAATGACATATTGAAAGCATATGTATGTTTACCTCCATATTGATGTCATTTCCTATAACATCGGGAATTATATGTGAAGTGCAGGGCGGCGGGGTGCAAGTGAGGAGGTCTGACAAGCAGAAGCAAATGCAAAATGTATTCCAAGAGATAGCTCCATAGGATTTTCAGTGCTAAAGTTGAGAACTGAAACACGCACTCGTCTTAAAGAACAGAAAAAGCATTCTGTGGATGGACATTAGTAATACCAGAGCCATTCTCTCTTCCATGTATGAACATTTCTTTTCCATAGGAAATTTTGGAAATAGTCTTAGCTGGAAAGTCATATTAATTGCCACAGTCGTAGCTACTTTCCCCCTGGACTTAACCTTTCAATCGTGATATTGCCATTGCCCCAGGGAGTAGGGATAGAATAGATAACTTCAGTCAACAGATTTTCAAACTTGTTCCCTTCTGCCCCTTTTACACTAGTCCCCTTCCTGACCACTGAAGGGAAAAGGAGGAAAAAATGCAGGTTAGAATAATATAGAAGTGGAGTTTTACAAATGGTGGATTTTTGTCATTTCTGGCCTGGGTGGTCTGAGTTCCTCTGTGGACAGCGTATATTTTAATTTCCATCTTTAAAACTCAGCTACTGAAGGTCAAAAGTAGCTTTTTAAACACTGCAAATTGTCCTTGGGCATTTAGCATTTTAAATGTTAGCCCTGAGTTTCTCTAACACCGAAAAAGACTCCACTGAAAGCAGATGGACTTGCAAGTCCCTCCATTTGACTCCCACGGTCCTGGGGCCCCTCCTAGCAGTGCAACCTCCAGAGCAAGTCTAGAGCAAAACTGGGAGGAAGCAGTTTGTGCAGAAAGGCTGTGAAGTCATTACTTGCCATGCCCGTTTCCCCTGCCTTCTTCCTGGGTGAAGCACAGTGGCATCGAAGCTGCCCACTCAGAGACCCCTCAGGGCCCTGCCTGCCTGTTCCAGCTGCCGCCCTCACTGATCTGCTTTCCATGGGCCCAAGAGGCCTGACCCCGGGAGAGAATATTCTCCCAGATCAGTTAGCCCCCATTTGGTATTTACTAGCTAAATGATATTGGGCAAGTTGCTCAGCTTTCTGTACTTCAATTCCTTACCTGTACAATGGATTTTGTGCAGATCACATAATATGCCGCATGTAAAGCACTTAGTAGAGTGCTCAGTCCCTATTAAGGGGACAGGAAAAGTTAGTTCTTATTATTAATGTGATTAACAACGTTGGAGGGGAAGTGTCCGTGTGTGATAAGGTCTCAATATTTTCCATTGTATTTCCACATCCAGATGCGTTAGGCAAGAATGTGGAACCCCCCGGACCTTAATGGCATTGTGGGAGGCTGCCTGAGGCTGGAGTGTGTGAAAGGGAAGGAGGCCTTGGCTGCCTTTAGCAGCCACATCTTGAAAGGCCACAAGGTGGCGGTAAAACACGCCAGAGAGGGCTCATGAAGGCTCCTGGAGCTCTTTCTTGCTGGGTGCAGAGCCTTGGGGATACAACCCTAGCAAGACAGAGCCTGTTCCTGTCCTCACCAAGCTTCCGGTTTGGCAGGGGAGAGAGTAGCAAACAAATCATTGCCCTCCAATTCTCCAGCAGGGGTTTTCTTGTTTTTTCTATTTTACTGGCTACATGCGCCCAACCCAAAGTTTGGTCCCCTTCTCCCTGCTCTCCCCTGAGCCCTCTCTGTCATAAGTCCCCACTACACTCTTAGGCTCTGGTTCTTGAGCTCACCTACCCACTTAACCAAGTCTGGTCCCTGTAACTGTGCACAACCAGCAGAGAGTGAATTTGTTTTGTCCTGTAGATTCTTCATGTTTCTCAGTTTGGAGGTTTCAGGTTAGGGTCTGACTCAGTGGGTTCAGTTCCTGGGGAAGCTCTATCTCCCTAATATTCCTACTGAAAAGTAGTTTCAGGAATTCAGATAACATTGATTGAACTTGTAGTATGTGAGAAGCACTGTGCTAAGCACTCAATATGCATGATCTCACTTAGTTCTCTTAATCAACCTTTGAAATTGGTACTATATTTACCCTAATCTTATAGATGAGGAAATTGACACTAAACAACATGCCCAGATGTCAGAGTTTGTCAGCTGCAGAGCTGGGATCTGAATTCTGTTTTATGTTCTTTCTGGTTCCATGCAGCTTCTGTGGGGGCACAAGCACTTCTTTCCTGGCTTGAGGCTTGCCATTTCTGATGTTCACCTTTAGGCCATCCAAAGCTCTGTCTCTTTGATATTCTAGGCCTTTCTCAGCCAGGAAGCAGCCAGCCCTCTGTCCCCAGGACCTGTGTCCTGCCTGCTTCCCCTCAGTCATCCCAGTCTGCTCTCCATGCTGCCCCACTGGCTGGGATCTCTGGTCTCACCTCTGCCAAACATCTCTACACCCTCCCAGGGGCGGCTCAAATGGCACGTATGGCTTCTCTCTTCCACCTGGCTCTCCAGGACTGCCTCCCTTGCGTCTCCTGTAACACTGCACACTGGCCTGTGCAGGTTTTGTCTTTGTGTCTGAAGGGTCAGCTGTGCAAGCTCTTGTCTAGCTGTCTATTGTCCTGTGACTCCTAGCACTGAGCACCACACACTGAAGGCACAATTTTGCCTCGGGCCCAACGTCTGCCTTCGGCATTCAGTAGATGTGGTGAAGAAGCTGAACTCCAGGTATCCTGTTGATCCAGCCACAGTGGATGATTACTGCTGGTTTGCTTGAGTTTTGCCATGGCCATGTTGACCACTCAGTCAATAAATAAACCCCAGGAAACTGCTGACAACCCATGACATGATGCCTCCTTTGGCATCATCAATTACAAAATGTGCCATATTTGTCGCTTATCCTACCTCTTCCCTTGGGAACCCAGTGATCTGTTGCTTGTCCTTGAATACCGTCTCAAACCTGCTTGCAGAACCGTCATTCACACTCAGGTGTGATAAGTGATAGTTCTCCTTTTGCTCCTCTTGGTGGGGGCGTGCATCCTGTTTTAACTGGAACCAAAGCTGAAGAAGGATCGATGGAAGAATGGCAGACAACCTCAGGCAAGGGACCATGCCTACCTCCAGGAATTACACCTAGGCCACATGAGTTCATCTTTATTTTGACTTTTGATATTCTCTAAGGGATAATTTTCTGCGGAAAGATCTCAGGGTGGGGAGGCTGGGGCCCTGCTGACTGTGAGAGTTCCTTTGCCAGCTGATAAGTGTGTCTGTCAGCTCCCAAAGAAAGGGGCGCCCCATAACCTGACCTTGCTCTTCTCCTCTTACCTTCTGGGCAGCTCCTTCATGGGCTCCTCGCCTTCCTCTCACTCTCCAACAATGGGCTTCTTTCAGCCCCGGCCCCTTCCCTTTGCCATTTCCCTCTCCCTGAGCTCATCTATTCTCATGGTTTCATTAGCACCTCTTTGCAGATGACGGGCAAGTCGACCTCTTCAGCCATGACCCTTTCCTGTGCCCCAGACTGCATTTCCAACCGCTGACAGGACATCTCCACTCTCAGGTCTGAAGGCCCCTCAGTGTGCCCAAGGCAGCGTCCTCCATCCTCTCACTGCCTTCAAAATGACTTCCTCAGTGGGCATCTATTCAAGCAGGCTTCCTGCCAGGCTTCCTAGAGTCCCTGGCTAGCAACTTTGGAGTCAGTTATCAACTCTATTGAATGCTGGTCATGCATCAGGCATCAGGCTTGGGCTAAGGGTAGAGAAATGAATAAAAGTCACTGAGAGACCTTAAGGGACTCAGCCTAAAGAAGAGACATGCACGAAGAACTTAAGACAATCTCAAGATTGAGAGAGGTGTGCAGGGTGCTATGCAGGGCAGCATTCCACAAATGCTTCTTGGTGAGGAGGTCTCAGTCTTGGCTGGTCTTGCCTTCCCTTCCTGTTCCCACTGCCGCCATGTTGGTTCAGTCTCCTGTCACTCACAACAAGATTAACAGCAACGGTCTCTTCTCTGTCTCCTTGATGGTAAATTTCTCTTCAATGCCAACTAATTTCCCCAAAACGCTGCTCTTACCAGCTCTCAAGAAAACAATTCACTTTGTGCTCTATCCTTTCCCTGTGGCCTTACTTTATCACAGTGGTTAGCAGGTGAGCTCTAGTGTCAGGCTCACCATACTAGAATCTCAGCCCTGCTACTTAGTTGCTCTGTGATCTTTGACAAGATACTTAACCTCTCTGTGCTCCGCTTTCCCAATCGGCCAAATGGGGATAATAATAATACCGACTTTACTGAGTTGTAAGGACAGAATGAATTAATACAGGCAAAAATTATAAGCCCTGAATAAGTGGTAGCTATTATTATTGTTCTTTTCTATTGCTTTTAAGTAGAAGGGGCTCTTGGTTCCTTTAAGGCTTCCTCGAAAGCCTTGTGTAGTTTTCTCTCTTTTCTCCATGATGTTGCCCTTGTCTAAGACTGGCTTTTCTGGTTATGTTGCTCCTGCCCATTTCTCAGGGCCAGCTCAGTCTCCTTAACTTGAGTGAAATGTTCCCCAGTACCTGAAATAAATAAAACTTTCTTTACAAAAACACATGGTAGGCCAGATTTGGCCCGTGGACTGTAGTTTGATGAGCCCAGCTCCAGATGAGAGCCAGTTTGCTGGACAAATTCACTGCTCAGCAAGCCTCTCCGAATTTTCCTCCCAGGAACAGATGCATTCCTTGTTATTTGGACTCCAGTCAGCCCCGGCAAATGTTTCAGTGGCCTGGAGAGCTAAGGTGAGCAAGTGCTCCTTGCCTGACAGCTTTGTTCCTGAGATCAGCCAGAGCAAGAGAGGATGGGACCCAGGGGGCTGAAGACATTTAAGCAAAAGAAAACCAGAAGTTCTTCTCATCCCTTTCTTCCTCCCTAACCCACGGTCCATTCCCGCTGCCCTCAGCCCTGGTCCCAGAGGTAAATAAATAGACGTTTTATAACCACTTTGGACAGATTTTTGTTATTAAGAAAGGAAATTAAAAGTCTCTTAAGTGTAGATAATATGGAGCTTGCTAGACAAATTGACAATAGCCAGGAAATTTGAAACGCAGGGCTCCAAGCTCCTCCACCAGAGTGCCTTTCGTTTGTGATCTCTCTGGGCTTGCCTGGCTTCCGGGTGTGACGGTGCAGCCTCAAATGTTCTGTCAGTGGACGCCGTGGTTCTCTGTGAGAAACACATTCTGTGGGCTGTGCTGCTTTGCCCAGTATTGATGAGGCATTTGTGAGGACCCTTCCTCCTCCTCAGGCTCCAATTTCCCCTTTTTCCTCCTTGAAGCTTGGGGGAAGGCAATCAGCTCCCCAAAAAGAGCCCAAACCCCTAAGCTCTGGGGCACCCTCTTTTAATGGAATCCTTTTTTAAGGGAGACAGAAACATTTCTCTCGGGAACTGTCCTGCTTGCGTTCTCCATAACCCCTTTGGTTGTCACCAGGGGAGTAATTATAATTTAAATCGATGGGTACTTGAGAGAAGGCGAATGATTTGCCCTCCCTTAGCACTTGACATTTTGAACATTGGACAATGAGAGGTGACTTTGTTTATTTATTGAGCTATTATGGCTTAGTGCTTAGAGGAGTTCCTGCCAAGAACGGAAAGAAACCTCCTTTTTGGATTATGTCTTTAAGCACGAATTGCTTTGTTACTGGTCAATATTTGGGGGCAAAATCCAGTGAAAGCTATGTTCATTTGACATAGCATACATTTCCCTCTATCTCACTGAGTATGCTGAAAATAAATGCTGTCTTTAGTATTTCCGACATCTGGTCTTAATATTTGAAAGTCTGTGTTTCATGTGCTTTTTTGATAGACAACATTTTTTTTTGTGGAGCATTTTGTTATTAGAGTATGTGAAATGTTGATATTAATCTGAGCTGCCCTGGTCTTCATGGAACACAAGGCCAGTCTGAAATGATCCTTGGGAGCATCTTTGGGAGAGTATTTTTGGGATCAAGCAACATATTTTGACATCCTTCCAAGGGCATTTGACTGTGTTTTGTGGAAACACTGTGTACATTTAACCCGGAGGACCGCTAGGCACGTTCGCTGCTCACATCCAGTCTCTCCAATCAGTGTATCTGGTGCTACTATGGCAGGAACATTGACAGGTTCAAAGAACAGATGTCAGGATTGACCTTCTCCACTCCGTGTTCCTGGACCCAAAGGAACTGAAGGGCTCTGTGAGTAGAGGGCTGAGCTGTGTTTCGAAGGGGACTTCAACTCTTTCTGGATTTGAATGGACATAAAAGCTGAGGCCTATTCTCAAATAGGCTGGCTCGTGCAGATTTTTTTTTTTTTTTTTTTGAGACAGGGTCGCACTCTGTTACCCAAGCTGGTGTGCAGTGACACAGCCTCAACTCACTACAACCTCTGCTTCTTGGGCTCAAATGATCCTCCCACCTCAGCCTCCCGAGTTGCTGGGACTATAGGGGCACACCATCATGCTTGGCTAGTTTTTGTGTTTTTGTATTTTTGCAGTTTCATCATGTTGCCCAGGCTGGTCTCGAACTCCTGGACTCAGGTGATCTGCCTGCCTTGGCCTCTCAAAGTCCTGAGATTATAGGCATGAGCCACTGTGCCTGGCCCCATGCAAGCAGCTCCACAGACTTGGCCAGGTCTGATGGGTATCAGCACTCTGGTCATATGCAGAATGATGTCCACTATCACTGTTAGCTGCTCCAGGAAAAGAACCTACTGATGAAAGTAAAATGTAAAAAGTTCATGAGAATTAGGGTGGTGTGAGAAGGTATGGTGAAGTTAAGGCAAGGGATGTGACAGTCAGCAGCATTTTAGACTTGGAAATTCTTAGACCTGGCTAAGGTCACAGAACTAGTTATCATTAACTAGACTAGATCATGGGAGCAGAGCTGGGTGTGCCCACTTACAAATCAGCGGGGACCAGAATAGAGAATCTTATCATCCCTGGTCAGAAATGCTGATTGCATTTATGCATATTTTTTTCTTTCTCATATAAATGAATAAAGTGTCAATAAAACTTTCTAATGCAGATTCCCTAGAAGAGTGAAGAAGAGCTAAGACCAGGACATTGAGAACCTTAGGGACATAGTTAAGTATTGACTCCTGCAGAACGGTCACCTGAAGCCACCTCTTCTCAATCTTCCTTCCATTGCATCTGCTTCATTGCAAGAGAATACTGTGGTCCTGTGTGGTTTCTTTTTTTAAAAAAAATGTACAAGTCTACTTTCAATTAAACTTCATTACTGAGTTCTTGATTCCCAGATGCTCTCTTCTTAAGTTCACTGAAGAAGAAAATTAAATAGAAATGCACACTGTATAAGAGACATTTGTCATCCAATTGAATATATTAAGGTAGAAACCCTGGATGAAAAAAAATCCCAGAGCATTCTTGGTCATAGTTTGGTGGTGCCTCAAAAGACAAAAGATCTTGTAATCTTGTAATTTTGTAATTGTGGCAGTCACTTGTAAAGTGACTGCTTTAAAAGATCTTGTAATTTTGGCCGTCACTCATGAAGTCTTCTTATAAAGCTACACGGTTGTCTTGAAACCATGGTGGCTTTGCCCACCTTGTTTAAATTCTACTTGTTGGAAGAATCTCCAAGACATGTGGTTAAGAGAAATGACCATGGTGTAGAGCAGGGTGCATAGTATATAGCTATGTGGTTAAAATTAAAAAGAACATCTGTAACTGTGCATATATGGAATAAATAGTGAAAGATATACAAAAGCTGGCAAGTTTGCATCAGGGAAGATGAGCCCAGTGGCCAGGGTCCAGGGTAGGAGAGGGACTTGCTTTTTACTGTAGTCTTTTCTATCTTTTGAAATTTATACCATGTACCTGCATTATCAGTTCCAAAAAATTAGTTGAAACCAATAACTGAAAAAATAACTACTTAATGAGCCCTCTGTCTACCCTTTTGGAACCCAGCTTTCTAAAAGAAGACAAAATTTACCAAACCAACTTATAGAGAAAAGTACTCTCACCCCTAGCTCCTTTCTATTCCCTCACTGACCTACCAGCAGAACCACCCCCCCAATACCAAGATTTTTAATGAAGTTAATTTTTTTTTTTACTTTTTATTTTTTCTTTTCTATTTTGATAACCACTTTCTGTGAAATAATAATTTTTTTCAAAACTTGGCTCGTATCTCCTTTTATGTTAGCAGTCGTGGCATAGGAAAGCTGTCCGCAGAATGACAGACATCAAAAACAGTTTTCTGTTTAGACGGATAGCTCTAAATGCGTGCAAACAGGTGCCTCTATGTGTGGAAGGAAGACATGCTAGAATATTTGGGGTCCACCTACAGGGGAATGAGCTAATTTACAGAAGAGAGAGACAGGCTCTGCACTGAAGGCCAGGGTGAAGGCATATAGCTAATGATAAAATAAATGAACGTGACTTTCTAAAAATGTCATGGGGGAGAAGGAAATGAGGAGGAAGGGAAAACTGGCCTCTATAATCCTGTAATGTTACAAATATAATTGCCATGTGACTCAGATCTTCTCAACGGTTAGAGGGCGTAGGTCACTTTTTTAGTGGTGTATCTTTGTCATTAGAAGAAGAATAACTTGGAGGAAATGATTTCACCCCAGAGTTTAAACTCCTTGGTCAGTGCCTCATTTTCTTCCGTAGATCCATAGGAATCTCCTGGGACTGCAGTGGAGCCTGTGCATTTCCTGGAGTAGGGCTTCTGGGGGTTTTGGTTTGGATCTATGGTGTTGCTCTCTTGGGGACAGAAAGTATATGGATGGGGCACAGGCGCAGAGACAGGTTGCTCTGTGTTTCATTCCCATGCTGCCACTTTCTAGTGGTGTAGCTTTAAATAAGTCACGGGACATTTGTGGCTTTGAGTTTTTGCATCTGTACAGTGAGTTACTAATACTAAGCTGGAAGGGTGCTAAGGGGACTCTGTGAAAATTGGTATCCAGCTCTAAGAAGTGTTTCCTTTCCCTTTGCAGAGAGTGCTAGGAGGGAGACTGCTGTCCCCACGACGGCTGCAGCCCCATTCCTTTTTCCAAGCTGCCTGGGTGAACATTCCATCCTGCCGTTCTGTGGAAATTGATGAGTGCTTGCTCAAAGGTCGGTGATGTACTGCAGACGGCATCACCTGCTAGAGACAGAGCTTTCTCAAGAAGCACTTTGATTTCCTTTACTTCCCGAACTGCTGTTTCACAGTCTCTCAGTAGATGTCAGCAGCACAACAAACATCTCCGTGCTCATCACAGAAGCAGGTTGGTTCAAAAACTTTTCCAATTAAAAAAAAAAAATTAATTCCTTCCTTTGCAATTTTCTTCAGAAGCCCCAGAACCAAAATGGTAAGATCTAATGGCTTCAAAGTAGATTACTGAGAGGATTACTCAGGGTGTGTTTGCATTTTAAAGACAACCTTTTATTCCCTGTAATGAAAACATCACCCCTGAGATGGCTAGGGATTACAGCAACCTTTTTGGAATTTTCTGCAAGTTTATCTCACATTTACACTCTAGGCAAGAGTGAAATAATAGAAGATGTTCAATATTTTGCTTCTTCCTGTGAAGTAAATCAAAACCCTGGGAATGGTTTCCCCCACGTTAATTAACTTCTGTCTCCTCATCTCTATCTTCATTATATTCAGTTAACCCACTGATTGCTACTACAGACAACTGCCATGAGCTCAAAGAATAAGACAGAGTTTTCTCATCAGAATGAAAGAGATGACTTGAGCTGTTCTGGAGGCTGAGGCTTGAGAATCACTTGGGCCTGGGAGGCGGAGGTTGCAGTGAGCCCAGATCGTGACACTGCACTCCAGCCTGGGTGACACAGCAAGACTCCATCTCAAAACCAAAAACAAATACACAAACAAACAAAAGAATGAAAGGGATTATTTGAATTTGTGCCCTAGCAATATTTTGAGGTGATGCCCGCCCAGGCTTTGCTTATGACATTTCCTAACTAAGCCGACTCTCCTTCCTGCTCCCTCCATTCTTGCCTGCCCAGCCCGAGGTATGATAGAAGCACGGTCAGCACTGCTAAAGGTAGGGATGTCTCTATTTATTTACCTACCCTTTTGTCCCCAGTAATATAAAATTTTGCTCCAAAACTTTACTTGAGATTAAATTGGCTCTTGGGTTTTATATTTACCTTGCTTCTGTTCCTCATGGCTTTTTACTGTGAGGAAGTTTGCTCCTTGATTCGTCATGTTATTTTTTGGCATTAATGTTCATTTCTTGCTGTTACATTTAAATGGTATGTCTCTTGATCACTGCATTTTTCGGTGCCCTCTTCAATTTTACATCAAGGAGGGTGCCTCACTTGCTCCCCCTAGTCCTGGCCCTGGGAAGAATGTGCCACCAGGTTCATCCACAGCAGAGAGGGGCCCCATGGGCTTCTCAGAGGCCCCATGGGTTCCCAGATGGGCAGTGTTGTCTTACCCACTGTCTTCAGGAGGAGCTAGCCTTCCTTGGGAGAAGGCTGCTGCGCCGCAGGACTGAGTGCGGGACTCGCAGGGCCTGTGGGGGGAGCTGGAGCCTGTGTCTCTGCACACAGCGGGCGGCCGCTCTGATTGCCCATCTAAGGAAATGCTGGGGTCCTGAAGGAGTCAGCTGATGTAAACTCCTACGGCCTTTTGGTGAGAAACCAAAAGCAAAAGCAAAGTGTGTTTCTCTATTTCCAGGATTAAAATCAAGCAAAAACAGACTTTTCCTTTTTTCTTTTCTTTTTTTTTTTTAGGTATGTGGCGGCAGTGGGATTGCCTGTCATAGGCAGCCGGGGAAGCGGGCAGAGGATGGGTCCTGCCCAGCGCTGGGTAGTTGCCAGCTGGCGGCTGCAGCAGTGTTGCTCCTCAGACCCAGGGCCAGAGCTGGCAACGTCAATGGCAGGGAATAAAGCTCAATCGGGACGTGGTGCCAGGAGCCTGGCTGAGCAGAGACCACACAGTCAGGGCTGCCTTCTCCCTGTGCGCCAGGCTCGTTTGGATCTGGGACCGCAGGTGCATATACACTTCTTGTAGATTTCTTATTGCAAAGGCAAGAGTGGACCAGAGTGTTGTTATCAACATGGTGTCATGAAACAAGGTCAGATTTGGATGTAGAAGGCCTGATTGCAGGCCCAGCCCTACCTGTGGCTGGTTGTGGTGCCTTAAGGAAGTCACTGGGCCTCCCAGAGACTTAACCCCAACCTGCAAATTGGGAAGAATAGAATTTATGCTGCTCACCCTAGAGATATTCATGAGACTTGACTAGTTAATATTTGCGAAGGTGAAGGCGTGTATAAGGTATAAAGACTCCACAAATAGTGGCATGATTGCTGTTGTGGTGGTTATTGTTATTATCATTTGCTCCAGCTCACAGTCCATGCTCTTACTATGTTGCTTACTGTCCTAATTAATTAGGGAATTTACTATATATATCTTTGAGCCTGCCATGATGCAAGGTTCTGTGCTGTAAAGCAGATAATGTCTCTTCCCACCAAGGGCCTAGTAATAGGACAAATATATAGAAAACTCGAAGGCATGCTAGAAAGGGACACTATTTCAGGAGAGACAAGCAAGGGAGGAGCTGTTGCTTCCAGCTGGAGGAATCCTGGAAGATCTCATGTGGAAGTAGTACTGGAGCTGAGGTGGTAAGAAAGCGGGGACATTTGCAGAGTGAGCTGGGGGGATGGGAAGGCATTGCACAGGCAGGCAGAAGCTGGGCCCTGCTGGGGAGTCCGTAGGGAAGCTGAGCCCTTCTTTGGTTGGACTGTGGGCAAATGAAGAGAATAGTGGGGCAAAATGTTGGAAAGTTATGTAGGGGCCAGTCTGGTGGGGGTTGGGGATCTGATAGAGGTTGCTGTGGCTTGACTAGGTTGCCTCTAAAATTCAGGTGTTGCCAATGTGATATTATGAGGAGGTGGGGCCTTTAGGAGATGATTAGACCACGAGTGCTCCTCCCTCATGAATAAAAGAGGCTTTGCTAGCGTTGGGCTTGCTTGCTTGCTTTTCCACTGCTTGAGGATGTAGCCCTCGTCAGACTCCAAATGCTCGTGCCTGGATCTTGGACTTCCAGCCCTCAGAACTGTGAGCAATAACTTTCTGTTCTTTATAAGTGACCCAGTCTGGTATCCGTGATAGCAGCATAAGTGGACTAAGACATGGGGGAAGGAGCGTGGGCTTGGTTACTTGGGCACCTTTGTCCCTGAGAGTGAGCAGGAAGCAGCAGAATGTGATGTCCGTATTAAATCTTTGTGAGTAGGACGCAGGTCCTCTGCTGGTTTTTCCAGGCCTCGGATACCACTGTTGTGCATCATTTTCCTTACGGGCCTCACTGGTGTATGCTGATGGGTGAACCCTCAGTGAGGGTGTCCAACGTGCCTTGGATCAGAAGATCCTTTATCTGCTTCCGCAGGGCCTTGGGGGCTCAGAATTTGAACAATCCAGCAAGTCTATGTCGTGCACCTTCTGTGATTCAGGCTCTGGGCCAGGGCCTGGGGTTCCAACTGTGAATGAGATTCAGTTCCTACCCCAAATCTAGTGGGAGAAAGAGTTGGGATTTGGGGGCTGTCATGCAGGGTGGTAACTGCTAACCATGGTGTGGGGGAGCACAGGGCTGGTCCCTAACGGAGTCTTGGGAGCAGGTTGAGAGCAAAGGGTCAGGAGGGATTTGGAAGGGAGGGAAACTGAGCTGCAACCTAGAGGCTAGGTAGAGTTACCCAGGTAAGGTAGTGGAGATGGGCCAGGCAGGCTAAGCATCCTCCAAGGGCTGAGAGGGCAGGATGTGGGGAAACTTGCAAGAATCTGAGTGGAGCTGGAGCCCAGCATTCAGGGACTGATGCAGTAGGCAGGTCAAAGTGTGAAATTTTCTTCTGAGGTCCCTGGGGCTTGTTGGTTTGATTGTTGGAGAGACTTGGTCAGATTTACCCTATAGAAAGGAGGCTTTGGGCAGAGTGAGGATGACCTGAGAATTGGCACAGGAATGCCAGACATATCATAGATTCCAAGTAGGATCAATAGGACTTGGTTTGAGGTTGGGAGTAAGGCAGAGGGAAAGTCAGAGACTGACACCTACTAAATTTCATCTTAGACCTCTATGCTAAAATGTTGTCTGCAAGGATTTTAGATCAATTTAAATGTAATCCTCTATTCATTTCAAATCTGATGGGTCTTAAATGCACCCAAGTGTTCGAACTTCACAACTGTGATCTTGATGGTTTGCGAGTGCTAGTGTTGGACGTTCCCATACTTTGCGATGTTAGCACTACAGAAGGGACCCTAGAGAGCAATACCCAACCTCCTCTTTGTACAGATGCGGAAGCCAAGGCCCCTCAAGTAGAAGAGGCTCATTGAAAGTCTCTGACCTTAAAGTAGGTGAAATGAGTGGCTGGGGCTGGGAGGTGTTTGCTCACCAGGGTGTCGGGGAGGGCCTCACCTTTCTCCTGGCCTTCTGTGTTGGCTGTCAATACGAAGCCCAATGTCATCTCTGCCTCCACTCTATGTATATCCCCAAGTTGTGTCTGCTGGAAACAGAAGCTGATTTCAGGGCATCCCCACGGCAGTTCAGTGGGGCTGACAGTGTCTCCCACGTGCAATGCTATGGAGCAGCCATCACTGACCTCAGCATTGCTCTGCTCTGAAAAGCCTTCGGATGTCATGTGTGCCTGGGAAGTGCTGCACCCTAATCATCTCCCTCTTGGCCACTCACAAGACGTGTAGTACACTAAGGCATCTAAAGAGATGCTTACTTGGCTTAATTTAGCCCAGTGTCTCCCAATCTTATTTATCTATAGAATCCTTATTTTTTCTATTAGTATCGCAGGGAAGCAGATTCTGAAGAACGCCTGGGGAAATGGTCTCCAGGTGGTTCTAATACAAGGCAGATTGAGGCTTTGCTACGGTTTACGAATTCCCCCAGGTGATTCATATGCACACTTAAGTGTGAGAAGCCCTGTTCGAAGTCACCTGTTCTCAAACGTGGCTGACCATGCATTGGAATCAAGTGTGGTGCTTTCATAAATACAGATACCCGGGTGCCATTGCCAGTGGTTCTGGGGATAAGGGTGTGGGCGTAGTGAATTTTTAACACTGTGGTATGGTAAAATAAGTGTAACAAACTTTATCAGTTTAATAATTTTTCAGTGTACAACTCAGTGGCACTAAGAACAATCACAATGTTGTGCAACCATTATCATGTCCATAACTTTTTCATAATCCTAAACAAAATTCTGTACTCAAATAGTATGGGCAATGGAATTTTTAAAAGCTGTGCAGCTGATTCTAAATGCACAAGGGTCTGAGACCCGATGGTCCAGACAAGCTGATCAATACATTTAGAATGTTCACCAAAGGCTGTGAGCCCTTTCAGAGTGAAGCCTGGGATTTGCACACCAGAAGACTTTCATTCAAACATAGACTTTCTGATGTTGGCAGGTCAATGTCTCAGAAGGTCTGTTCCATATACATAAATGTGCAATAATACCTTGGAATGTTGTGGCAACAATTATCTGAGAGCCTAAGGAAAGCATCTTGTCCAGCGTCTGGCCTCGAAATGTTTATGAAGAATCGCACTTATTATGCTATGTTATTTGGAAAGGCAGTTTAGCATTGCAAAAATAACGCAGGTTTTGGAGGTTATCTGAGACACCTGAAAAATCCTGGCTTCAATTATTTAACAAGAACGGGTTATTGTATCACTCAGAACCTGATCTCTTATCTGTAAAATGGGGATAACACTACCCATCTCACCTCATAGTATTGTGGCAATTAAATGAGACAAACACGTATGGTGCCTGGCTCACAGTAGGTGCTCAACAAAAATGGTGGTAGTTATTTACCTATGGGAAATGTGTCATTATTATGAATGGAGTGCTGCAATTTTTGCTATCATTTGTTATCCAAAGATAAAAGAATCATAGACTTTTAACACTGAAATAGTTTTGAGATGATAAATTATTGAGGCTTTGAAATATCCCCCTTTTATGCAGTACCACACGGGAAGCAACTGTTACGTAGTTATTAGAGTTCAAATATCTGGGCTGTTATTAGTGGTTTGTTGGGAAAGTTAAACTCTCAGGGAATTGGTTTCTTCATCTGAAAAAATGGAACACCTAAAAAATGATGTATGTATATCAATACATGTGTGAATTTGAATAGGGGAAGTTTTTCCAGTGTCATGGCTTTCAGGGACCTATCAAAATTTCGTTCTTTCCATTCCCCATGATTTTGCTAAGTTTCCAAGGACCAGGATAGACCTCCTCCACTTCCCTGCTGTCCCCAAATCAGGGCCTCTTCCATTTCCTGAAGGAGTCTGACATACGCATAACACTGTTAGTAGTCATCATCTTGTTCCCACAGATATCCATTAAATCAAAAATTCTTTTCGGCATCCTCTCCATTGACTCTGAACCCTCAATCATGTAAAGATCTTTCCTAAACCAGGATCAATTTTGTTTGGGCTAAGATGATTCTGGTAATACATACACAGTCTGAACCTCCTGGAGGAAATGTCAGCATGTTATTAATACTATTCAAAATATATACTGTCACATATGTTTTCCAATTCCTAATCATACGTGTCAGTTTATTCGGTCACTGTGTGGCATGTGGGATTATATTTGTACTTCTCGTGCATGCTTTTTACAGTATTGTAGTCAGGATGAATTATGCTTGAAGGTTTGTAGACTTTTTTTGTTCTTGATGGCCTAGCTTTGATTTATCATCAAAATGACCTTGGTTACATGATTAAACCAAATGTTATCTTCTTTTCATGGATATTTTGGAATGTATCATGCTGATAAATACTAGTGATTTAAGATTGAGCACCAGGCTAAAAAATGTCTCTTTTGTTGCTAGATGTTCTATTTAAAAGACATCAATGAAAATTAAGCATGGAGTCATATTACCAAAAATAATTCAAAATTGCTGAGGAGTGTGTGTGTGTGTGTGTGTGTGTGTGTCTGTGTGTGTGGAGAGGTAGTGGGAAGTAAATCTGAGGGGCCCACAGGGATGAGGTCACAAAGGGCCTGAAATCCTAGACCAAAGATTGGCACTATATTCTGTGGACCAGGGGTCACAAATGTGAATGTGACCAGGCAGCAAAGAATGAAGCAACAGTGAATGAAGAGGCCTAGTAGAAGAAATGGTATCTTTGACTATACATTTTCTAATCTGACACCATTTACTTATACAATGTGTAGGAAAAAAATTCATGTCTACAAAGAACGATGCATTCTCGTATTTCCATAAAAGTGGCCCTTGTGAACTATTTTCCACTCTTGACAGAGGCAAAGAGAAATTTGTCTACTATAAGAAAAATCACAATGCGTGTGGGTTCATATGTGGCAACACATTCTCACTTCGATGTTGGGGAGGCAGTCCAGGGAACTGTGGTTGATTATACCCTTCAGGCTCTGCCACTGGGGCTGGCCGGGGAGGGGTCTGCTTTTGTTCAGTTCCACCTGAGGTGGTGTTTCTGAGGGAACACAAGCCCCATGTGGATAGGTCTGAGTTTCTGAGAAATGGACTTTGTGTGAAATCTCTCATTTTAAGTGTTTTCACAACAACACGTGCATGCAAACCAGAGGCACATAACCCACATCTGTAAACTGGATTCCATCCAGGGATGGCCAGCTTTAGACTAGTGCAATCAAAGGGCTTTAAGGATCTAAGTAATGTGATCAATTTACATTTTAAGAAGATTTACATCCAGTAGCTGTCCATTCAAAGGGTGCTCATTGGTTAAAGTAATATCATTGGCATATTTTTAAAAAATGTATTTGACAAATACTCATATGATATTAACTATGCCCAGGAACTGTTTCAAATGTTTTGCCAAGCCGGGTACAGTGACTTGCGGCTGTAATCTCAGCTACTTGGGAGGCTGAGATGAGAGGATCTCTATATCCCAGGAATTCGAGGCTGCAGTCAGCTATATGATTTTGCCACTGCACTCCAGTCTGGGAAACAGAGTGAGACTCTGTTTCTAAAATTAATTAAATAATAAATGCTTTGCCAACAGTTACTACTGTCAACAGACATGTATGATCAGTCCTATTCTCCCCATTTTATAGATGAGAACTGAGGTACAAGGTCAGCTAGTAAGAGACAGAGCTGGGATTTGAATTCATGCAGTCTGGCTCCAGAATATGGCTAACCACTATGCCATGTTGCCTATTAACAATAACGAAAATGGTTTATAATGCATCCAGAAGATTGTGTATGTGTGTTGTGGAAAGCATAGCTTTGACATATGATTATATTGTGATTGTGGTGGAAGAAAAAGCAGTCTGTTGGTTAAACAGCATTGCTAAAGGAAGAGAATATTGGTTCATCTAGAACAGTAAGAATTAAGGTATCTGTTGAAAGAGTAGAAAACTGGCCGGGTGCAGTGGCTCAAGCCTGTAATCCCAGCACTTTGGGAGGCCGAGATGGGTGGATCACGAGGTCAGGAGATCGAGACCATCCTGGCTAACACGGCGAAACCCTGTCTCTACTAAAAAATACAAAAAACTAGCTGGGCGAGGTGGCCGGCGCCTGTAGTCCCAGCTACTCGGGAGGCTGAGGCAGGAGAATGGCGTGAACCCGGGAGGCGGAGCTTGCAGTGAGCTGAGATCTGGCCACTGCACTCCAGCCTGGGCAACAGAGCGAGACTCCGTCTCAAAAAAAAAAAAAAAAAAAAAAATCATGTCCGAGTGTCATGTTAGCCTTTCTCCACCTGCAGCTGTGTATACAACTCCTTTTTGCCTCTTTGAGAGACTCCTGATAATGTGAATTTCCAGCTTGCCTGGAACATTAATTACCTATGTATTTATTTTATGTTGTTGCTGTCACAAATTACCATAGCCTTAGTGGCTTAAAATAACACAAATTTACTATCTTTCAGTTCTAGAGCTCAGAAGTCCGAAACAGGTGTTATAAGGCTAACATCAAAGTGTTGGCTAAAATTAAGGGCTGCATGCCTACTGGAGGCTCTCAGGGGGATTCTGTTCCATGCCTTTTACAGTGTATAGAAGCCACCAGCATTCCTTATCTTGTGGCCCTTTTCTTCATCTTGAAAGCCAGGTGGCATCTACAGATCTCTCTGCTACTCTGATCCTCATGGCTTTCTCTTATATCGACCCTTGGGATTCCAATGGGCCCATTTGAATAATTCGAGATAATCTATTTTAGTCTGCTAGGGCTGCCATAATAAAATATCATGGACTAGATGTTTTAAACAACAGAAATTTCTTCTCTCACACTTCTGGAGGCTGAAAGTTGAAGACCAAGATATTGGCAGAGTTGGTTTCTCCTGAGGCCTCTCTCCTAGGCTTGCACATGACTGTGCTGTCTCACTGTGTCATCACCTGCAGACACCCCTGCAGTCTCCTCCTTATAAGGACACCAGTCATATTGGATTAGGGCCCCACCCTTAAGACCTCATTTAACCTTAATTATCTCCTGAAGGGTTGTATCTCCAAACATAGTCACCTTAAGGGTTTGGGCTTGAACAGTTAAATTTTGTATGACGTGTATCCATCTCAAGATCCTTAGTTTAATCACAACTGTGAAGTTCCTTTTGCTGTGTAAGAGAACATACTTGCCAGGGACTGGTGATTAGGACATGGGCATTTTTGGGAGTGCCATTACTTTTATCTGTCACATCTTTTGAGCTTCAAATTCGTAATCTGAAGAGTGAGTTATCCTCTAAAATATGACACTCAAAAATGCCACAACTCTAAATGCAAGTTCAGAGAACACATCTAGATGGAGAACCCCCAAGCCTTTTTTTATCTGTGAAAAATCCAATTTTTTTGACATAAAGAATTAGCCATGTAGCCTGTGAGAACTCTGAACAGCACAGGAGGATGAGTACTGTAACGTTTCTCCTTAGTTCTGGTACACTCTAGGGCCCCTTGATGTGTGTCTTACTGCTCGTATGGTGAGGGCTGGGGAGTGGGGAGGTGGAAACCAACCTCTTGTTTCTGTAAGGAAGAGTGTCCTAAATACCAATTGCCTACTCAGGTCTCTTCTCCCGTCCAGCGCTGAGAATGGGCTGCTGCTGGCTGCTGATTCCCCTGAGGGACGAAATACTCACTTTTCTTGGGGCCACAGAGCAAGTAACTGAGGGAGCAAATATAGGCTCTAATGGACTTAAGGAAACATGACAACTAAATGCAGAATTGGACCTGGGATTGGATTCTGGGCCAGAAAGAGACAATTAGTAGGACAATGGATGACGTTTGAGTAAGGTCTGTAGTTCAGATAAGTATTGCAGCCATGTTAATTTTCTAATTTTGATGATTGTACTGTGGGTATATAAGATGTTTGCATGTGGGGAATTGGAGGTGAAGTGTGTTTGGGAATTTTTGGTACTATCTTTGCAACTTTTTGGAAGTCTACTTCAAATTAAAAAGTTAAAAAATAAAAAATAAATGTAAAATAACAGATTCTTGAAGGGTGATTGTAATCGTGTGTGCTTCCAAGCATGAGGGTGAGCCCAGGCAAGTGCACAGAGATGGGCCTCTGGGAGAGTCTGCCGCAGCTGCGCTGAGAACCCCACGTGCTGTGGCTGTTGTCCTGATTTTCCTAAGGGGCGTTGGCTTATATCAAAATGACCCACCAGAGTGCTTTTGCTCTGATACAGTTTCCATACTGAGGAATGATGTTGGGAGGACCTACCCTTGGATCTTGTGGTAGGGGCAGGCACAGGGAGAACTCTGGAGCTGGACATGAAAGCTCAGGTAGTCTGGGTCAAAATCAAAGTGTGTGTGGCTCAGTGGGCTAAAGGAGTGGACATTCCCCTAATAACCAAATCCCCATGGGCAGATCACAAATTTACAAATAATTCAAATACAAGGGAATACACTTAGTGCTAAACAAGTAGGCTAGGCACATTCTCAGGTTGCTTTGGTGATTCAGAGGCCCTTCAAGATTTTGTAGGAACAACATAATAGGCACCAGTGGGTGCTGATGATACACAGAAGTGTTGGCTTTCATCCTTCTCTAGAAAGAACAGAATGTCTCAATTCCTTCTGATCTTGGTATTCTCTTTCATGCAGAACTAACTCATGAAGTAAATATTTCATTTGGGACTTTTGGTATACTTAAAGACTATAATAATGATCAGGAAGAGGATGAGGACTAAAAACAGTAGTAGTCACCAAACTTTATTGCTTTTCATAATTCAGAAGAATTTGAATACACTAATCTTTGTAAGTTATTAGGAGTACAGAGTGGAGGTCAAAAGGGTAAGCATGCTTCAAGCAAAATAGAGAAAGATCAAACAGACCTCTCCACACTCTGGGAAGAGGTGTTGGTTAACTTTAACTGGGTGCAACAGAAGATGAGCTGTGTCAAGTACAAACCCTTGGGACCCATAGATGAGGTCCTGGGAAACAGAGTCGAATCAGGGTCCTGGAGTCTGGTTTGAGCAGATCAGTCTCTCCCTGTCTTGGATGAGAGTGAGGAGAATTTGCGGAGAGGAACAGTTTTTTCTTGCACAATCTTGGGACTCACAATATATATCTTCCCTGCCAAATGGCTTGTGATATGGTTGCTCTTGAAAATGTTTCAAGTTGGGCCACAGCTCATGAGTCTGGTTGGCCCGTGGGTCAGCTACCCTAGTGCTAGATGGGATGGACATCTTTGGCCCTAGTGACTATGGTCAGGAGTGCAGGGTCGCGTGCAACTACTTTAGAAAATGTAGAGTTCCTGGCTGGGCACGGTGGCTTATGCCTGTATTCCCAGCACTCTGGGAGGCTGAGGTGGGCGGGTCACCTGAGGCCAGCAGTTTGAGACCAGCCTGGCCAACATGGTGAAACCCTATCTCTACTAAAAATACAAAAATCAGCTGGGCATGGTGGCGCATGCCTGTAGTCTCAGCTGCTTGGGAGGCTGAGGTGGGAGGATTGTTTAACCCAGGAGGCAGAGGTTGTGGTGAGCTGAGGTCGCGCCATTGAACTCCAGCCTGGGAGACAGTGAGATCCTGTCTCAAAAAAAAAAAAAAAAAAAAAAAAGTAGAGTTCGCCACTGTTTCTGCCAATGGTTCTCTTCCCACGAAACACACTCCTAGCTTCATGCTTTGGAGCCATTTCTTAGGAGAATCTCTCTGGAGAATGATTTTCTCCTTGTTATTCATCATGGTCCTTTCAAACTGAATTAAATCATCCTGCCTTTGGATTTTTGTTTGCTCAAGGAACTTAATTTTACCAAACTATTCTCTCACATTTACGGGTTACTTTTGCCTCAAGAGCAAAACTGGGGGACCTTCAGAGCACACATGTGATATAATACCTCTCCTGGGCACCACCAGTGTGAGGACAAAGTAAATGACATGAATGTCAATAATGAAGTTCCTATTTTCATTCCCTCACATACTGGAGTCTTCCAGTCCCCCCTACAAAGTCTCTCCAAATATTTCTGACTTTTCTGAGAGAAATCTCTCATAAGGCCATGAACCAGCCTGTTGTCTGTGGTCCCCAGGTGGCTCCTGCCATGTTTTTCCCTCCCCTGCCCCGACTTGGTCTGTGCAGGTGGCAACACCAGCCTCTGTGCCCAGAGTAGATGCTGCTCCCACAGCCACTCCTCTCAGGGGCTTGGATGCCTAAGTGGAGGGACAAGAGACCTCTCCTGCTGTGTGCTGTTTGTCACCTGGATCCCAAAGCAGCTCTAGTGTTACTGTTTCACCCAGTTCCTCTCCACAACATCCAAGGAATACAATTTCTTGCAACGTCTTGCAGATTCCCTAATCTTGCAGCTTCCTTCTCAGTAGAGCACTTCATCTTACCTGCCCTCCTGAATCAGTAAAGGCTGCCACTCACTGCTGGCTTTTGTCACTCTGGGTTCTACTCTGCAGCCTGGTTTCTGCTGCCTAAGACAGGCCAGCATGGCTGCCCTCCCACCCTACATGGTCCTCTGGGGCCCCAAGCCTTGCTTGTTGAGCCGCAGAGCAGTGCTGACTTGGCCTGGCCCAACATTTTCAGTTCTCTTGGTGCTGCTTTACGAGGCCAGCCTTCCCTGTTAGCACCAGGACATATGTGTGCTGCCAGGGGAGCTGGCAGGGCTGGGTTCAAGGTCCCCCCACACCCCATCACTGCACCGTCTCTAGACCCTCAGGCTCACTTATGGAATCTGGATTGTCAGACTTTGCCTTTTGCCTCAGTTCTTCTGCCACAGCCTTAAAAAATTGAGGCAGAGGCCGGGCGTGGTGGCTCAAGCCTGTAATCCCAGCACTTTGGGAGGCCGAGACGGGCAGATCACGAGGTCAGGAGATCGAGACCATCCTGGGTAACACAGTGAAACCCCGTCTCTACTAAAAATACAAAAACTAGCCGGGCGAGGTGGCGGGCGCCTGTAGTCCCAGCTACTCGGGAGGCTGAGGCAGGAGAATGGCGTAAACCCAGGAGGCGGAGCTTGCAGTGAGCTGAGATCCGGCCACTGCACTCTAGTCCAGATGACAGAGCGAGACTCCGCCTCAAAAAAAAAAAAAAAAAAAAAAAATTGAGGCAGAAACTTGGGGAAGAGAGGTTTGATTCCGTGTTGAAAAATTTAACTTTTATATCCTGAGACAAGTTATGATATTCTATGAAAGTTCTGCTGTCCCCAGCCCCTTCTGTTGTAGACAAGGATCTGGGACATTTCTAACATGCAGTTCTGAATCTCTACCTGAGAGGTGGTTGCTGTAAAAATAGAACACGGTCCTTGGGCACTGAGGCACTTTTGAAGCATCTTCTCATGGTAATAAAAATACTAATGCCTGCATGGGAACTGTGTATCTGTTAACGCCTTCAGTTCTCCAAAGGCATTATCTACCCCACTTCCTAGGGAAGGAGCCCAACTACACAGCAGGGGAGAGTTCTGCAGTTAGGGCAAGGCTTGGTGAATGGAGCACAGGCCCCACTTGCTCCTCCAGCTGGGCACAAACCTGTACAATCACTTGCAGGGGGGCATAGTCTGTTCTAGGGAGTCTGTGAGCCACTACAGCAATTTCTTTCATGAGTAAAATTATAGGAGGCAGATGTGCCAAATCCCTATGAACTCCAGTGGGAGAAGGCACCAGGCTCAAGAGGCCAAAGAAGAGACCCAGAGCCAGCAAATGAGACATGGGGTTTTATTGGGGGCTAAACACACGGGGCAGAGTTCAGTGGCTGTGGGCTGGGCAGGAAAACCACAACTTCTTGTAAAAGGCATGCAGTTTATGTAGCATTTTCACTTAACACCCTCCACCCTAACAACCTCCACCTGGCAACTTTCATTTACCCTAAAAGGGCGTTGATCCCCTGTGTGGCCTTTGCCCCATGGGATGGGACAGGCTCAGGTGTTCTCATAGATGAAGAATGGATCTCTCCTGGATTCCTTAGCTCAGAACTCTGAACATACATTCAGGTGTATCTGCTGTACAGGATCATTCTCAGGGTATGCACCAGTCAAGTTATCTTTGTCAGGTGCAGCTACCATAAAGGAGGGACATGGGGTAGAGCCATTGTTCTGCCTGTTGAGGGCTGGCCTTCCATGGAGGCAGTACAAGTTGCTGGTTCTTTCATGTGCTTTCAAGGGATACAGGCACCTTCTTTACCTGCTGCTTGAAATTTCCCCGTGAAGCCTGGGATTTCATTAGGGACACACTTGACTTTGGGCTTTGCTCCTTTCAGGTGCGCACATCTTAACTAGGTCTCTTCATCTTTCTCATCTTTCTGAGACCTGTTTTCTCATCCTAAAAGGGGAAGGATTGGATTAGGTCACTGACTTTTTTTTTTAATTGAGATGAATTCACATACTATAAAATTGACCCATTTAAAGTATACAATTTATAGTTTTTTAGTATGTTTTCAAGGTTCTGCAACTATCACTACTATCCAATCCTAATACATTTCTATCAACTCTAAAAGAAACCCTGTATCCATTACCAGTCACTCTGAATTCCACATTGCCCCTGACCCATGCCAACCACCAATCTACTTTCTGTGTCTATGCATTTGCCTATTCCAGACATTTCATATAAATGGAATAATGGCGTGTGGTCTATTGAGTGTGGCTTCTTCCAGGTTCATTCATATTATAGCATCGATCACTGATTTTTAATCTTTTATTTGAAAAGTAAAAATACCCTGAAAGGAAATCATACTTGGAACTTTGATACATAACTCCCCGACCACCTGAGAGCCCTCTCAGCCTGGTGGCAGACTTGGGAGCACATCTGAAGGACTTGTGGGCTTTGAAGAACAGAGTCTGCCTGGCTCTAAGCTGGATCATTTCGCAAGTGCCTTTAGGTTCAAAGACCTTGTTTCTCTGGGGTTTTCTTCAAAAATACAAATCACCCTGCCAGTCACTTACTTACACCTGAATTCGTTCCCAACACCCCTCTCTAAAACAATTTTGAGAGAGCAGAAAATTAAGCCACTGGCAGTCAAATGGGAGAAAAGCGAACGATCATTTAGTAGCTTTGACACTCTTCTCGGAGAGGCCCTGGCAGAAGACAAACTCTGGATATCTTGGGCGGTGGCAGGCATTTGCGAAGAGAGGCCAGATAGAAAAAGGTATGAAAGACAGTGGAGGAGCCTGCTTTGTAATATTGCTGTGGCCAGGCCCCCAGTGATATTTCTGAGAAATGTTCTGTTCTTTGAGGCCAATAAGGATTGTATGGTCTGCAGCTGACTGGAGCTCTTCTTTCCCTGGGACCTGATTGCCTTTCTGGGCAAGGAAAAAAAAAATCCACATAAATCTCTGTCCAGAGTCAATTATCTGAGATTTGGAGTAGTGCAGCCTGCCAACAGAAACTGCAGGCCATGTGTATGTGGCCTGGTATGTGGGACGCCTCAGAAGCTTTTCTGGCACAGCCCTCCGTCCTCATGGGAGCCCTCAGGCAGCCGCAGCAGCCTCATCGGCTGTTATCCACCCAGCTTGGTCCCGAAGGGAGTGAGTTTGTTCTGAGTCCCCATCCGCCATCTTGGTCCTGCTGTGAAACTGTGGCAGGGACTCATCTTTTCTCCCCGCACAGTGCCTGAATCCACCACGGTGCCTGAGGAGAGCTCTTGATGGGAGTCGGGAGATGGAGCTAAGGAGATGAAAAGGTTTTAATACAGGCTCTGCCTTCTTTTAGGGAAGTGCTAATATGCAAGTTGTGTTGTCTCCAGGAATCTGTTTTCTCATCTGTAAAATGACTGACTTCCCATCTTGTTCGAAAGGCAGCTCTTTTGTAAATTCAAGGCATTAGACCAGATGATCTCTATGTTCTTTTTGTTCTACACGTTCTAAAACTCTTCTGCAAGGTGGATGCTGACTTAGGATTTAAAGCCTTTCAGATATCCCAGTAGGTTCTCCAACATATCTGAATAGCTACTTTGTCACTTGATATCTCTTAACCGGATTCACCCAATAGGCCCAGACTCCTACCAGTTAAACTTAAGTTCTCTTAGAAATGCCTGCCAGATGGGGAGGCTGATCTAGATTAATGGAGAGTTAAGAGATGTGAGAACCTAATACAATATGTGCATCTTAATTGGATCTTGGATCAAAAAAAACCCAACTATCTACAGTGAACATTTTTGGAGCAACTGAAGTTTTGAAACAAAGCTCCCCCAGCCTTCCCCAGAATGCCGCCTTTACTCTGTTCATCCCTTCCAACTCTCCCTGGTCCTCCAGGGCCCGGCTCGTACCTTCATCCCAGCAGTCCCCCCCAACCCCAGATGCTCTGGCTTGCGCCGACTTCTCCCTCCCTTTGCCAATGCACCTCACTTTTCCTGAACTCTCTTCATATTTGCCATTGCCTACAGCCTTCCTGTCGATGGGAGTTGCTTCATCTGTGCGTGAATGTGAAAACAGAAGAAGTTAGAGGCCAAGGGACCCAGCTTCTCTGCTGTTCCCAGGCAACACAATAAATAGTTTTGCTATTGAATTTGGGAAAGGTCTTCAAATTGAAATTTACTGTGTTTTTCTGCTAAAGGCAAAGTTTCATATTCTAGGCCTTCTGCTAATTTTTCAGAGCTGAGGGCAACATGGGTAAGATCAGCCTGGGTCCTGACAAAGCCCAGCCACCCCCAAGTTCAGAGCCCTGTGTTTATTTTACAACAATTAGAAGCACACAGACTCCTTTGCAGACAGGTTAATATATCAGGCTAACTTATGCAACGCCTCTGCTCAAACTTGCCTGGTGTAAGGACCTTGAACATACTTTAAAAACTACCTTGGTAACAGGATATTGGATGTACTTTCCTTGTTTCTTGAGAAATAGTCACCAAGGCCCCAAACTGAAGGCGAAGAGGCATTACTACCTCCCAGTCAAATGAAAGCCCTAGAAAACTATGGCCAAACCACCCCCTAGGTCTTACTGAGAAGGGCCTGGGCCAGCCTATCACAATCAACCAGTCCCTTCTCACTAACTTAAGGGGACACTAATTATGAGTCACTAGCTTAGGGGAACACTAATTGTGAGTCACTAGCTTAGGGGGATACTGTGGTTTTTATCCCCTCCCCCTGCTGTCCTGTCCTCTGAGTTTGAGGGACTGCAGGAAAAAAATTACCTCTGAAGATGAGCTCAGCCTGCAAGGGGAGATGGTACCATAATCCAATTGGATGCCTGCTTGGGCAACAGATCTGTCAGTGTCTGGAGACTTTTTGGGTTGTTACAGCTGGGAAGGTACTATAGGTGTCCAGTGGGTGAGGGCCCAGGGATCCTTCTAAACATCCGACTATGCATAGGATAGCCCCCACAATCAAAAATTATGTGGCCCAAAAGATCAGTAGTGCCAGTGCTGAGAAATCCTCTTGTTAAATAGCTATTGATCAAAAGGGAGGGATGTTGTTACTCCTGGGGACACCTTAATAACTGCATCGTGTCCTCATGTCCTGGGCTGGCACACCTACTGCTATTCTGTTCTGTGTTTTCATGCTTGCTTATGCAATCTATTCAGGTTGTATCCCACACTTTTAGGGACTCACCTCAGGCATTATGACCTGCTAACTGCGTAACCCTACATAGGTGCTTTTGAAAGGTGCTGTCTTAAAAATAATAAAAAAATTTGCGGCACGTTAGAATCATCTGAGGGGACTTTTAAAACTCCCAGTATAACAGCTGCATCCCATATCAATTAAATTTGAATCTCTGGGGTGGAACCTAGGAGGCTGAATTTTTAAAAACTACCCCAAATGATTCCAATGGGCTACCAAGTTTGAGAATCTCTGCTCTCACTACACATGCCTTATTCTCCTGTGTGTCATTATGTGACTCTTTCACCCTGTATCATCTAATTATTCCCAAATATAGGGCCATCCTTCTGAGCCTCATGCTGGCTTTTGCTCTGTTGGTGGACCCTGGCCTTGTGTCCATAACCTGGGCTCTCAGTCCTTTCACAGCAGTTCTGTGTGTCTAACAATGTGTCTCTGCCTTCACTGTTATTACCACTAGTTTACTCTTTGTTTCATCTCTTCCTCTTCCCCTTTGTGTTAGACTCAAACTGCTTACTGCCCAAATCAATAATTTTGGCTGCTGTGAATGCTGGAACATTGGGAGTTTTTTATTTGTTAATGATTTTTAAATTAAGTAATATTATATCATGAGAATAGAAATATTAATATACACATTGACAAGCACAATAATCAAACACCTGTGAGCTTGCCTCTGCCACCCAAGAGCTTGACTGCCCACAGCCAGTGCACGTAGCACCTCTTCATCCCTGCACTTTGCCGCCAGAGTCAGCAATGTCTGGTGTTTTGTTGATAACTGTCTTCCCATTTGAGAAAAAAACTTTTTGGAAGTATAAATGGATTCTTGAACAATATATTATTTTGTTTTCCCTGTGTTTGTACTATACTACAACGGTAGCATGCTGCATGTGATCCTTCGTGGCTTTTTACTTTCCGTGGTGTTTTGTTGCTGTGGTTCATCCTTATGACACCCAAGAGGAATTGACTCATTTTCAGGGCTGGATGATACTCCATTGTGTAACTATATACAATTTATTTACCCATTTACTGTCAGTGGGCATTTGTGCTATTCTTGCTTTTTAGTCATTGTGCACAGGGTCATGAACATGCTCTTACACATTTCCTGCTGTATGTGAGCAAGCATTTCTCTAGACCAGGGCTTCTCAAACTTTAGTGTCTATATGGATCAGCTGGGGATCTCATTAATATGCAGATTCTCGTTCAGTTTGGCAAGAGTCCTGGAAGGGACAGTAATGCTGTGAACTCACAAACCTCACTTTCAGGACAAGGCTCTGGCACGGGATTGGCCAACTTTACCTGCTGATACTACATCCTTCTAAAGGGGTGGTATCAATTTACACTCTCCTCAGCTATGTATTTTGATACACATCTTCTCAATGACTTGCTATTGTTATCTCCAGGTCTTAGTTTGCACTTTCCTGACACTTATTAGGTTAATCAATCTTATGTTTATTGGCCATTCACATATATCCCTCTTTCTGTGAAATGCCTATTTGTATCTTCTGCAGGTTTTTCTTTTGGGTTGTTGGCCTTCTTACTAATTTGTAGGAGCTCTTCTTACCCTTCTTGTGTTCTCATTCAAACCTTCATTTCTTATATGTGTTGGAAATATTCAAGTCCAATTTGTTTTTTCTCTTTTACCTTAAATTTTTTTGAGACAGGATCTCATTCTGTTGCTCAGGCTGGAGTACAGTGGTACAATCACAGTTCATGGCAGCCTCGAAATCCTGGGTTCATTTGATCCTGGTGCCTTAGCCTCCAGAGTAGATAGGACTACAGGAAGAAGACACCATGTCTGGCTAATTTTTTTTTTTTTAATAACTTTTTGTAGAGTCAAAGTCCTGCTATGTTGCCTAGGCTGGTCTCAAACTCAGGGGCTTAAGTGGTCTTCCTGCCTTTCTTTTACCTTTCTTTATGGTATCCTTCACGTGGAAATTCTTAGTTTTAATATGGTTGAATTGATCAATCATTTTTATGTTTAGAGGATTTTTTGTATGTCTTCAAATTCTTAATCTAATAAAGTCTATAGATAATAGTATTGTACCAATGTTCTTAGTTTTGATAATGATACCATGGCACCACATAAGATGTTACATTAAAAGGAAGCCAGGTGAAGAATACAAAGGAACTCTTTGTACCATTTTTGCAACCCCTCTGTAAGTCTAAAATTATTATTTAAAATGTTAAAGTCTATCCCTGTCCTAAGGTTATAAAGATACTCTATATTTGATTCTAAAAGTCTTGCTTTTCTTTTTTTTTTTTTTTTTTTTTTTTTTGAGACGGAGTCTCACTCTGTCGCCCGGCTGGAGTGCAGTGGCCGGATCTCAGCTCACTGCAAGCTCCGCCTCCCGGGTTCACGCCATTCTCCTGCCTCAGCCTCCGGAGTAGCTGGGACTACAGGTGCCCGCCACCTCGCCCGGCTAGTTTTTTTGTGTTTTTTAGTAGAGACAGGGTTTCACCGTGGTAGCCAGGATGGTCTCGATCTCCTGACCTCGTGATCTGCCCATCTCGGCCTCCCAAAGTACTGGGATTACAGGCTTGTGCCACCGCGCCCGGCAAAGTCTTGCTTTTCACATTCAGGTCCTTGGTCCATCTGAAATTGGTTTTGTATTTGGTGTAAGGTGTGGATTTAATTCTGTGTTTTCCCCCATGGGTAGTCAATTGTCCCACCGTCCTTTACCAAATAGGGTCTTGTTTCCTCAGTACTCTGCATCACCATCTTAGGCATACATCAGATCTACAGAGGAGGGTGGTTCCTTACAAACCTTCAAGCTATAAGGAACACAAATATGAAATTCTATGACGTGTGCTCCTAGGAAGACATAGCACACTGTCCCGGAACCCAGGTGCCCTTTACTCTGGGGTATTGCCTCTGGGTGCAGCAAGATAAATGGGACCTTTTGCCCATGAGTTTGCAGCTCATTTCGGGGCTTTCAGTCATGTCCTGCTTAACTTTGTGCTTTTGACTCTTAGACTTTGTCAGACCTGTCTTGTTCATACTGTCTTCTGATCCACAGACTGTTCAAGTGACAAAGGAACATAGGGATGAAGTTTCCTAGCCTTTTCAAATGAGAGTTAAGAAAACTTGAGTTAACCACTGTATCCAAGGCCAGGTACTTGGTTGATGGAAGATTTTAGATCAGACCCAATTTCTTGACTCCTAATTCTACACCCAGATTTGTTTTCTTTCCTGTATTACTCTTTCCAATTATCAGCATCACTACCCACTCAGCCACTCCAGCTAGAAATTCGGAGACTTTCCTCACTGTTCCCTATTTGCCACTCTTCCCTTTCTATTATGGCCGCGTTCTGGTGATTCTGCCTCTGAAATCTTTTTCAAATGCATTATTTCTCATTCATTCCCATGTCCACAGCCCTATTGCATGCCCTTCTCAATGTTTGATTGGATTACAACAAGAGTCTCTTCATTGGCCGTCTTGTTTCTAGTCATTTCTTTCTATAATCCATTCACTAGCTTGACTACTCTTAAAATGTAAATTCTAAAACACAGACCTGGTGTGGCTTGTTGCCAAGAGATGACTTAACTTTTTTTTTTAAGTTTTGGGATACATATGCAGTATGTGCAGGTTTGTTGCATAAGTAAGTGTGTGCCACGGTGGTTTGCTGCACCTATGAACCCGTCACCTAGGTATTAAGCCCAGCATGCATTAGCTATTTTTCCTGATGCTCTCAATCATCTGCTCCCAATCTACCTTCTCTTGTTCATCTCTTACCACCTTTCTCCTCTCCTCCAGGTACCAGGGCTATATCCACATTGAAATACTGGATGCTCCGAAGAAATGCCACATGTATCTGGGCCTCTGATACTTAGCACATGCTCTGTATACCTGGAACATCTTACACCATTTTGTACCTATTGCAATTGTATTTACCCCAAGACTCAGCAAATTCTGTCTCCTACATGAAGCCCTCCAGAATGCCCTAGGTGCAGCTAATCACTCATTGCATTTTATATGATCCTGTGAACCTATGCTATAACAATGGGACTGATGTTTCTGTATTTCTTACCAATTTGTGAGCCCCTTGAGTCTATAACCATATTGTCTTTGTACCTCAATTGTCTGGCCCCCAGAAGACATACTGTTATTGATTGAGTCAGTAAAACAAAATACCTAGAATATCTTTTTAAATATTTACAACGTTTTACTCTGACACATCCTTATTTTGGTATTGCTTATGTATTAGGATACTTGTAGCAATTACAGAAAATCTATCTGCATAAACTTAAGTCAAATAAGAGACAAGTATTGGTTCACATAACTTGCTGTGAAAAGGGCAGTGTGAAGCTGACTTTCTGACTTTCTAAAGCTGATTTTTGGATCCTTGTTTCTGAAAACAAGGATTCAAATGTGCTCAGAGCTCTCTACTCCAGATTCTACCGTGTATAAAGCCTTTATTCCTTCCATGGATTTTCTTCCAGGGAAGTTCTCAATCAATATTAACAGCAACATAACAGAGATGAATCCTCCTAAATCCAGTGTGAAACATTTTGGAGAACTCTGGCTGAATCTGGGTCAAATGCCCACTTCTAAACCATCTGGGGAAGGTAGAGTCAGCTAAGGGAATCAACAAATATGGCTAAAATAGGGAAGAAAGAACAGACACCCCTCAAAATGATAGGGATAACACTGACAGATTATGAAATAGACAGTGTCTTACCCTTAAGTTTGTGTCCATTTGGAGGATAAGAGAGAGAATGACTTTTTTGTTCAGTCACAGAGTTTGGACAAGAAAAAGCATAGTATTTGCACACTCCGCTGGAATACTTGACGAAGTGAATGTGTCTCCCTCTAATGAAGTTATTCCATCTTTTGGGCAATGTCTTTGAGCTTGAAAAGTACCAGGGACTTTAATTGAAAATTACTTTGGGAATCTTGCCAGACATTACAAGTTAAAAATATGAAAACCTTTCTCCTGGGTCAGGAGTGTAACAAGCCCCATGTCAAATGTCATTACCCCACGTGCATGCTAGGACTGTGCAGGTGGGAAGCTAAGTGTTGATTGCATATTTTAGCCCAAGAATAATTTCCTGAATGGCAATTTGTTCCTTTATTTGATGAAACTGAGGTTTTCAACAGCAGTAAAAGGCAATCTTTCCAGAGTGTATTTACGTGGGTTATGAAGATTGATTATGCTGCTTAACGAGAGATTCATTATTTGGTTATTTGGACCATGATTTATTAAAAAAAAAAAGGTAAAAAGCTAATGATTTCCAGTTAGCCTTGTCCCCTGAACAGTGGTATTTAGCTCAGCATTGCTTCTAATTGATAGTGCTGAGGGGTGGGGAGGAGGGGAAAAGGGGGAGCCTGGAGACCAAGGCCTGCTTTAAGCTGAGCTATTGGCACTTTCTTGGACAGCAAAGGGGCCCCCTAATTGCTTTGGATCTCAGGACTGCATCCCCCTCCTCACTGCCCCAAGCTCGAGGGGGTTGGAATTTTGATTGTGTAGGAGAACAAGGGGTTGGGGGCAGGGAAAAGGCTTGGCCAGGGCAAAACTGAGGCCCAGAGAAGACACAGAGCCTAGAAAAGACCTAAGGAAAAGCAGAAGGCAGAGAGCTGTGAGGAGGAAAAGGAGAGGAAGAACCAAGGAGGAGAGTGTGCGTAAGCCAGTGTGAAGGAGAGAGAGAGAGAGAGAGAGAGAGAGGTGGGGTCCTACAGAAGGGCTCAGACCAGGACAGCAAACTGCGAGATGGTGGCAAAGACCGAGGTCAAAGAGTTATAAGTGAGCCTCAGCTCATGTGAGTGTGGGTTTGTGTGCAGGGCCCTCAGCGGGGCTCAGGCTGCCTGTGTAGACCATGCCCAGCTGCAGAGAGGGGCAGCCTGTCTCAGGCCACACACTCCTTAACAGGACTTTTCAGCCACTGTGGCCCTAAAGACTCTCACTTTAGAAAAACAGACAAACCAATCAACCTGTTCACAGCTTTGCAGATAAAAAACAAAAAACAAGAAAAAAGGGCAGGTTGTGGGGGGGGGGGGATATGGGAGGAATGTTGTTTAGATCAAGGAGGAAACTTGCTCTGCTTGTGTCTGTCGCACTCCTGACACCTGCCTCTGCAGTGGCACCCGTGCTGTCTGACCACATGGAGGGACAAAGAAGCGCCAAGAAAGGGCCTTGTTCCTGAAGTCTCCTCTGTGGCGGAAGCTCAGTGGTGAGAATGAAGGGGCAGACAGGAAATCCTTTGTTTCTTGATAGAAACCAGTCCTAGATGCTAGAAAATTGCCAGAAAAATCCCAGAGCAAGAGCTGAGACGTTGATAGCCATAGTTAATATGTTGAGCTGGGAAGTGGCTGGGCCCTGGCAGTCATGATCTTAAACCCTCTACTTAAACCTTCTAAGGACCATGCAGGGCAGGCTTTGTTATTGTTCTTTTTTCAAAAAAAAAAAAAAAAAAAAAAGGGTGCTATCTTCTCTCTTCTGCCTTGGAGGAAACTGAGGCTCCAGAGAGCTGGTATCTTTTCCAAGGCCTTGACTCTGGGAGGTGATGAATCAGGTTGGTTCTAAAGCCCCAGCTCTTTTCTTCACACCTTGCTGACCTCCAGCCTGTCCATGGACCAGTTAGAGCCAGTGACCAAACAGGTGAGTGCGCATTTGGACACGTTTGTATTGGACTTGAGAACCATTCACATCCATCACTTGGTTTCACTTTAAGGCCACATGTGAGGCAGAACAGGCTTCCCAGAGCAAGTGAAGAGGAGGCACTTCAAGTCGTAGAAGCATGGAAATGCCTTCTAAATGGGGTCTCTGGAGTTTGGAAATCCAGCTTTGCTGGCCACCCTGTCTCAGATCAAAGCACCAGGGTGCCATTGAAGGAGGGATGAATTTCTTCCTAGGCTGCAGGGGAGTGAATAACTCCATCCTTGTGATTAGGGAGGGGGGAGCAATGGTACATGCAGTGGAGCCCTGCCAAGGACAACCCCCGATTTGAACTTCAAAGCAATCCAAACTAGGAGAAGCACAGTCATTGGGGACAGAACATCCTTTATTGTTCCTTTGAGATGGTCCCAACCCAATTTCCACAAGTCATGCCTTGAATTCTTTCAGCATTCTTACATTTCCTTATTGTGTCTCAGGGAAAACCCTAGCCTCTCAGCACCCAGGGATCTGATTTTTAAAGATACAGTTAGGAAGTCCAGTCAAATCGTTCATTAAAAAATTCCATTTTCTGAAAGTATTGCTCTGTAGTAAGAAATTTTACAAGTTGCGGCTTATACAACTGAAATTTATTTTCTTACTGTTCTGGAGGCTGGAAGTCCAAGACCACGGTGATGGCTGTTTTGCCATATGTGTCTCTTAAGATTTGCACGAAATAATTTCTTTTTAAGTCCATATGGGATAGGGAGATTGTTTTTTCACACTTCCTACATGTTTTAGTTTACTGTGGAGGAAAGGAAGATTTGATGAGGAGTCCTTTGGAACTGAGAAACAGAGCTGCCTTTTATGGTGCATTTTCAAGTAGCAAAGGCGATACTTGGCCTGGAGTACCAAGAAGAGCTGGGCAGTGGTAATGAGACTTTGCTGCACATTCACAGTCTAGTTGGGTTTCTTTCACTGAACTATAAATGAGAAACTCAAATTTCAAAATATAATCAGAGGATGATATCAGCAAAATGGTAGAATACCATCACTCTCCCACGCCCAGCAAAAGTAAAACTAGAAACTATTCAAAGACCAGAATACCGCCCTAAATTCACCAGAACTTGGGGAGAAGCAGAGAAAACCCCCTCAACCCACAGAATCGAGAGAAGCCTAGACTGATAGCTAGAAGAGAGGGTCTTAAAAGTTACCACTTTTAAGTGATGGATATACTACACTGATTTGAATCATTATACGACATCCGCATGTATTGAAATTTCACACTGCAGCCCCAAAATACATAAAATTATTACGTGTCAATTATAAAACAAAAGTTAAAAATTCAAAAATAAAGGAGACAATTAGGGCAAGAGACAGAGGAAAGACGATGTAAAGACACTAGAAGACAACTATCTATAAGCCAAGGGGAGAGGCCCTCAGAAGAACACTACCATCACCGTGGTCTTGGACTTCCAGCCTCCAGAACAGTAAGAAAATAAATTTCAGTTGTATAAGTCACAAACACGCACACGTAAACAATAACTCCCCACCCGCACCCAAACACATACAATCAGAGAAAGAGACATAGGAGAGACTGCATTGGCCGTGGCATCCAAAATGGGTGTGTCTCTGTTCTTTGTGATTTTTTTTTTTTGGGTGGAGTGATTATGAACTGCTAAGGTCTAAGACTGCCCTTTTTGGTCTATTGCTGTATTCCCAAGCTCTAGCACTGGGCTTTTCTTATGTGGTTGGACAGCCTATGGCCTGTACAGAACTGCCTGGATATTGGGGGTGACAGTGCTGAAATGCAGCCTGTTCCCAGCTTGCCACGCCAAGAGGCCTTGGGCCTGCCTTCTTCCTAACGCATACAGTCTGGCTTAGTGGAAGCTCTGCCTAACACAGCACAATGTCTGGCATATCAATTATTTTTTACAAAAATTAACTGGCTGGGCTGGGTGCGGTGGCTATTGCCTGTAATCCTAGTACTTTGGGAGGCCAAGGTGGGTGGATCACCTGAGGTCAGGAGTTTGAGACCAGCCTGGCCAACATGATGAAACCCCATCTCTATTAAAAATACAAAAATTAGCCAGGTGTAGTGGCACATGCCTGCAGTCCCAGCTACTTGGGAGGCTGACACAGGAGAATCACTTGAACCCAAGAGGCAGAGGTTACAGTGAGCTGAGGCCACACCATTGCACTCCAGCCTGGGCAACAAGAGCAAAACTCTGCCTCAAAAAAAAAAAAAAAAAAAAAAAAAAAAAAATTGTAACCGGCTGATCTTATGCAAGCCATAAAAACTATTAGTTTCTTTATCAATGAATTTATAGTATTACAAATGCTTAATTTATAGGACAACTGGGAAGTTGAGATTAAAAACAGAATATACTTTGCAAAGCCGTATATGACTATAAGGTATTATTCTTCCACTGTTGCAAAACCTGCAGAGCTTCTATCTTATCAGTAACTCCGAAGTCAATCATCCATACAATCGCCAAACTTGTAGCTCCATTTTTATATGCCCCAATTTTTAGTTCACAAGGAAAAAAAGTACCATTCCCAATGTACCTTTCAGTCTCAACCAAACCCACAGAACAGATTATTTTCTTTCTGAAGTGGAAATCTTAAGAATAGCCTTTCCGAAATAATTGCTGTTTTGCAATATTAGAAATATTTCAATAGTGACAGCTTGGAAATGTTTTAACTTTTGAATACTTTAACCAAATAATAAATAAACCCTTGTGATTAATGTTTCCAGAAGGGACGATTAACATTATCCTTACAGCTGTTCATGATATAATATCAAAATGAAAAACATGCATGAGAAAAACAGCAAGCCCATGCTGACTTCATGTCGCTTTTTTGCAAATAGCTCTAATGCGAAGACATCCTTGGTAAGACTCAACCAACGATATTTCATCTGATCATCATTTAGCCAAACCACAAAAATACTCCTGAGGCCTCTTCAGTTTCACTGACAGCATCTGTCATTTCAGTTACTGCAAATGTGATCTCTTGCAATGATGCTAGCTGGGTCACTCTGTGGCCCGAAAGGAAAATGAATCTCTTTTTAATAAAAATTTTAATGTTTTATTTTTGAGGGAGGACATAATAGTAGCTTAGCGAGGTTTGATGGGTTTGTTTGTTTGGAGGGTTTAGAAAAGAAAACCAAAACATGAATGTGCAGAAATGCATGTGTTACTTATTTAACTATGTACCTGAGCTTCTAAATTGTTAGAATTCCTGTTTACATCAAAGGTAGTTTTAAAGAACAGAAGGCAGAACTATAACTTAAAAAATCCCTAATCTTAGTAGTCAATAATTTATTAGCAGAATTCCCCAGCAACTTATAATTTTATGAGAATAATAACTACCATATGTGGCAGGCTTGCTCTGTGCCAGACCCTGTGTTAGGTGGCCTTAAATGCCTTATCTGAATTAACTTTGTGACAGTCCCCTGAGGTAGGTACTATTTCTCTCATTTGGAACCTGGCACAGATTGGTTGCTGAGCAGGACTCCAGCCCAGGGTTGCCTGACCCAAAATACTGTGCTTGCACATCCCGGAAGTTCAGATGCCACCTCATGGCTGTCAAATGAATTGGTGAGGAGGCAGTATTGGCAGAATTGGTGAGGGTCTGGAGTTGTCAAGAGTTTTAGGTTGTGAAGATGAATTCCACTTCTTAGCTCCCTCTGCCCCACGGCTTTTTTTTTGAAATGGGTCCTTGTGTGTGATGGGGTGGGGTGGGGATGGGAGTGCCTTTCTGAAGACCTGGCAGTTATGTCTCATCTTTCCAGGTACACCAAAATGACATCCCTCCTGGATGGCACATCGTCCCCAGAGAGCCTGCCCATTCCCTGGCTCTGACAGGCTAGCAAATCCCTGATAACCTCAGAATGCGTCAAGTTGTGTCAGTGAAGGGCAGTGAGGCTTTGATGTTGGACACATACCCCACGATGGATGGGCATTGGCTGATACACTTTCCCACGGTGGCTCAGAAGTGCGAAGGAGAAAGGGCTGAGGTGCCAGCTCCAGGTCAGGCCAGGCACCTCAGATGTCAGCACCTGCCCGCCTGCCTCTGACATGCCCTTAGAGGTACCTTTTGGCATGTAGAGCCCCAGGGACCTTTCTTCATGTTCAGACAGGATGACTCATCTTAAGGGGTGTGGCAGGAACTGAGCATGTGTACCACCACCTGAGCTGCAATTCTTGTTTCTGTAAGAGAAAATGCTCCCAAGTTATCCTAGTACACGCTAGACCTCAAAGGTGTGGCAGAGCGTGAGTCAAGGGATCTGAAATGAAAGGAGTTGTGAAAAGCCCATGAAATACAGCACCCAAGGGTAGCTGAGTCTTGCAGGCTATAATTTATGCTGTTTCCTGCTTCGAGAATGTATCCCAACCTTTCGGTTACTAGAAAGCCTCAGTTTGAATAGTAAAATATCTGAATTCTGGATCCTCTAACTTCTCTTCATGTGTGGCTCAGTCTAACCTGCAGTTTGAGACTCAGACACGACGCCCTCCAGTAAGCCTCCCTTGATGTCTCCAATTCTACATTAATTCCTCCACTAGGAGCTTCCACAGTAACCTAATCTTACCCTGAGATGTCTATATCAAACTGCTTCCTCACTTGAGGGAAAGCGCCAGGTCTTATTTACATTTTTGCTCTATATCACTACAACATAAGCGAGAATGTGATAAAGGTTGTAACAGACCCAGAAAAACCACTCTAGGAGCTCTGAGAAGGGTAGTTCATGTAAATACACACACATACATATACATATAGTTCATGTAAATATATATATGTATACACACACAGCCTTCATCAAGGAAGATATTGCTCTTAGGATGTTTTCAGATTCAAGATGCTGTAAAATATGTATTGATTGATTTTCTTTCCATCAATTGTAATTTCTACACTTAAAGCTCATCGATAGTTCTTCTCGTAGCATTGAAGTCTTCAGCATCTGGCATGAGTGGCTTTTTTTGTTGTTGGCAAAAAAAAAAAAAAAAAGTACGTTAGACTATATTGAGCAGATCCATCGAATAACCACACTCAACATACCTAACAGTCATAGAATGTGACTTCATTTGAAGCACAGTGATATCATTTGCTTGGATCCTCACCATGGTCTTGTTGGGTCGAATGGTTTTGGTTAATTGCTGTTACAAACAAGCTGGGGTTAAGGCAGGTTTAGGTCACCAGGCAGGGCTCAGCCCATAAAGCAGAACGTGGATCTCCTAAATCCCAGTCAGAGTTCCTTTCCTTTTGGTAACAGCAGGTCCCCTGTGGCCCACAATCGACTCACATTTGTTTCTCCAGGGTATGGATGGTTACAAGAAAGAGGCCAAGTAGAAGCTGGGGGTGCAGGAGGTTGGGCCAAAGTCAGAGTCCTTGAAAGATAAAGGTTGAAGGACCAGGACAGGAGACTGTCAAGAGTGAGAAGAAGAGTCCTGGGCTGGCTCTGTGACCCCAGCCAGCCATGCAACTGCTCCAGCCATCCAAAAACCTGAGTGCTGTTGGTCTCTGCAGGGCCTTCTAGCTTGTATATTCCACAAGTCTGATTCTATAAACTCACACTTCTTCAACATAGTGAAAAGAATGAATCAAAACCTGGAGTCTCATCACCTAGCTCTTTTGCTGTCACTCTCCTTGTATGACAAAACACACCCCTTGGTGGGCAGGGTCTATTTTCTCTCTGTATTTATATATCTATGTTGAAGGAGACCACCTGGTCTCTTTCCCTCAAATGGGAAGTAGCATTATACACTTTTCCTATTATAAAAGAAATTTTGAAGTGTAAGTCTTACATACTTAAGAAAACACACAAATACATAAAAGAAACAGTCCATCTATAACATTAGGAAACTACTATTCTTACATTTTCACATTGTTCGCTATGCCCATATACACATGTGAGTAAATATTTGTATTTTATAAAAATAAACATATTCACAGGATTTTTGAAGGCTGCTGTTTTTACTTAAATGTATGGCAAAGGTCTTCAATGAATGCAGGTCTAACACACATCTTAATATCTGTGTAGGGGCATGATTGATTTATCCAGTCCCTAGCATCTAAATGTCCAGCAGTATTTTGCTATAATAAACAGCACTGTGGTAAATACTCTCATGAACTCATCTGAAGGCCTCAGCATCTGGACTTGTAGAAATGGCTGATGAAGTTGGGATCAGGAAATAGAAGCTGGGAGCTGTGGCATTCTGGTGCTCTCAGATGCTGTCTGTGAGCCTCGGGAAAGCAGTCAGTTCTGAGACCAAGCTAGGAGTTTGAGTCGGCACTGGAGAAGAGCTGGTTAGTGTTGGAAATGGCCTCTTCTCCAGGGATCCTTAGGGGTGGGAATGACCTAAAGCTTCACGACATACTTCCTGGAGCTGGGCTTCTCCAGTGGGCTAAGCCTATGGCATCTTCCAAAGAATAGACATTTCACCCAAAGAAAAAAATGACTAATTGTATTTTGAAAATTCCTTACACGTTAGACAATTGTCTGTTGATGTTTGGAGCCCACTGGAGCCTGCTGTTGGTGCTGCAGCCAATGAGTGTGAGGGGAGAAGAGAAGGAAACACCAAGATACGTGGCTTTGGAGGCTCAGTCTCCAGAGGGGAAGCTACTGTTGGTGGTTGGTATCAGACAGACTAAGGAAAGGAAAGTAGCATTGCAGAAGGTCCCAGAAGTTTCTTGTCCCTTCTCATATTGAATTCTCACAGCAGCTTTTAGAATTGTTCTCCTGTTTATGGATGAGGAAATCGAAGTGAGCAGAATCGGGTCACTATTCTAAGGCCAGCTCACAGTGGCAAAGCTGAGATTTATTTGGACCTTTGTCTTTCTGGCAATTTCTATTAAATCAGCCTGAGTAGTTTGGGAATTGCCCACAACACCATTGAAGTGAAAACTGATTAATATCAAGTAATTGATATTGAGAGTGATGAGTTATTAATTACACGTGTAAGAAAGCTGAAGATAATGACAATGTGAGGCAGCAACTCACGTTCCAGCTCATGTGGTTAGACCCTTATAAGTTGCCATTTTGTCTTTACACCCTGACCCTCATGTGTGTTGACAGTGCGGCCAATGAATGTGGTACAGGCTGGGATCTGGCTTCCATGGGGCTCTCACCCTCTTCTCTGTGCTCAGAGACTTTACAACAAGAGCTTAGAAATAAGTTCTCTGGGCTGAGACTAGGGAAGGAGTTTGAGAGTACAGAATAGCTAGAATGTTCCTTTAGTTGCCACTAGTGCATTTCCTGCTGTGGTAAAGATGACACTCCAGCCAGCCCCAATGGTCACAAAGTCTCTGATGTGTCCATTCAACTTTTTCTTGTTACCCTAGTCTCGGAGTTGGCAAACCAGTTTTTGTAGAGGGTCAGACAGTAATTAGTTTAGGCTTTGTGGGGCATACATCTGTCACAGTTACTCATCTCTGCCACTGAAGTGAGAAAGCAACCATAAACAATACATACACAAGCATGACTCTGTTCCAATAAAACCATTTAACCGGGTGCTGTGGCTCACACCTGTAATCCTAGCACTTCGGGAGGCCGAGGCAGGCAGATCGCCTGAGCTCAGGAGTTTGAGACCAGCCTAGGCAACGTGGTGAAGCCCCGTTTCTACTAAAAATACAAAAAATTAGCCAGGTGTGGTGGTGTGTGCCTATAATCTCAGCTACTCGGGAGGCTGAGGCACGAGAATCGCTTGAACCCAGGAGGCAAAGGTTCCAGCAAGCCAAGATTGTACCATTGCACTCCAGCCTGGGTGACAGAATGAAGTTGTTTCAAAAAAGAGGGAAAAAAATTTGGCCAGTGGGCTGTGATTTGCCAGTCCCTGCCTTAGCCCAATAGGTTTATCAAAACCCCAAACCTTCCTTTATTAACTCAAGATAATGCTTCAGAATACACATTGTCTCAAGTTTATTGGTCTCTGGGCACAAAGAGTGTAGACATGATGGCCACTAACATTTCCCTGCTCCTGTCAGTGGATGAAAGCTTCATTCTACCGGATTGCCATGTGGCTGAACACAGAGCCAGCGTTTTTGCAGAAAAAGTTGAATGGGTACATCAGAGACTTTGTGACCATTGGGGATATTCTGTGGATGCTGTTCATACGTGGTGGTCACAGGTGTCCTGAAGAAGAATGCTGTTACCTAAGAAAAGCTTGTCACCTGCTCCTGGCACAGTGGTCTGAACTTGGGACTGGCTGACCTCACTGGAGGGAAACCTATCAGCTCCAATATCCCATTTTTTTTCCCCAGTTGTTTCTGACAAGACAGAACAGTAAAGCCCAGGGTCACATTCTCCTAGAGTGTCTACTTCCTAGAAGAGTAGAGAATACTTATGACTAAGACACAGGAAGCTTGGATTTTCCCCCTGCTGTGTCCCTATTTAGCTCCTTTACTTTGAGCAGACTGCTTCCCTGTTCTGGGCTCAGTTTTCTATCAAAAGTCATCTTCATCATGTGCAAAAGAGTAAAGTTGTATCCTTGCCTTATACCTTATTCAAAAATTAACTCAAAATGGATCAAAGACCTAAATGCAAGAGCTAAAACTATAAAACTCTTAAAAGAAAACACAGGGGAAAGTCTTCATGGCATTGGATGCGACTCCATAAGGCATTGGTAACAAAAGAAAAAATACACATTGAACTACATACAAATTAAACATTTCTGTGCATCTAATGACACAACAGAATGAAAAGGCAGCCTGTGGAATACAAAACACTGTTTGCAAGCCATATGTTTAGTAAAAAGTTAATATCCAGAATATATAAAGAACTACAATTCCACAAGAGAAAACATCCCAAAATCTAATTAAAAATAGGCAATGGATGTGAATATACATTTCTCCAAAGAAGACATATAAATGTCCAGTAAGCACACGAAAAGATGTGTAATATAGCCCTAATTATTATTAGGGAAATACAAATCCAAACCATAACAGGTATGGGTATTAGGATGGGTACTGTCAAACCCAGAAAATAGCAAGTATTGGCAAGGATGTGGAGAAATTGGAACTCTTGTGTTGGGTGGGAATGTCAAGTCCAGTTGCTTTGTAAACCAGTATGGTGGTTCCTCCAAAAATTAAAGATAGGATTACCATATGATCTAGCAATTAGATTTCTGGGCATATACCCCCAAGGAATTGAAAGCAGGGTCTCAAAGAGATATCTCTACATCCATGTTCATAGCATTATTCACAATAGACAAAGGGTAGATGCAACCTGTGTGTTCATAGTCACGTGAATGGATAAATGTGGCATATATGCATACAATGGAATATTCGGCCTTAAATTCTGACACTTATTACAATGTAAATGGACCTGAGGATATTACGCTAAGTGAAATAAGCCAGTCATAAAAAGACAAATACTGTTATGATTCCAGTTACATGAGGTACATAGAGTAGTAAAATTCATAGAGACAGAATGGTGGCTGCCAGGGAATGCAGAGAAGGAGAATGGGGAGTTGTTCCTTAATGGGTCTAGAATTTCAGTTTTGTAAACTGAAAAGAGTTCTGGAGATGGATGGTGGTGATGGTTGTATAACCGATGTGAATGTACTCAATGCCATTGAACTGTACACTTAGAAATCTAACATGGTAAATTGTACATTATATTTTACCACAATTAAAAATGGAAAAAAGCTAAAAAAAAAAAGTTATCTTTAGATGACTGCCAAAGTCCCTTCTGCTCTAAAGTTTTATGTTTCTACTGTGCATATGGGAAGGGGGTTTGGAGGATACAGGTGCTCATATGAAACAAAGGATTGGCCCTTCCATTCCTGATCACAGTGCTGTCCATCTTCTAACTCTTCACAGGGAGAAACAGTTCATCTTCATCTTCAAATGCTTGGTCTCTTGGGAGCCTTGTGTTATTCTGCCCATCTTACAGATGAAGAAACTGAGACTCAGGGGGTTTCAATGCCTTTTCTGGGGCATTGAGTTAATACATGGACACACCGGGTTCAGTCAGGCTTCCCTCATTACACTTCTTGGATGCCTTAAGGATGGCTTTCTAAGATGTCACTGACACCATGCTCAGCAGATCACCTGGGGGGTGCTATTAGAGAAGCAATAATGCTTCCTTTTTGAGAGAGGAGGAAAATGTGGGTCCTAGGGCAGGCAGAATCACACTGCCAGGAGTGAGGTTGGGCTGGCGTGGAGGACCATGAGTTAGTCTCTGTCACCTCCAGAAACAGGGGCCCCAGGTGTTAAAATGCTCCATGCACTGGTGCTAAAAAGCTGAGCAGGACAGCCACATGAACAGAATTTCTCTCTGGATGGACAAGATGACCAACTTGACCCGACAAGCTGTCTTGATCGGGAAACATCCACTGAACCGCTAAAAAGTGCCAGGCACAGAGATGAAGCAGGAAATAGATGGGGCAGGTGGCTCTGCCGTGGTGCTCACACCCCACCGAGGAGACACAAAGACAAATGCACACACATGACATCTTCAGGTAAAGTCCAGCGAGGGAAACAAATAGGGTGATCTGGTGGGGAGTAATTGGGGAGAAGGAATCGGTTTTTGAGGAGACGATGTTTTAGTTGTGACCTGAAGGAAGAAGAAGAGACCACAGATGACAAGCAAGGGGCAAAACACACCAGGCAGGGGACAGCAAGCACAGGTGTCCTCCCACTGGGCAGAGCTTGCGGATGGGGAGGAGGCCAGTGTGGGCAGGCAAAGTGAGGGGCAGGTATGCAGAGCGGGTAGCCTGGAAAGTCATGGTCCAGAGTCTGGGTTTTATACTGGGAGCCCTGAGAATTTAAGAGTTTTAAGCCTATGTGTGGGAAAGGGGATTCTACCACTGAAAAGCCCACAACTTAAACCTGACAGGAGAACGGGGAAGTCCCCCATAGCTGCTCAGCCCATTGACGCAGCCTGGCCTAGTGCCTCCACAAAATATTCCTATTACCCATATGGAAAACATCTAGTCAACATACTTCAGGAGTTATAGGATGCATGCATTTTTCAATGTTTCTTTTAGGTACCATAAACCTTCAATTTTATGAGGAATGAATATTGATGTTGAACCATAAACAGAGCTGGGCCAGTTTGATTAGAAAATTAGCAATTTCATGCCAAGCAGGTAATTTCCTCTTTTCTTTCTCTTTATTTGCCTCTCTTTCTTCTCTCTTTCTCTTTTTCTTTTCTCTCTCTCTCGCTCTCAAATCTAATGCCTGAGACAAAGGAGCTGGCTCTCCCTTGGATGACAGCAGCTTTCACATGTAGTTTGAAGCGCATGTGCTGAAATCTGGGGACAAACTTTGCTTTGTCAGTGGCCTTGACCTCTGGGAAGGTACCTCACAATGAAGGAACACTGCCCGTTGTGAATGCCTTGCAGAGTGCCTTGGATGGGAAAAGACTACAAAAATCACCAAAAAGTTAAATAATCACCACCCCTTCCCCCACCTCCCCAGCAAGGCCAATAACAGGAAGGCAAGAAGGCTTATGGTGCCAGAACCTGGGGAGAGAAAAGATCTTGAAAAATAACTTCCGGAAGAAATGAAAGCCAAAAATCTCAAACATCCCATCCAACAGGAAATTATAATCAGCTTTAAGAAATTCCAGGGAAAGTACCCTGGGACAGTTGAAAATTTGGCACAAGGATATCAGTTGGACCGAGGAGGAGCTGAGGATGGATTTATAAGTTCCCCAAACATTTGGGGGTATGTTCAGTGTCCTGACACTCCCCCAGTATCCTAGGAGGGCAGATACATCAGTGGTGTGCAAGAGGGATCCAGTGAAGGTGGTATGGACAGCTGTCATTTTTGCTACATGACTTCCTGCCGGAAGTAGATACTTACTGGGCACGTTCTAGATGTCTGGCAAAGGCACTGGGGATACTTAGTGAACAAAACAACCTGAGTCCCTGCCCTCTCTTTACTTTGAGAATGCTTTGCTTCCCAGTTGGAGAATTTCATAAGTCTGCTTATCAGACTGACCTGCCTTCCCCAGGAAAGGACCAAGAAAGTGACCCAAACTAGATCATCAGATGCACTCGCCCTGAAATTTCAATCAGGAGTCTGCCTCTTCAGCCTTCCCCCAAATTCTGTGAGCTGCTGTGTAGTCATGTGATAAATACCAGTTCTGCTTGAGATAGTGTTGCTGTCTGCTGCTTATAACCAATGATCCTTGACTATTACAAGGTGGTCAGGAGGAAGGAGTTGGAAACAAATGATTCTCTTTGCAGTTTAGACCAAAACTCAGGATTGCCAAGTCTAAAATCTAGTTTTTCTGCCTCACAGTCTTTTGGCTAAATTATTAACATAACCCTTTTCTGGTCTCTTTGCTGTCAATTTCTTCCAGTGCCTCTGGTAACTAGAAGCTGTCAGCGGGAGCTTGGGCTTTAGGGAGTCACAGGTGGAGTCCGTAGAGAGGTATTTTTACCATAAATGCCTTGATTCCTGCTAGCCCTAAAAACCAAACAAAGTGATTATCGTAAAACATTTCCCTGTGCCTCCAGAACCATCAGAATCTTGAGGCTGGTAGACAAGGCCTGCCAAAATTGGGTCCCAGCATCCCTCTGTAGCTTGTCCCCACATCCTTACATATCCAATGTTGAGGTTGTGTGGGGTCACTTGTCATTCCCTAGCACTCAACAAAGTGGCTTGTCTCAGTGCCTTTGCACAGACCTTCCCTCAACCAGGAATGTCTTTCCATGTTCCTGTGTTCTTTGAAAACCCTACTTTATCCTGAAAAACTCAGTTGCAGTGTTATCTCTGGTATAAAGTCACTCCTCAATGCCTAGAGGGAATAATCGTGTCTCCCTCTGTGTTCTCACATACTCCTCGCTTGCACTGCTGCTGTTTCCCTGCTCTTGACCCTGCATTCATTGTATCCGTATTCATGTGTCTCTAGAATTGACACTGTCAAGGTAGAGCTTGTGGTCTTTGGTCTCCCAAGGATAAGCACAGTGCCAGGCTAAACAGACAATATGGGATTGTTGAATTAATTTACTTTAATTGCTAATTATAGGTCTCTAGGAATTAGTAGTTGAATTTGATCTGAACATGAGAGTCAGGCTTTGACTGCCCACTGGAACATCACTGCTCCCTCCTGCAGTCTTGTCCCTGGCACTGACCTGCTGCTAACCTGTCCCATCCCTTTGACTTTTCTCATTCAATGGCCACTGCCTCCCCTCCTGGACAAACTGTAATCACCTAGTTCACCACAGGGTACCTAGTCCTTGGCACGATGCTTAGCACATGCCAGGGACTAAGTTCTAATTGAATCGATGAATAAATAAAATGACTTGATCCTTGTTTACTCCGGGATGAATCCTGCCTCACGCCCACCCCTAACATTTGTGAGACCAAGGAACAAGAGGAGGAAAAAACCAAGCTACAAAGCTGTTCTAAATTCATGCCTGTAATCTCAACACTTTGAGAGGCCGAGGAGGGTGGATCGCCTGAGGTCAGGAGTTTGAGATCAGCCTGGCCGAGATGGTGAAACCTGTCTCTACTAAAAATACAAAGTTTAGCCAGATGTGGTGGTGCATGCCTGTAATCCCGGCTACTCCAGAGGCTGAGACAGGAGAATCACTTGAACCCGGGAGGTGGAGGCCACAGTGAGCAGAGATCGCGCCACTGCACTCCAGCCTGGGCAACAGAGTGAGACTCTGTCTCAGAAACAAAAAACAAACCAAAACTGTTTGAACTCTTTTTTATCCTTCTACCCTGGCAAGGATGCCTTCATAACTTGGATTTCTCCACTCTGCACTGGCATCAGGTGGCCTAGGAAAGGCTGACTCCAGACTCGGGGTCCCCGATCAGCTCACTCCTCTTCCTACCCTGGCTGGGCCTCGCACCTTGACAGGCCTCACACACCCAAGCTGTGACCATGCAACCTCACAAAATTGCTGCTCACAGTCATCCTTTGGCTACCCCTTGGACCTAGGGGTGCCATATTGGTACTGCCTGGCCTGGAGAGGATAGACCAAGGGATGAGGCCCACACAGGCCGGGAAGCAGGCTCTGGAGCATTTGAGCAGGGATTTCTGGGATCCTGCGTGTTGGAGCATAGTCTAGAAAGGGAGGTGTGGGCTCCAAGTGTGTAAGTACCCCCAGCTTGCACCCTCCTCACTTCATGGGAAGAAGAATGGCTGGAGAAGGGCAAGGGTGGATCCAGGGCAGGGGCCCTTTATGTCCAGGTCTAAGGAAGGTACTGCTCTGATTTTATTCATTTTTTTAAAAATGTTACAGTATCTTTTAGAATATAAGTTGTTTTTGGTTACACGGATGAATTACATAGTGATGAAGGCTAGGCTTTTAGTGTGCCCATCACCCGTATAATATACATTGTACCCAACAGGTGATTTTTCATCCATCAACCATGACTTTATTCTTTAACTTGGGAAATTTACCCATCAAGGGATCAAACAGAAAGGCCTTCCCTTTCCCCTCTACAGAGAGGCTGCTTCTACTCTGGTTTATCCCGGGGGGCTGCAAATGCATTAGTAGCCCAGAAAGAACCAGAGCAATGGGGCACCAGGACATGCATGGGTGAGAGAGAAGCCTGAGCTTCTGCCATGACCACCCCTGAAAGGATGAGACGCGACAGGTAAAGCCCTCTCAAGGCTGGAGTGGGAATCCCTCTCAGACCAAATGTGCTTGGGCACGAAGGTGTAGAAGCCCCTATTCCTCCATGGGATTTCTGCCATTAAGCGGAGGGGCTGCGACGTCGCCTTGGACAGACCCAGGTGGGCAGGAGGCCTGAAGGCTGACGGTGATGCTGCAATCTTCTGAGCTGAGCAAAACCAGTGGCTGGCGCTTTAAAGAAAGAAGGAGATTTTCTGCACGAAGGCTTTCAAATGGGCTCCTGCAGACAGCTGTGGCCAAGCTTTTGAAATATTTCTAGCCTCTGTTTTCCTGCTGTGAAGTCTTTCGAGAAACAGCTTAGGAGAGATGAGCTGTTTGCTATTCTGGGGCAGTGGGTGTGCAGATGAAAGGGCATATGGGATGGGGAGGAATAATTCCCCAAGCGCCCATAAAATTTTTGATCTTTGGCCCCTGCTGTAAAGTGATTCTGGGAATGCTGGTCAGACAGAAGAAAGAGTGCGAGGTGCTGGGGTTTCCTGTGACCTCCGTCTTCATCACCCAGGGCACCAAGATGGGACTCCTGTGGCTCCTGGAGGCTTCAAGACCTGTTGGAACTCAGGAGAATCTCAGGCCAAATGACACTGAGAACTGGGGAGGTCTTAGGAAATGGACCTTGTCTATGTAATTGATTCAAAGGAGTAAATATTCCACCAAGAAAGCAATATTTTGCCTGTGATGATTCAATTCTCTCAGGCTTAGGTGAGTCAAGGCTGTTTGACTTGCTGATCAGAGAACTTAACCAAGAGAGTCATGAGACCTGGAATTAACCCTGGACTTGGTCACCATCTGACTGGGTGACTGACCACCTTACTTGCTCTCCCTGTCTTCATTTCCTAACCTGGAAAATGAGACCATTGGGCCATTTGTTCTAGAAGTTACCTTCCAGCTCAAAGATTTGAAATTAGCTCTGCAGAAGTAGTGGAATGCAAGGGGGCAGTCTTGGAAATGCCTTCATGTACTCCTCACATTCAACTCATTCTGACTTTCATTTTTCTTCAGATAATAGCATAATTTACTTAGGGTTGGGAATTTGACTTTGGAGTCAGGGTAGATTTCAGTTCAGTGTCAACTTGGTCATGGATAACTGTGACCTTGGATGTGTGTTGGTTCTCTCTTGGAGCCTCAATTTCCTCATCTATAAACTGAGATACTGCCTGCTTCCCCAATCGTTGGGAGAATTCAGTGTGATCATGGCTGTGGGTTCTGGCTCAGGCTGTGTTCTCTACCTCTATAGAGCAGCATTACTCCAGGGGTTAGCAAGTCTGGGTGGGCTCCCTGAGGACCCTATGGAGGACATTGACTATATTCTGATTGGGGCTTACTGGGATCATTGCTGGGGTGGGCACAACCTCTCTCTAGACAAGGTGTCACATTTTTTGGCAGGTACCCCACGTTCGGCAATAGGTGAAGCTGAGGGAGATAGCCTAAAGGCAAGATTTTCTGAAGCAACTCTGCTGTGGCCCAGCTAAAGGCCGTGGGTCCAGGAGGTGTGGTCAGGGGCAGAGTGACAGCGGTTAAAAGGCTTATTTAGAATGGGAGGCAGTGGTGGTACAGTAGAAGGGGTGCTGCTGCGTTTGGAGCCAGATTGGGCTAGGACTCTGTGTCATTGGATAGTGTGTCCCTAGTACTTAGTGTTATTCAGCTGGGGCTAAATAAATACATGCTTAATGAAAAGAGGAAGGAAGGAAGGAGACAAGGATGCACACGAGGAAGAACTAAGCCTTACTCCTTGCTCTGCCACCTGAAACCTGGAACCTCAGTTTCTTCATTTGTAAAATGTGGTTGATAATATTTATTGCAGAAGTTTGTTATGATTCACCATGACACAGCATTTTAATCTGTAAAGTATTACCTATCTATGGTGATGATAATCAGAGCGGACAGTTGGAGGAAATAAGAGAAAGTGAACATAGAAACTGAGGCAGATGTCAGTCAGACCGAAAATCTGATAAGCAATGCCATTTCCATGATGATTAACCAACCAGGAAAAAGACTCCCAACTGTGTCTTAATTTAGCATGGATATTGATTCTTTGGATTTATTTTCTTCCTTCAGTTTACTTCATTTATTTTTTGGAGAAAAGAGGCAAATAATAAAGTAAACTTACTTAGGATATTTTCCTTTGTTATCTGGGTTTTATCTAGAATATTGAAAGCCCACCCAGTGACTCTCATTCTGTATTATAAAGATGTTGAGATTCATGCTCATTAGCAGCATCCTTGACCGTGAAGGAAATACTCAAGTTTATTTCACATCATTTATGTCCTAAGTCCTTTTGCAGCTTTTGCTCTCCTAAGTGAGACCTGTGCAAATCTTGGGTTCTTGACAGCACTGCCTTACACTTCTTTTTGTTGCTGCCTCCATGGTTAGCACAGTAGTAATTCTAGACCTGCTATGTGCCAGGCATTATACTAGGGAATGAGATTATATCATGAACAAGACACAGACCTTTCCCTCAAGAGGGATATAGCTTAGTGAGGGAGACAAATGAAAAGGCAATTACAATAGTAATAATTGCTCACATACTAATTGTTTGGTTGATTATCAATAATTGTGGAAAGGAAATTCTTTTGGGCTAGCTATGAAATAACCTGGATGTGAAATGAGTCAGCCTATAATCAGAATAGAAGAAAAAAGTAACAGTTCAGATTTTGTGCCTGCGTGTTTTGCACATATTGTTTTAAGTCCCTGCTTTTTCCGTGCTCGAGAAACAATATCTTCCCATTTTGCAGCAGAGATGACTGAGACTCAGAGAAATTAGGTATATTTGTTACAATGGTTAGACGCACCTAAATCTTGCTCTTTCTACTATACCATATTATAACTAAATAACGTGCCCAAGTAAATAAAACCATTTTTTTTTAACCTGTCACTACCCCCCGACTTAAATGTGTCAGGGAATTCCTGAGGTCTAGAGCCAGGGTGTCTTGGATGAGGCACTTGAGGCTGGGACAGGAGCCTGGCCGCCCTCTTCGGCTTTATTTGCAGTGAGGCAAGAGTGCTACCTTCTTAGCATCAGCCTGTGTGATGACGCAAATGTTCTCAGTGGGTCTTGGCAGCAGGGAGAAGTGGTTAAGGCTCCATTGGCTTCAGCAGTGCTGAATGTGAGTTCCAAAGCAGCCTTTGTATCTATGTGACTCTGAGCAAATTCCTCAACTGTAAATCGGGAATAATAATAATACGTACCTCATAGGATTGCTGTATTCAATCAGATAATATCTATAAGGTGCTCATCAAGCATGAGACACAGTAATAGTTATTAGCTATTTTTCTTTATCCATCAGAGATTTCTAAAGATGGAGTCAGATGGCAGAGGATCACTTGGAAAGACTAAGTGCAGAGTGAACTTAAGCATTAGATTGGTAATCTGAGCAATTCAGTACACCAACAGGCCAATGTATGTGTCTTCTGGAAGTTCTAGGACCCTCATAGACCATCTTTAGGTTTTCTTAGTTCGTATTTCATAGTGCCTAGCAGAATAGTAAGATGCTCTTAGTAAATGACTTCTTAAGAGTGTGTGGTACTCATCAGAGGTAACTTACCGGTGGAGAAAGCTACGTCCCCTTCCAATTTCAGTTTCTTAGGCGTCCTATTTCTTTAGCACTTGATGATACTACCAAGACACATGTCAGGAAGGTGGTCTGCCCAGCTATCCCAGGAGCTGCCCTGATGTGAAGGGAGTTCCCCACTGTTTCTAGGGTACACAACACTCTCACCTAGCAGAAACCAAGATCCTGACTCTAAAGGGATCGTGCAGATGTTAACTTTCCTAATTCCTCTGGTAAGTTCTGGTCTCTGTGGCTCTTCCTGTCCAAGCTGTGCTTGGGCTTATGCATGAACAGAGCAGGGGCCTCTATCCACCTCATCAGCCCCCAGACATCTGGGATGCCTTGAGGGAGCCAATTAATGAAAAGCGTGTCTCAAATGCAAATATGTCCATTCAGTAGTTATGCTTTATAAGAAGTAAAGTAGGTTTTGTTGGTTTTTTTTCTTTTTGTCAAATTCTCTTTTTTGTCCTCTCTTCACTGACATACTATATTGTTTTTAGAGGGTAGCATGTTTGAAGAGAAGTTACATTACTTAAAGTTTTTTATTGCAAGTAACAGAAAAGTTTAATGTAATACTGGCTGTGAAACAATTTAGAAATTTACAATATCATATAACAAGAAGGTCAGAAGTAGAATGGTCTCCAGGGCAGATTCAGCTGCTCAGTGACGTCATTGAGGATCCCAGTTCTCTGGGCCTCTTAGCTCCACCATGCTGTGTGTGTCAGATTTTGCCCTCACCCTGGCACTCCTCATCCAGACAAGACAATGTTCAGAGGAAGAAAAAGATGATATATTTCATGTGTCTATATTTTTGGACCTAAGGACCTGGCAGTCTTCCCTCACATTTTATTGGTCAGGATTCTGTCCCATGCCCATCCCTAGCAAGGGGAATGGGATGACCGTAATTGGCCCAAACATTTGGGGTAGAATGAGTGTTGGGTTGAGAGGCCATGACCCCTGTGGTAATCACAGACACTATTTTAAGCTTGCGGTTTCAGGTTGGTGCCTACTCCAGCACCATGAATGCAATAGGCTTTTAGCAGATAGTTGCCCATGATGGCATAAAAGATGTAGGTTTTACCAGTCAAAACAGTTTGATTCTGCTGTTTTGAGGCTCTCTAATGCCTTAGTCTAGTCTAGACAAACTGTAAGGTCTCCACATGGTCTCTACACTTATGATGCCTATCTGTGCTGTAGCACAAAAGCAGGAACTTGATAGTGGCCAAAAGCCCCACTCTGTGGTTTGGCAGGCCCACTGAAGGCTCTTGTCCACATCCCTCCCTGCAGGCAGGAGAGACTATTAGTGCAGAGCTGGCTTCCTTGACCCAGCTCATGTAGAGAGGGAGGAATTCCCAAGGTCGTTGCTCTGAGCTGGCCTTTCTGGTTTCTGTGGCTTCACTTGCCCACTGATTAACTGTGAGTATCACGAGGCCTAGACAATATCACCATGGTCATTTGAATAATAAAATCAAGTTATTCCATCATTTCACTTTTCCTTTGAGGCGGAAAAACATTTGGAACACAAGGCCCATCAAGACCTTTCCTGTTTCTGATGTCTCTATCACAGACTTGGCTGCAAAGGTTAAATGTTTTGGATTACAAAATGTACATTATATGGGGGTCTTCCTATAAATCAACAAGGCAGGTATGTTAAACACAGAAAAATATCTACAGCTGTTCTCTTACTCATCCTGCTTGTTATTTAACTCAGTCTGGGCCCTAAGGAACATTTTTAGTTGTACTGTCAACAGTTTCAAAACAAAGAAGAAACTGCGACTGGCAAATGAGGAACCCAGCTGGTCCTCTGTTTAGGCTCCCACTGCATATACTTTAATCCTGACACCTGCAAGCTATTTAATCAGGATTTACAATTGAACATGAAGGATGAGGGGTCCGCAGGGCTGTGTTCTTAGTGTTTGGATTGCAAATGATGGAGAAAAACTTTGTTATCGGATGTTGTAGTTATTTGAAGTTGGGTGCCCTCTAACCCACAGGGAACCCAGCATCATTTATCACTCCCCAGAAAAAAACTCAGCTCAGGCGGACGCTGCCCCTCACAGCATAACGTTCTATTTTTGCTTTTCCTGTATTCTAGAGTAAACAAACTTGAAACTTATGAACAATGAGAAAAATAACTCCCAGAGAGCATTTGGCAGGAGAGAAGAGTTCGAAGTGAAGTAGTGAAAGCACAATATTCATTTAGACACAAAGCAAAATGTAGACGAGGGCATTTGTCTACAATCTGGCCAAGGTGTGCCATGTTCAGAAGGTTCTCTACTTAAAAATGTATCGACTTTCACGGAAAAGAACAAAGTCTTGAACCAGAGCTCAAGATGCCTAACACAACAGATGGAATTTATGGTTGCTTGTAAATGAACAAATTACCCAAATGTATTTTAGAAAATGCACTAATTTTGGACTTGCAAAAATTGCCTTAGGAAAAGCCTTGAAAGTTTAGAATGGAAACTTTCTGTAAGTTGAGGAGCTTCTGTAATGATGTGACTGAAAGGAGTCTACACAAATGGCAACTGATCACTACTTAGTGAGTCCCGACTGGGCTGTTGCGGGAGAGATGAAGAAGCAGAAAAGATGAACCAGGGCAGAGTCCCTGCCCTCATGGAGCTTCTAGACTGTTAGAGGGGAGGAGAATGTCCTGGTTTAGACAATAAGATAAAAGGTTAAAACATGTACAATAAAAAGAATCTCAGAAGAGATGTTCCCTGCCAACTGGAGTAGTAAAATAAAACTTACTGAAGAACTAGGAGTATGAGTTGAAAATACAAGTGATTGAAGCAGTGATTGCAACATATTCTAGTATGAAGAGACACAAATGATATTCAATGGATGTTTACATTTAGAATCCATTAATTGAGAAATACTTAATAAAAAGCTAGCTTGAATTCATGTACATTAAAATATGTTTGCATTTCTTACCATAGCACTATTTACAAAGATTTGGAAAACAGTACAAAGAGGTCCAAGATACAATACTCATCCAATGTTTAAGATATGGTCTGCACATGGCTTCATAGCCCTTCCTTGTAAAAGCTCTGATCCTTAGTCCTAGGGCTATGAAGTCCACTGCTTAGTAAACACTGGCTTAGATTAGTGTGTTTGGGTGCTTATGAAACTGCCCTAACGGGTATTAGAGACTAATAAATTGGGCAGATGGTCCTGTGGATACCTTCAGACACACTTTAGGGACAGTGGCCAAAGAGGACAGGGGCCTGGCTGTAGCTTAAGTGGCAACTTTTCCTTCACTATATCTACCAGCAATTTAATACTTCCAGCAGTTCCTTTCTCTCCATCCACCTGTTCCAATATGCTCAGGTTGATGAGTGACATAAGTTCAAAGGAATCTAGAGAGGCAGGGCTAAGAATGATGGTACAATTCTGTTATCTTCTACTGGGTCTGGACTCGCTTAAACTGAGAATTCCTTGACTGTATACCTATGCCACTTTGAAAAATATTTATTGATTTATTTAAATTGACAGAATGTTCCTGCAAATCTGTGTGACTTTTACAGACCACCAGAGAATTAGGTTTACCGGTTTCTCTTGAAAACATTTTATCCAAATGAATAAAGGAAATGTGCTCATTTTTTTGAATGTGAAAGTAACAAATGCTTGCTTATTTTTGTAAACATTCAAAATACAAGATTCAGAAGCAAACTTAGCCAGTATTCTGCTGTGATCATTTGGCACATACCTCATTTTATAATCTGATATAGTCAGATTATTTATTTTATTTTATTTTATTTTTTTTTTTTTTTTTTTTTTTTTTTTTTTTTTTTTTTTGAGGCGGAGTCTCACTCTGTCGCCCAGGCTGGAGTGCAGTGGCCGGATCTCAGCTCACTGCAAGCTCCGCCTCCCGGGTTTACGCCATTCTCCTGCCTCAGCCTCCCCAGTAGCTGGACTACAGGCGCCCGCCATCTCGCCCGGCTAGTTTTTTTTTGTATTTTTAGTAGAGACGGGGTTTTCACCGTGTTAGCCAGGATGGTCTCGATCTCCTGACCTCGTGATCCGCCCGTCTCGGCCTCCCAAAGTGCTGGGATTACAGGCTTGAGCCACCGCGCCCGGCCAGTCAGATTATTTTAAATCTTGATTTTTAGTAACTGAATAATATTTGATCACATGACTATTCCATATATATATTTAACTAATCTCCTTTGTGTTATACATTTATGTTGTTACCATCTTTTTAAACCTTTAATAGACGGTGCAGTGATAAATATTTTTAAACATAAATCTTTATGCCTAACTCTAAGGAAATGCAGCTTTATTTGATCAAATGCCTTAAACTCTATAGTTCGGGATTTTCTCATCTCATTTTGGCTTTCTATATCAGTTTCAGATTCCCTTTTTTTCCAGCTTTATTGAGATATAATTGAAAAATTGTGGATATTCAAGGTGTATCACTGTGATGACTTGAAATACATATACATTGTGTAATGATTACCCAGTCAAATTAATGAACACATTCATCACCATCCATAGTTACCATCTGTGTGTGTATATATGTGTGGTGAAGATGCTTAAAATCTGTTATCAAATTTCAAGTAAGCAATGCATGTAATTAATTATAGTCACCTTGCTGTACATTTGATCCTCAGATGTATTCGTCTTGCAAATGAAAGTTTGTACTCTTTGACCAACATCTCCCCACTTTCTCCATCCTCACAACCTCAACCCCGTGACAACCATTGTTCTACTCTCTGCTTCTATGCGTTTGGCTTTTTAAGATTGCAATATAAGCGAGATCATATAAATTTGTTTCTCTGTGTCTGGCTTATTTCACTTAGCATAGTGTCCTCCAGCTTCATCAATGTTGTCACAAATGACAGGATTTCCTTATATTTTATGGTTCAGTAATGTTCCCTTTTGTATATCACATTTTGTTCATTTATCTGTTGGTGGATACTTAGGTTGTTTCCGTATCTTGGCTATTGTAAATAATGCTGCAATGAACATGGGGGTGCAGATATCTCTTTGAGATACTAATTTTATTTCCTTTGGATATACACCAAGAAGTGAGATTACTGGATCATACAGTAGTTCTATTGTTAATTTCTTGATGACCCTCCATACTGTTTTCCATAATGGCTGTACCAATTTAAATTCCCATCAACAGTATGCAAGGGTTCCCATTTCCCCAAACCCTTGTTGACACTTATCTCTTGTCTTTTTGATACTAGCCATTCTAGCAAGTGTGAGATGATATCTCATTATTGTTTTGATTTATATTTCTCTAATGAATATTGATATTGAGTACCTTTTCGTATACCTGTTGGCCATTTATTGTCTTTAAAAAAGTCCCTTCAGGTTCTTTCCCCATTTTTTGGTTGGGCTTTTTGTTGTTGTTGTTGTTTGTGTTTTTTTGCTCTTGAGTGGTGAGATCCCTATATATTTTGGATGTTAGCACTTTATCAGGTATATAGTTTGCAAATATTTTCTCCTGTTCTGTAGGTTGCCTTTTCATTTTGCTAATTGACTCTTTTGCTGTGAGGAAGCTTTGTACTTTGATGTAGATCCACTTGTTTGTTTTTGCTTTTGTTGCCTCTGCTTTTGGTAGCAAATCCAAAAAATCATCGACAAGACCAATGTCAAAGTCTTTTCTCTGTGTTTCCTCCTCCTAGAAGTTTTATGGTTTCAGATCTTACATTTAAGTATTTCATCCATTTCAAGTTAATTTTTGTATATGGTGTAAGAAAAGAGCCCAAGTTCATTCTTTTGCATATGGATATTTAGTTTCCCCAACATCACTTACTGAGGAGACTATTCTTTTCCCATTATGTATTACTGGCACTCTTGTCAAAGATTAGTATATTTGCATGAGTTTATTTCTAGACCTTCTGTTCTTTTTCACTGGTCTCTGTGTGTGTATGTGTGCGAGTATGTTTAACCAGAACTATACTATTTTGATTACTATAGCTGTATAATAAAATTTGAATATATGATTTGTGGATGTGTGATGCCAGCAGCTTTGTTCTTCTTTCTCTAGATTGCTTTGGCTATTCAGATCTTTGTGGTTCCATATATATTTTAGAATTTTTTTCTATGTCTGTGAAAAATGCCATGTGAAATTTGATAGGGATTGCATTAAATCTGTAGGTCACTTTGGGTAGTATGGACATTTTAACAATATTCTTCCAATCCATGGACATGGGATATTTTTTCATTGTGTTTTTTTTCAATTTCTTTTATGAATATCTTGTAGTTTTTGGTGTATAGATCTTTCCCTTTCCTAGTTAAATTTATTTCTAAGTATTTTATTCTTTTTGATACCAAGGGCATACAAAGGTTAAGATAATAATATGAACTATTATGTGTCAACAAACTAGATAGCCTAGAAGAAATGGATAAATTGCTAGATGCATACAACCTACTAAGACTGAATCATGAAGAAATAGAAAATCTGAACAGACCAATAATGGGCAAGAAATTCAGTCAGTAGTCAAAAACCTCCCAACAAAGAAAAGCCCAGAACCAGATGGCTTAATGAATAAATTCTATCAAGAATTTAAAGAAGAATTGGCATTAATTCTTCTTAATTAATGCCAATTCTTCTTAAACCTTTTCAAAAATGCGAAGAGGAGGGAACATTTCCAAACTTGACTTTAGAAGGCCAGGATTATCACTGTACCAAAGCCAGATAAGGATACAGGAAGAAAAGAAAATTATAAGACAATATCCCTGATGAACATAAATGCAAAAATCCTCAAGAAAATATTAGGAAACCAAATTCAACAGTACATTAAAAGGATCAGAGATCATGCTTAAGTGGGATTTATCCCTGGGATGCAAGAATGGTTCAACATATACAAATCACTAAATGTGATATACCACATTAACAGAATAAAGGATAAAACTCACATGCATCATTCAATAGATGCAGAAAAAGCATTTGACAAAGTTTACCACCCTTGTATGACAAAAACTCTCCACAAATCAGGTATAGAAAGAATGCTCCTCAGCATAATATAGGTCATACATGACAAACCCACAGTTAACATACCCAATGGTGAAAAACTGACAGCTTTTCTTCTAGGATCAGAAATAAAACAAGGATGCATATTGTTGCCACTTCTGTTCAGTACAGTTGTGGAAGTCCTAGCCACAACAATTAGCAAGAAAAAGAAGTAAAATACATCCAAATTAGAGAGAAAGAAGTTATAATATGTGACATTATCATATGTGAAGTTATGTGTGACATTATGTGTGTAGAAAACTCAAAAGACTCCACCAAAACACTGTTAGAATAAACAAAATCAGCAAAGTCACAGGATACAAAACCAATATACAAAACTCAGTTGCATTTCTATACACTAAAAACAAATTATCCAAAGAAGAAATTAAGAAAACCCATTTACAGAAGCATCAAATTTAGGAATAAATTTAACCGAGGAGATGAAAGATTAGACTCCATTTGGGATCTACATTTAGGCATTGGCAAAAGTCCACCAATGCAAGGCAGTGGGGTTGCCTCTTGCTGGATAAGTTGGAAGAGTCAGAAGAGTAGAAAGTTCTCCTTTGTCGTCTTCAGGGGTAGCTTAACTTACAGTTTAATTTTCAGTTTAATTTCTTAGTTTATAGGTTACACACAAGGCCTGTTAACTTCCAATTTGGAAGGGTTTTGTTATTCTCACCACATTTGACCATATAAGTTATTGTCCAAAATAGAATACTTTGACAATAAAAGGAGGTACTACTATTAATTATGCTAGGACAACAGCATACATTGGGGTTGTCCCCAGTAGACCTGAGTACGCGGTTACATTGTCTTCATTTAACCCTTACATGTATTCCTCATATCTCTGAAAGTTTTCTGAGTAGATCCACAAATACAGTCAGGAATGGATTACATTACTAAGAATTTGAAGGACACAATTTTAGAATGTGGTAAGTTAGAAGCTGGGCTAAATCAGGCTAGCATCATGCTGTCAATGAAGAAAAGTTTGATCAAGAAAATAGCATAATATGGAGACTTGTAGGAGAAAAATCCAGATACCATTTTTACATAATGATTTAAGCAGCTGGTCAAAGAACTTTGAGTCATCAACACTTTATTACTTTAAGTAATTTGTTTATTTTTGTTAATTTATTTCCATCCTAGACTTTTCTTTTCCTTTGATTGGTCCTTTTGCCCGTAAAAAGATGTGGTTTTATAATAATCCATCTTAAGTGCTATGGCTATTAAGGTCTATCTATGAAAATGGACTCTTTTACAGCTAAGAATTATTTAGGGCCATTCTAAACTAATGGAACTGTGGTAGCCTTGATTTGAGACAAACAGAATTAAGGAAACAGAACTATTTGCAACAAGATATTAGTTTCTTATATCTTGTATTCATGAAAAGCTTTCCATACTATTTTATTTCACTCTGTCTACTTTCAGCTTGATATTTGCATACTGATAACCCTCTTTCAAAATAATCACTGAGCTCTTAAGGTACCTAAATACTTCAAAAGCAGTGGAAGACATGGGAAAGTATTGTCTAATAATTACTTCCTCAGAGTGTGCCAGACCCAGATAATTTCTCAAATTTCTAAGGACTAGAACAATCTATAGGTTACAACATTCTTTCAGAAAAGGGAAATGTAAAAAGTTTTGATAATCAATTTTAAAATCAACATAATCCTAATACCAACATTTGACAAATAACATTAAAAACCTGTAGCTCGATCTCACATGTTAATAAACATGAAAAAATCCTACCTAGTAGTATTAAAAGAATAATATACTAGAATACTTACTGTGCTGTGCAGGAATTCATAGATGGTTTGGGGGATATAGGAATGTATATATTAAAAGGTCAAAGGACAAAGTCATGCTATCTCAATATATGATCAAAAACCTTAAAATTCAACATTCTTCGTGTTTAAAACTTTAACTTGATATAGAATGACACACAATGCAACCTTAAAATTACACAGAAACACACATCGCTCTTCAAAACCAATAGCCACACAATGTAATTCTTAATCATGAAACACTAGAGGCAGTCTTAATTAAAGGAAGAACTACGACACGGTACTATCACCACTACTTTTTATATTATGAAAGTTCTAGACAACACTCTAAGTCTTAAAACAGGAAAGAGTAGGTATTTCTATTTGCAAATAATATGATTATTTATCTAGGCCGGGGGTTGATAAACTGTGGCCCAAGTTTAGCCAGTGGGCTGCTTTTGTAATGGGATGCTTCTGTAAATAGTTTTTTTTTTTTTTTGGAAATACAACCATGCCTTTTTATTTATGTATACTCTGTGGCTGTTTTCACACTACAACAGCAGAGTTGAATAGTTGTGGCAGAGACCATGTGGCTTACGTAATCCAAAATATTTACTTTCTTGCTCTTTATAGAAAAAAAATTGTTGGCCTCTGATCTAGAGTACAAAGATAGTTTTATAATATACAAACAAAAAATAGTGTGTATGTGTATATATGTATATATAGAAATGTGTATGTGTGTGTATATATCTATATGTATATTTTTTTTTTGGAGACACAGTTTCATTTTTATTGCCCAGGCTGGAGTGCAATGGTGCAATCTCAGCTCACTGCAACCTCCGCCTCCTGGGTTCCAGCGATTCTCCTGCCTCAGCCTTCCGAGTAGCTGGGATTACAGGTGCCTGCCACCATGCCCGGCTAATTTTTGTTTTTTTGTTGTTTTTTTTTTTTTAAGTAGAGACAGGTTTTCACCATGTTGGCCAGGCTGGTCTTGAATTCCTGATCTCAGGTGATCTGCCTACCTTGGCCTCCCAAAGTACTGGGATTACAGGCGTGACCCACTGTGTCTGGCCCTATATATTTTTTAAAACATGAAAATAACACATGTAAACATATAAGAAACAGGCAGGCCTATATGAAGAACATTACCCAATTTTAATGAAGTATATAAACAAATATGTAAGTGAATCTAGAATATAATGTATTTTTGAATGGGAAGACTGTCAAATAAATGACAATTCTTCCCATATTATTTTATAAGTTTAAAGAAATTTTAATTAAAAATTGCAGTTCTGAGGGGAATCAAAATGATTCTTAATGTTCAAGGATAAAAAAAGTTAACCAATAGCCACACAATGTAATTCTTAATCATGAAACACTAGAGGCAGTCTAATTAAAGGAAGAACTACGACACGGTACTATCACCACTACTTTTTATATTATGAAAGTTCTAGACAACACTCTAAGTCTTAAAACAGGAAGAGTAGGGATTTCTATTTGCAAATAATATGATATTTATCTAGGCGGGGGTTGATAAACTGTGGCCCAAGTTTAGCCAGTGGGCTGCTTTTAATATATAAATGGACTCTCAAATATATAATGCCAGTCATAATAGAAGTTTATTTCTTATTCACGTAAGTCCAAGGTGGTTATTTCAGCTAGGCAAGCAACTCACTCCCAAATAGAAGGATTCATGCACCCAGACTCCTTCTGCTTTATAAATCCTCAACCTCAACCTTGGCTTCCAAGGCCATCTTTGGGACCCAAATTCCAGACAGCTGAGAAGGGAAAGGCGTGCGGAGAGCTGCTTATGTGAGGTTTTGCTTTTCGAAGCCGTTCTGGAGGTGGCACACATCACTCCTCCTTACTCCTTCAGTCATATAACTATTATGCAACCAGCTGCAAGGAAGTCTGGGAAATGTGGTTTACTTGCGTGCCCAGGAGCAAATAAAAATAAAAAGGGTTTAGTGAACAGCCTGCAAAGTCTGCCATAGCACCAGATAAACAGGTCTGGAAGCAGACCACAGCGTATGTCAGAATTGATAATACGATAAATACGGCATTTCAAATCAGTAAGGAAATTATAGTCAATTAACAGATCTAGGATAAATATCCATTATATTTTTACTCTTATGCTACACAATAAAACAAATTCAAGATGTACTACATTTAAGTATATATTAAAAAGTAAACCCTAGAAATGTTTATATGAACTAGAATATATTTACTGTATTATAGTAATTATACTGATGTAATGGTTTATTTGGTACTTTGGTGGGAAAAGTTTTTCTAAGTATAAAAAAAGGAAGGAACCATGAAAGGAAATTGGTAATTTGAATATCTAAACATTAAGAATTTCTGTATGTCAGAATTAGCAAAAAATAAAAAATGTAAGTGTCAAAAGGACAAAAATATTTTGTATTTACAGCCAAAAGGTTAATATCCTTAAAATACAAAAGTTCCTCTACCAATGAGAAAAAGAGGATTCATTCAATTGCTGAATAAGAAATAAGATGGAAGTGGCTATTAAATATGTAAAAAATTAAATTTCTGTAACAATCAAGGATAGCTTAGATGTAGTAGGACTTATAAGCCCTTTATGAGTCTGTTTCTCCTTCTATCAAATGGGAATAATAATAGAACCTACCTGTTAGGGTTCTGTTAGGACTAAATGAGAAAATCCATGTAAAGATTCCAATAAACGTGCCACAAATATTAGACTTTGCCATTTTTATTATTCAAAGTATTCATGGTGTATTTTTAAGTTAAAAAAGATTTAAAATGTACATTTAGTACGATGCCATTTTATTAAAACACTACTCAGGTGTGCACACACAGATACACAAGGAAATACTTGAAGATTTTAGAAGTTGTCTTTTGATTGTGGCCTTAGGAATAATTGTTATCTTCTACATTTCTACATTTTCTAAAATTTTCACAGTAATATGTATTGATATATCAATTTAAAAAATTTAAAGATATAAATGCTCATCTTTGATTAATTATTGAATGGCCCCAAATAGTTTCTTAAATTTGCTTGGGGCTGATTTGTTTCCGAAGCCAGAATCCATCTTCAAAACTGCCGCCCAGAGCATGGAAAGATCTCTAAATTCTTTGCTTCACTTCTAGCCCAATGGCAGAATCTCTTTTCCTTGTCCAAATTGTATGAAATTATTACCCAGAAAGGATTTAGAATGCTAACTGAAGTAGTTTGGTAGAACTGGATTGTGACGGACTCATTCCAAATAGGTCAAAATGATGCAACAGGGGTACATCTGTGGAGCAGGGACCGCTGGTGTAGGGGCATCTTGCTCGTTGCAGTCCTGGTCCTCCTTCCAGGTACTGTGTCCTGGTTCTGCTCCTCAACTGATTCCCTTTGTTATCTCTCATGTTCCCCTGTGGTCTTTCCCGTTGCCCACTGCTCCTGTTTTGTGGGAAAATTGCTAAACCAGAGTTTCAGTCTCCTCATATGCAAAATGGGGTGAATGATGCCTTCACCATGGGATTACTTGGCAGACACTTAGGACAATGCCTGACATATAGTAGGTGTTTATTAAATGGATGTTTTCATTCTTGTGCTCACTCTTCAAATGTCAACATACAGAATGATATGTTGACTTTTTCTTGTTTCTAGTGTAGGAATTGGAGAGCAAGCTCTGGTGTTGAGATGAAGTTCACCTTTGCCCATATCTGGATAGGTTACTTCTAAATAACTTCAATTAAACAAGTGTTCACCAAACCTGTATTATAGCTTGTCCCTGAAATGAACAAATCAAGAGCATATCATCAGGTCACCTGGGGTAGTATGCCTATTGCATTGCCTCCCTACTCACTGTCCCTCCCCCACAGGCCCTGCCATAGACCTAGATGGTCATATATTATCTCAGGAGAGCCACTGCCTTCCCTGAGCACACCTGATTAGACCAGGATAGGCTTCTGACACAAGGGCCACCAAATGAGCTATGGCTGACTATGTCATGTCTGTGGCCCATGATAATGTCAGGGGGCATACTCTTTTTACTCTACTTCCGTTATTCTGGAAATACTCTCTGGGCTTTCCTCTGCCCTAGGGAGTGACTTACCTGATCATCTTGGGAGGGGGCTGTCTCCAGGGGCCATGAATTTTGCTGAGTCTCCAATGGTTGTCCCCTGAGTGATTTGCAGGACAGGGTAAAGGTTCCCATTTCAGATCCTACTGCCTGTGACAGGTGGTAGTGTGCCCACACACAGGATCTTCTTAGTGGGCCCATTGGCTCTCCACTGATTCATTCTCCAGCCTGGATTCCATCAACAAAAAGGGTGATCTATTGGCTTCCATTGGCTCCTTGTTTTATTTCTCAGTTTATTCAAAACTTGAGTAGAGAAGACAAGTTTTCCTTATTGGAGGTGGCCTCTATGATCATGACATATCTAACATGAAAAAAGCAGATGGGCCCATCAAATCATCTCTCATACATACAGAGACTGAATTAGGCAGTGCTTTTCATTAAATTCTCAACAGAAAACTCCCACATGTCCAGATGGGACATGGACAGGCATATTCACAGCAACATTGAGGAATTGGAAACTAGCTATATATTTATGAACAGGGATCAGTAAATGTTATTTCTTTTTATTATTTATTTGATGGAATATGTATAGTGGTTAATAGGGATCAGCTAGATTGATATGTGTCAATATGGATGTAAATCCAAATCATTATGTTGAGTGAAAGAAGAAAGCCATACGTAATGTGATATTTATGAAAGTGAAAACACACTTGAAGGAGAATAGCATGCATTGTGTGTGTGTGAAAGAGAACTAAAAAGTCTCCACATCAACACAATGACAGTGATGGTGACAGGGACAGTGATCTGTTCAGGAGAGAGAGAGAGGTGGGAAATAGGGTTTGGTTGGTCCAAGAGAATTTTGTCTGTAATATTTTGCTTTATTTATTTTTTAAAATTATACTTAAAGTTCTGGGGTACATGTGCAGAATGTGCAGGTTTGTTACATAGGTATACACGTGCCATGGTGGTTTGCTGCACCCATCAACCTGTCATCTACATTAAGTATTTCTCCTAATACCATCCCTCCCCTAGACCTCAACCCCTGGCAGGCCCCAGTGTGTGATGCTCCCCTCCCTATGTCCATGTATTCTCCCTGTTCAACTCCCAATTATGAGTGAGAACATGTGGTGTTTGGTTTTCTGTTCCTGTGTTAGAAAATGATGGTTTCCAGCTTCATCCATGTCCCTGCAAAGGACATGAACTCATCCTTCTTTATGGCTGCATCGTATTCCATGTACCCCATTTTGTTTATCCAGTCTATCACTGATGGGCATTTGGTTTGGTTCCAAGTCTTTGCCATTGTGAATAGTGCCACAATAAACATATGTGTGTATGTGTCTTTATAGTAGAATGATTTATAATCCTTTGGGTATATACCCAGCAAAGGGATCGCTGGGTCAAATGGTATTTCTGGTTCTAGATCCTTCAGGAATGGCCACACTGTCTTCCACAATGGTTGAACTAATTTACACTCCCACCACCAGTGTAAAAGCATTCCTATTTCTCCACATCCTCTCCAGCATCTGTTGTTTCCTTTTTAATGATTGCCATTCTAACTGGCATGAGATGATATCTCATTGTGGTTTTGATTTGCATTTCTCTGATGACCAGTGATGATGAGCTTTTTTTCATATGTTTGTTGGCCGCATAAATGTCTTCTTTTGAGAAATGTCTGTTCATATCCTTTGCCCACTTTTTGACGGGGTGGTTTGTTTTTTTTCTTGTAAATTTGTTAGTCCTTTGTAGGTTCTGGATATAAGCCCTTTGTCAGATGGATAGATTGCAAACATTTTCTCCCATTCTGTAGGTTGCCTGTTCACTCTGATATTTTCTTTTGCTGTGCAGAAGCTCTTTAGTCTAATTAGATCCCATTTGTCTATTTTGGCTTTTGTGGCCATTGCTTTTGGTGTTTTAGTCATTAAGTGTTTGCCCATGCCTATGTCCTGAATGGTATTGCCTAGGTTTTCTTCTAGGGTTTTTATGGTTTTAAATCTTTAATCCATCTTGAGTTGATTTTTGCATAAAGTTTAAGGAAGGCGTCCAGTTACTGTTTTCTGGATATGGCTAGCCAGTTTTCTCAACACCATTTATTAAATAGGGAATCCTTTCCCCATCGCTTGTTTTTGTCAGGTTTGTCAAAGATCAGATGGTTGCAAATGTGTGGTGTTATTTCTGAGGCCTCTGTTCTGTTCCTTTGGTCTATATATCTGTTTTGGTACCAGTACTATGCTGTTTTTGTTACTGTAGCCTTGTAGTATAGTTTGAAGTCAGGTAGCGTGATGCCTCCAGCTTTGTCCTTTTTGCTTAGGAATGTCTTGGCTATGTAGGCTCTTTTTTGGTTCCATATGAAATTTAAAGTAGTTTTTTCTAATTCTGTGAAGAAAGTCAATGATGGCTTGATGGGGATGGCATTGAATCTATAAACTACTTTGGGCAGTATGGTCATTTTTACAATATTCTATCTATGAGCATAGAATGCTTTTGCATTTATTTATTTATTTATTTATTTATTTCTTTCTTGAGACGGAGTCTCGCTCTGTCACCCAGGCTGGAGTGCAGTGGCCAGATCTCAGCTCACTGCAAGCTCCGCCTCCCGGGTTCACGCCATTCTCCTGCCTCAGCCTCCCGGGTAGCTGGGACTACAGGCGCCGCCACCTCGCCCGGCTAGTTTTTTGTAGTTTTTAGTAGAGACGGGGTTTCACCGTGTTAGCCAGGATGGTCTCGATCTCCTGACCTCGTGATCCGCCCGTCTCGGCCTCCCAAAGTGCTGGGATTACAGGCTTGAGCCACCACGCCCGGCCATGCTTTTGCATTTATTTGTGTCCTTTCTTATTTCCTTGAGCAGTGATTTGTAGTTCTCCTTGAAGAGGTCCTTTGTATTCCCTGTAAGTTGGATTCCTAGGTATTTTATTCTCTTTGTAGTGATTGCCGATGGGAGTTCACTCATGATTTGGCTCTGTTTGTCTGTTATTGGTGTACAGGAATGCTTGTGATTTTTGCACATTGATTTTGTGTCCTGAGACTTTGCTGAAGTTGCTTATCAGCTTAAGGAGATTTTGGGCTGAGACGATGGGGTTTTCTAAACATACAATCATATCATCTGCAAACAGAGACAATTTGACTTCCTCTCTTCCTGTTTGAATACACTTTCTTTCTTTCTCTTGCCTGATTGCTCTGGACAGAACTTCCAATACTATGTTGAATAGGAGTGGTGAGAGAGGGCATCCTTGTCTTGTGCTGGTTTTCAAAGGAAATGCTTCCAGTTTTTGCCCATTCACTATGATATTGGCTATGGGTTTGTCATAAATAGCTCTTATTGAGAGACTTTCCATCAATACCTAGTTTATTGAGGGTTTTTAGCATGAAGGGGTGTTGAATTTTGTCGAAGGCCTTTTCTGCATCTATTGAGATGATCATGTGGTTTTTGTCATTGGTTCTATTTATGTGATGGATTACATTTATTGATTTGCATATTTTGTACCAGCCTTGCATCCCAGTGATAAAGCCAACTTGATCATGGTGGATAAGCTTTTTGATGTGCTGCTGGATTAGATTTGCCAGTATTTCACTGAGGATTTTCACATTGATGTTCATCAGGGATATTGGCCTGAATTTATTTGTGTGTGTGTGTGTCTCTGCCAGGTTTTGGTGTCAAGATGATGCTGGCCTCATAAAATGAGTTAGTGAGAATTCCCTCTTTTTCTGTTGTTTGGAATAGTTTCAGGAGGAATGGTGCCAGCTCCTCTTTGTACTGCTGGTAGAATTCGGCTGTAAATCTGTCTGGTCCTGGACATTTTTTTGGTTGGTCAGTTATTAGTTACTGACTCAATTTCAGAACTTGTTATTGGTCTATTTAGGGATTCACCTTCTTCCTGGTTGAGACTTGGGAGGGTGTATGTGCCCAGGAATTTATCCATTTCTTCCAGATTTTCTAGTTTATTTGTGTAGAGGTGTTTATAGTATTCTCTGATGGTAGTTTGTATTTCTGTGGGATCAGCGGTGATATCCCCTTTATCATTTTTTATTGCATCTATTCGATTCTTCTCTCTTCATTACTAGTCTGGTTAGTGGTATATTTTGTTGATCTTCAAAAAACCAACTCCTGGATTCATTGATTTCTTTGAAGGGTTTTTCATGTCTCTATCTTCTTCGGTTCTGCTCTGATCTTAGTTATTTCTTGTCTTCTGCTAGCTTTTGAATTTGTTTGCTCTTGCTTCTCAGTTCTTTTAATTGTGATGTTAGGGTGTCAATTTTAGACCTTTCCTGCTTTCTCTTGTGGGCATTTAGTGCTATGAATTTCCCTCTACACACTGCTTTAAATGTGTCCCAGAGATTCTGGTATGTGTGTCTTTGTTGTCATTGGTTTCAAAGAACATCTTTATTTCTACCTTAATTTCATTATTTACCCAGTAGTCGTTCAGGAAGAGATTGTTCAGTTTCCATTTGGTTATGTGGTTTTCAATGAGCTTCTTATCCTGAGTTCTAATTTGATTGCACTGTTGTCTGAGAAACTGTTATGATTTCCATTGTTCTGAATTTGCTGAGGAGTGTTTTACTTCCAATTATGTGGTCAATTTTAGAATTCGTGAAATGCAGTGTTGAGAAGAATGTATATTCTGTCGATTTGGGGTGGAGAGTTCTGTAGATGTCTATTAGGTCTGCTTGGTCCAGAGCTGAGTTCATGTCCTGAATATCCTTGTTAATTTTCTATCTCGTTGATCTAATATTGACAGTGGGGTGTTAAAGTCTCCCACTGTCATTATGTGGGAGTCTTTTTGGAGGTCTCTAAGAACTTGCTTTATGAATCTGGGTGCTCCTGTATTGAGTGTGTATATATTTAGGATAGTTAGCTCTTCTTGTTGCATTGATCCCTTTACCATTATGTAATGACCTTCTTTTTCTCTTTTGGTCTTTGTTGGTTTAAAGTCTGTTTTATCAGAGACCAGAATTGCAACCCCTGCTTTTTTTTTTTTTTTTCTTTCCATTTGGTTGGTAAATATTTCTTCACCCCTTTATTTTCAGCCTATGTGCATCTTTGCACATGAGATGGGTCTCCTGAATACAGCACACTGATGGGTCTTGACTCTATCCAATTTGCCAGTCTGTGTTATTCAATTGGGGCATTTTGCCCGTTTACATTTAAGGGTAATATTGTTATATGTGAATTTGATCCTGTCACTATGATGCTAGGGTGGCTATTTTGCCCATTAGTTGATGCAGCTTCTTCACAGTGTCTATGGTCTTTACAATTTGGTATGATTTTGCAGTGGCTGATACTGGTTGTTCCTTTCCTTCTTTAGTGCTTCCTTCAGGAGCTCTCATAAGGCAGGCCTGGTGGTGACAAAATCTCTCAGCATTTGCTTATCTGTAAAGGATTTTATTTCTCCTTTGCTTATGAATCTTAGTTTGGCTGGATATGAAATTCCAGGTTGAAAATTCTTTTCTGTAAGAATGTTGAATATTGGGCCCCACTCTCTTCTGGCTTGTAGGGTTTCTGCAGAGAGTTCCACTGTTAGTCTGATGGACTTTGCTTTGTGGGTAACAAGACCTTTCTCTCTGGCTGCCCTTAACATTTTTCCTTTCATTTCAACCTTGGTGAATCTGACAATTATGTGTCTTGGGGTTGCTCTTCTCAAGGAATATCTTTGTGGTGTTCTCTGTATTTCCTGAATTTGAATGTTCGCCTGTCTTGCTGAGTTGGGGAAGTTCTCCTGGATAATATCCTGAAGAGTGTTTTCCAACTTGGTTCCATTCTCCCTGTCACTTTCAGGTACACCAATCAAACGTAGATTTGGTCTTTTCACATAGTCCCATATTTCTCGGAGGCTTTGTTAATTTCTTTTTACTCTTTTTTCTCCAGTGTTGTCTTCTTGTTTTATTTCATTCAGTTGATCTTCAGTGTGTGATATCCTTTCTTCTGCTTGATCAATTCAGCTATTGATACTTGGGTATGCTTTACGAAGTTCTTATGCTGTGTTTTTCAGCTTCATCAGATCATTTATGTTCTTTTCTAAACTGGTTATTCTAGTTAGCGAGTTGTCGAACCTTTTTTCAAGGTTCTTACCTTCCTTGCATTGGGTTAGAAAATGCTCCTTTAGCTCGGAGGAGCTGGTTATTACCCATCTTCTGAAGTCTACTTGTGTCAGTTTGTCAAACTCATTCTCTGTCCAGTTTTGTTCCCTTGCTGGCAAGGAGTTGTCATCCTTTGGAGGAGAAGAGGCATTCTGGTTTTTGGAATTTTCAGCCTTTTTGCACTGGTTTCTCCCCATCTTCATGGATTTATCTACCTTTGGTCTTTGATTTTGGTGACCTTCGAATGGGGACTCTGAGTGGACATCCTTTTTGTTGATGTTGCTACTATTCCTTTCTGTTTGTTAGTTTTCCTTTTAACAATCAGGCCCCTCTGCTGCAGGTCTGCTGGAGTTTGCCTGGCAGATGCCCCTCTGTTGGGATTAGTGTGATGTTTTTCTCATGATTGGACTAGTGTTACAAATTCTTGGGAGGAAAATCACCGAAGCAGAGTGCCCTTTATCTTACTGTATGAAGGGACCCCGCATCAACAGGACGTACCACTGTCAAAGTGCACCTGGCAAGTTACACTTGAAAAGTTGTTTTTCTAGGCACTCTGTGATTCTCACAGATTCCCAAGGAGTGATTGTCAGCGAGGGTAGGAGTCGTCTCCAGTGGGGTGAGCCCTGACTCCCGGAGCACCCTGAGATCTTCCATTTTCAAAAATGAGCCTGCCTCAGCCCGTGGCTTCATTTTTGCAGATCTCCATCAGAGCAGGAACTAGGACTCGGTGGCATCCCGAGTGGCTGATTCTGGTTTCCTTGGGCTTCCAGTAGGAAATAGGAAACTTCTGGGGACTAGGGACAGTTCCTGGGGCTCAAAGGAAACACACTAGTTAAAACCAGCTGCTCCTTTCCCAAGCAGTAGAGAGGAAGGTCTTGGAAGCACTAACATTTACATTAATAAAACTTGAAGAAAAGAAAAATGTAGTTTCTTGTAGCTGACAAAGGCCAAGGAAATATTTGAGCCCTTGCTATTTGCAGCAATCCTTTGGTGTGTCCTAATTGATTCTCTGTCACAGATGCTCCAGCTACTATTTCAAAACTTTGTCAGCTTTCACCCACCCTCAACCACACCCCAACTGACAGCCATACCCCAACTGATGCTCTTAGCCCCAGATAACTGCCTCCTGTCTTATTGGAAGGATGAAAGTCAGGTGTCCCGCTATACCTCAGCATCTCCCTATGTCCTCACTTCTCCCTTCTCTCCATCGCCGAGGATGAAGGCAAATTCCTGCAGTTCCCACCAACTCCACAGATAAATTCATCTCCTTTAATCTGCCCCTTTCCACTGCCTCCTCCTGCTCAGCTCATCATGCCCTAGCTGAAGTCTCTTCTCCCCAAACTTGTGCCTTCTCTGTATGAAAGAATGACTGCCAAGACTGTTAATGATCTGACCCTTACAACCTGACCCCCACATTGCTACATTTCTTACCTCTAAGCCCCAGCCTAACCAAGCCATTGTTGTTCCCAGATAGTGTCAGGCTCCCTCTTCCTTCTGGGCCTCTGAACCAGCTGTCTCCACCACCTGAAATAGTCTCTCCCTGCTGCCTTGCACCCTGCCTCGTTGGCTGGCCAACTCCAGGGCTTCCTGACTCCCATCCTGGCAGGCCTGGCTTTCAAAGCACTTCCTTCAAGAAACCTTCCTTGACTTCCAGAAACCAAAGCAGGGTCCCTCTGTGTTCTCTGAGTGCACCTATGCACCTCCTCTTAGTACTTATCTCACAGCATGAAAACTGTATGTTTCCATTCTTGGTTCTATCTCCCACTGGATTACAAGCCCCATGAGGGAGTGGAGAACATCTTGCCTGTTACTACATTCCCCAGATGCTGGACTTGACAACTAGCTGGAGCCCAGTAGACATCTGTTGAGTTAAAAGAATGCTTTGTCTTGAACAGAAACTCTTGAGTTCCTGTTGGTTACACTTGATCACCCATACCCCAAACTACTATTTTTTAAAGACAGGGCCTCACTCTGTCACTGGAGTGCAGTGGCAACATCTGGGCTCACTGTAGCTTCTATCTCCTAGGCTCAGGTGATCTTACCGTGGTAGCCTCCTGAGTGTCTGGGACTCTACTTGCCACCACATCTGGCTAATTTTTGTACTTTTTGCATAGATGGGCTTTTGCCCATGTTGCCCAGGCTGGTCTCAAACTCCTGGGCTCAAGTGATCCACCCGCCTCGTCCTCCTAAAGTGCTGGGATTATAGGTGTGAGCCACTGTGTCCAGCCCAACCTCTTTTATCTACCTTCTGCATCAGCTACGTTGTTAAATGTTCTTCCAGATCACTTCCCCAGTGTAATGTCCATTGATCCCTTCTCAGTCTTGACCTACTCAGTCTCTCTAAAGCCTCGAATACTCTTAGTTTCTTTTCCATATAATTGTCTCCTCCTTTGATTCTTAGAATATTGTTCTCTCCTCCCAGCCCCCCACCTCTGTGACTTCTCTTTCTCAGAATGCATCAATCCCTTCTGTCCACTATTTTAACAGGTCTCAAAATCACTCCTGTCATTTCTTCTATACTTCTCTTCCTTGGTTCCCTGTTTCTGTGAAGAGCATCAGCATCCTTCATGGCATGAAGGATGGAAACTGCAGCATCCTCTTCCACTTCCCTCTCCACTAATGAAACTGTCTAACTAGGAATAGCCAAGTCTAGCACACTCTGCTACCTAAACATCACTACACATCTCTTACCTTTGCTGTAGTTCAGGTCTTCATCCCTTCTTGGTTGGGAGGGTTTTGTTTTTGTTTATTAGAGACAGAGTCTTTCTCTATTGCCCAAGCTGGGTGCAGTGGCACCATCATGGCTCACTGGAGCTTCAAACTCCTGGGCTCAAGTGATCCTTCTGCCCTAGCCTCCTGAGTAGTTAGGACTAGAGGCACGTGCCACCATATCCAGCTAATTAATTTTTTTTTTCCTAAGAGATGGAATCTTGCACCAGGCATGGTGGTTCACTCACGCTTGTAATCCCAGCACTTTTTGGGGCCAAGGTGGGTGGATCACTTGAAGTCAGGGTTTGAGACCAGTCTGGCCAACATGGTTGAAACCCTGTCTCTACTAAAAATGCAGAAATTTGCCATGTGTCATGTAGTCCCAGCTACTCGGGAAGCTGAGGTGGGAGGATCACTTGAACCTGGGAGGCAGAGGCTGCAGTGATCTGAGACTGCAGCACTGCACTCCAACCTGGGTGACAGAGCGAGACCCTGTCTCAAAAAACAAACAAAAAACAAAAACAAAAACAAAAAACAAAACACGCACACACAAAAGAGATGGGGTCTTGCTATGTTGTCCATACTGATCTCAAACTCCTGCCTTCAAGTGATGTTCCTGCCTCAGTCTCCCAAAGTGTTGGGTTTGCACGTGTGAGCCACTGTGCCTGGCCTTTGCTTGGGTTATTGATGACTGTCATAACCTCCAAATTGGTCCTGCCCCTGGCCCCACTCCAGTGTCTCCCACGTAGCCTTTCCTTTACAGTGTTCTGGCCATATTACACCATTGCTCAAATTGTGCAATTGCTGTCTGTTGTCCTTGGAATAAAGCCCAAACTCCTAAGGAACAACTCAGAAGAGTTAAGAAGGAAGATCCTCTTCAGTCTGGCGTGACCAATATTTCCAGCCTCGTATTCTAACGCATGACTTCTTGTGCCTCAACTATTTCCTATCCTTTCTTGCCTACCTGCCTCTTCTTCCACCTGGACTGTCCTTCCTCATCACTTCATTTCTTCACGTAGAACTCTTACCAAGCCTTACTTAGCGTACAGTTGCTTCTCTCATGAAGTCTTCCCTGATCTTTGGGCTCCGGGCTCTGTTTTACTCAGGCATTGTCATGCTTTGCTGCCTTAAAAAATAAATCCTGAAATCTCAGGGGCTCAACCTAGTACTTCTTACTAACATCAGAGTCTGTTGTGAGCTAAGAAGCTCTCCTTGGTAGGTCTTTTCCAGTGGTGACTTAGGGATCTCAGCTGCTTCCCTCAATCAACTCTTCCATCCCAGGATTATCCAATTCCATGGGTGAGGAGGAGAGAGGGAAGGCCTAGAAGAATGCATACCTGCTTTTAATGGCCTCAAGCCAGGAGCTACCTATCACTTATATTCAAAATCCCATTGGTAAGAGCACAAATCATAGGGTCCCAAATGAACTACGGGGAGGCTGGAAAATGGAGGGAAGCACATGGAAATTTGGTTTGCACTGCTTTGTCAGTGGCTCCTCCAGCAAGGTCACCAGCTGTCACAGTTTGCCTGGGACTGTCTGGGTTTCAGTACTGACAAGTCCCATGTCCTAGAAAAACTGTCAGTTCTGGGCAGAGAATGTTGGTCACCTCCAGTCCTTTGCTTGTAATTCTGTACAACCATTTCACAGTTATCTATGTTTCTACTTCATCTAGATCTAGATTACAAACTTCTAGGAAGCAGGGGCTGGATCTCAGGGATCTTTTTCATACCCTACCAGGTCAAGAATATTGTGTGTACAAAGTAGATAACCATAAATGTAGGGATAGGTTTTACATATCATTTTGTTTTTTGATTACATGAGTAATATATATTTAGTGTAAAAACAGGTGAGCAAAAAGAGAAAAAACGATTTTTAAAATTATCTTAATTACTAGCCCTTTTTGGAAATTACCATTTCGCTTTTGGAGTACACACATACTCACATGCACACATGCCTGGGAATAGAATATATGGGAATTATAAAGAAAAACTAGATATTTCACAGGCCGTTCTGTAAGTTCTTTTTCTCATTGAATAACATATCATAAATGTCTATAGCATTAAATTGAAAATGATAAAATTAAATGATTTGCATTTGTTGAGCCCAAATTGTAATACATGTAGGAATGCTGGTCTGATTAGCAGCTGTATCATGTTCTATAACTTGGCATGCTAACCATTTTGTGTAATTGAAAGGTTGTGTTTCCCTTTTTGAAGTAAATGCAAGGGACATGAATTGTTCCAGAACACAGCAAAAGATAGGCAGTTACCCAGTTTATTACATAAAGCAAACACAACCTTGGTACCCATAACTGATCAAGATATCATTAGTGTATTAGTCTGTTCTTGTGCTAATAAAGACGTACCCAAGACTGAGTAATTAATAAAGGAAGGAGGTTTAATTGACTCACAATTCCACATGACTGGGGAGGCCTCACAATCATGGTGGAAGATAAAAAAGGAGCAAAGTCATGTCTTATATGGCAGCAGGCAAGAGAGCATGAGGAGGGAAACTCCCCTTTATAAGACTATCACATCTCATGAGACTTATTTATTATGACGAGAATAGCATGGGAAGGACCACCCCCATGATTCAATTACCTCCCACCGTGTCCCTCCCACGACACATGGGAATTGTGGGAGCTACAATTTGAGATGGGATTTGGGTGGGGACACAGCCAAACCATGTCAATTAGCAAAATAAAGAAAGAAAAACTACAGAGCAAGATCACTTTAGGAATGTTTATCTTAAATGAAATATAAGAAAGTAATGTAAGATGATATTGAATAAATTAATAATTATGATAATAATGCAAACTAACATTTGTAGAGATCTTTCCAAGTGCCAACCAGGGGTCTCAGTGCTTTACATACACTGTGAAGTACCATTGTAGAGATGAAGAAACTGAGGTATAGAGAAGGTAACTTGTGCAAGTTTACATTACTAGTAACTGCACACAAAGATCACATCTGGCTTTGATTCCAGCAATGCGTGGATAGATCATTTCAAGGAAATGTGATGCAATGTAGTTCAGCAATAGATTCAACAAGGAAACAAAGATCATATTGATAGACTTGAATGCTTGGAGACAATGCCTCTTTTAATGAAAATATTACAGAAAAAGGGGAGCAGAATATTTGTTTATACCAAGGAGTACATTTTTAACTAATGCATTATTCTGTTAAAAATCAGTTTCAAAGCATGGATTCCTCATTTCCACCTACCAGCAACCAAAATATAAATCACCTAGCAATATTTTATAGAACAGACAAAAGTTTTCTCTATTCCAAGAAATTAATATTTGTTCTTTATATGAAAATTTGGATGGAAAGCCTAGAAAATCATAATGAAAAGAATAAAAATCTCCCATATACCTGTTCTGAGATAGTCCCTTAACATTTCTATGCATATAATTTTTTTCCATACTGAGTTAGGATTATACAATTATACTATTTTGAAATTCAGTCTCTTTTCAGTTAAACATATACTTTGAAAAATGTCTTCTCGTTAAATAGTCAAATGTGCATTTTTTTTTTTTTTTTTTTTGAGGTGGAGTCTTGCTCTGTCACCCAGGCTGGAGTGCGGTGGCCGGATCTCAGCTCACTGCAAGCTCCGCCTCCCGGGTTTATGCCATTCTCCTGCCTCAGCCTCCCAAGTAGCGGGGACTACAGGCGCTCGCCACCTTGCCCGGCTAGTTTTTTGTATTTTTTAGTAGAGATGGGATTTCACCATGTTAGCCAGGATGGTCTCGATCTCCTGACCTCATGATCCCCCTGTCTCAGCCTCCCAAAGTGCTGGGATTACAGGTTTGAGCCACTGCGCCCAGCCAAATGTGAATTTTAATGGCTGTATAGTATTCCATCAAGAGGCTGTATCAGATTTTAACCTCCTACGTTGAACACTTGGGAGGGTTCCATTCTTTGGCTGTTATAAATAATAATGCAGTTAATATTCTTGTCCCTAAACTCACTTCCACAGCTCTGACATTTAATTTAGGTTAAGTTCTTAGAAGAGAGTTCCAAAATGTTTGATGTATATTGCCAAAATAACTTCCTAAAATATTTACACTAATTTATACTCCTCTCAATAGTATAGAGTATCATGTTCCTCACTCTTTGACTTTCATCTGCCATTATTATCTACCTCCTTATCTTTAGGTTCTGCAACAACTATTTACATAGCATTTGCATTGTATTAGTTTGTATAAGCTAGAGATGATTTAAAGTATAGGAGAGTTTACATGTGTCCATAGGTTATATGTTAATACCACACCATTTTATATCAGAGACTTGAGCATCCATGGATTTTGGTATCCATGATAGTCCTGGAATCAATACCCCAGGGATACTGAGAGATGACTGTAATTCAAATGAGATATGGGTGACATATATGAGATAGATGTGTGACACATATGTGTTGTATGCATGACAAAATGTTATTGTGAGTTGCGATTACTTTGAATAAAAGAAGAGATGCATCTTGCACTTGAATAGGATGAATATATAACATGAAGTTTTCAGTTCCTCCCAAAATGTAATACAATGCCAAAAGAAATTTTCTTAGAATTTTCCTAAATGATTCTAAAAGTTATCTGGAAGAATGAGCAAGAGAGAATTCCAACAAATGTTCTAAAAAAGAAAAGTAAAGAGAGGAAGCATCCCCGTTAAATTTTTAGAAAGCAATATAACAGTTAAAGCAATAGCAGAGCAAACTTGAGCACATCCCCTTCTCATGAGTGCCAAGCAACTCTTCTATCCGTGTTAGCTGATGGCGAAAGAGGTCTTTCCACCAGCTCATAAAAACTCCTGGAGCTCAAGGTTGTCAAAACCACTTCATTCCTCAACTGTCAATAAATAAGAGCAGAAAGAGATCCAAATAGAAGTTTGTTGTTTTCCACAAGGCCTTGCTTTCCATGGGGAGGGGCCCTTAATGGTAACTAGAAGTGCTATCATTGGGCCAAGTTGTCTCTCTTACCTCATAGTTTATTTAATATGATAAAAATAGCTACGTTGGTATCACGCTTTTAACTTTTTAAAGAACATTCTGTTACATAAATTGAGTGCGCAGAGAGAGCTAGGAGGCATAGCTCTATCTCCAAATAATAGCCATGGCACTCTGAGAATTCTTGTGATTGTGTGGGAGGTGGGCATGGGGCGGGAGTGGCCTGCAGTTTGGTCAGCGTTGGCTGTGTTAGAGTTTGCTGACTTAAAGACAGAAAAATAGAGCTGTTTGTGCCCCCAACTCAGAGTCTGAAAATACCAGGGATTAGACTCTTTCCCTGGCTGCCCTTGTTTAAAACATGTTCCTCTGAGGACTCATGGTCAGTCTTTATAAAAACACAAATTCATTTGCTAAAATCCATCTGTAGGAGACTTTCCCATATGACGTTGTTCCACAGCTCTTTTGAAGAAAAGAATAATTTGAAAGCAGGACACCAATAACACGTAATGCATTTAGAAAGGGAGAGAGATACGCGCTTACCAACCCGCCTCACACAGGCTCTACAAACAGCAATGTCAAACTAGTTGGCATTGACACCCAAGCCCTCTGAGTTCAAAGCGAGAGCCACCTCAGAGTTTCCGCCATCTGAAGAGGACCTTGGCTTTTTGCTTTGAAGTGTTTCCTTTGAAGGTCAAGGTAGAGGGGCCTTGCTGACTAAAGACGTTGCTAAACTATAGAAGGATGTGGTCTCCGCTCCATCACATTTGTAATGTTCACATGAGGTTAACAAAACAAATGGTTTTGACTGTAATGCGTGAGCTGGGGGCGGCCTTTCTTTTCAACTTGTCCTTGTCACTGGAATACTTCTGAAGGATAAGGTGGGATCCGGCAGGGTCTAAACCAGTTACTGAGTTAATTTCAAGTTTCTTGAATCCCCATGATCATCCAGTCAGAGGTGGTGTCTGGAAACAACTGCTGATTGTCAAGATTATGCAGACTGGACTTGGAGTTAGAAGACCTGCCTCAAAATCCCAGCTGCCCTTCTGAAGCAGGGTCCTCCCTGGCAAGTCGCTTCACGGTTATTCTTATCCATCTGCCTGTACTAATTCCTGCTGAAGAATTTCTTAAGTAGAACCATTTAAAAACCCAAAATTTTCTGAGATTTTTTGAGCCTAGACCCCAAAAGTAGGTAAGACTTACAAACTGAATCCTAAGAGATAGATGTTTTGGCACATAAGAGAAACTCCATCCCTGAGACAGGCTGAACCTGGGCAGAGTTCTGCTAATAAGAGTGACTGGGTAGTTAATAAGTGTGCAGTAGGCAGCTGCCTTCTACGCAAACCACCTCTCTGCAATGCAACAAGCATCACTAGAATATTTGTAATGAATGAATCATTTATTTTGGTATCTCCAGTCCCTAGCACAGGTCTAGGCATATAGTATTAGTTGAATTCAGTTAATTAGGAAATGTAGCATGTTCTCTGTACACTCACTCCTACCCCCATCCACACAAATATTTGGCTTACATTGTGAGTATGCTAAAAATAATGTGTATTATAAATTGAATCTAAAAGACTTTCTCCATCTGGAGGAAATGGGCTGTCTAGAAGCATCAGAAAAACTGGACATGTCAGATAACTACAAGAAACTTTGATCAAATATTTTGTTTTGAGATTGATGCAAGTAACACATACCCCCAACCTCATCCTCTCTGATAAAGTTACTCATGGGATTTGAAATGGATGTTGCATATGCCAGCTACCAAATGGCCTGTCTCAGAGCCCCAAAGAGTCATATGTTTGGATAAAGTCCCTCCAGCCCCTCTGTTGTTGTTTATCTCGAGTCCTAATTTAAGGGGCTTCTTCCATCTCAGTTTTTTTTTTCCCCCAAGTAAATACCACCCAGAAAGCTAGGAGATCAAGAAAGTGTACAAGATGGGTGGGGATAGGCTATATGATTTTAGAAAGGTAAAAGAACAGGCTTGCTTGGGGCTAAAATAATAATATTGGCTATTGCAAGTTAGGATTCCATATGTAAATACAAACATAGATAAATACATATTTTATATATATACATTCATATATACTTTATATTTCTCTCCCCCCCTCCTATCTATCTATTCATCCATGTCATCTGCTCCTATATCTTAGAGCATAGGGTGTATAAATTACATTTTAAAATTTTAAACAGCTACCTTAGTGCTCGGGCAAAAGGAGTCGGTTTTCTCTATATTCACAGCTATTTGTATCTTTCTAAGGCACAAAGGTCACTGAATCTTCATTAAGACCCTATAAGGTAGGGAGAGTAGAAATCATTTTCCTGATGTGAAGGTAACTAATATGCCCAGGTCACCTTGGGAGGCTGACCCTCTCCTCACCCAGGAATTGGACTGGGCTGAACAAGATTGGATGCTCTTTCCAGCCTCTTGGTGGTCTGGATCGTAGAGGAGGGTCACGAATGCCCTTTGTCCCATTCCTCCAGATGCTCTCCTAGGTGGGTGGTGGGCTTGTCACCCTGAAGCCTTTCAGGGTCTCCTGTGAGTGAAGACCCCTGTGTGGATACTCTGAGGAAATCTGTCAGGAGAAGGTTGCTGAAATCCCAGTGTGGACACTGAGTGTGCCAGTGATGTGTCCACCATTTGGTCGCCTCAAGAGATGTTGGTTCAGCTGCTTGGGAGGGATGGGAATGATATCTGGGGATGCAGGGCCAGAGGCCCAGATTGTTTCTGAGGCATGGCTTGATGGTTGTGATTAATTGGGGAGACTGAGGCGGAACAGCTTCATAAGAGATAAAGGGGTTGATGTTAGAGACCCGGGAAGGCCCAACCATGAATTCTGTTGAAAACAATCAGTATTCAAACTTTCAGTATTTAAAAAAGAAGTGTTTGCAACAATTGCTTTGTGTTCAATTTCCCTTCAGCCTATTTTCCTCATTGCTACCAGAAGCAAACCAGACACTGTGGGTGTGACTTGAATTAGAACCCTTCGATGATGTGGAATGTTAGCTGGAGTTTTCTTCAGCAGTAGAGCACTGGGTAATTTGTTCCTCTTCTTCCCTCTGCTTTTCTGTTTTTTTCCCCCCACTTTTTGGGTGTATTTTTCATATGTAGAAAACAAATATTCTTTTAAAACACTTTAAATGTATTTTAAAAGAAAGCCTTTGACAGGTTTCTTTGCCTTTAGAATAACGTGTATATTTGTCCCTGATGAGAAGACCCTCCATCCCTGGTTCCTGTCTTCACTAGTGTATATCCGCCTGCAAGCCGCATATGCACCTCCAGGCTGTGGCTGCTCCCCACCTCTCTCTCCCTCCAGCCCTCCCTTTTGTGCCCTTGCCCATGTTGTCCTGCACAGAGGCCTCTCACTCCTTTGTCCACCTGACTAGCACTTTTCCCATCCTTCAAGACTCAGCCTAGGCATCATCTCCCAAATGACACCTGCTCTGACCCTACCCCCACCACATTGGTAGGCACGACCACAGTCAACAAACACACAGTCCTGAACAGTTGTTAGAAGTTGGTTCTGATATGACTCGTACCTAGAGCAAAAAGGGAAATGTGAGCATTTCAAAAACTCAGTGTGTCTTTGTGGAATACATAATGATGATCTAAGTTTGATTTCCTGCAAAAGAATTGTTGCAAACACTTCTTTTTTAAATACTGAAAGTTTGAATACTGATTGTTTCAGGACTGGCTCACGATATAACTTCCTGGTGGGAAAGACAGAAAAAGTAAATTTAGAGTTATTATAACAATTACAATCCATTGTACATATATAGGGTTTAGAGTTGACAAAATGCTTTTATAACAATGTTGTATTTGACTCACAACCAATGCTCTGAGCTGTGCATGGTACAAACTCAGTTTGGATGCCAAACATTTTTGGAGATAAGGATGTCAAGGTTTAGAGAGGTAAGTTAACTGTGGTTCACAGTCCCACATGTAATTAGCACAAGAGCCAGGGTGAAATCAACTCCAAATCCTTTGTTCTTTTGTTATATAAAGGGCCTTTTTGATAAGCCACAGTGTTGGATATATGTTAACATATACTGAGTCAAGAATCCATCTAGGGTTTGAATCGCCTCTGCTCTTCTCCCGCACTGCCCCCTTCTCAATGTACACATCTTGTCACCCAGCTCCTGATCACCATGCCCAGAGACAGGTAGCTTACTACATTCTCTTCCACCTTCTAGCAACTTGGATAAATCAAAACTTTGACTATAGAATTCTCCATGCCAAGTACTATGCTCAGTGTTTTACAAATTAAAAAATAACCCCATGTGATAGATTTGCAGAGGAAGAACCTGAGATAGAGAAAAGGTTAAGTATCTCATTTATGGTCATATAGCATATTAATCACAATATTGGGATTCAAACCCAGTTTGTTTGACTCCCACCGTATTACATTTGGCCAAAACCAGACTTCGTATGGGTTTTAATAGTTGGCTTTATTTCTTGGTGCCCCTCAAAAATAGTATAAAGTCTCTTTTAAGTGAGAGTACTATAAGAATTGACAGGCAGCAGGCAGCTGCTTTGTTTTCTCAGAACCACCTCCTCAGGCCAGAAATCACCACAGCCCGTACACTCAAATTTCCTCTCCAACACTCCAGCCGCACTCCTTTGCATCTGTCTGTCTTTTCTTTTTTCAAGACAGAGTCTTGCTAAGTTGCCTAGGCTGAAGTGCAGTGGCTATTCACAGGCACGATCATTGTACACTATAGAGTTAAACTCCAGGGCACAAGCAATCCTCCCGTCAGCCTCCTGAGTAGCTGGGACTACAGGCATGGGCTATTATGCCTGGCTTTCTCCTTTGCATTTTTGCCATTCTGTCTATGTCTTTGTGAAAATATGGCACACAAAATGAAATGCAATACTGGTGTGGCTTGACAGCACTATATATAACACAACTAAATTCGACTTATCCTCTGTTAATAAAACCCCTGTCTGTTTCACATATGCCAATACTAAGCTATGGTTCCTGCATCCTGACCTTGGGCACCAGTTTTTTTTTGTGTGTGTGTGTGTTTTTTGAACTCAAATATAGAACTTCAGACTTAACCCTGGAAAACTTCATTTTAAATTTGCCCTGCCTGTCAAGATCTGTTCGTTAAGAACCTGTTTCTACTATCTTTCATATGTGTTTGCTGCTCCAATTTTGTGTAATCTGCAGGTTTGTTTCTTGTGTATTTTCATGTTAGATATTGGTTTAAAACAATAACAAAAAACGTCCCCCAGTTTGACTTCTATCCATTTACTATAGACATTCAACCCTTTATGAATTATCCTAATCACCCTTGAATCCTGTTGATCTTTTCTCCAGTTTGTCCATATAGTTATCAAGGAATATTTTACCAATCATGTTGAATTTAGATATATTGATGCAGTCATCTTGCAGTTCTATCCCCAATAAAATTTATTTATCGATTCGTTGGTTGTCATTTACTTACCATCTCACAATACCAAACACAGTAGAAAATACAATTATAAATGTGACACAGTTTAAACTCACAAGGTGCTTATATGGTAGATTGAGTGAAAACACACGCACACAAGATGACCATATGAGAGAAGAGTGTGATCAGGCAGTGAGAGGGGTACCTATCATCCGAGGTCCTGTGGGTCTGACCAGCATAGTGACAGAATGGGATCAGGAGAGCAAGGGAGCTCCTGTAGTCACATGACTTTTGAGCTGCAAGAGACATTAGGAATCATCTAAGTCTGATCTTCCTTCCTGAGGAGGAAACAGATCCATAACTTGGAGGGAAGGTGCCTGAGATTACAGCTTGGCAGTGACAGAACTGGCTTTTTTGGATCTAAGTTCCTACCTCTTTTTACTACACTATCTTGTCTGGGTTCCCATTTCCATCTTACCCCTCTCTATATGTGTATCTTATGATAGGATTAAAATTAAAATTTTGATTTGCAAAACATTTTCTATTAGTATAGAATATAATAGACTCATGCTTGGTTTATTACATTTGGGTTCCAAAGTCTTTATTAAAAGATATGTCAACTGAGGAAGCAAATCAATTAACTGTGAATACCACTGCTGCCTGCCACTCCCTCTGTGTAGCTCTGAACTGCTTGCAGCCACTCTCTGAGCATGCATCAGCCTGCTCTCCCTCCCTTTCCCTTCTCTGGCACCCTCCCCAAAGCGTACTTGAAATGAAATTGAAGTCCCCTACTGTTCAATTTTAATTCAAGCCTTGCTTTCTAACCTGGTTAGCCACAGGTGAAACTACTATGTCATTTTATTCCTTTGAGGGAAATAGAAAAATGAAACTGATATTAAAGACATAAGAGGATGCATTCAACTTAGAAAAGAAATGAACTAAATGTGAAAATGAACTACATAAACAGAACAGTTAATAAGCAAATAGCAGATTTGCTTATTTGCAAACTCTAGCAAAAGGAAACTTTAGGAAACCTAAAAAGAAAACACAAAATTAGAAAAGGAACAATTCATCTAAAGAATATAAAACAGTCATATAAGTGAATAGTATATTTGTAAGTATAAATACGTCACAGAAACGATTTTTCTAAAGTATTAACCAAAAGTAGAAATCGTGTGAAAAAATTAATAACTCTGGAAGTAATGGAGGATGTCAAAGGACCATCCTTAAAAGGAAACCAGACCAGGGATTCAGTGCCGAATACTTCCAGACATTCCTTCCAGACATTTAAGTGATAGATAATCCCTGTGTTATATAAAACCTTCCAGAGAAAGGAAATAGGAGGAGCTTCCTAATTTCTATGGCCTCATTCCAAACCTGGTAAAGCTGGTGAAGTAAACAGGCAATTGAAAACCATTAAGAACAAAGAAAATTAAAGACCAACCTCTCTTGATTTAACAAAATAGCAGATAGAATTAACTAATACATTAAGAGATAGATCTATCACAATCTAGTTGAGTTATCCCAGGAATATAAGAAGGTCCCACATGAAAAATGTATAATATAGCATGTTAATTTTAAAATATGCCCCTTAATTGATTAAACACCATTCAGAATTTAAAACAGTTTAAGACTGAAAACCTGTTTCCCTAAGAAGGTGAAGAGTCGCAATTCCAAAGATTTAGTTAACATTCTATTTGATGTAGAGCAAATATTTTTGGAAATATTAAATTAACAAATCTTATTTCCCTTTCGAGTCTTGTTCCCCCGGTAGCCCTCCATTTCCCAAACCAGAAGGCACTACTTGAGTTCTACACCTAGACGTAGGCTTCAAACTCTGTCTTGCCTTTTCTTTGACATAACGGACACCCAGTGTGAATGACTGTTACCAGAGATCTCCCACAGATTGACATCTTGGCTGTAGAGTGGATGTTCTTCAGTGGGGGAAGGATATGACAGAGGAAAAGGTTGCTGTTTCCAGCACAAGGGTGTGGAAGGAAGGTTGGGGGGCGGGGGGCGGGAGAGGAGAGGAGATACAGCTTCAAAGCATATAAGATGAGAGACATGTGCTCCTGTCTCTCCTGGATTTTTAAAGCCTGGGACAAGAGAGGCATTGTGTAGCACGAGGTACACTGATGATTCTTATTTAGGCCTCTGGGGGCTGCAACTTGCAGATGGTACCTTCACCAACATGGGGAAGGTACCCTGGCCCAGCATTGCATCAGAGATGGGAGGGGTCTATCTCTCCCAGGCTCCTGGGATAGCCTTAGCAATCTCAAAAGCTATTCTGCTCCCTCAGAGAAGGAGCTGGAAGGAAGGGAGTAATTGGGAGCAGCGATCCTGACAAGGACCTTTCGTGGGTCTCCTGATGACCTGCAGCTGAGCTAGTTGAGGCACATAGTGGGAACTCAGAGGGTCTGTGTACATGTCTAGAACAAGTTTGTCCAACTTGTGATCTGCAGGCTGCATGCAGCCCAGGACAGCTTTGAATGCAGCCTGACACAAATTCATCAACTTTATGAAAACATTATGAGATTTTTATTTTTATTTTTATTTTTTGCTCATCAGCTATCATTAGTGTTAGTGTATTTTATGTGTGGCCCAAGACAGTTCTTCCAATGTGATCCAGGAAAGCCAAAAGATTGTTCATCACTTGTCTAGAAGCTGAGGATTATTGGGTCACCAGACACTGACCAAGCCGCCAGAGAGACAAGCCACAGTCCTTGCCATGCCCACAATATCAGCAGTGCTCAGGCAGTCAGGGTTGTGGGGAACACCATAGATTAGTGAGGATCTGAGGGTGCCACACACATTTGAGGATTTCTTTTCTACCTGCATGTGACACAGGCAATTGTCTATAAGATCAATGATTGTGTGATCCTGCAGGCTAACGGCATAACTAATCAGTACAGCCATGTAAGTCACACAGTCAGAACTGGTTTATAATCTGAATATTAATCTTATAATTTGATTAAAGAGTCATTCTAAATTTAAAAGTTGGAGACAAAAGAATATTTGATGGTTGGAAGAAAAGCAGCTTTTTAAGTTTTGATGAAATAAAATTAATTTGAAAGGAAATATTTGCAAACTCTCCATAGATAATCTAAGAACTTCTACCTAATAACATAAACATGGAGCTTAAAAAAATAGTTTTAATGTACTATATAGAGAATTCTTCCTTGATAAAATACAGAAAATTTACCTTTAACATACACAACATTTACCACTAGTGCCTAGTGGTAAGATACTAGTTATTCCCATTAAAATAAAGCAAAAATGTGGACATTTGCCGTTATTGTTATCTACCATTGTTTGAAAAATGCTGGGTAATAATTTAAATTAAGAATACTAAAAAAGAACAAAGAAGGGCATTACTTAATGAGAAAGAGTTCAATTCAACGAGAAGACTATCTTATATATGAGCACCAGATTCGTAAAACAAGTTCTTCTAGACCTACAACAAGACTTAAACGGTCACACAATAATATTGGGGACTCAACATTCTGCTCTCAGAATTAGATCATCAAGACAAAAAACTAACACATTCTGGACCTAAACATGACACTTGACCAATGTGAACTAATAGACATCTACAGAATACATCACCCAACAGCCACAAGATAAACATTCTTCCCATCTGTACATGGGACATACTCCAAGACTGACCACATGCTCAGCCATAAAGCAAATATCAACAAACTAAAAAAAAAAAAACTTGAAATCATACCCATTATACTCGTGGATCTCTTGGATCACAATGGGATACAAATGGAAATCAATACCAAGAAAATCTCTCAAAAACCACACAATTACATGGAAATTAAACAACTTGCTCCTGAATGACTTTTGGGTAAACAATAAAATTAAGGCAGAAATAAAAACTTATTTGAAATAAATAAAAACAGAGACACAACTACCAAAATTTCTGGGATGCAACAAAAGCAGTGTTAAGAGGAAAGTTTACGGCATTAAATGCCTACCTTAAAAAGTTAGAAAGATCACAAATTAATGATCTAACATCACACCCAAAGGAACCAGAAAAACAAGAACAAACTAACCTGAAAGGTAGCAGAAGAAAATAAATAACTAAAATCAGAGTACAATGGAATAAATTGAGACCCTGAAATCCATACAAAGAATCAACAAAATTAAAAGTTGGTTTTTGAAAGAATAAACAAGGTAGCCCATTAGCAGATTAAAAGAAAAAAAGATCCAAATAAGCACAATCAGAAATGACAAAGGTGACATTTGAACTTATCACAGATAAATATGAAAGATCCCCAGAGACTATTATGAACACCTCTATGCACACAAACTAGAAGATCTAGAGGAAATGGATAAATTCTTGGAAATACACAATTTCCCAAGATTGAATCAGGAAGAAATTGAAACCCTGAACAGACCAATATTGAGTTCCAAAACTGAACCAGTAATAAAACAAAAAAACCTACCAACCAAAAAAAGTGCCAGATGAGGTGGATTTTCAGACAAATTCTACCAAACGTACAAAGGCGACCTGGTACCAAATCTATTGAAACTACTACAGAAAATCAAGGAGGTAGGACTGCTCCTTCACTCATTCTGTTAAGCCAACATCACTTTGATACCCAAACCAAGCAAAGATGCCACACACACAAAAAAGCTACAAGTCAATGTCCCTGAAGAACACAGGTGCAAAAATCCTCAACAAAATACTAGCATATTAGAAAGTTAATTCATCGCAATCAAGTAGGCTTGATACCTAGGAGGCAAGGTTGATTCAACATATGCAAATCAATAAATGGGATTTACCACACAAACAGAACTAAAAAGCATATGATAATCTCAATAGACATGGGAAAAGCTTTCAATAAAATCCAATATCCCTACATGATAAAAGCCCTCGAGAAACTAGGCATCAAAGGAACGTACCTCAAAATAACAAGAGCCGTCTATGTCAAACCACAGCCAACTTCGTACTGAATGGCAAAAATTGGAAGCATTCCCCTTCAGAACTGGAACAACACAAGGATGGCCACTGTAATCACTCCTATTCAACGTAGTACTGGAAGTGCTGGCCAGAACAATCAGACAAGAGAAAAAAAATAAAATGCATTCAAACAGGAAAAAAAGAAGCTAACTGTCTCTCTTTGTGGATGATAGGATTCTATACCTAGAAAATCTCAAAACTGCCAAAAGGCTCCTGGAACTGATAACTCCTGTAAAGTTTCAGCATACAAAATCAATGTACAAAAATCAGTAGCATTTATATACACCAATAATGTTCAAAGTGAGAGCCAAATCAGGAAATCAGTCTCATTTATCATAGCCACAAAAAGAGAAAATGACTAGGAATACTTCTAACCAAGGAGATGAAAGATCTCTACAAGGAGAACTACAAAATGCTGCTAAACGAAATCATAGGTGACACAAACAAATGAAAAACATTCCATGCTCATGAATTGGAAGAATCAATATCATTAAAATGGTCATACTATCCAAAGCCGTCTACAGTGCTATTCCAATCAAACTACCAATATCATTTTTCACAAAGGAAAAACCTTTTCTAAAATTTATGTGGAACCAAAAAAGAGCCTGAATAGTTAAAGGGATCCTAAAGGAAAAAAACAAAAACAAAAACAAACAAAAAAAACGCTGGAGGCATCACATCACCCGACTTCAAACTGTACTATAAGGCTATAGTAACCAAAACAGCATGGTACTAGTTCAAAACCAGACACATAGACCAATGGAACAGAACAGAAAATCCAAAAGTCAAACTGCACACCTATAGTCATCTGATGTTCAACAAAGTTGGCAAAAATGAGCAATAGGGAAAGGACTTCTGATTCAGTAAATGGTGCTGGGATAGATGGATAGCCACATGAAGAAGAATGAAACTGGATTCCCACTTTTCACCATATACAAAAATTAAGGAAGATGGATTAAATATTTAAGTGTAAGTTTTCAAACTATAAGAAGCTTAGAAACAAACCTAAGAAACACCAATCTGGACATGGGCCTTGAGAAAGAATTTACGACTAAGTCCTCAAAAGTCATTGCAACAACAAAGATTTACAAGTGGAACCTAATTAAACTAAAGTGCTTCTGCGCAACAAAAGAAACTATCAACTGAGGAAACAGACAACTTACAGAATGGTAGAAGATATTTGCAAACTACACATCTGACAAAAGTCTAATATCAGAATCTATAATGAATTTAAACAATTGAACAAGCAAAAAACTCCATCCAAAAATGGACAAAATACATGAACAGACTTCTCAAAAGAAGGCATACAAATGGCCAGTAAGTACATGAAAAACAGCTTCACATCACTAATCATCAGAGAAATTCAAATCAAAATTTCAGTGAGATACTATCTCACACACATGAGGTGAGATGACATCTCATAGTGGTTTTGATTTGCATTTGCAATAGAATGGCTATTATTAAAAAGTCAAAAAATAGCAGATGCTGGTGAGGTTGTGGAGAAAAGGAATGCTTAAAAACCAGTGGTCCCCAACCTTTATGGCACCAAAGACCAGTTTCATGGAAGATAATTTTTCCACAATTTTTCCCATGGGGATGTTTGGGAATGAAACTGTTCCACTACAGATCATCAGACATTAGATTCTCATCAGGAGCATGCAACATTGCAACCTAGATTCCTTGCATGTGCGGTTCGCACGATAGGGTTTGTACTCCCATGACAATCTAATGTTGCCACTGATCTGACAGGAGGCGGAGCTCAGGTGGTAATGCTTGCTCACCTGCTGCTTGCCTCCTCCTGTGTAGCCTGGTTCCTAGCAGGCCACAGATGGGTATCTGGAGTTAGGGACCCCTGTTATAAACTGTTGATGTTCAGCCACTATGGAAAGTAGTTTGGGGATCTCTCAAAAAACCTAAAACAGAGTTACCATTTGACCCCGCAATCCCATTACTGGGTATATATCCAAAAGAAAACAAATTATTCTACCAAAAAGACACATGCACACGTATGTTCATCGCAGCACTATTCACAATAGCAAAGACATGGAATCAACCTTGTGCTCATTAACAGTGGATTGGATAAAGAAAGTATGGTAAATGAACACTATGAAATATTATGCAACCATAAAAAAGAATGAAATGTCTGTGGCAGCACCATGGATGCAGCTGGAGGCCATTATCCTAAGTGAATTGACACAGAAACAGAAAACCAAATAGCACATGTTTTAACTTATAAGTGGGAGTTAAACATTGGGTAACCATGGACATAAAGACAGCAACAATAAAAATTGGGGACTACTAGAACAGGCAGCTAGGAAGGGGAGAAGGGTTGAAAAACTAGCGGTTGGATACTATGTTCAGTACCTGGGTGATGACATCATTCATACCCCAAATCTCAGCATCACACAATATACCCCGATAATAAATCTGTACACATACCCCTTGAATCTAAAATAAAAGTTAAAAATTCTGGGTAACACAACAAAACATGAAATAAAAGATACAATGATTGTAAACGAAAAGATAAACTATTGTTATTTGAAAATCATAAGATGATGCTCCTGAAAAATCCAAGAGAATTGGCTGAAAATGCTTTAGAATAATGATTCCTAAATTTATCTACACATTGGAATCCACATGGGGAATGTCAAAAAACTCCAGATGCTGGAACCTCTCCCAGAGGCTGTGATTTAGTTTGTTGAGGTGTGTCCTGGGTTTTGGAATTTTTAAAGATCCCTAAGTGAGTCTAATGTGTAGACAAGTTTGGTAACAATCGCTTTATAATTGATATAATTGATAAGCTCAATAAATTGGCTATATCCTAGGCAAATACTAAAAGAAATGGCTTTCCTGTCAAAACAAGCAGTTAGAAAATAGAACAGGAAAAAAAAATCTCATTTGTGCTAGTGACAAACATATACCCAAGAATGGTTTTAGCAAGAAAAGTGTGATTCTAGTGCAAAGTAAATTAAAACATTATATTAGGGAACTTTTTTAAAACCCTTAATTAAATGGAGAGATACAGTATGTTTATAGAGACGATGAAGAGTCACATAATATCCCAGGAGGATTAGAGAGACAGGGATAAGAAGTGAAATCCTAAGAAAGCAACTTCAAATTTGGATAAATGAGTTAACAAAAAACACAAAAAAATGAGTTAACAAAACACAAATGTTTTGTAAAAATAAGAATGAAGGGTATTTGCCTTACTAGGTGTTAAAGTGGATTTATAAATAGTATAATTCTGGTCCAAAAATAAGATTAATGGAAAAGAATAGTTTAGAAAGCGGTCTTAAAATATTTAGGTGTTTATTGATGCTGAAGAAAATATGACAAATCAGTGGAGAAAATATTCAGTAAGTGGTGTTACAAAAACTGAACTACTGAAAAATGTTAAATATTTGAATTTTTCACTTTAACAATAAATGCTTACTAAATTATAGAGTTAAATATTTGAAAATAAAGTCAGAAAACAAAGGCAGAAAAAATAGATCAATATTTGTTAAGTGGTTGGGAGAAGATTTTTAAGCCCAAAGTAACAGAAAAATCTCATCTAAAAATTAGAAATAATTTATTACACAAAAGTTCAAAACTCTGTATAAAAAATAAGGCAAACTGGAAGAAAACATTTGCAGCAAATGACAAAGGATTAATATCCTTAATTCATAAAAAGGTCTCAAAAGAAAAAGTCACAAAAGAAAACTGATCAGAAGAAATGAAAAACAACTCTTAAAAATATATACAGATCATGAAAATATTTTAGCCTTCCTAGTAATCCAAGAAATACAAACAATGAGGTACCATTGTTTACCAAATTAACAAGATTAAAAATATATGTACTCACTGAAGGGGAAAGTTTTGTGATAACCAGACAAACACTCACGGTGCCTTAGGTTGATCCTTATTTTTCTGGAATGCAAAGTGGCAACATATACCAACAATCTTATAATGTTTGTTTTCTCTGACACGTATTCTTCATTCTAAGACTCTGTCCTATGCAAACAGGAAAAAAAGCATTCACATCCAAGAATAGCCTGAATGATGTTATTTTTAATAGTAAAAAAAATTAGGATCAATCCAAAATCTGGAGACAGAAGAACAAAATGAACAGACAAGGGACAATGATATGGTAGAATAGTATGCAGCATATATAATAGTTTTGCAATCAGATAAAAGTACTGTTGAAAATGTATCAACGTTAGAAAAGAAAGAAGGCAAAAAGATGCTAAAACTTAAGTAGTGAAGGGTAGTGGACTTTTTTTCTATTTTAAATTATTATTTATTAATTAGTTTATTTTTTAAAATGGAGTTCCGCTCTTCTTGCCCAGTCTGGAGTGCAATCTTGGCTCACTGCAACCTCCGCCTCCTGGGTTGAAGCGATTCTCCTGCTTCAGCCACCTGAGTAGCTGGGATTACAGGCACCCGACACTATGCCCAGCTAGTTTTTTGTATTTTTAGTAGAGATGGGGTTTCATCATGTTGGCCAGGCTGGTCTTCGAACTCTGGACCTCAAGTGATTCATCTGCCTGGGCCTTCCAAAGCGCTGGAATTACAGGCATGAACCACCATGCCTGGCCTTAAATTATTTTTAATATAAATACTTGTTTTTAAAACCGACCAGTGTTTTGTAATTAGGAATAAACAGAAGAAAAGGAAAAGAAATAAGACTAATGACTAGTATCTGTAAAAGCCCATATTTATAAAAGCATCAGAATCAATAGATAAATGGGAAAAGGATAAAAATAAATTGAATAATGGAATGTTAACATTGTACATAAGAAAAGTCATTTATATTCAACTTTGCTGCTAATAATAAGAAATGCAAGTTAGGCCGGGCGTGGTAGCTCACGCCTGTAATCACAGCACTTTGAGAGGCTAAAGTGAGAGGATCATTTGAGGCCAGGAGTTCAAGACCAAACTGGCCAACATGGTAAAACTCCCTCTCTACTGAAAAATAGAAAAATTAGTCAGGTGTGGTTGTGAACACCTGTAATCCCGGGTACTTGGGAGGCCAAAGTAGGAGAATGGCTTGAACCTGGGAGATGGGGGTTGCAGTGAGCCAACATCGTGCCACTGTACTCCAGCCTGGGCAACAGAGAGAGACTCTGTCTTGAAAGAAAAAAAAAAAAAAAGAAATGCAAGTTAAACCAAGTCAACGCACCAGTTCATGACTAAAGTTAAATTAAAAACTTAAAATAATTTCCAATGTTGAACAGGTTAGAGTGAAATTAATTACAGTCATAAAGAACTGGGGCAGTGTAAATTAATCCAACTGTTCTGTGAAAGCAATTTTGTTCCACACATCAAGAGTAGTCATCATGTTTATATCCTTTGAAAAGTCTAATTTCATATTGGGATATGAGTCGAAGGTAATTATTCAAAAGAGAAAAGAAAAAGATGTCTACTGTACTTTTAATTAAAATATATTGAACTATATTGTAAAAACACGATACATCATGTTACATCAACACTATAGACTCTTGTGAGTGCTATGAAAATAAAGAAAAATGTATGATTTCTATCTTGAGTGGGGAATAAATACAGAAGGGAAAATTACAGCACACTGATTAGGACATTAAAAATAGAAACTAGGAAGATGGGCAAGAATGTGTTAGGATGGTAACATCATCTTTATGTAATTTAATTGTATATATAATTATGTAACAATTACATGTAACTAAATTACACAATATAAAAATTATATATTATAAATTATAATTAAATTATGTAATATATAAATTATATGTTAGATATAATTATGTGTAATTGGTTTAACAATGCACAAAAATCAGAGGGAAAAAGTATTGGAAGGGAATAAAGGGGAAAACAATATTTATACATCAATTACATATACATTTGAACATCAATTGAAGATACAGACCTTTTATATATGTATCTGCAAAGCAGGTATTATCCTCATTTTCTTAAATGAGTCAACAGTAGCTTGAAGGGCCAAGTCACTGGCTTGAGGTTACACACTTTTTAGTTCTAGAGTGAAGATTTAATCCCTCTTCTGACTCCACTATGCCACCCGACTCGAAACGTATGTACACTGGTGGCTACCAGCCTTTGTGTGTCATAGACCTCTCTGTGTATGATAAAAATACCATTCCCAGAAAAACTCATATGAACACACAAAAATTTGCGCATTGAGCACCTTCCAAGGGTAAGGTCATCATAAACCTTGGTTTATGGCTGTTGTCTTGGAAAATTAATAGAGCCACTTTTCACTCTCAAAGTTGTTCTGGTTTGGATGATAAACTACTTGATTACCTTTAATTATAGGTCATGCATATTCCTTTCATTTTCCTCTTTCCCCCAACCCTGCTGGTCTGTTCTTGAATGTTATCACTGGTGTGTCTTAAGCAACCAAAGTGGGGCATTTTCTCCACCAATTTAGTGTGGGGAGGGAAATTACCCAGTGCCTGACCACCTGTCATCAACTCACACCTCATCTTATATCATGTAATCAGGTTTTACTTTGGAAAGTTGAAAGCAGAGCCCTGAGAAAACTGCACAGCAGGATGTGTGTAAGTTTCGGTTGGATAAAGGGGAAGTCTTGGGCATGCATGCAGTCTCTGGTCAGGACCCACAAGCTCCCTGCAGTTGCGATTCTGGATGCTTGGGTGGGGGTTAGGAGAAAATGAGTCCTGGAGTCATAGAGCAAGCAATACAGTTCTGTGAGAAGGTCAACCAGCAGAAGATGATACTTTTACAGATACCCCAGCCATGCTCCATGGCCACGTGTGGTCTGCCCTCAAAGTTGTCTCTTTAAGATAAAGGTATTTAAGCAGAGATGAAAGCCAGGGCCACGGTACATTATAGTGGGAGGGGGTCTGGAGCATCAGAAGGAGAGAGCTGGTTCCTGGAGGGCCAACATGAGCATCCTCATGCTTGCTGCATTGGAGACAGATGGTCCAATCTCTCCTCTTGGCATGGAGTTCCCCAGACATGTGGTTGCTGAGATTCCCACAGAAGAACAAGGCAGATAAACATCTTGTTCCTCACAGCTCTCTTCTCAAATGCAGAAAATATGCTAAATATCAGCAGTAGCCACAGAGAACGAAGATTTCAAGGAGATATGGTGGACCAGACACCATTTGTCCACATTAGGCAAAGCAGTAGAAACAAACTGGGTAGTGACTCCAGAGGAAGGAATGGTGGCCATTGCCAAGGCCTCCGCTTCCTTAGGGCTGCTGTGGGAAAGATGTTGCACTTCCTTAGGACTGCTGTGGGAAAGATGTTGTTTTTTTGGTTGTACTGAAAGTCCAAAGAAAACTCTGAAAAATCATGAAGTATATTAATGAGAAGAAGAAGACTGAGGCTGGAGAAGATTGCAATGGAGAAGCATATGGCAAAGAAATGTTCCTTCTTCCCTCTGGCCTAATTTACCCAAAGCAAGGCTTCTTGACCTGGGGATCCATGGACTCAAATGACCCCCCGCCAAAAACAAAACAAAACAAAACTATTTTAATCAACCTCTTCTAAAAGTTATCACTTTATTTCATTATCAATATAGGTAACCAACCATAGCATTAGGAACACTACCTGTGGCTTTGTTACCAATCAAAATAATAGATATTTCGTAGAATATTCTAGTTGTTGCAGGCATTTGTTTTTTTAAAAAAACTTTATTTTAGGTTCAAAGGTACATGTGCAAATTTGTTTTGTAGTAAACTATGTGTCATGGGGGTTTGGTGTACAGATTATTTTGTCACCCAGGCAATAAGCATAGTACCGGATAGGTAGTTTTGGGATCCTCTCCCTCCTCTCACCCTCCACCCTCAAGGAGGCCCTTGTCTGTTGTTCCCCTCTTTATGTCCATGTGTTCTCATCATTTACCTCCCACTTATAAGTGAGAACATGTGGTATTTGGTTTTCTGTGCTGGTGTTAGTTTGCTTAGGATAATGGTCTCCAGCTCCATCCATGTTGCTGCAAAGGATGTGATCTTGCATTTTTTTTTTCATGGCTGTGTAGTATTACATGGTGTGCACACATTTTCTTTAGTCTACAGTTGATGGGCTTTTAGGTCAATTCTCTGTCTTTGCTCTTGGGAATAGTGCTGCAATAAACATGGGTGCATATGTCTTCATGATAGAATAATTTATATTTTTTGGTTATATACTCAATAACAGGATTGCTGGGTTGAAGAGTAGTTCTGTTTCAAGCTCTTTGAGGAATCATCACACTGCTTTCCACAATGGTAGAACTAATTTACATCCCACTGGCAATGTGTAAGTGCTCCTTTTCTCTGTAACCTTGCCAGCATCTGTTATTTTTTTACCTTTTAATAATAGCAATTCTGACCAGTATAAAATGGTATCTCATTGTGATTTTGACTTGCATTTCTCTATTAGTGATATTGAACATTTTTTCATATGCTTTTTGGCCTCATGTATGTCTTCTTTTGAATAGTGAATAGTGTCTGTTCATGTCCTTTACCCACTTTTTAATGGGGTTTTTTATACTTGTAAAAAAAATACTGTTTTTTGCTTGTAAATTTATTTAAGTTCCTTATAGATTCTTGATATTAGACCTTTGTTGGATGCATAGTTTGCAAATATTTTCTGCCGCTCTGTAGGTTTGTTTCATCTGTTGATAGTTCCTTTTTCTGTGCAGACACTTTTTAGTTTAATTAGGTCCCATATGCCAATCTTTGTGTTTGTTGTGATTGTTTTTGACATCTTTGTCATGAAATTTTTGCCAGGTCCTAGATCCAGACTGGTATTTTCTAGGTCATTTTCCAGGGTTTTTATAGTTTTAGGTTTTACATTTAAGTCTTTAATCCATCTTGAGTTGATATTTGTACATGGTATAAGAAAGGGGTCCAGTTGCAGGTATTTCTTTTTTTTTTTTGTTTTTTTTTTTGAGACGGAGTCTCACTCTGTCGCCGGGGCTGGATGTGCCACTAGATTTCGTTTTTGCTTAACACATGAAGGATGCATATATAATACTATATAACAAATTTAGTGCTTTGGGTTACAAAATTTAATAATTGTATTTCAAGGTAACTGATTTTATCATACCACATCTTTTATTTTATATATTTAATAATGTTATTTTAAGATGTAGTTCCATGGGGTTCACACCACCAGGAAGTTCATGGTATAAAAATTAGGAGCCCCTGGAAAGTAAAAATACAAGAATATTTCATTTTCATCTTCAGTTGCTCTCATAGCAGTTGTGCAGTATTTCTATAGTGAATTGATAAATAATTGTGCATATGTGTTTATTGCGGCACTATTCACAATAGCAAAGACTTAGAACCAACCCAAATGTCCATCAATGATAGACTGGATTAAGAAAATGTGGCACATATACACCATGGAATACTATGCAGCCATAAAAAAGGATGAGTTTGTGTCCTTTGTAGGGACATGGATGCAGCTGGAAACCATCATTCTCAGCAAACTATCGCAAGAGCAGAAAACCAAACACCGCGTGTTCTCACTCATAGATGGGAATTGAATAATGAGAACACTTGGACACAGGAAGGGGAACATCACACACCAGGGCATGTCGTGCGATGGGGGGAGAGGGGAGGGATAGCATTCGGAGTTATACCTAATGTAAACGACGAGTTAATGGGTGCAGCACACCAACATGGCACATGTATACATATGTAACAAACCTGCAGGCCGGGCGCAGTGGCTCAAGCCTGTAATCCCAGCACTTTGGGAGGCCGAGACGGGCGGATCACGAGGTCAGGAGATGGAGACCATCCTGGTGAACACGGTGAAACCCCGTCTCTACTAAAAAAAAATACAAAAAACTAGCCGGGTGAGGTGGCGGGCTCCTGTAGTCCCAGCTACTCGGGAGGCTGAGGCAGGAGAATGGCGTAAACCCAGGAGGCAGAGTTTGCAGTGATCCGGCCACTGCAGTCCAGCCTGGGAGACAGAGCGAGACTCCGTCTCAAAAAAAAACAAAAAAACAAAAAAACAAAAACAAACCTGCACGTTGTGCACATGTACCCTAGAACTTAAAGTATAATAAAAAGAAAAATTGTGCATAAAAATGACTGAGCCATTTCTTGTTAGGCAGTGCTCAATAGATGCCTCCAGAGAACCTCTCAGACAATATTCTGTCTTCATTTAAATACTTGTTATTATTCTGAGAACTCTTTTCCTTGTTCCAGTTTGAATTCATTTACTTCTCTCCATGGGTTTTGTGTCTTCAGATCTGTGCAATGACTGTATATGTATGGCCCCAACAAATGGGATCTTCTCACTTCCAGTCCATGAACCTGATCAACAGCTTAGGTTTTGGGGTATTCACTTTTCCCAGTCTCCCCCCTCTACACTGCATGAGCATTATCTGTATTTTGGAAATGATTACACAAGATGATGAGGCAAGTACAGGAAAATCAGACTCTCAGAGTTGTATGGAATCTGAAAGGAGTGTGGAGACACAGATGACAATGCTAATGGAGTGAACGGGTAGCATGCTGAAGCCTTCTGTGCCAGCTTCTGTGTTTCATGTAAGTTCTGATTAATTCTATACATAGTTCAAATATTTTCTGATTTAATTTATGAAATGACTCTTTGAGGCAGATATTAATAGACGCATTTTACCAATGAGAGAACTATGTACAAAAAGGATAAATAGGAACGTACAGCTAATAATGTCAAAGCCAGAGTTTGAATCTAAGCTGTGTTCATGCCTCATGTGCTTTACCATCATTGCCTCTCAGATTTATAAATCTCTCCAAATCTCTGAAATATACAGTAGTCCTCCCTTATCTTCAGGGGATACATTCTAAGACCCCCCAGTGGATGCCCAAAGCCATGGATAGATCATGTTTAATTTATAAGTTAAGCACAGTAAGAGATTAAAAATCACAATAATAGAATAATCATAACAATATACTGTAGTGAAAGTTAGGTGAATGTGGTCTCTCTCTTTCTCAAAATATCTCATTGTACTATACTCACCCTTCTTGTGATGTCACCCATGTGACAAGATGAAGTGAGGAGGATGACATAGATATGGTGACACAGTGTTAGGCTACTATTGGCCATTTGGGTATCTCAGGAGGAGGATTATCTGCTTCAGATTATTCTGGGTCATCGAGTTATGCTGATGTTGAAGGTTGCAGGTCAGGAGCAGAGAATATCAATAGTTGGGGATCCTTAATAGTTGAAGTTTTTTTTTTCTGAAAACTTTTGGAAGAACATTATAATTGGAGGTTGCGGTTTCTTTCTTTTTAACTCATCATAGTGTTGTTGCAGAGGTTGTAATCGTATTCATAAAGGTGACTTTGATGCTATATTCCCTCCAAGGATCGCATTCCACAATTTTGTCCCTTAATGTCTGTGCAGTTGGAAACACTTTGGCAAAGTTAATGTCCGCATTGTGATCCAGTTTCTTCTTCTTGATCTTTCTTTTCCTCTGAAGGTGATTCAACAGGTTCTTCCAATTCCTTGTTTGTAAATACATCTTGATGACCCTGAGTATGTTCTTCCTTGTCCACATCAAGCATATTGGCATATTTTTCTCCACCAACTCATCTTGCTGTATGAACAATTTTCCTAACTTCTCCATCCATCCCTCGGAAGCATTTAAAATCATTCACAACTTCACTCTATAAGTTCCTCCAGCAGGCATTTACTGTTTCTGTTTTTAATTAATCCATTGCAGCTTTGATGAATGTTATTGCATCACCAATAATAAATGACTTCCATCACTGCAGATTAGGGTCTGCATCAATTGCTGGTCAAATGTGACCAAATACAAGGCGGGTGTATACGGCCTTGACAAACAGAATGATGCCCAGGTCAAGGGGCTGAAGCAGTGAGGTCGTATTTGGAGTTAAAAATATAGCGTGTACGTTTTCATCTTCATAGGTTCCTGGTGAGGACCTGCCTCCTGGCTTGCAGATGGCTGCCTTCTCATTATGTCTGGCCACGTGCAGTGTCTATTACTAATAGAATTTTAAATTCTAACCCTTTCTTTTCTAAGTACATTTTTTTTTTTTTTTTTTACTTCTTAGATGAAGCATTGGTGAAGACATTCCGTAAATAAGTTGGCTGTCACCCATACTTTCTGATTATGTTGCCAGAATACAGGCAGATAATTTTTGTTTTTGTGCTTGAGAGCACGTGTGTTTCTTTGCTTTGTACACCATGGCTTTATCATACGCCCTGCAACATTGTCACATAGCACCAGAGTTAATCTGTCCTTCCATGTTTTATGCCTGGGGCGTCCTTTGTGCTTCATGAATGTGGGTTTTACTGGGCATCGTCTTCCTGAAGCATCTGGTTTCATCATAATTGGAGATTTGCTTTCGATGGTATCCCTTCCCCTTAATTTCTTCACTTCCACCAGAAATGTGGTAGCAACTTCCTGCTTGACACATAAAACCTCTCCAGTAATTTTCATATTTTTCCGTCCAAAACTATTCCTGAATCTGTGTAACCATTCCTTACTTGCAGTAAATGGCTTGGTATCACTCACTTCAGGGGATCCCTGTTCCTTGCTGAAATTTTCACATAGGCTCAACACTTTCTGGTGCAACACATTGCGATCAGTTGGAGTACGTTTTTGGCTCATGTTTTCCACCTGCAAACGTAAAGCATTTTCCATCTTTATGCATTTGCCATGCACTGTGGCTGTAACTTTTGCAGTCTGACGTGCCATGGTAAAACCAGCACGGATTTTCTCTTTTTCACAGTTTCATGGATAGAAGCTCCATTCTTACCGTGGATCTTAGGAAACTCAGCCTATGATTTTGTTGTTGTTGTTGTTGTTGTTCTTTTCATTAGTTGAGAACTTTTACCTTTTCACTTAAAGGAAGCATTTCTTTTTGCCATATTTGAATTGCCAGCATACTATACTTGGGGCCATTGTTAACTAAATTACTTGAACACAGGCACCACAATACTGCAAGTCGCTCCCGATCTTTCCTCCAAAATCTAGTAATGTCCAAATTTGAGAAATCAAAATCACTGGCCAGTTGTTAAGTGTAGTTTAGGAGCACCTCCTTGGGAGTCTGTAATTTGGTTGGTTTTCCTCTGAGCACTGGGATAGGCTGCTGAGATGAGAAACTGTGCCTGCCTGCCTGACTGCCTGCCTGCCTGCCTCTCTTACTCCAGGTCCTTGCCTTGTATTTAGTTATAATAATTCTCAACACATGTGTGTTTTAATTAACAATGGCAGGTGGAAATGTATGGTCCATGCTGGGGAGATCATTGTAGCTGTACAGATGTTCCTTGACTTATGATAGAGTTTCATCCTCATAAGCCCACTGTGAGTTGAAAATACCACAAGTTGAAAAAGCATTTAGTACACCTAAACTGCTAAACAACATAGCTTAGCCTAGTCTATCTTAAACATGCTTAGGACACTTACATTAGCCTACAGTTGGGCAAAATCATCTAACACAAAGCCTGTTTATGATAAAGTATTGAATATGTCATATTTATTGAAGATGGTACTGAAAGTGAAAAACAGAATGGTTGTATGGGCACTCAAAGGTATGGTTTCCACCGAATGTATATCGCTTTAGCAGTATCATAAAGTAAAAAATCATGCATCAGACCATCATTAAGCTGGAGATTGTCTGTCTATCCCACACTGGGCATTGGGTGGGAATATCCTTCTCCGTGGGTGTTGTATTTCCATTCTATTCCCTCTCTCTATGATCCAGGGCAAAGACTACATCTAATTTGCCTGTGTGTTCCCAGTGCCTAGCATGGTGCCTGGCCTAGGGTAAAAGCTACCCTGTGATATATAATAAAAGGAGTATGTCCATGAGGCAAGATGTGTTTGGTCTATTCATCCTAAGGTCCAGGGTCAAGATCACAGTGGAAAGCTAGGACCACCCAGTGCACAGCAGTGTTTCTGAATACCCCAAATGAGTATTTTATGTCTGGTCTTCATAAGTTTAAAACAAGAAGACACAAACTAAGAATGTATAGTCTTACTCTGCTTGTATTATGTAAAATCAACTCATTAGTTACTTAGCGTCTATATAGAGCAGTGTACATAGCCCTGATGACAGTATGATTCTGGTGTAATCTTGACCCCCTCCCATTAGATTGTTAGTGAAGCCCTTATCAAAGCATGGCTGGGAGGGCAGTTCTCCCTGCTCTGTCTCCATTCTTCTCTTTCTTTTTTGCTGATATCTTCATGGTTTGCTACTGTACACCCCTTTTGTGTGCATGTCAGTTGCCTCTGGTATTAGAGTTTCTTAATTATAAGGTAGTCATGACCTCAACGTTTCTGTCCAGTGTCTTCACTGTCTGTATTTCCCTCTAAGGCTCTGACTTGGTGCTTTTCACATATTAAGGTGATGGTTCAAAGTGCATATTTGGGGGCCCTGAAAGCAGAAACTCTTAGTATGTTTGTGTAACTGACCTGTGAATTTCACTTTGAGAAACACCACTCTAGCTATGGCTATTCCTAACTTAACAACTATCATTATCTATGCAATGGCAAAATGTCAAGTGTCCTCTCCTTCTGTGTATCCTTTGAGGAAATTTCCTGCCATAGATAGCTACCTTTACCTGGGAAAATGCTTTTTCCATATCAGTTGGTTTCTACTATAAAGAGTGGAAAATTCATAGGTGTATTCACCTGCTCAGGCTGCCATAACAAAACACCACAGACTGGGTGGCTTAAACAACAGAAAGTTATTTCTGACAGTTCTGGAGGCTGGGAAGTCCAAGATCAAGGTGCAGACCAATCTGGTTCCTGGTGAGGACCTGCCTCCTGGCTTACAGATGGCTGCCTTCTCATTGTGTCCTTGTGTGGTGGAGGGAGAGAGGGCGAACTCTCTTGCATCTTTTCTTATAAGGCCACTAATCATCACAGCAAGGCTCCATTCCTTATGAACTTGTTTAACTTGAATTACCTCCTGAAGAGTCTCTCTGCAAATACGGTCACATTGGGGGTTCTGGCTTCAACACAGGATTTTGGGAGGATGCAATTCAGTCTATAAAAGTAGACCTTGAATTTTTGTGGAAATAAAACCTTTGTATCTTGGAGTTATCTGACAAAGGTTTCCCCTAGTACTGAAAAACAAAGCCACAATTTGTTATTGTGGAAGAAACCTGGGAGTAATGGGAGGGACGCCCACCGACTGTGGGAACTAAAACTGAGACAAACTTCCTGGCCCACCTTGTCTCTATGCCCATGTTGCTGCCTTCTCAATTCACATGCTCATAGAGCACCAATGGAGGACAAGGTGTGCAAAGAGCTGCAAGACAGGCAGGAAGAACCTTACTATCCCTGCCCCCAGGAAAGCTTGATTGGCACCTATTAAGGGAAATGGGAATTTATACCAAATTACCTTGCTAAGTTACCTCATAGCTACCCAATTCTATGGAAGCAATCATTTCTAGAAGGACCAGGGAAAGCTCTAGAAGATGAGATGTTTAAATGAAGATTTGAAGAATAAGAGTTGAATTTTGACAGGCAGAGATTGGGAAGTGGCAGAGAAAAGGGAAAGGAAGAGAAGCTTTCTGGAGAAGAAAAATTTTAGCAAAGGCCCAGGCTGGCTACACAATTGGGGATCCCACTGCAAAATGAAAATGAGGGTGCCTCTTGCTGAAAAGGCAGAAAAAACGTGCCGCTGATGGTATTAAAATAGAAAGCTGCTTCCTTTCTTCTTCAGTTTCTCTCTTGACTTGTTATGGTTCCTTTATGTGTTCTTTCTCCATTATCAGGGTGCTTATTACATTTACTATTTAATGTCATTCTAAAAGAAAAACTAAAAATTTAAGTTATTAGCATGAATTTTACCATTCATCTTTATATTATGCAATCCCAGTTTTAAGTGCAAATATAAGAGCATTTAAGTCATATGTCTTGTCAAAATTATGCAATTTTTATTTCTTGCCTTACACCTGTGTATGCTTCGTGTTCTTACCACAACAAGAGAAACACTGTACAAAACCTACTCAGCTGTTTGTGCACTCATCAAGAGGTGAAATCCATTCTACCAACACTTTTTTACTGTGGCTTACTGATGAGTAAAGAAAGACTGAAAGCAAAAGGAACTGTGGGTTGCCCCATCTTTTCTTTTCCTTCTCTGTCATCATTTTCAGCATAAGTAGTTGGCTTAAAGGAGAAGTAACACAAGCAAGCAAGAATATGACATAGGGTTCCTTGGTCATTTGTGTTTCTGGGAACACCATTGTCTTCTGTATTTGAAGTTCTGGCTCAAATGAAAAACATGGGCTGTTTGGGCTGACAATTTACTCAGTTACAGAAGTAACATTTGCACTGGCTTTGGGTTTTACTGAACACCCACTGGTTGGGGGGCCACCAGGATCCGGTGCCCATCGGTATCACAGACACTCCAGGTACATTGGGGTGGAAATCAGAGGCCACAGACTGTATCTCCTATGTGTATCTCCTATGCTTATGCGCACGCTGCGCTGTCCCCCACCAGACTTCACTTACTAAACACAAGGTGTATTAGGGCCATTCTTGAGTTGTTATAAAGAAACAACCGAGGCTGGGTGTTATAAAGAAAAGAGATTTAGTTAGCCATGGTTCTACAGGTTTTACAGGAAGCATGGTGCTGACATCTGCTGGTGAGGCCTCAGGGACCTTTTAATCACGGTAGAAGGTGTAGAGGGAGCAGGCACATCACGTGGCCGGAGCAAGAACAAAGGTAGGAGATGTGCCACACACTTCTAAACAACCAGACCTTGTGAGAACTCACTCACTCACTATTGTGAAGACAGCATCAAGCCACGAGGGACCTGCCTCCGTGACCCAAACACCTCCCAGCAGGCCCCACATCCAACATTGGTGATGACATTTCAACATGAGATCTGGACAGGACAAATGTCCAAACCGTATCACAAGGCAAGGGTAAAATTATTAAGAATTTAAAGATAGCAAGAGAGGAACCTTAAAGCAAGCTCAAGGTATTCTGAGTATGGGGCCTGTGTGACTGCACAGGTTGAAGGTCTGTGAAGACAACCCTAGCAAAGGCATAGAATAGAAAAGTATATTTTCAGTTTTGAAACAGTTGATTAGTCTTGTTTGTCTTGAATATAAGCATTAAGACAGAAAAACCTAAGAAATAGAATTTGGACCAGAGAGAGCGCCTTAAATGCTATAGCTGGGAGTTTGGGCTTTCTTTTGTAAGAAAAATAAAAAATGTAGGCTGTGATACAGTTGTGAGAGCGGAGATTTTGAGTAGAATGGTGACATGATCTGGAGTAGGTTTAAGGGAGAGGACACCAATAGCAGTTTATAAAGTAGGCCACATAAGACAGCACTGATGAATGGGGAGGGACAGCCACAGGTCATGACAGCACACCAAATTAGTTAGGGCTATGGCTGGGAGTAAGGGGAGGCGGCCCCAACACAAAGACACTTTGAAATTCAATTTAGAGCAGTTCTTTCTGCAGTGCTTGTCTGGTTTTGTTTTCAAACTTAAAAGTTTATTTTAAAAATAAAGCTTTCTTTTCCCATTGGAATTCTGAAGTTTCACATGTCTGCAAAAAAATTACTTGGGTTTTAGAAATTTACTTTGGAAGCTTAAGGCTGTCAATCAACTTACAAGCTATACCCAAAGTGCTTGCGACTCTCAGTGCTGCTGTCCTTGAAAGCAATGGTAATGTCCCAATGCCTGGTAATTATATTAGAAAGCCACATTTGATGCAAGTGAGGTTGAAAAGTTTTCTACCCTAAGTAAATTCCTCTTGTCTATTTTAGGCCACACGGAAATGATGTAATGAGGGTAAAACAAAAACCTAACTGAAAAACTCCTTTAGGGGAATTAAAGGATTAAGCTTTATCTTCAACTAGTGTTATCAAACTTTTGGAGGTGAGCCTGTGAATAGACACACATGGCAGCTCACAAAGGCAGGGTTTTGTCCCCGTGAGCTGGGTGTTAGCTAGGCAGGTATAATTTAGCCTGGGCCTGATCTAACACCTGGTTCGAGATAAGGAAAAGTCATATCTGTATTTATTTATTGCATCTAAAAAGACATATCTAAAGGAGGAGATAGGCAGGGTTTTCTAGTTCACACCTTGTTAGGAATGTTCCTTGACAATGGGAAGGATCTAAAGGGGGTGCACAGTCATCAAATGCTTTGTTTGGGTCTGCCTTAGAGTCTCCAAACAGTTGTCAAGGCCCAAGGGCCAGATATGTGTTAACATGAAAATTTGTTATTTTGCCAGAAGCAAATATTTTACCTTGGCTTTGAGGAGAAGTTTCAAAATATTCCATCCATAAGTTTAAACAAGGGCAATAAGCCTGACACAGGTTTTAAAAACACTTCTTACAACAAATTCTGACTCCAATACTGTACATGTCTCAATAACTTTGTCTCTCTGAAGCACATTATTACATTCCACTATTTGCTTTCTCTTGTGTTCAAGGACAATCAGGAGGCTCTGATCTCTTCACGTACAAGGGCATGGCTATAAGTTTTTGCCAGGCCACCATCCCTTTGCACAGAGGTGGACTTTTGGTGGTAGGATTGCTAAGTGCTCCAGCAGACAGACACTCTAGGCTTGAAAAGGGTATGCCAATGCCAAGGAATGAAGAACATCTGTCACCGAGCAATTGACTCCCTCCTGATGTGCCTAGAAGCCAATACCATGGCACCATCTTTTGAGAAAAGAAGAAGCTTTATTGCAAGGTCTACCAGCAAGGAGATATGGGGGAACACTCAAGTCCCTCCTCAAGCTGGTGTCCAGAGGCAAGTTTTCAAGGCAAAGAGTAACAATGAGGAAAACAGGAAAATGCAAGGAGACACGATCTGATTGGGCTATGCAGAGAGACGGTGCCAGGTCTTGAATCTTAAGTTCATAGTGCAACAGAACAGGGCATCCCTTACTTAATTTGGTCCACACTCCTTGGTCTGGGTACTTAGGTTCCATATGCAGTTGACTTTTTTGTTCCAGTCAGCTCTGGGGGCACTAATCAGGTACACTTTGTTCATCTGTGCATGCTCAGGTTACAAGACTTGCAATCGCTTATTATGACTGCAATCAGAGATCAATTGAGGTTATAAATCTAGAAAGATATGATATGGCAAGGTCAAGGTAGTCACTGCAGATCTGGCAGGACTTTGAAGTCCTCAGGGCTGGCAATGTTGGATGAAACATCTTATCTTGGTATAAAACAGTGATTCTCAACAGAGGGCAACTTTGTCCCTAGAAGACACTGGACATTGTTCAGAGATATCTTTGATTGTCAATGCTGGGCTATGGATGGGAATGCTACTGGCATGCAGTGGGTAGGTAGTGGCTAAGGATGCTGTTAAACATCCTGCAAATCACAGAATAGCCCCCCACAACAAAAAGTAGCCAGCTCAAATATCAATAGTGCCAAGACTGAGAAACCCTAGTGTAAAATAACTGTTGATCAAAAGGAAGGGATATCATTATATGTGGGGATACCCTAACCATGGCATTAAATTCTGAAAGATGTCCTATATGAAGGAGCTGATCTTCCAGACAGTAAGAAGGAAACTGGCATCTGGAGGGATGATGAGTCTTTGAGGGATTTCTTCTTCCCCTCAGTGAGAATGCACCTTTAACTGTCAACAAGTGCTCCTGTAGCAGATGCCTGATATTTCTGCCTGTCCAACATCCATCCCTTTTCCACCTGCGGATAGCACCTTGACTTCTTTCGAGGGGTTACCCTACTCTTAGCCATAGAGTGAACATGTAGCCTAAGCTGGGCTCCTCCAAGTCTTTTCCAGAAGAAGTGACATGAAGATGGCAGTTGGCTAAGTCAATTTGTTCCTGAATAAACAGTGCTTGCGACACAGTACCTAAATACCCAGAAAAGGTACTGCAAATACCTCTTCAATGCCTGTTAGCTCAGTTTTATTTTTTTCTGTTACCTTTCCAGTAAATTTCTGCTATGGACCAAATGCTTGGGTTTCCCCCAAACTCATGTTGAAGTCTTATTTTCTAATGTGATGTATTAGGGGTGGTGCCTTTGGGAGGTGATTAGGTCATGAGGATGGAGCCCTCATGAATAGGATTAGTGCCCTTATAAGAAGAGACACAAGAGAGATGGTCTTCTTCTCCACCATGTGAGGACACAGAAAGAAGGTGGCCATCTGTAAATGAGGAAGAGGGCCCTCACCAGACATTAGGTCTGCTAGCACCTTGATCTTGAACTTTCCAGCCTCCAGAACTGTGAGAAATAAATATTTGTTGTTTAAGTCACCTAATAATTTGTTACAGCAGTTGGAGGTGACTAGGATAATTTTTTATTGTTATTTGTTTTAACTAGTGAGAATTGTCTTCAAAGAGCCAAAATGCTTCTAGCTCATTGTTCTGGGTGCTGGGTGATATTGTGGATATGAATATCAGACTCGTCAGCCACTTCATAAGGGTTAATGTTCGTAAGGAAATAACTGTAAACTCCCAGCCCAGCCTGCACCTCAGATGCTGAGTTGTTTAGTGTACAGGAAGAATGGTAATAATTTTATGTAAGTTCCCAGTAGCCTTGAAGCATCTGGTCCCATAAACAGGTAGATTTGCTAAAAATGCTAACTAAAGAGGTCATTGGCTCAGAGAAACAAACCTGACAAAGCATTGAAGGAATGTACAATCTAAAATACCCCAGATCTCTTCCTACTTGCATTCCGGGAAACCATTTTAATTACTCATGTGGAACAACATGACTATTGAATGAGGAGGATAATACCGTGTGATACTGACAGACACTTGATAGAGGATCCCCCAAAATTGAATGAAAATATCATGAGGCCGGGCGCGGTGGCTCAAGCCTGTAATCCCAGCACTTTGGGAGGCCGAGGCGGGTGGATCACGAGGTCAGGAGATCGAGACCCTCCTGGCTAACACGGTGAAACCCTGTCTCTACTAAAAATACAAAAAACTAGCTGGGCGCGGTGGCGGGCGCCTGTAGTCCCAGCTACTGGGAGGCTGAGGCGGGAGAGTGGTGGGAACCCGGGAGGCGGAGCTTGCAGTGAGCCGAGATCGTGCCACTGCACTCCAGCCTGGGTGACACAGCAAGACTCTGTCTCAAAAAAAAAAAAAAAAAAAAAAAAGAAAATATCATGAAATTTATTTTTTTACTCCATTGTGTTTTTGTTCTTTATTTTTTAACTTCTAAAAGAATACTTCTTTGTGTTTAAAAACAAACAAACAAACAAAACAAACAAAAGCAGATTCCCTCTTTCCTTCATGTCCCTTCTTATTTCCTAGAAGAATAACCACAGTGGAATTTGGTCTATAATATGCCATACAGCATTCCAGACATCTCCTCCTTCCTAACCAAACATACAGTTTTTTTGTTTCTCTTGTGAATCATAAAATTAGGATTGCATTAAACATATTTTTCGGCACTTTTCTCTTTTCATAATCTATCTTTGACATCCTTTTATGTCAGTACATATCCATCTTTTTTTTTTTTTTTTTTTTTTGAGACGGAGTCTCGCCCTGTCACCCAGGCTGGAGTGCAGTGGCCGGATCTCAGCTCACTGCAAGCTCCGCCTCCCGGGTCCACGCCATTCTCCTGCCTCAGCCTCCAGAGTAGCTGGACTACAGGCGCCCGCCACCTCGCCTGGCTATTTTTTGTATTTTTTTAGTAGAGACAGGGTTTCACCGTGTTAGCCAGGATGGTCTCGATCTCCTGACCTCGTGATCCGCCCGTCTCGGCCTCCCAAAGTGCTGGGATTACAGGCTTGAGCCACCACGCCCGGCCAGTACATATCCATCTTATTTCATTACTTTTTGAATTGTACATATATAACAATGTTTAACTGGCACATGGCTGCTTGATTTCTGATTCATTCATTGGAAGAAACTGATTAGAACATAATGGTGACTCCGCCTCTGGCTAGTTTGCATTTTCATTCCAGATGAAGATCCCCTGACCTGCTGTGCGTGATATGATTGCTGTTGTTACAAAAGGGCAGAAATATGCCATGAGTATTTCCTCTGACCATCAACCCTTCAGGGCAAGAGGAAGACCCTGAATGAACTGCTCAGCAGAGAAAGACACAAAGTCCTAGAAATGCATTCCTAGACCAAAGGAAACAGAGCAGCTAATGTCTCCCACGCATCCCTTCCCCCAAACCTGCAATCAGCAATAATTTCGGAGAAATAAAGCAAATGGATTGCCACATTCCTACACGTCTATTACACTTGACTATTCTTTGCAGGAGCTACTCAGGACCAAATGTTTGGAAAGGAAGTTGGCTGGCCACAGTATCTTTTTTTTTTTTTTTTTTTTTTTTTGTTAAAGTTATTTTGCTGCAGCTGCAAAATAGAAAAAGAAGAAAAAATCCAACCTTCTCCAAACCAGAGATTATTTTGGGAAAATTATCCAACTATTTATTTAAATAAAAGAACTTTCACATTACACATTTGTGCTTACACATGCTGAAACCTCTTGATAATCTGTTGAGGGCTTTACAATTTTTTTTAACTTAAAAATGTAGAGATCTATTTTTTTGCAAATGAGTGGCTCCTTTGATTCAGGATTAAGTGTTGCATTCCTTGGCTTCTAAGGCTCTGTATCCCTGACTGAGCCCCCAAAGATGGCTTGTTTTCTTAGGGGTTATCCCCATGTGGGCCCACAGGCAACATTAATATTATGACAAATTGCTTTCCAAAGTCTGCCTCAATGTTTGTGTTTAGCATGTGCAACCTTGGCCTTCCCTTCGGTCTGTATAATTGCTGGCCTCTATTCTAGCAAATAGTAAGCAAACACCCTAGTTTGGGGTAATATTTTAATTGCTATCTTCTTAGCATGGCACTGTAGGTCTTTGGGTCCTTCTGAATCTGCCTGTCTGCCCTCCAGCCTCATCCATCACACTGGCAGAACCCTGAGGCAACATGCAGTCATTCACAGGGTCACAGCATTGAGCCTCCTCTGCCTTCAATGCTGTTACCTTCTCCACGTGGCCAAGCTCTCCTCCTCCTTCCAAACCCAGATCAAGGCCTACCTTGTTTCTAAAATATTTTTTGGCCACCTCTTGCTCTTGCCCTGTCTAGGGAGAATTAAGCCTCCGCAATGAGGCTTATTTTGTTTATACACTTAACACATATACGGTGTGCTATGGTCTGAATGTTTGTATCCCCACATTCATACGTTGAAACCTAACCCCCAAGGTGATGGTATTAAGAGATGGGGCCTATGGGAGGTCACCTAATCACCCTTGTAGATTTTTTTAAGGACACTCTTAGTGCCCTTGTAAAAGTAGCTTGAGGGATTTTGTTTGCCTCTTCCACCCTGTGAGGATACAGCCACAAGTTGGGGCAGAAAGTGAGCCCTCACCAGACACCGAATTGGTCAGCACCTTGATCTTGAACTTCCCAGCCTCCAGAACTGTTAGCAGTACATTTCTATTGTTGATAAATTACCGAGTCTAAGGTATTTGGTGGTAGCAGCCCGCACTGAGACACTGTGTAATTTTAGTTATCAATAACAGTATTGTCATTATAATACAGCTATCTTCAGTTACTAGGTTGCTACAAAAGTAATCATGGTTTTGGCCATTACTTTTAACGGCAAAGACTGCAATAACTTTTGCACCAACTGAATACTAGCTTCCAGAAATGGAGCTAAGGACTTATATTAGGTTATTTAAATATAATTGGATTTTGCTCCATTTTTTTCAGAGGAGGAAATTAATGTCCAGAGGTGTTATTAAGTTGCCCAAATGCAGACACCAAGCAAGTGGCAGAGCCAAGCACCTGTGGTCTTTACCCCTGGGCTACACAGCACACTCATGCATGTCCTTGTCTTTTTGTTGGGTTGGGAATTTTGATGGAAAGTTTTCTGCTTCATCCACGTTTGTGTTCACTGTCCTACATATATGGGGCCCTCAACATTGCAGCACTTTGTTTTTCAAGTGAGTTTTCATACAGACGTTGAAGGCAGAAGTTTTTTGGAGAGAGTTGATGAAGAAATGGCATCAGGCTGTTTACTAATGGGATGAGCTGAGACCTCTAACGTTGCCAATGGTATTAGGGACAAAATACCACCAGTCCCACAGAGGCATGTCTGGGGGATGTGGTGGGGCGGAGGAGGGTCTACTGCATTGCATGACAGCGAGATAGAGAGATTAAGCATGAGGACAAACATCCGAGGTGGGGCGATGGTGCACAAAGGGCCGTCTAAACTGAGCATCTTCCATGAGGCAGTCTCTTGAGTTTTGCTTTATACACCTGCCCTTTTAATCTCTTATTTCCCATTTTCATGTAGAAAACAGACACTCACAGGGGGCTAAGTAACTTGTTGAAACTTATATGGCTAGTAAGTGGCCGACCTCCCCATCCAGGCATGGGGCCAAAGTTGGAACCCTTGGAGAGAGTACGCTGATTTTAGTTGCATGCCTAACGCCACTGCACTGCCCTGCCTGGGGTAATGGCTTTAAGTATAATTTTGTGCCTTGAGGAAAAGGGGCCTGTTGGCTTCATACAGAAATGTTTAATGCACTGGTTAGTAATAGGTGGGGGAGGGAATGCCTTGGTCTGGCATTGAAGGATGCTGCTGAAATCTGATGTGGCATATTAACCAGCATGCAAAGAAAATGAGCTCAAAAATGTAGTCAGCTGCCTTAACCTGACATGGGGAATCTGTAGTTGAAGGCTGCAGCTATACTATGCAAATAGTTCTTATCCCCTGTGTCAGCTAAGGATACTCATCCCTCCTTCCCACCCTTGGTATTATCAAAATTTTAAAGTATTTTTTAGTATTATCAAATACTAAAAACAAATGATTTTGTATTTTAAACGCCTGTAATTTATGAAAGAGCAATATTAAAAATATTGAAACAACTTTATTTAGGCAAGTTAATAGCTTTACACCACCTTTAAGTAGAGAAACTTTAAACTTGAGCACTAATGCTCTCTGTGTTCAATCTTTCCTCACCTGAAAAGGGGGATGAAGGAATCATGCCTGGGTTTCTTCAAGTGTAAACAACTGTCATCCCCCTGTTGTTTCCGTTTCCTTTTAGTGTTAGATCTTTCATTTCATTTGTGGTCATTATTTTTGTGCCTTGATTTCTGGGATTATAATTGCCCAGTTCTGCTCGTGTACAAATGAAGTGGAGCCTGCATTGGTTCTACCCCATTTATGATAGCATTCTTCCTTATGCAATGTAGGGAGCCTGATGTGGTCTTACTAAAGTCTCCATGACCCACTCTGTGTGATAGAATTGCATTCCCTTGGATCTTGGATAACGAATTACAAGTTTGATTGGGTTTCAACAATGCACTTGGCTGAAAATACACGTAAGACTTCATTTTGGGGGATGCCATTCCAATGAAGTTAGTTGTCCACATTTTCTATTCCACTTTCAGTTTGAACATCGTTAGTGTTTTCTGTTTCCCAGCCTTTCTTTGCTAAGGTTCATTTAAAATAATTAAGATTTTGATGAATGACAGAATAGTTCCAACCACAAGCCCTATGAGATAGGGAAGGATGAGTCAAATAAGGTTAAACGATGAATGACGGGGAATCCCTTCTCTTGACACCAATTCTAAATTTGCAAGAAACTTGAACCCTGAAGTGCTCAACTCTTCTTCCACTCCATGTCCGAGGGATATTATAGTCATGAAGGAAGTCTTTGAAGTGTTAGTAGGATGCTTGTGGTTTCAAAACATTTTCTCCTTCTCTGATGCAGTCTCCCCACAGCTGTTTTCACTGCCCTCTCCTTCCTCCTACCCAAGATGTTCTGCCAAACATGCACCGCCTCCAAGTGACTACAGCCCTCTGACCAAATAGAAATTGCTACCCCACTAACAAACTAGAGATGCCCTCAGGCCCAAAGATTCCCCAAGATTTTAGACTCCTCTACCCAAGAACCTTGGGACAACTTCCCATACCTTAGACAACTGTGGTGTCAGTGGCAATTATTAACTCCTTCTTTAGAGGCAACGAAGTAAGATCCAAGATCAGGAATATGTTTCATTTGTTTTCTGCCTGACCAAAGGCTCCTCTCTTCTGGGGCAACCCCCAAGATTGGAGTAGCCTTTGTATTTTTTCATTGTGTAGGGGAAAAATTCCCAGGTGTATATCAATCAATCCTAGTTTTCTAGTTATTTAACCAGCCACTCAATGTTCATAATCATTTCTACCCAGGTATCTGGCAGCCTCTCATTTTGCTGCATATGTGACAGTCACATGTGATCTAGGGTTTGGGAGGATTTTACCTTGAAAAATGCCCTAGGAGTCTATGATAGTCTTCAACGAGGAGGAAATACTGTGTATTATTCAAGGTTTTGTTGTTATTTAGTCACAGAGGAACTATATGTTTGGCTATAAGCTATGTCTTAGAACTGGGTTAATGACCCCAAGCAGGATGTCTGTCACATAGGTCATCAGTCAATGTTTGCAGAATGAGCCAGTTAGGGTTTTATTAAAAAAGTCAACGTGCCAAAGGGTTAGCTGGCACAGATGAGAATCTATATTCTGGGTAATATTCTATAGTAGCCAAAAAAAAAAAAAAGGAAATGTAAAGACAACATTCTTTGACATAAATGCTTTTAATGGGATAGGAAGAAAAGAAAAAAAGAGGTAAAACTAGTTGAGGTAAGCAAGTATAGAACCTTGGATTTCTAGTTCAAGATGAGTTTTTTTCCCCAAAACCCCTCTGAAGTGACAGAAAAAAATAAAGTATAAATAGTGCATGAAGACAGAAGTTAGTACCATCAGATTTTTAGGCAATAATGAAGATAGAATAATGTTAATGGCAGGAAAAAAAACCCAACAGTTTCTTAAAACAGTTACAGGAGAAAGCTCCTCTACAGGTAAGGTTGGCTTTTCCCAGCCTAGAGAGACAAACACAGAGTCAGTGGTTACACAGATCAGCAACAGGAGTGGCATGACCTGAAGGTAGAAGGCTTCCAGTAACAAACTACTCATACCCTGCCTTCACCCAACACTCTCCTTACCCTCCCATCCTTCAGAGTGGTTGGCTGAGCCTTTCGAGAAAAACAGTTTTTTCTATAAGAATCTTTATGTGCCTGCCAAGTGAGGAACGAAGGTGTGCTTCCTAGTGTGGGCACAGCAGTAGAAGTAATGCCAGGCAGAGGAGCGGAGCCAGGGTGAGTCAAGAGGAGTGTAATAAAGAAAGAATTAGTGATTTGAAAGATAAAATCAAGGATGTCTCCTGGAACAGAGAACAAATATCCTGAGATGATGATGTCAGAACTCCAAGGATTAAAGGCAAACTCCTAAACACTTTCAGAAAAAAGGTGTTTTAAAAGTGAAAGAAAAGCTAAAAGAAGAAAAGAAAAATAAAAACAGTAAAACATGTAAAACATTTAAAAGGCTCAAAATCAGACATATGAAGACACGGGTCATATTGACCACAATGCACTAAAAGCAGAAATGAATAAAATAAAAATTGTAAAATAAAATATTTTACAGTTACTGTGGCCTGTTTGATAAACCCAGGAGTAATAGCTCCAACTGCTTAGCAATCATCATGGGAAGGGCTCAGCCAGTCAGAATAGATGTCCACCCCATCAGAATGGGTACCCAGAAATCTGTGTTGATGCAAACCTCCTAGGGGCAAACCTGTTGAACATCAATGGAGGGGAAAACAAGAAATACACTTGAATTTTAAAACTCTGGACAACTACTGGGTTAAATAAGATCTAAAGTGGAAGCCAGACTGAATATAATAGTAAATGTAAATGAAGCTGGATCTTTGACCAAGCCAGGAAATACATCCTGCGGGAAAGTGATGAATAACAGCAGCAAACAAAGACACCCTAACAAGTGTACATATTGGTGTGGGCCTTAAGGGAGTTGTTTTAAAAGATGTGATAATTATGTATACTTTTTATTCAATTTGTTGAAATCTTGATTAATCTTCTGTGACCAAAAAAATCAGAATTGGTTTGACAAGATTTTGAAATAATGCTAGCGCTACTGCCCGGAATGTTCACAGGCTTAGCTTTCAGAGTGATTTACAAAGCCTTTAAAGAATAGGTGACTGCTAGGCCATTTAACTGTTTCATTGCACTAAAATACACAAGCACATGTGCACACACACACTGCTTCCAACTCAGATGGTGCCACTATTATATCAAAAAAGTAGATCATATAAACAATTTTACATGTGAATAACTTTAAAAAATCCTAAGTAAATTTTTAGCAAATTTAACCCAATAGAATGAATAGTAAGAGAATAATATGACCAAGTACATTTTATCCCAGAAATGCAAAAATGCTCCATCATTAGCAAATCTGTTACATTAGTAGTTTAGAGTAGCAAAATTGATGCTTTCAATCGATATTGAATAGGCACGTGGCAAAATTCAGCATCCACTGCATATTAAGAAATTAGGCTCCACCATTTTTTTCTTGTGTAAGAGGAGGGAATTTCCATCTTTCTTGTACCTAGTTATTTGGGAATCATGAAACGGCTGGGGTTTTTCCTTTTATTGTTCTAAAGTTTGTAAGAAGCGCTTGCCTAGGAAATGTGGCTTCTGGGGAAAAAAAAGACAGGTTTTCATGAGACTGATCTCAAGTAATATTCTGGTCCAATTTAAAACATATTTACAGCCATCTTGGCCTTCAGAAGTGTGAGGTTAATTGAGGAGTCATAGATTTCTAAACAATTTTCATCAAATAGCAATTTCTAGTTACTGTATACTTCTAAAGTATGCATTTCTGGTATTTGATCCATCCAGTGCTTAGATGAAGCACTCAAGAGTCCAAGATTTACACATGATTTAAGAGTACATTTCAAGATCATCTCTCTAGAAGGAATTATTTCAGGTACCAAGCAATCATTCTATTTTTAATTTAGACACAGGCAATTCTGTGTAATTGATAATTCTGCTTTTCCCTCTCACTTCTGGGAATACTTGTGAGCCACATAACATCAATCAACTAATATGAGCATATTTGAAAAGATGGCATCACCATGATGTACTAGATTTAACACAGTATCTCTTTGGTATTTTACAATTACTATGGCCTATTTGATAAACCCAGGAGTAATAGCTCAACTGCTTAGCAGTCATCATGGCAAGGGCTCAACCAGCCAGAACAGATGTCTACCCCATCAGAATGGGTACCCCGAAATCTGTGCTAATGCAAATCTTCTAGGGACAAACCTGTTGAACATCAAACCTAGCTTGGTTCCGACAGGCCTCGATTCCATGTTGGTGGAGTAGTTGAATACTACTTGGTTTGAGGCACAGTTTCTCAGAGGACAGTTTTAGTCTCAGAGCTTCAAATTTTACGAATTGCCCAACTAACATCCTTTTTCTGGTTCAATCCAGGATCTGACAATGCAGTTAGTTGTCGTGCCTCCTTAATCTCCTCTAATGTGTAACAGTTCCTCAGTCTTTCATGTTACTTTGAAAAATACTGGTCAGTTATTTTTCACAGTCTTCCTCAATTTGGATTACTCTTAGGATTCATCGGGATTTAGGCTGAGATTATGTATATTTGACAGTGTTGCTGGATCCTTCTCAGTGTATCATATCAGGAGGCACATAATGTTAGTGTGCCTTGCAACTGGCGATGTTAACTGATTACTTGGTTAAGGTGGCATCCATGTTTTTCCACTATGAAACTACTGTTTTTCCTTTATAATTAATTAATAAGTGTCTTACAGGGAGATCTTTTGAAACTGTGCCAATGTCCTACTTTTTAATCAAACTCTCACCCACTAATTTTAGTAACCACTGATAGTTCTTGCTAACAATAACTATTACTGTTGTGTTTGTCTAGAAGTGACTTTCCATTTCCATTATCTCTTCTGCATTTATTCATTGGAATTACACCGTCAGAAGAGCTGTTTCTTCTCCCTTCTCTATTTATTCAATTATTTATTTGTATCAGTTGGATTCATGGTTACTTTGTTACTGTTATGTATTTTGCTGCTCAGATTGTTCCAGCTTTGGTCATTGGCAGTTCCTTCAAGCTGGTTCCTGTATTCTTCTCACACGTAGACATAATTTTTTGAAGCATTTAGGTATTTTTCAAGCTCATCTTATGTTGTGCCTGCCCCAGCTTTGGAATCAACCACTTCTCCAGTGAGTTCTGGCTTATTTTATTGGAGAATGGTATTTAGAAACCAAGATCTGGGTGCTAGGTGTGCTTGTTGCTGTTGGGTTGTTATTACTTCTAGGTCTTCTTAGTGGACAGAGAAAAGGTATGTATGTATAATCACATACATACATGTGCATCTTTATACATTTTCTTTTGAGTTAAGAAGAGATACATTTTCTGTCTTCTTCTGAGCCATTTTTAAAAGAGACACAGACCATGGACCATCAGCTTACTTTTATTTCTACATATTTACTTACTGCTTTATCATAGTATAAGAATTCTGTCCCGTGGCTCAAGCTCTTGAGAAAAAGGAAATGAAAAGGCTTTGCACCCTCTTGTGGTCAAACTGAGTAACTGGTATTTCATGGCCTTGGAACAAGAATTGAAAGTATGAATGAGATAATAGAGTGGCATTGACCTACAGAGTAAAACATATAATCTGATAGAATTAGCTTGTGACTATCCTGTAGCATGAATGAACCTAAAGGGAGTAATTTATAGGTAATGTTTGTCTGAGTTACTTGAGATCATAATATAACCAACATTTTACAAAAGGTGTTCACATAGATCTTTCCATTGGATCCTCACAGCCATCTTGCAAGGCAGATTTTTATTATCCCTAGTTTACAAATAAGGATCCAGTTTCAAAGAAGCTAAATAACTTTCATAAGTTAATTTTGTAAGTTGTTTGGAACTACAGATGGAACTTGAACTTGTGTGGTAAGAAAGAGTTGGTCTGTTTTGTCATTGTTAACCCTGTGCTCTTTCTGCTGAAGAACTTTAAAATACGTTACAATGGTGTAATTTCATTACAGTGGTGGAAGAAAATTATCCAACCTTAAACCCAGAAAATCGGACTCATAATTTAAAAAGGAAAGGAAAGAAGAAAAGAAAGAAAAACAAGTCTACATTTTGGCTCTTGGAAATATTTTTAGAAGTTCATAAAAGTGAGAAAAAGACAATCCTATCATTGAAGTTTTTTGTTTTATCAAGTTAACACCTAGTTAAAACAGGTAATGGAAGCCATATAAATACAAAATCCAGACTTTCAATAAACTTTCTACTACCAGATGTGGACTGAGATACACTCCATTCTGGGAAGTTGGCCACCATAAACCTCTGACAACCGTAGATGAGTCATCTAACCATCTCGCTGCATGTGATCACAGGTCTTTGTAGTGTTACTCCTGCTTTGGCTGAATAGAAATATCACCACAAATCTCCTAACTAAAAGGATGCAGTTTCTCATTTTCATTTAGACAGATTTGAAAATAGGGATGAGATTGATCAATATATTAATCTTTCTGCAATCATCTGAGAGGCCAAAATGGCCTTGAGGATGATGTATGGCATGCACAATGTGAATCTCTAAAAGCTTTTGGTCTCTCAAGGTTATTACAAAGACAACCATGGGAAGTAATAAAGATACGTCGTTTATTTAAAGTGAGGGCTCTAATCTTTTCTCTACTGGTACTTCCCGCTTTTCTATTTTAAAAGCACTGACTGGACAACATGAAAGAAAAGAAAGGTGCCAGTTTTAAACCCTCAGGAAGTCCATTTGGTGAATGGATTCTAGAAAGGCAAAATAAAATGTTTCACAAATAAAAGTTGGTATTGGGTTAACTTCCAAACTGGTGTCAGACTCAAGCTTTGAGGTGTGTGATTTTTATCCAAATACCAATGCAGAAACTACACAAAGATTCCCCTCCCTGCCCACAGTGATGGACAGAATTCCAAGTGGAGTTGCATTACTTGGATCTGAGAGGGTTGGTGGTTTGAATGAAGTTCAGTGGAACCATTTCTATCTGATGAACTGTGAAATAAAATTACTAAATATGGTTTTGAAAATCAAAATGAGAGAAATATGTTGTGAAAGAGAATTTCCAAGACAAGTTGGGAGAATAAACAAGCAAAAATAAAACCAGTGAGAACATAAGCAGCAGATCGTCTTTGAGGTCAAGGCTGTTAAGAGAACCCACAGGTTCTATAACATTCTTCTCATTATCTTTTCCTCCTCATCTTCAGCTGGCCAATGAGGAGACCAAGAGCAGGCTCATGTCATCATCTGGCTAGTGTCTAGACATGAGCATGAATGCTGTCCTCCCACACACAGGTGCTGCATGTGATGTCTGGACGCCACATGGCACAACCCAAGGAACGTCATGCTGGGAAGGGACTGGGTGTGTCCTGAGTTCTGGTCCATTGCATCCAAGGACACAATCTCCAGAGTGACACAGGGAATGAAGGAATCTTCATTTCCAGGCAGTTTTATGCAGCAGGAAACACAATGACCATGCCAATCCCTTCCCATCCCACGGAAGCCTGGGGGAACATAGGAGAAGTGTCGGCAGTGCACACCCATCTGGAGCCTGCAGATCAGCCTGCATAACCAGAGAAGTTATGTTCTGTGATTAAACCATTTGCAAAGCAACATGGCAGGATGAGAAGGGCCACTCCAGGGTAAACCACCTTATGACTTGTAATCATGTTGAGCCCTGTGGACCTTGCTCACCTGGCTGCCGCCTTGCTCACCATCCTGCAAGCACCAATGCTCCAGTCCTTTAGGGCTCTCTTTTCCCTTCAGTTCTGTGCATGCTGTTACCACAGCCCGGAATCCATGGGCCAAGTAGCTAGTGCTCTCAGACCCTGCTCAGGTGTCCCCTTTTCAGGAAGTCTCTGAATTCCCATTTCCCTTCTCACCCACTCCTTGAGGAGGATCATAAGACTAGGTCTGGGCTCAGCAGGAAGAAGTGCTTGAAGTCAAAGTCTAACACAGGTATGGGAGTGGAAGTAGAGGCAGGCAGGCAAAGTATCTACCATTTCAGGGTAAGTTGTGAATAGAACAAACAGTTCCACAATTAAAGTTAAGAGTTTGGAAACACTGGACTTTGCCACTTTTTCTCGTCTTCATTGAGCCACCTGCTAACCCATGACTTGTTCTCCTAAGTGGACTCAAGTATCAGGAAGGAGTATTCAGAGCCAGGGGCCAGTTACAGGTAGCTTACCAGGCCTTCTTTCTGTAGAAAGCAATAAATTGGCCTGTGGGTTTATTTCTAAGTGTCCAGGTGTTTAGCCAGTGCAGGTCTTTCTGCCGGAGCCTGACTACCCTCAGCACACTGAGAAAGTGGGGTTCATGTGCTGGGAAGCTGAACCAACGGGTGGCCATTGTATGCCCTGCTTGGGGTAACGAGAGGCCTCTACGGCTGTCTTTCATCAGAATGAATGGCCAGGCCCAGTGGACTTTCTCTTAATTCAGTCTTCTCCTTGCAGAGGCTTTTTCTTAAACTCAAGCTTTCCCTGGCAAACAGAACAGGATGGAATGATCTGGCAAAGGGAAATGAAGAGGAGGAATTAGCCAGGGGATTTGATCCTTGTGGTCATTTTTCAGACAAAACTGTTCCATCCATCCCTTTCTTCAAGAGCAGGAATTTGGTACCTGCATTATCTAGATCATTACATTACTTCTCTTGGCATTTGAAAAGAAAATTGTTTTGTGTGTCTGTGAGAAAGAGATTTAATGTATTTATGTTCCTTTGATGCCTGCTTCCCCTCTGAGTTTCTATTACCGCAACCAATGATCCCCCTGCATATAGTTTTGTAATGTGAAGCCCACACATAGAGCATTTTTAAAGTAAAATTGAGCTTCTAAAATTACCTAAGAGCTGCCAATTCTGAAAATTAACCTTTGTTTAATTAGTTTTGAATGACAACAAACCCAAACTAGTTAAAGTAGAAGCTAAGAGGTAGGAATACTATGGGAGTTTTTACATTGAATCTCCTGTGTGGCCCTCAAACCAAAGTTTCAGGAGAATATTGCCAAATGAAAGCGTGGATGATTAAGTGCAAATTAGGAAAACTTTTGTAAAATTGACAAAGGAAAGTCAGAACATTTCAAAGTTTTCTCAGAACTGAATAACAATATAGATCTTCTCTGTCTTTTTCTACCTCTCCCCCAAGACCTGAATGCTGGTCATTTTTTAGAAAACGTGCTCAAATGGACACTTTGGAGATTTCCAATGCCTTCCATGTGGCATCATGTTTAAGTGCAGGGCTGTGAGGTGAGCACTGGTATGATCCCCATTCATGTCAAGGGCTTAGCACTATTCAGGCTCATGGTGAGGGCTCAGTTGATGCTAACCACTATTCCTCTATTAATCTGTGGGAGTAACCAGCCCTTCTGCTTGGGACTGGAACCATTTCTAATTGGTTGGTAATTGCTTCACTATGTTTTAATGGTAGCACTTAGTGGGCAGAGTTTTCTAGTAAAATCTCAATAGGTATAAAGTGTACATGTGTCTTTGTAACTTGTTTATAAGCTTACTTGAAGGTAAAGATACTGTTCCATCCATCTTTGTGGCTCACATAGCACATAGCCCAGTAATTTTCCACAGTAGGTCCTCAAAAAAAACTTTTAAATGACAAAATTAAACCTCTGTGTGTAAAGCTATAGATGTGCTTTGTTGCTTTTGTGAAATCATGTGTCTAAACAAAGGCTGATTGACACAGAAGGGTGATGATAGCTGAAGAAATGAGCAAAGGTGCCACCCAACAGAACCTTCCATGGTGATGGAAATGTTCTGACCTACGTGGTCCACTAGGGGAGCCACCAGCCACCAGTGACTCCTGAGCACTTGGAATGTGGCTCCCAAGGCTGAAGTACTAAATGTTAAAGTGTATTCAATTTTAATTGATTTTACTTGCAAGTTACAGAGTCACATGTGGCTAGTGGCCCCTATACTGAACAGCACAGGCCTAGACCTCCAGTTGAGAATCTGGCAAAAAGGCCCATTTCAGTTGGAGCCATTGAACAAAAGCAGTGATCTCAAAGTGTACCCCTTAGCCAGCAGCATCAGCATTGCCGAGAACTTTATTAGACTTGCAGGCTTTTGAATCTCACGCTACACCTTCTGAAACAAATTCTGGGGATGAGACCAAGCAAACTGTATTTTTACAATCCCTTTGTGTTTCTGATGCACCCTCCCATTTGAGAACCTCTGATCTAATTTAACATAAAGCAACGCGAGGTTCTGACCTACACTGGTCACCTTTTCTCTGGCAGCGGTTCTCAGACCTCACCAGTGTGGCCTAGCTGCATGAGAACCCCTAGGCCAATTTGTTACACATACACCCCTACACACACTACTGAGTTTTACCCCCTAGGGATTCTGATTTTGAATATCTGGACTAGATCAGAAATGTCTACTTTTTTTAAAGCTCTGAGATAATTTTGATTCACAGCCAAATTTGGGAATCACTCTTAGATCTGGTCAGAGGGTCTCTGGAATTTTATCTCTGATCACGGCAGGACTTGATCCACTCCATTAACCTATGTCCTGTCCCTTGTTTCCTCCTGAGGCCAGTGGAGAAAGGGACCCCAACCTCACTGACTTTTCACAGAACGTTTTTACATCAGCCACTAGATCAAAAAGGTTGCACCAAGGCTCCTGGGTGCCAGGGGGCTCTGTGGAGACTTTGGGGTTCAGGGTTTTCTGTTGGGTTCTAGACTGTTTTGCAAACTGTGTGTGTCCAAGAACTTGGTTTTTCCCCGAAGCTTTTACAGATCATTACTTTTTAAAAATACAATAAAAGTTATTAGATACAATAAAGACACAGAAAATACAAGGCCTAATTTTCTCCAACAATGTTACTGTGAACATTTTAAAATACATAAAAAGTAGAAAGAATTGCTTACAGTAAACATCAACATACCCATCACCTGGATCCTACCATTAGCATTTTGTTATATTTGCTTTATTACTTACCGATCCATATTTCTATCCATTAATCCAAGTCTTTTTTTGATGAACTCAAAGTAAGTTGCTGACGTTAGTGCACTTCACCCCTGGACAGTTCACTATACATATGGACAACGTTTTAATTTTTTTTTTTTTTTTTAGTGGAGACATGGTTTCGCCATGTTGGCCAGAATGGTCTCGAACTCCCTGGTCTTACATGATCCCCCCGCCTTGACCTTCTAAAGCCCATCCCTCTGATGGGCGCATCCTGTGACGTCCTCTACATATTCCCTGTGCTCTTGTTATTTTCACCTCCAGAGGGAGCGAGGGAGGAGATTAGATGTTGCTGTGGGTCTGTAGGGAGAATAAGGGAAGCTTCCGTCTTCAACCTCTCCTTCCTCTGCTACCCAGCAAGGGGAGAAAAAGGAAACCCAGCGCAGGACTCCCAGCGCAGGAATAATTCCCCCAGGAAACACTGCAGGCTTCTCCCCCTTTCACACTCTCCATGTCTGCAGGTGGTCTCCGTGCCTCAGCAGGGGGCAAAGGGTGGTGCTGCCTCCTCATACTGTGGAAGGCTGAACTGTGGACAGTGATTCCCAACACAAGTTCTTCTAAAAGAAGGCAGGTTCCTTTCATCCACACCTGGAGTGGGGTCTCACCTAGCACTGGTGTATTTGGTTACTTCACCTTAAAATGAGTTTGTGGCACCTGAGCGATGCTCTCTCATTCCCCCACAGATAGTGCTTTCAAAGCTGTGGCTCTCAGGATGAAGGTTTGGGATTGCAGGCCAGTCCTCTGGAGGGCCATCGGGTTGGCTCCATGGAACACTCAGTTATCCTACAAATAACAATGGAGTGTGTGCTGTGGGAAATGCACCCACTGCAGGCTAGAAGGCTGCTACAGCAGTAAGCTGTGGCTCCTGCCCTGAGGGCCTACAGTCTGGTTGGGGAGGGAAAGTGTGAATGGCTAGTACAATAGTGAGACCTCACACCTATTAAGCTCTTACTATGTAACGTTTTATAAAGGAGAAAACCAAGGCATAGAGAGGTTAAGTGACTCTCCCAAGTTCCCACAACTCATTATTGGTGTGTCTGGAATTGGTTCCTTCCGGTGGGTTCTTGGTCTCACTGACTTCAAGAATGAAGCCACGGACCCTGGCGGTCAGTGTTACAATTCTTAAAGATGGTGTGTCCCGAGTTTGTTCCTTTAGATGTTCAGATGTGTCCAGAGTTTCTTCCTTCCGGTGGGTTCGTGGTCTCTCTTGACTTCAGGAGACTTCAGGACTTCACAGACCTTCCCAGTGAGCATTGAAGCTCTTAAAGGTATTGTGGGCCCAAAGAGTGAGCAGCAGCAAGATTTATTGTGAAGAGTGAAAGAACAAAGTTTCCACAATGTTGAAGTGGACGTGAGCGGGTTGCAACTACTGGCTTGGGTAGCCAGCTTTTATTCCTATATTTGGCCCTGCCCACGTCCTGCTGATTGGTCCATTTCACAGAGTGCTGATTGATTGGTCTGTTTTTACAGAGTGCTAATTGGGGTGTTTACAAACTTTTAGCTCCACAGAGCACTGATTGGTGTGTTTACAAACCTTTAACTAGACAGAGCGCTGATTGGTGTGTTTACAATCCTGTAGCTAGATAGAAAAGTTCTCCAAGTCCCCACCCGACCCAGAAGCCCACCTGGCTTCATCTCTCAGTGGGACCAGGATTTATGTGGAACTAAAAAGCAAGAGTCAGCCCTCAGACCCAGAAAGTCTGACTCAAACTCACATTCCTACCCAGCATAGCACACTGTGCCTCTAATAATTGCTAACTCTCTGGGTGCCTACTAGATGTCAGGTCCTCTTTGAAATGCTTTGCATACATGAACTCAGGATTTAATGGGTGTCCCAGGAAGAGCCAAGAGGAACCCAGGAATTCCAAAGGGAGGATCATTTTCAGACAGTGCTTCATAGACAGTTGCTTTATTCAAATAACTATTTTACATATTAAGATCTAGTTTAGAATCCAAACTTTTCACAAGATATTTCTGATTAAATAGATCTGATTAAAACACAAATTGGAATTCTAGAATGAAAGCGATTACAGAAAGTTCTAAAGGACACACGGGCATGTCTGAGGTACTCCCTGAGAATTTCAGAAGCAGTATAGAATCATGGAAGTCTAATTATGGCGTTAAGATCTGACTGGGATCTTCAGAATTTCTGATTTGGAGCTTTCTGGGCATATGTTGGAAAGGAGATTGAAAGATTTTTAAAAAAGATGGTAAAAATTTCTCACCATCAGGCCTACCCCAAAGAATGGCTAAATGAAGTTTTCTAAATAGAAAATAAACAATTTAAAAATAAACCTGGAACATCAAAAAGAGTAAAAATATAGGTAAATACAATATTACCTCTCTTCTTGAATTTTCTAAATTACGTTTGACAGCTGAAGCAAAAATAATGCCTGTTGTGGTTCTAAATATCTTTTTATAATACTTCCAAGAGTGAATTAAAAATATGGCCAAACTATAGGCCACCTGTAAGAAGCTTACTTTAAATATAGGTAGATTGAAAGTAAAAGGATAGGAAAAGGTATATCATGCAAACTTTAATCAAAAGGAAATGGGTGGCTATATAAATGTTGGGTAGACTTCAAAACAAAATTACCAGGGCAGAGAGAGGCATTATTTAATAATAAAAACATAATTCACCAAGAAGATACAGTGGTCTTAAGTGTGTATACACCAAACACAGAGCTGTAAAATGGTGGAGCTGAAAGAAGTTAACAAATTGACAATTACTGTTGAATACTTCATTCCTCTCTCAGCAATTAATAAAACAACTAGGCATAAAATGAGCAAGAACATAGAAAAACTCAACAGCATAGTTGCTGACAGAAGCTAATCAACATTTATAGAACACTCTACTCAGCTGAAGTGGAATACACATTTTTTAAGTGCCCATGGAACCTACACCATGATAGCTCATATCTTAGGCAGTAAGACAAACCTCAAAAAATTAAAAGAAAAAAATCATACAATATATATTCTCTGACCACAATGACACCGAAGTAGAAATCAATAACAAAAAGATAATTTAAAAATCTCCAAATCCCTGGATGTTAAATAACACACTGCTAAATAATCCGTGGGTCAAAGAGGAAGTCTAAAGGGAAATAAAAATAACAATTGAACTAAATTAAAATAAAAATGCAACATATGAAATTTGTGGGACACAGCTAAAGCAATCCTTAGAGAGAAATTTTATAGCACCAAATAAATTTGAAAAAAAAGTCTCAATAATCTAAACCTTGATCTTAAAAATCTGAAAATGGGAAAAATAAACCCAAAACAAGTAGAAGAAAATAAATTATAAAGAGCAGAAATCAATAAAACTGAAAAGAGGAAAACAACAGAAAAATCAGTGAAAGAATGAGTTCTTTGAAGAGATCAATAAAATTGACCAACCTCTAGCAAAATTAACAAAGAAAAGATTAAAGAAAACACAAATTACTAACATCAGGAATGAAACGGGATATCACTGTAGACCTCAAAGACATCAAAAGAGAATACTACAAAAACTCTACTCACATAAATTTGTCAAATGAGATGAAATCGGCCAATTTAAGAAAAGCACAAACTACCACAATTCACCCAACAGTAGATCGATAATGTGAATAGCTCTATAACTATTAAGGAAATTGAGTTTGTAATTTTTAAAACTCCTCCAAAAAAGAGCCTCCAGGTCCAAATAATTCCACTAGGAAGTTCTACCAAACAGTTGAAGAATAAACAGCAGTTCTGCACAATTTCTTCCAAAAAAAACCAAGGGGAAGTAATGCTTCCCAATTCATTCTATACATCCAGAATTGTCCAAATATCAAAACCAGACAAAGATAGTTAAAAAAAAATGAAACAACAGACCATTCTAATGATTAGAGACACAACTCTTAAGATTTTAGCAAATAGATTTGAACAATATATATAAAGAGAATTAGATAACATGTCCAAGTGGGGTTTAGTCTAAGGATGCAAGCCTGGCTCAATATTGGAAAATCAGTCATTGTGATCTAGTTTAATTATAGGCTATCAAAGAAAAATTACATGATTGTGTCAATTGACGTGGAGAAAGCATTTCATAAAATTCAACCCCCATTTATGATAAACTCTTAGAAAAATATGAATAGAAGTAATGTCCTCAACCAAATAAAGAGCACCTGCAAGAACCCACAGTTAACATTACATTTAATAATGAAAGTCTGAATGATTTCCCTCTAAGATCAGGGCAAAAAGGTTCACTCTCACCATTCATATTTAACATAGTACTAGAAGTTCTAGCCAGTGCAGTAAGGCAAGAAAAGGAATTCAAATCACTGGGAAAGAAATAAAATTGTCCCTAGTTGCAGATGACATGGTTGCCTTTTTAGGTAATTCCAACAAATCTACTAAAATATTAAAGACTCCTAGAACTAATAAGTGAGTTCAGCTAATTTGTGGGACACAAAATCAGTGTACAAGAATGAACTTGCACTTTTGTATAGTAGCAATGAACACACTCATCAAGAATATGAGGATATGATGTTCAAGCAGCAACTTGGAGGACAAACACTGACTCAAGAGCCGGAAGTTCTAGGACCCAGCTTAAGTTACAAAATGAACTTTGGTCAGTTCACTCAGTTTGGTCTCTCTTTTCACTTTTTGGATATGAGGAGATTAGACTCATGATCTCTATAATAACTTCAGCTCTAATATTCTGTTGCTTCTAATTTCATCATTTGAAAGTAACTTTATGACTATAAGAAATGAATGTTCTTTATTAGATGGAACATACCTAAAGGCATAAGGAAAAAAAAAATACCCATAGTCTTATTTATAACTCAGAAAAAAGAATCTCCCTGTTAGTATTTTGGTGTTTTTTACTTCTAGTTTTTTTACCCCGAGCATATATGTAGAGAAAAATTATACACATTATACACACACACGTATTTTTATACATTGGGGGTCATAGTCCCTGTACAAGTCTGTATCTGACTTTTTCACTTGGTATTACATATGTTTTCCCACATCATTAAAATTCTTCAAAAATGCAGTCCTTATTAGTGTATAATCGTCTGTTGAATGGAACAGCTATATTTTATTTAACTAGACTCTTACTTCCTTTAAGCCTGCCTGTCTGTGTTCAGAAGAAAATCATTGCTGATTTGTGCCAATTGCCCCAAACATAATTTTAGGCTTTTACACATGCCTCCCCAAATGCCCTCGTTCACTCAGACTAGGAATTGAGGTGTGACTGAGCCGAAGTTAAGTCCTGCTTCCCAGTGATGTGGGGCTGCAGCTCCAGCTGTTTGTTTAGAGCCCAAGGCCCAACCTGTTTGATAAGGGAGGAGGTTGAATGCTTTAGTAGAATGAATGCACCCTTTTCAGGGCAATACAACAGCTGGGAGAAGGTAGAGTCTCTGAGAATGAGAGAAACTGCAAAAAGGGGAAAGGAAGGCATATGGCAGAGGGAGGGAAGGAAGCACCTCTGCAGAGGCAGTGTCCTGTGGAAACTTCTCATCTTTCACCTCCGGGCTTCCCAGAGCACCCCTGCCTACTTTCTGCTCCCCAAGACTTCCTTGGGTATGGCTGGCACTGGGCCATCCACATGAAAAAGCACAATAAAAATGCAATCTGCAGCAGAAGCAGCAGCCCAAAGAGGATCTTATGATCAAGACCACAGACCCTGGCCCCAGTTTAGCAGATGCAGGAGCACAGCCACAGATGTGGAGAGAGACAATAGCTATACTCATAAACAAACACTGCAGAAATCATCATTAGCTTCAGATGGACTTCCAAGCTCTCACAGGATGCAGCCATCAGCACAAAATGCATCTATCAGGCTTTCTTTGGAATAAAGATGGCCAACGTTATATGATAGAGGAACTGTGGTGGTTTTTGTTTTGTTTTGTTTTACGTGCTTCTGGCACTGTAAAAACTTGGATAGTATTCATATTTCCAGTCCTCTTTTATGTTTTATCTTTCTGCGAGAGAAATCCCCACAGACTCTAACATGCCCAAATTTTGGCAGAAATAGGAAATAACTATTGAGTTTTGTTGACAGTCTTTAATTTTGATTCGGTTTATTTCAGTGAAGTGGGCAGCCCATTAGACGAAGAAGAAATAATTTCCAATCCTGAGTTTGTCACTCATTAAATTTATGACTTTGGACAAATTATATGTATGATTTTGAACAAATAACTCTTCTGGATCTCAACTTTCTCAAATGTAATAGACCTGGGTTATTGATGATTTTCCAAATTTTCAACATTCTGGAACCCTTTATTCAAATGAAATCTTGCATGAAAAGACCCAAGGCTGATAAAACCAGGAGTGGTTGGTTCCCCTCTAATCAGAACACACATTGCCAGTAGCCGTGTATCAGAGAGCTAGGAGTTTTCTGTTCTGCCTGACATATTTGCCCTTTGGTTCTGTGATTATAGGAAAGGGGTGTGTGTGTGTGTGTGTGAGTGACGGGTGAGGCAGCAGGGTGCACCCAGGAAGCTCAGCAATTGTTTATCCATAATTATATTGGTAGCAGTATTATTCATAATAGCCAGAAATGGAAGTAAACCAAATGCCTATCAACTGATGAGTGGATAAACAAAATATAGTATCTCCACATCACAGGCTATTACACACCATATAAAGGAATGAAGTAACAATACATACACAACATGAATGAAACCTGAAAACATATGGCAAATAAAAGAAGACACACAAAAGGTCACATATTGCATGATTCCATTTATACAGAAAGTCTAAAATAGGCAAATCTATAAAGTAGATTAGTGGTTTTCAGGGACTGGGTTATGGGGTGGGCAGAAGACAATGGAGAGTGACTAAAAAGCATGGAATTTCTTTCTGGAATGATAAAAAGTGTTCTGAAATTAGATAATGGTGACGGTTGCATGCCTTTGTGAATAGCTATTGAAAATGTACACTTTAAAAGGGTATCATGGTGAGTGAATTACATTTCAATAAAGCTATTATTTCAAAAGGTATTATGAAAATCTATGTGCTTACATATTTGAAGACTTAATAAGTAAATACTTGAGTAAATACAAAATGCCAAAATCAACCCTGGAAAAATATGGAGAACTTGAATTAACTACTAAGTATTAAACACATTAAAATATGATTTAAATATCTTTCTTCCCACGGAGATACCATGACCAGGTGGTTTTACAGGTGAATTCTACCAAACTCTCAAGAGACAGCTAATTCTAATCTTAAATAAATTTTTTGGAGAGTTCCACAGTGGTGGTGTGGAAACAAGCTTAGTTCACTTCGCAGACCCCTCCTCTGCACCCAGAAAACGAAAAATAAATACACAGTACCAAGATTATCACCAGCAATATCTCAGAACTCAGATAGGATGAGACAGTCTCCAGGGCCATACAGAAGTGAAAAAACCTCAAGCAGATGGTAAGAGAATTGAATTTTTATATCTGTGATGCCCTTCCCCTTGTTCTGCCCAGTACCATACAGAAAATTTCTCCCCAACTCATGCTTTTTACACTGGAGAAAGTGAGATCTGGATGGACAACTAGCTCCCCCATCATCTTGAGCTCCTTGCCAGGAGAGCAGGAGACCTGTCCTGCCCTAATTGACAGGAAGCATCACAAGTGCCAGAAGGAAGAAATATCCCTGAGGATAGGAGAGGACAATGTGAAGGGCTGGGACTACCATCCCTTGCCCTGGAAACTCTGCTCTGTAACTCAGTCAAATAATGCCAAATCCATGTGGTTGTATGACACTATGTTTGTACAAGGTACATTCCACAGGTGTCCTGGGCATGAACCCTTAGCCAGCCTTCTCACACTGCTAAGATATCTTACTTGGGACCTTTTCCATTCAGGATGGGCAACACTCCAGTTGTTTACTAGAGCTGAGGCAAACCTGGGCTTAAGGTGCCTCCTAGAGCTGAAAAGGAGATAGTAACATAGCGATAAAGTAACATAGAAACCAAGCAAATATATTCAATAAAAAGCAAGCCACACAGAGAAGACTGGAATAAATAACTTTCAAGCAAATACAAAGATGTCCATCTACAAGAAACAAGCAAACAGGGAACCACTATCTCCCCAAACAGACAAAGCAAGTAACCAGGGACTGACCCTAACAAGATGGTGATATGTAAACTCTCTGACCAAGAATTCAAGATCACAGTTTTAAGAAAACCAAGTGATTTCCAAGATAACACAGAAAGGCAATTCAGAAATTTATCAGAGAATTTAACAAAGTGATTGAAATAATCTTTAAAAAGTCAAACAGAAATCCTAGAACTGATAAATGCATTTACAGAACTGAAAACTTCATTAGAGGCTCTCAGCAGCAGAACAGACGAAGTAGAGGAAAGATTCAGTGAGCTCTAAAATACACAGGTGGAGGAGAAAAATGAAAAAAGAATGATTAAGAATGCAGAATGCCTACAAGGTATAGAAAATTACCTCAAAAGACCAAATTTAAGAATTTTTGGTGTTCAGGAGGCAGCTGAGCAAGGGCAAGAGGTAAAAAGCTGATTCCAAGAAAAAATAATGGAAGACTTTCCAAAATTTGAGAAAGACATAATTGGAAGGTCAGAGAACATCAAACAGATTTGACCCAAAAAAGACTACCCCAAAGAATATAATAAACTCTCAAAGGTCAAGGACAAAGAGAGGATCCTAAAAGCAACAAGAGAAAAGATGCAAACGACGTGTAAAGAAGCTCCAATTCACCTGGCTACAGATTTCTCAAAAGAAACGAGGCTGGGTGTGGTGGCTTATGCCTGTAATTCCAGCACTTTGGGAGGCCAAGGTGGGTGGATCACCTGAGGTCAGGAATTCAAGATCAGCCTGGCAAACATGGTGAAACCCCATCTCTACTAAAAATACAATAAATTGGCCAGGAATTGTAGTGGGTGCCTATAAGCCCAGCTACTCTGGAGACTGAGGCAGGAGAATTGCTTGAACCCAGGAGGTGGAGGTTGCAGTGAGCCGAGATTGTGCCATTGCACTCCAGCCTGGGCAACAAGAGTGAGACTCCTTATCAAAACAAAAAGAAACAAACAAAAAAGAAATTAAACTATGTAAGCCAGGAGGGAGTAGAATGACATTTTCAGAGTGATGAAAGGAAAAATAATTGTTATCCAAGAAGACTGTGTCCAGCAAAGTTATATTTAAAATATGATGGAGAGATAAACTCTTTCCCAGTGAACAAAAACTGAGAGAATTCACTATCAGACCCATCTTGCAAGAAACGCTAAAGGGAGTTCTTCTGAAAGAAAAAAGTACTAATGTGCAAAGGAAGACATTTGAAGGCATAAAACTACTTGTAAAATTAAGTACGCAGACAGTCCCAGAATACTCAAATGCTGTAATTATGCTGTGCAGTGCACTCACAACTTGAGTGTGAATCTCCAAAGACAAATCTATCAAAGACAATAATAATTACAGCAACCTGTTAAGAGATAGGTAATATAAAAATATGTAAACTGAGCCATCATAAAATCAAAGTGTGGGGAAGATAGAATTAAAATGTATTTTTAAAAATATTTTTCTTTGTGTATATTCTCTGTGATCAAAGAAAGGCTGTCATTTCTTTAAAACAACTTGTTAAATATCTAAGATGTTTCTTGTAATACACCTCATGGTAACCACAATGCAGAAACCTGTAATAGACTGACTAGAAATAAAAGCAAATAATTAAAACATACTATCATAAAAAAAATCACTTAACAAAAGGTAGACGGCAAGAAAGTAACAAATGGAGAGGACTTACAAAGCAACAAGAAAACAAGCAACAAAATGGCAGTAGTAAGTCCTTATAATAACTCTGAATGTAAATTGACTAAATTCTCCAAGTAAAAGGCACAGAGCGGCTGAATGGATTAAAAAAAAAAAAAAAAAAGGAGACCCAACAATGTGCTGCCTACAAGAAATCCACTTCACCTATGAAGACACACATAGACTAAAAGTCAAGGTATAGAAAATGGAAAAGGATATTTCTTGCAAGTGGAATCAAAAAAAAAAAAAAAAAAAAACAGCACTAGCTGTACCTATATTAGATAAAATAGACTACAAGTCAAAGCCTGTAAAAAGAGACACGGTCACTATATAATGATAAAGAGGTCAATTCAACAAGAGGATTTAACAATTATAAATATCTCCATCCAACACCACAGCTCCCAAGTATATGAAGAAAATATTAATAGATCTAAAGAGAGAGGGAGGCTGCAATGCAATAATAGGGTACTTTAAGACCCCCTCTGAGTAATGAAGAAATTATTCAGACAGAAAATCAACAGAGAAGCATTGAAGTTAAACTATATACTAGAACTAGTAGGCCAAACTGACATTTATAGAACATTTCCCCAAATGCTGCAGAATATACATTCCTTTCATAAACACATGGAATTTTCTTCAGAATAGGCAACATCTTAAGCCACAAAACAAATCTCAACACATTCAAAAAAGCAGAAATTGAGTATCAAGTATCTTTTCTGACCACAATGAAATAAAACTAAAATCAACAACAAGAGGAATCTCAGAAATCGTATGAACACATGGAAATTAAACAACACGCTCCTGCACAACCAATGGGTCAATGAAGAAATTATGAAGGAAATTTAAACATTTGTCAAAACAAGTAGAAATGGACATACAATATACCAAAATCTATGGGATACAGCAAAAGCAGTACTCAGCGGGAAGCTTATATAAATAAATGCCCAAATCAAAAAAAAGTAGAAAGACTTCAAATACAAAACGTAATAATGCATCTCAAGAAACAAGAAAAGCAAGAATAAAGCAACTCAAAATGAGAAGGAAAGAGATAACAGAGCAAAAATAAATAAAATTGAGACAAAAAATAATACAGAAGATTGGTAAAACAAGAAGTTGGTGTTTTTAAAAGATGATAAACAACATTGACAAATTTGGGCTAGACTAAGGAAAAAAGAGCAAAGACCCAAATCAGAAACAAGAAAAGGAGACAGACAACTAAGTCTATAGCAATACAAAGATCATTAGACACTATTATGAACAACTAGATGCCAACAAATTAGAAAACTCAAAAGAAATGGATAAATTACTACAAACATATAACCTACTAAGATTGAATCATGAAGACATAAGAAAACTCAACAAACTAATAACCAATAACAACATTGAAGCCATAATAAAAATTCTCCCATCAAAAACCTGGGACCTTGTGGCTTCACTGCTGACTTCTACTAAATATTTAAAAAAGAACTAATGCCAATTCTACTCACACTCTTCAAAAAAAAAATTGGAGAGGAAGAAATACTTCCAAACTCATTATTAGTGGCCAGCATTACCCTGAAAAATACCCAAACCACACAAAGACACAGCAAGAAAAGAAAACTACAGGCCAATATCACTGATCAACATAGATGCGAAAATCCTCAACAAAATACTAGCAAATCAAATTCAACAACACAGTAAAAAGTTCACTCACCATGGTCAAGTGGAATTTATCCCAGGGACGGAAGGATGGTTCTACATAGCAAATCAATAAACATGATTCATCACATTAACAGAACCAAGAACAAAAACCATGAATCATTTCAGTAAGTACTATAAAAGCAGTCAATAAAATTCAGTGTCCCTTCATCAAACTGGGAATAGAAAAAACGTAGCTGAAAATAATAAAGGCCATATATGACAAACCCACAGCTAATATCATACTGAATGGGGAAAAGTTGAAGGCCTTTCCTCTACGACCTGGGAAGGATGACCACTTTCACCACTCTTACTTAACATAGTACTGGAAGTCCTGGCCAGAGCAATTAGACAAGAGAAAGAAAGAAAGGGCATCCAAATTGGAAAAGAAGAAGTCAAATTATCCTTGTTTATAAACTGTATAATCTTATATATTGAAAATCTGAAGACTATACTAAAAAACTGCTAGAACTGATAAATGAATTTGGAAAAGTTGTAGAATACAAAATCACTATTAAAAATCAGTAGCATTTATATACACCAACATCAAACAGTCTGAAAAACCAATCAGAAAGGCATTTTATTTACAATAGCTATGAAAAATAGAAAAGAACTAGGAATCAATTTGACCGAAGAAGTGAAATAGTCTGTATCAGGAAAATGGTAAAATACTAATAAAAGAAATTGAAGAGGACACACAAAAAAGAAAATACATTAAATAAATTGTTTAAGTTCAGATCAATTAAATTAACTAAATTGTGATAATTATAAAATTGTGATAAGATAAATTGTATTAACTAAATTATGATAATTATATATCAAAATAATTTTAAAGGTCTGAATAAGTTATGTCAGAAAACAAAGAAAAATTTGTGCCATTTATTTTATGAAGTTAATATAATATTGATTATAGAACCAGAAAAAGGAAATTATAGGCATATTTCACTTATGAACATAAGTGTGAAAATCAAAACAAAAATTTCAGCTTACTAAATCAGATGTTGAATTTTGAAAAATACACTATGATTATGTAGCTTATCCAAAAAACTCTGAGGCTGGTTTAACATCAGAATTCTATAAATGTAAATTGCCTCATTAATAGACTCAGCAACCGAAAATACATGATATCTCAAGCTACTAGAAAAGCCTTTATTTACTTATGAATTTTTATGGAATAACTGCTTAGAACCCAGAGTAGAACGCGAGCTGCCTTAATTTAATAAAGGTTATTTACACTCACGTGAAAACCTTGTGGCATGTGTTATCCTTAATGGAAAGACTCTAGATGCTTTTCACAGTGGTGAGGCAGTAGAGAGGAGATGTCTCTGAAGAACCCCCAAATTGTCCCCATGAGAACTGCTGAGACCAAAGAGCGCCACTTCTAGTCCACCATGGTGTCAGCCGAGCAAGAACTTTCATGCCACTTTTCCCTGCTGTCTCCTACCCTGTGATCCTAGGGGGGTCGGAAACCACAATTAACAAGACTGGGGAGGCAGAATCAGAGCTCAAGAACTCAAAGTCACCACCTGGGCCACTGCAGCAGCAGCCGCCCAACTCCAGGCCCAAGCTGTGAATGAACGTGCAGAAGCTGAAACTGTGGACAAAGTATGAAATTCAGTTTTTTTACTGGACTAAGAATATGAATCATTGAGCTCAGACTGCTTTTATTACCTGAAAGGGACCATAAAGCCCCTGAGACTTGTCCTAAATATGATCCAGGAGCAGAAAATAACTAGCCCCACAGAACAAATTTAAAGAAGTAGTGGGACCCCAAAATAAAGAGGCTTGGTGATTACAAAACACATGCAGTGATTATTGTAGGTTATCATTACATCATTATTTGTCACCATAATCCTTGTAGGTAGATATTATTGGGAGAATAATATTAAATCCATAGAGAAACGCTTAGAGCAGTTAAGGGATTTGTACAAATTTACAGAGCAGACAAGTGGCAGAGCGAGGGATGAAGTCCTGGCTTTCTAACTCTACAGCCTTTCTAGTTAACAGAACATATAAAACTCCAGACTTAGATGAGCATTGTATCTCCTCTGGCTCCAAATCAGGATCCACTCTACACAGAACTCTCTTTGTAAAGTACCCCTTTGTTCCAGTGGTCTTGAGCTGAATCCCTTTTAAATGACACCAAGCAAAGCACTGCTATCCAAATTTCCACCTCTGTCTCCCACCATTCAGTGGCTTAGACCCACCCTCAGAAGAGAGGGCAGTGAGCCTCCTGTTCCCTCTTGGCCTTGCATCCTCAGGCACTCAGCCCTTTGTCTAGGAATCTATCACACCAGTGCAGACGCAGTGTATGCGTATCCTAAACTCCAGGGGATAAAAAGCATCCAGGGTTTACAATGAAGCCGTCTCTTGGTGGGATGCAAAGAGGTAGAACTCTCCTCTACCACTAGCACTCCAACTAACAAGATGGCAGCTGCTCCAAAGAGGTCCTCCTTACCCGTCCATGCTCCATCTCCACCCTTTCAACTTCTTTATGTTCTTCTTGGTTCGATACTGTTATCAGCAAACTTGCTGAACTTTCATGTTAGCTCTATTAGTATTGTTCTTCTGTTGGTTCTGTTGAGTTTTTCCAGCTATGTCATAATAGCTGCAAATAATGACATCACTTCCAATCTTCTTACTTTTTTTCCCTTTTATTATACATTGGCCATGCCCTCAATTATTATCAGCACTCTTAACTTCTTCCCAATCTTAAAGGAACTTTCTCACAGGATTCCTGAATCCCGAGCCAGCTTCATGGACTGCATACAACCTGTACAGACACACAGTGCCCCAGCTTGGTTTAATGTCTTGCTGTCACTGTCTTATGATCATAATGATAATTGAAAAAATGTCACGCATTTTCAGTGTGCATTGGGCAGTGCAACTTATATAGCTGGTTCTGTCTAAACAGTCAGTGATGGTTATAAAACAAAGTCTTTAATCAAGAGTCGGCAAACTGGAATTTCTACTGAGAGGCCTTGCCCTAGCTGGCTAGGAAAATGTCTTTTTATTGACATGCCAGAGCTGTATTTTCATTCTTCTTGCTAACTAGACTTCTATATAAATAGCCTGGTTTGTCATTTTTTTTTTTAAGAAAAGGTCCATGTTAGCATAAATATGTTTTAAGTGACTTTGTGACTGAGCCTAACACAGAGTAGGCCATGAGAACGCAGTTTTTCTTATTACTTCAGAAATCCAATCATTCAGATTATCAGAAGACGGCACCTAACATGGTGAGCATGGAAACCATTGCAGGAGACAAAGACCTCTCTGACCCTTCCCAGGGAATTAGTTCTTTTTCCCCTTTCTGGGAAGCAAATACGCTTAATGGAGTGTGCTGCCGTTCCCAGTCTGCGGGGCAGTCACACTAAGCTCTGTGCACCCTTTCCTGTGCCATGTTCATAACATTCCTGTGAAAAGATGCTTCTGGTCCAGCAATTTTGCTCCCTTGAATCTATGGGAAACTGAAGAGGCACTGGCCCATTAATGGTTTCAACGAGGTAAGACAGCGCTTGCCCCAGGGGAATTAGTTTCTAGGTCCTGCCTTGGAGATTGGCTGTGGGTTGTGGGCCAGCCCCTCTACGGCTTCTCTTTGCTCAAAGGAATTGAGACAGCACTGAAGTCCACTTCTTGGCTGGTCAAAGTATCTCCAGCTTTGGCAGAGGGCTGGAAGTTGAAGCAGCGTCTCAAATGAGAAATGAAGGAGAATAAAAACAAGTAAACAAAAGCTTCAATCAGCTGACAAGAGTTCATTTGAGGCCTCTCCTACAGAGGGGAGTCATATCTACATCTGGCAGTTCTAGAGCAAAGACTGTGTGCCATCGTGGGGAACTGAGAATGGAGTAGGCTCAGCCCAGAAGTGAGCATGAGGGGATGTGGTACAAAAGGGATCCACATGTCTGTGACCTGCAGAGGGTAGAACCAGGTGCTGAGTTTCAGCTCATTGTAGAGAGCAACTTTCTACCTAGGACCCAGTTGAAGCCCAGCTATTCATATGGTAAAAATGTAGGCATGTTTGGTGACATTCAGACTTTTTCAGTTGAAATATAACAAATATTCAAAAAGTGCACATATAAGAGATGTGCAGCCCTTTGAAGCTTTACAGATTTTATGCACCTTTGTAACTAGCTCGGAGATTACAAGCGGCTCCCCAGCAAGTCCCTGTGCTTTCTTCCAGTCAAGACCGCCTTGCAAGGGGGACCCTTATTCCAGCTTCAGGGATTCCCTGGCTTCACTTGTTCTGTGCTTTATAGAAATGGAGGGAGACCCTTGATCCTTGTTTTGGTCTGGCTTCCTTGGCTCATTTGCATGTGTGAGATTCAGCCACATTGCTGCTAGTATCTATAGGTGATACATTCTTGTTATGTGAATATAGCAGTGATTATGTATCCAGTGTACTACTGATGGGCATTTGGGTGGTTTTTGATTTGGAGCCATTATAAACACTGTGCTGTGGGTAATTGGTGAGTATATACACACTTATTTCTCTTAGTCATATACCTAGGAGTGGAATTGCTGCATCATAGGGTATGTGTACATTGAGTTTTAGTAAATACTGCCGACAGCTTTCCAGTGTCTATACCAACTTATATTCCCACCAGAAGTGTAGGAGTTTTGAGGCTTAATAACCTCCAAAATGCTTTTCACATTTGCCACATGACGTATGCAATGTGGTCATTAGAGATACTTCCATGTCAGGTAAACCCATGCCCCTTCTTTGCAGTCATTTACACCAAGCAGGAGTGAATTCCTTCGGAGCTTTTCCTGAAAGATTTTGACAACAGTCAGGATTAGAGCAGAACAGTGCCCACTTGCTGGCAGGGAAAGGAGACTGGAATGGCAGGTGGGCTGGGGGTTGCTCTTGCCCGTCCGCACCTCAGCTATGGCCTGGAGGTTAAGTTCTTTCTGCTGTCTGGTCTGTGCCTGGCCTCAGCTGTGGCCCTGTGAGAATCACAGGTTTGGCACTTGTCTCTAAAGCTTTTCTTGGCCACTGAGCAGAGACCCAGTCCCCCACATTCCCTGGGGAGGAAGAGAGAGCAGTGTTGATGTCCCCAGTCTCCAGGGGAAGAGTGGAGCCCCCAGCCATGAAGCCCCTCATCAGCTTCTCTGTTCTGGTCCACAACCTCATCTCCCCACAAGCTACCCCCCAACTTTCTTCTCTACTTTTCTCCAAAACAAGAATTATTTTGCACATTTTCTTTCCAAGTCCAAATATAGGAAAGAGAAGGGAACAGCTAATCTGGTCCAGCTGCTGGTTTTGCTACTTAACAAAGATATTTTTTACAGTAATTTTCTTTCTGGTTTTCCCTTACATCTTCACAAGCTCCCGCCTCCCGCCTCCCACTCCCCACACATACACACCCTTTACAAAACTACTTGCTCTAGAATCCAGAGAATGCATTTTTCTCAGCTGCCTGTAACTGGTATCCACCCAAAACAAAGGGCTCCATCTCCCAAGTGCCAAGCCAGCATAGCAGCATTTTCACCTCTGCCTCGCGCACATTCTGGTCGGATCACTGCCGCTTCCTGTGAGTCCAGCGCATCTCACCCCAAGCCATGTCCTGGCCTTCTGGCATCACAGTCTGTATGAGAAGTTTGGGGGTTAGGCAGAAATGACAAGAAGAACCCCTAAATATGCAAATTCAGTAAAAGGCATGCTGTGAAGTGAATGCATTTTTTTTTTATGAATTACCATATTCCAAACTAAACTCATGCATTCATTCATTTATCCAACCTGCAGCTTTTGAGTGTCTGATTTACATAGGGCAGGGCTGATGTTAGAATGCTGGGCTAGATGCAGACATATCCTTGCCGCATTGCTTGCCTTGGGGAAGTTCATGCTGGAGGCTGGTGATAAAAGGGGGTTTTAGGACTTGGTGCAAAGTCTTCTACGTGGTCATGTGATATATTGTCCAAATTGGAATTCTTCTGACAGTGAAAGTTGCCTTTAACAATTACGCTGGAATGGCACACATGAACTGAAGCAGTCCTGAGCCAATGGGGACAAACGATCACTCTATCTACAGGGGTAAACATCTTGCCCATATAGCCCAGGACACTGGTTTTGACTAAAGTCACTTCCAGTTGAGTCACTGTGGGAATGGAGGCGCTAACTCTCCCAGGATTCCTGCTGTGGGAATGGAGGCGCTAACTCTCCCAGGATTCCTGCTGTGGGAATGGAGGCGCTAACTCTCCCAGGATTCCCAGGGATCCCTTTTCTGATGCAGTTCCCTATCTACAGCCAAATTCATAAATAGAAAGGAGCAAGTTCTGGTCCCAGCAATGCCTCACCCCAACTTCTCATGCCACCATCCATTGTAGATGGGTAGGAGGTGGGACCACCCTTACCTTACAATCTCCCTGCTTGCTAAGTAACTCCACTGCTATTTTTTTGCGGTATCTTAAGTCAAATACAGAAATTCAAAGGTCTTAGATGGAATCGTTGTCCCTAAATCTTTCATGAGTCTGCAATTTAAAAGGCTGTATTTTGTCCAAGAATGTGAACCTTTTTTCAGTGCAATTTCTACAATATTTTTGTAGGAGGCAGTTGTAGAAATCACATTTGGCTAAGCAGTACTGAGGAGGAATCCTCATATCCAGATCCAGCGTACATTTCCCTGGAAAGCTTATGGGAAGGGATTTTCCTCAATAGCATAGAGGTAGATTATTTCATTTTCGGCTGAAAAGAATCTAGTAACAAGATCTTTCTCATTTTCAGGATAGAGTCTCCCTATGAAGCTTTCACGTTTTTTTCTCCCAGTTTCTGTTCCAGGCCTAAAAAGAGAGAAACTCAAAAAGAAAAGAAAATTGCATGCATAGGGACATAACTAATGCAGCCAAGTTTTGAAAGAGGACAATATGCCTTATCTGTCTGCGTATCTCCAACTATCAGCATCATCAACACTCAACAAATGTTTGTTGAATGAAACATGAATAAATGAGTAAGTGAACAGATGAAAAGAAATTAGATTTTTTGCTGGGTTTGGGAGAAGCAATAAGAGGAATAAATCCCTCAAAAAGTCTATTTTGGATGACATCTCCAAAGCAAACAACAGAAGTAGGTGCTGTGATTTCTTGGGTTGGTTACTGACCTTGGTGCCTCCACGTGTCTCTACAGACAGATGCACTGGCTGGGGTGGAGGCATGGTGGTGCTGGCAGGTGTGGGTTCAGGTTTCTTTGTATTATAGCATACACAGTTGGCCATTCTGAGAGGCTCTTGTAGGGGGCAGCTATTGTCTTTACCTGCCCAGAATCCCTTCTGCCTTCTATTGCTGAGAGCTCATCAGTTTTTCCTTTGTGAATCCACCCTCCATCTGCTCACAATTCCTGTGATTCATGTGGGATTTAGCACACTGTCTGTCTAGTGGTCACATGACCTAGATATAGCCAATCAAAATTACAGTGCTTGTTTTAAAGATGGGGGCATAAACCAGTGTGGCTCAGGAAGGGGGCAGTCCTTGCACTTTTGCTGTAACTAGGGGGAAAAAGGCATGACTGTCATTCTGCTGCGGTTGCTAAGCTGAGGAAGTGTCAGCCCACCTCTGCCAGTGGCTATAGTTGCCACTAAATGATAAAAGCCCGAGATGAACTAATACATTCTCTGTTTTAGGTGAGATAGGTGAGACTTGGTTGATTTTCTTTCTCATAGCTTAGAGAGTCATGACTATGGCTCTGTGCTCTGAGGGCCTGAACCCAGTCATGGGTTACTCTGGCCTTTGGTCAGGCAGTTTTGCCAACTCCCTATTGTCCACACTGGATGATGAATTAAGGGGCACCAAGTTTGGGGCCAAAGGGCTTCCATCAAGGCTGTCACTTTGTGTTTGGGTTCCCTGAAAGGTCCCACTGAGCCCTTCTTGGTGTTGAGCCCATTGTCCTGTGAGCAGTGTATCAGCATTCTAGAATGGGCATGCTGCCCCTGTGAGGGCTGAGTTCCAGGTTGGCCTCAGCTGCTCCAGGAGTCAGTGGCTGGACTTCATTGCTGTGGGGACCCTTGAGGTACTATCCTCATGCCTGGGCAGCTGGTCTAGACCAATGCTGCTCAAACCGTCCAGCCACAACTATTAGTTGTCGATCCATGATGAGATAAGGAGCTTGCATTAGAATGTATATCAATGTACTGTTGACTTTATAAGGAAGTCTTGCTACAACAGCAACAAGAACAACAAACCCTTAATGAAGGATTGTTTTACACGATGACACAAGCTCCTTGAGGGTCATTAAAGAAATAACTCATGGACTGGCAGTGGTCTGCAGACCACACTTACAGTGACACTGGCCTAGACCTCCGGGTTCCCACAGTGATGCAGGGGAGTTGTCCTTAACCACTGTCAAGTTCCTAAATGTCATCCTCTTGTGACAGAGCAGCCATCTCATCTTCTGAGAATAAGGGTTCTATTGCAGGGGTTTTCAACATTGACCATACACTGGGATCACCTGGGGAGCTTTCAAAAGATGAATTCGGTCCACAGGCATTTTGATTTGATTGGTCTGAGGCATTTGGGACTTTTAGAAGTTCTTCAGGTGACTCTAATGTGCAGCCAAGGTTGGGAATCACTGCACTAGCTCTAGTTTAGTGGTGCTTCAATGTTGTTGTGTGTCAGGATCATTCAGAAAGTTGGTTTGAAATATATTTCTGGGCACCGCTGCCAGAGACTCTCATTTAGAAGGATCCTAGAATTTGCATTTCTCAACCGGTAGCTCAGGAAATTCTAATGTAGGTAGTTTATGAACCACAACTTTGAAGAACACTATTTTAGATGGTTGTCTGGATAAGTTACAAGGTAGAATCCAAACAAGAAAAGATTTGAAGAAAGTTTTCAGTGATTGAAATGTTGAAGCCTCAGCAAGGATCAAGTGAATCTGTTTTCTTTCCAGAGAATCTCAACTATGCTGGGCTGTCACAACAGAGAAGTGAGAAATGAGGTGTGAATTGTGTCCAGTGGATTTCAGGAAGCAGTGGACAACCTTAATTATCTTGGAGTTTCCTGATCCAATATTATTAGTAGTCTGTCCTATTTCCTATTTCACACTGACATCTCTGTCTCTGAGCTCTCAGGCTAAGTTCCTCCGCATTGGCCTGAAAGGAAGTGCTAAAGCCAATGAGCCAAAGCCAGCCTAGACCAGGCTTAGGTGTGGCCAGGAGCAGTGAGTAAATCCCAATGACATTATGGTGGAGCAGACTTCCCCACATCAGCCTCTGTACGCATTGGAGCCATGTCACTATTTGAGTAGCATCATACCTCCAGAGGTTCATATTGTGATCCAGGCTTTGCCCATTTGGTCCAGGAGGTTGAAAGAGAGAATGTAATTAATCTCAGCAGTAAACACATTGACGTCAAAGTGGTCTTGAAATAGAGGCACACACTTTTCTCTACTTCCTTTTTATTGATAAGGAGCACTTAGCTCCCAGAAGGGGACAAACTCCTGGTAATCCATTCTTGTTAGGTGAGTACCTATGTGGGTTAGCAATGACTGAATTCATGCCCAGAATGAGGATGTTGTTCATGTTCAGAGGGACAGGGGCCCTGAGGACCAGTTCCGTGGGGAGATCCCACTACTGAATGGTGGGCTGCTCCTCCTGATTTAAAACACCTTATGCCCTACTATTTGTTAAGGATTCTTGGAACAATATCAGAGTGGTGGATATTAGCAAAAGGTATGTTCAATGATTTCTGAAAGGAGTTTTTAATGATCTTGAGGTCCTAAATCAACTAAGCCTTAGTTTAGTTCACTTTAACTCAATATTTAATTTCTCTCTATGGGAAGTCCCTTTTTCTCCTGAAAGTTGTGTATAATTAGGAAGTTCTAAGAATCCTGACTTCCCACAGATAGGCTCTGGTTTACTCCTGACAAACCCAGTTTATGTCTATTGTCCCTACATATTATTACAAATGTCCCCTTTTAATTTAAAGAGTCTGAATTTGAATAGCAAACTGTATGGCTACTCCATATCTGTGGAAATTTTTAAAAATTAGCAAATCAGCTGGGCACGGTGGCTCATGTCTGTAATCCCAGCACTTTGGGAGGCTGAAGTGGGCAGATCACAAGGTCAGGAGTTCGAGACCAGCCTGGCCAATACGGTCAAACCCTGTCTCTACTAAAAATACGAAAATTAGCTGGGCGTGGTGGTAGGAACACATAGTCCCAGCTACTCAGGAGGCTGAGGCAGGAGAATCGCTTGAACCCAGTAGGTGGATGTTGCAGTGAGCCAAGATTGTGCCACTGCACTCCAGCCTGAGTGACAGAGTGAGACTCTGTCTCAAAAAAAAAAAAAAAGAAAGAGAAAGAAAAATTAGTAAATGAGTGAATGTACATTTCATCTTTTAAAAAAGTTTTTCTTGGCCAGGCGCAGTGGCTCAGGCCTGTAATCCCAGCACTTTGAGAGACCGAGGTGATCAAAAGATGGATACCATCTGGGTCAACATGGTGAAACCCCGTCTCTCCTAAAAATACAAAAATGAGCCGGGTGTGGTGGCGCAAGCCTGTAATCCCAGCTACTCGGGAGGGTGAGGCAGGAGAATTGCTTGAATCTGGGAGGCGGAGGTTGCAGTGAGCCGAGATTGTGCCACTGCACTCCAGCCTGGCGACAGAGTGAGACTACATCTCAAAAAAAAAAAAAAAAAAAAAAAAAAAAAAAAAAAAAAAAGGTTGTCTTAGTGAAGTTAAAAAACCAGGTGAGGAAATGAATGTGGGAAATAATTTGTTAAAAAATAACTATTGCAAAATTTACAGTTTTCTAATATGAATTCAATAGGAATCCAATAAAAATTTTAAGAATCCTTCAGGCAGTTTTACAAACTTTTGATGAAAATCGTTGATTCTTCTCTGCCTCAATGCCCTTTCACTCGAGGAATCTATACTTGCCAAAGGCCATCAGATAAAATTGTAAGCTGGATATTTTTTGTAAGCTGGAATGTTTTTGAATCTTACAATGAGCACCTACTATGCCAGCTAGGACAAAAGAAAAGAAAGTCAAATCCCTTGTTCCAGCAAGGATCCTCAGGAAATGAGGAGATAGAAGTAAAATATTCTGCCATAAAACTATTGTCCCTAAAGCAGTGCCTGATCCAAAAAAGTTGCATATGTCAGCATTGAGCAGGACCTGCAGAGTTGCTGAAACCTGCCACCTAGCCTCATCTTCCTTGTTGGGTCATCAATGGGCTCAGTTTCTAGCTTATTTCTAGGTCAAACCCAGGCAGTGTGGGGAATGATGACTGTGACAGCAGCTTATATATCAGTAGGGGAAATTGTGTTCTTTGGTGTGCTGGGTGCTTCTAAGAGGTATGGAAATGCAGCTGGGTGCATCACATCATCAACATTCTCCTCATGAACAAACTTAACTACCACTTAATTGAATGTCCATCATATGCCAAAAACTGTTTCACATACTGCATATGGCAACTTATCCATGCTTTACCTTATGAAGAGGTACCATTGTTATCTCCATGTGGCAGATAAAAAAGCCAAGTACCAAGGCACAGAGAGGGTACAGGACTTGCCCAAATTCACACAAGTAGTAAGAGGTGAGGCCAGGGTTTAAAATGAGCGAATGCGAGAGCCTGTGCCCCGACCTGTTTCTGTACCACCACTCTCGTGTATGACAACCTGGATAGCAAATCGACATTTCTCCTCACACCATTTCCCTCTCTGCCTACTTCTCTCCTTCCCTTGACAGCCAATTCCTCATGTTTCTGAAACAACGTGAGTATACTTGCTATCTCCAATTTCCCTCCTCCTGTCTCTCTTGAATTCCCTCTAGTCAAGCATTCACACCACCACTCTATTAAAATTGTGTTACCAAAATAATCAATGGCCTCCATGTTGATAGAGGCAATGGGGAATTCTCATTTCTTATCTTCCTTGGTGAGTCATTAGCTAACAAGTTGATCGCTCCTATCTCACTGTAAAACTCTCTTCATTGGCTGCCAGTTCACCACATTCCCTCACCTCCTGGCCATTCTGCTTCAGTCTCTGAGCCAGCACCTTCTCATCTCCCTGACATCCCAATATTGGGTGTTTTAAAGCTCAATTTCTGGAATTCCTCTCTTGTGTAGCCACACTCTCATGGATTTCATTCAGTTTCATAGTTTTCAATATCTGTATGTTTTAGCATTTATATCTCCAACCTGTTTTTCTTTCTTTAGCTCTAAATACTAATAATATCAAATGGCATCCAAGTTTCACATGTCTGAAACTGAGTTCCTGTTTGCAACTCAACACCCTGCCAAAAAAAAAAAAAACTTAATTTGACTCCAGTTTTGCCCATTTCACCTTCACCACACTCACTGCTGCTCCTTCATTCAAGTTCTCATCACCTCTTGTCTGGATTATTATAATAGCTTCTTAATTTGTCTTCCTGCTTCTAACCTTGTTCCCTTTCAGTCTATTCTCAACGTAGCAATCAGAAAGGTCCTGTTTAAATGTGAGTCAGATCATGTTACTGCTCTGCTCAAAATAATGCAATCATTTTCCATTGCACAGAGAGTGGGAGATTGAATTTTCCAAAGACAATTGCAATGATATTTCCTAACCCACGTGCTCTTCTTATAATATGACTTTAGATAAATGGGGTTTGTATTCTTGCTCTTTAACCTGGACAGCCTTACAGCTATGGCAAAAGTGATAAAAGTAACTTTCAAGGCTAGATCATGCAAGACAAGGCAATATAGCTTCTACCTGGTTCTCTGAAGACATTTGCCTTTGGTTCCCTAAGCCTTCATCCAAGAAGTCGAAGTACCATGCTATGAGGAAGCTCAGGTCATAGAAAGAGGCGATGTGTAGATGCTCGAGCTGAGAACTATAGCTAAGGTCCCATACAACAGCCAGAGTAAACTACAGCCATGTGAGAGAAGGTGCCTCTAAAAATTTTAATCCCTAACCATCAGCCCTCAGCCTTTGAATCTTCTCGGTTGAGGACCCAAATATTGTGGAAACATCATGGAACAGAGACAAGCCATCCTTACTATGCCTTGTTTGAATTCCTGACCCACAGAATCCATAAGCACAGTAAAATGGTTGTCATAAACAATAAATTTTGGGGTGTTTTTTTACTGCAGTAAAGGTAACTGAAACATTGGGTTAAAACCCAAAGTCCTTAAAGTAGTTACAAGGCCTCCATGATCTGGCTTTGTTGTGACTCTGATTTCATCTCCTACCAATCTCCACCTCCATTCCAGGCACCCTGGCCTACTTGCTAGTTCTTAAATACACCATGCAAACACTGACTTCATGGTATTTACGTTTGTAATTCTCACCTCTTAGAGGTTTCTGCCCCAGTTATCTTCAAACACTATCTCTCATCTCCTTCCCTGGTGTGATTGCCAGTCTCCAAGATGGCTCCAATGATAGCTGCCTCCTGGCATCATGCTAGGGCATAGTACCCTCCTACACTGAACAGGATTGATTTGTGTAGCCAGTGAGAAGTGGCAGATATAACAGAATGTGACTTCCAATGCTAGGTCACAAAATATGCTGTTGCTTCCTCTTTACTCTCTTGGTCACTTACTGTTGGGGAAGCCAGCTGTCATGTTGTGAGGAGAGACAAGCAGTTCCATGGAGAGGTCCATGTGATAAGAAACTGAGGTCTCCTCCCAATAACCATGAGAGTAAGATGTCTTAGAAGTTGAGTCTCCATCCACAGTCAGGCCTTCAGATGACTGTAGCCCCAGCTGACATCTTGACTGCAGCCTCAGGAAGGACTCAACCCAGAACCATCCATCTGAGCTGCTCCTTAATTCATGATCCACAGAAATTGTAAAATCACAATGTTGTTTTAAACCACTAAACTGTGGGATAATTCATGACTCAGAAAAAGATAATACACTTAACTACTTATTTAACAGTATAACCTCTTTCTTCCCAACAATCTCTATCCCCCTTTCCTGATTTACTTTTCTCCACTGCACTTGTTACCATCTAATATGCTACTAAATATTTAACTTATTTATCTTAACTACTGACCCTGCCCCCTACAGTAATACAAGTTCTAGGAGGACAGACATTTTTGCCTGTGTAAATCCCCACTACCAGGCATATAGCCAGCACTCAATGGCTAAATCTCACATGCCACTGTGTGATTGATTGTTAATGGCTACTGGAAACACTGTGTTAATAAGAATTGCCTGAGCATAGTGAGAAGAGTTCTGCAATCAATTAGTGATGACTGCTGTGGGTGTGGAAAAAGCAGTGGCATTATGCTTGCTACATATTTGCCTTCCTTGCTGTATCTCTGCATCCTTTCTTCAGGAAACAGTTTATACCCAGTTACCCTGTAACAATGGTAACAGAGTCTATGTTTTGTAAAGGGCTCCAGATAAAGCAACTCGCCTTACAATTTAACATTTGAACATTTCAGGATGTATTTATCTCCTGCTGTTAATTCAAATGCCAAGATTCAATTTGTCTGTTAGCTCTTAATTATCTTCTGAGGAGGAAAAGTATAACTCGTTACCATTATCTTTGAAATGGCTCCTCATAAAACACAGAAAAACATTAAGACATGAAAGCTACAAGGCTTACAGTGCGGGAATTTTAACCTTGAAAACTGTCCAACAGTAAAATTACAAGTTTTTGTAGGAGTTTGAGAAGTAATTTGCCAAGTGGGCAAAATAGTTATGCAGCCCATGAGAACAGCACCAGCCCGGCTATGAATCTCAAGATGTAATGTAGCATTTGTGAACATCAAAATCTGCAGTGTTCTTGTGAACCTAGCGGTCCAGTTTGAAAACATTACCCTCATTTATTCTTTCAAAAATATTTTCTCACCACCTACTATGTTCTTGACATTGCCATTGATACTGGGAATTAACAGAATCCTTGCCTCATCTTACAGTCATTCCTCAAATAGCATAACTTTCTGGCTAGTCCTGCTTACACCACTTAGAGAGTCAGAATCCAAGCACCTATGAGATTTCTGTGTTCAGCGTCAACTTTGTTCCTCATCACAAGGAATAGAATATATTAGAGTAGGAGAACACATGCAGTTTTATTCAACCTGCTAGTTTTTTTTTTTATTAGTTGTCCTTAAATCCAGAGCCTTTTTTCTTTGACGAAACAAGAGACAGAATTTCAGGTCCATCCTCCAAGTCCAGGTACTGCTTTCACAGGATTCTGGGGTTTTTTTTGGTGGTTGTTGTAAGGAGCCTTGCTTAGAGTGAGCCCCTTGTGGTTGGTATGTGTGGAGATGCACTGTCTATACACTTACAAGAGCTGATGGATGTTGCTCCTGCACCTTCCAAGATTCTGGATATCTTTAAAGTAACAATTGTCCATGTTCTTCCTTGAGAGCCTGGAGAAACATGGTGTGGGAAATGCAGGACTATTGGTGTGGGGGAACTGTTCAAGACCCTTGCTCAGTCTGGATGCATCATGAGCATGAGAGGCAGGTCTGGTGGGTTCAGTTTTTAATTTACTGGCCATAAGATACTGGAACATCCATTAGGCAGTGGGAAATACAGTTGATCAGTCATTTAGCAGCCCATCATTTATAACGGTGACAAGTTGACATACAGAGACTACAGATTTAAAAAGCAGGGTTGAGGGTGGAGTTCTGGGGCATATCACCATTTTGCATACATTATCTCATTTGATTCTCGCCACAACCATTGCGGTAGGCACAACGGAGATTACTGGAGTCTCATTTTACAGATGAGGGATGAGGAGCTCTGAGAAACTGGGGTGTTCCTGAGGGCTCACAGAACAAAGTCAAGAATAGGCCTCTTGGCGTCTCTTTCTGCAACACTACTACTCTGTGACATGGTCTTCTAGAGAGAAATAAAGTACCGGTATTATTGGGCTTCTGTTCTTTCTGCATTTTTGATGATCACTCTGGCAACTCCTTCCTAACATACGAGAGTGGAAGAAAAGTTGGCAGCAGCTTGGGTTTCTTTAGCATGCTGTGGATGGAGCACAAGAACACAAGTCTGAGCATCTTTGATGACTCCCATCATCACCCTGCCTGTAGCTGACTGCCCTCCATCTCCAGATGAACTTCTCTTTGTTCCCACTAAAATCAGAGCCAAAGAAATGTAGCTACAACTCTGATAATCTGTGTGTTTTTGTAACACAGTGGTCCAGATAAAGATGGACAGATTTAAGCAAAACCAATTTTTTTAGTAAAACAAGCTCAAAGTAATTTCTCCTTTGCAAATGCCAAGCTTCACCTTTATGTGCCTTGAAATTCTTTGGCAACACACTTAATCTTGGGGAATCTGAGTTCATTAGAGGAATGTAGGGAGGAAGCAGGCTACATGCCCTCCCAGCTTAGATTCAGGTTTAGCCAGAAGAATGTCTGCACTTCTTTGCTCGAGGTGTTACAACTATGAGACTCAGTGTTACTTTGAGTCTCTCCCTGGTCTATGTGGGGTGAGGAGTTAGGTGCTTTCTTGGGTGTGTTTTAGGAAAATGACCAAGCAGTGCTTTTTGAGAGGTATGAACTTACTACATACTACTTACATCTGCTAACAAACTCCAGGAACTTCAAGGGAACAAGATTAGTTCAAAACACTCCTTGGAATATCCAGTGGAAAGCACTGCGGCTGGTTTTCATTTGTCGAGCATTACCCAAGGGACTGTGCCCTAAAAAGAAGTATACCCTATGAACAGAATAGTAGAAACTATCGCTATCATGTTATCAAGCAATTTATCTTGGCACCATGCTTGGAATGCCATTTAACGTTTGCAGAGTAGGAGGTATCATTTTCTCCATTTTACAGATGAGAAAATAGGAGGCCGGGCGTGGTGGCTCATGCCTGTAATCCCAGCACTTTGGGAGGCCGAGGCGGGTGAATCATGAGGTCAGGAGATCGAGACCATCCTGGCTAACACAGTGAAACCCCATGTCTACTAAAAACAAAAAAATCAACCGGGCATGGTGGCGGGCGCTTGTAGTCCCAGCTACTTGGGAGGCTGAGGCAGGAGAATGGCATGAACCCGGGAGGCAGAGCTTGCAGTGAGCCGAGATCGCGCCACTGCACTTCAACCTGGGCGACAGAGCCAGACTCCATCTCAAAAAAAAAAAAGAAACCTGTATCAGTGCTACCATACAACTTGCTGAGGATTGCCTAGGAAGTGAGTCAAAGAGTGGCTCTAAGGTTGGAAGCATTCTTCTCCCATATAGCACTTCTTTGCCTAGATAACGATTCTGTCCTGGGGCCCACAGACCTCTGGTAGGAGTTCATTTCAAATATAGCTGGCTGCTTTCTGGGCCACCCTCCTATCCTAAATGGGACTGATGCAGCCCCTGGTCACACTGTGGTGCAAGGAGGTTGAAGGACCAGCAAAAAAATGCGAACAAGGGTGTCAGAGTTAGCAAATAAAAATATAGGATGCCTGATTATATTTGAATTTCAGAGAAACAGCAGATTATTTCTTAGTATAAGTATATCCCGAAAAGTGCGTGGAACATAATTATACCAAAAATTGCTGTTGTTTGTCTGAAATTGAAACTTACCTGGTGATCCTGTATTTTGTCTGGAACCATGAGAGGGGAGTGGCGGTGTCCTGTGGGGGCCTCCATTCCCGCCTTCTACCAGCTCAGGGCTGGGCTCTGCCCTCCCTCCCAGCTTGGCTCTTCACTCAGTCCTCCCCATTCCAAAATTTCTCGAATCTCCAGACTCCCTTTTCATTGACGCCACTTCCCAAGCCCAGTGGAAGAGTTACCCAGAGTCCTCATAGCTTTCGGCTTCCTTTTGTTGGCCTTCAAAATAAGCATACGTGCTTGCTTCTCTTTATGGGTTTTTCAAGAACATGAACAGGGGCGGTAACAGGAGTAATAAGCAAGGAAAAATCACAGAGCTTCCAAAATGATTACAAAGTTCTCTTGGTATTTATTTCCTGCTTTCTTGGCACCCCTACCTCTGCCCCCGCACCTCCCCCCACTTCCATCCCAAGTATTTAACTGGTTCTAGAAGTCCCCGTAGGGTGGTGCCAGAAGTTCCTCAGTTTCACAGGCTGCAGGCTACCTCCTTTCCTTCCAAGAGTGAGGCTCATTCATCAGTCATCTCCCTCCTCCTCCCCTTTAACTGAAAAGCCAAATTCTGCCTTTGCCCCACACCACTGCCCTGCATAAAGCTGTTGCCAGAGGAGAGATGCCCCTTCTGCAGTAACCCACCTTCGAGTTTGAGTATCATTCATCTCAGAAAACAGAGCAAATGATCTTCTCTCACCACCATTTTGGGTCCTTCTTTTCAAGCCCCAAGTCCAGGGTAACTACAAACATGTTTCTTCCTCTGACCCTCTCTCAATTCTCCATGTACCATCTATGAGCCTGACCCTCCTGTACTAGTCAGGGTTCTCTAAATGGACAGAACTAATAGGATATGTGTGTATATGAAGGGGAGTTTATTGGGAGAATTGACTCACACCATCTCAAGGTGAAATCCCACAGTAGGCCGTCTGCAAGCTGAGGAGCCAGGAAGCCAGTCCAAGTCCCAAAACCTCAAAAACAGGGAAGCCGACAGTGCAGCCTTCAGTCTGTGGCTGATGACCGGAGAGCCCTGGCAAACCACTGGTGTAAGTCCAAGAGTCCAAAAGCGAAGAACTTGGAGTCTGATGTTCAAGAACAGGAAGCATCCAGCACGGGAGAAAGATGAAGGCCGGAAGATTTAGCAAGTCTCCTAATTCCGTGTTCTTCTGCCTGTTTTATTTGCTGCACTGGCAGCTGATCAGGCGGTGCCCACCCAGACTGAGGGTGGGTCTGCCTCTTCCAATCCAGACTCAAATGTTAATCTCCTTTGCCAACACCCTCACAGACACACCCAGGAATAATACTTTGCATCCTTCAATCAAATCAACTTGACACTCAGTATTAACCATCACATCTCCCCACACAGCTATTAAATAGTATTACAGCTTTCCATTTCTGTTGATGTCCACTGGCCTGGTTTCACACTTTGCTGGGCACTTGAGGATAATGATTGTCTCCTGGAAGCCACTGGGAGATCCTGCACCACAGATTTTTGAGGTGGCTGGGTGGGGAGTAGATTGTACAGTGTATTTTAGAAATTAGTTGACATTTAAAATTTCAGCATGGTTATAACCCATGTCTCTGGCTTTTCAAAAGATCTGGTGCCCCTAGGCCCTCATTTCTGCAAGGTAAGGCTGCACCTATTACGTGGTACCTACATTCCCTGGATCTCCACCTCCCTCCTGTGGTTACCAGCAAGACCCCTGCAGAGACTGACAGCCTTTCACTAGAGAATTCCAGCCCTCAAACACCCTGATGGCAGACTATCGATGAACTCCTGATAAACATTATATGACAGGCTAAGAACCAGGCAAATGTATAGCATTTTTAAAAATGAGTAGTTACAACAGTCGTACAGGAAACCATTTATTTTCATTGTTGACCAGAAATATAAATTCTAGGAAGATTAAGATATATGTATATGGTTATTTTGATTGTTCTTTAGAGGTTTAAAATCAATTTAGTACTATAAAATATAGTCTTATTGTAAGAGTATATTAAATGTAAAGGAAAATTTATTGATAAATAGCTATAAATTTGCTCATTGAATTTACAAGATATTCGTAATGTTATTAACGGAGGTACAACCTGCTGAACTGCATGGAATCCAGTGTCCCTTCATTTTTGCAATATATGAGTAATAGGCCGATAACATTGACAAAAAGCACACGGAACTTTATGTTTCCTCTGTGAAGACTCAGAAGAAAAGAACATGTTCACTAGTGTTGAGATTAAAACACCATAACCAAAGACAATATAAGAGCTCTGCAATGCTCCCAGAGGCAGAAAGATATTTTGTGCTTACTTTGGAGAACAGAACTGTCTGTCTTCAGAGTTCAGGAGCTGCAATCATCTGAAACTGTTGATCATTTTACTTAAAAAATTACCTTACTGGATAACTTAAGAAATACGTTTTCATTCAAGCGTTCAACAAACATTTTGGGAAACAAAGCTTCCCTAACATATTTACCACATAAATATATTCAAAATATGAACATTTCTATCATACAAGTATTGTATTCATGAGTATAAAGTATATCAATGCAGAAATATTTTCTGTCTTATTTTTCTCAGAAAAATCACAGGATTTTACCCAGTTGTCCAAATTTGACATATATTAATTAGAAGGAAATCATAGAACTATGCGGTCACAGATTTAAAACTTTAAGGTATTGTGGAGATTATCCTGACCGAATCTTGCAGATGAAGAAGCTGAGGCCAGAGAAAGATTTATCAGGCCAAAATCTGATGGCCAGTTGGTAGAAGAATGGGCATGAATTCTGGGCAACATCTCTTGGTTTACTCCCCTTTCTAACATACCAGTTTACCTCCTTAGAAAATGCAAAATGACATTGAAGACCCTCTATATAAAAAGTCAGGAAGGCAGATAGTACATTTAAAAGGTTCTCATAAAATGACGAAAACACAATATCTTTACTTAAAGAAAGAAAAAATACGTCCATTTATATGACTAGAACAATACATGCCCCAATGTTAACTGTGGTCATTGTTAAGATGATAATATAAGCTCCATGAGAATAGCAATTTTTATATTTTTGCTCACTGAAGATTTCCCCACAACAATAACAATTGGGGACATAGTATGTATTCAGTGAATAGGATACACAGATGTGCCAGTTTTCCCAGGACAGTCCCATTTATGCCTGTTGTCCAGGATGCTGATCCCTTAACACTTCTTTCATTCTCCAACGCGTCACCCAATTATTAAATATTTTTGAAAAAATAATTTATAAAGGATGCGGTTATGGATTTGTTTTTATTTTCTTTAATTTGTCTGCATCTTCTAAATCTTGTACAATGAACATGCGTATTTGTGTAATGGGAAAAAAGGTTTGTTTATTTTTGTTTTTTGTTTTTTTAATACTTCACTGGGATACATGTGCAGAATGTGCAGGTTTGTTACATAGGTATACATGTGCCATGGTGGTTTGCTGCACCCATCAACCCATCATTTACATTAGGTGTTTCTCCTAATGCTATCCCTCCCCTAGCTCCTCACCCCCTGACAGGCCCCAGTGTGTGATGTTCCCTGCCCAGTGTCCATGTGTTCTCATTGTTCAATTCCCACCTGTGAGTGAGAACATGTGGTGTTTGGTTTTCTGTTCTTGGGATAGTTTGCTGAGAATGATGGTTTCCAGCTTCATCCGTGTCCCTGCAAAGGACATGAACTCATGCTTTTTTATGGCTGGATGGGATTCCATGGTGTATATGTGCCACATTTTCTTTATCCAGTCTATCATTGATAGGCATTTGAGTTGGTTCCAAGTCTTTGCTATTGTGAACAGTGCTGCAGTAAACGTGTGCGTGAGTCTCTATGGTAGAATGATTTATAATCCTTTGCGTATATACCCAGTAATGGGATTGCTGGGTCAAATGGTATTTCTGGTTCTAGATCCTTGAGAAATCACCACACTGTCTTCCACAATGGTTGAACTAGTTTACACTCCCACCAACAGTGTAAAAGCATTCCTATTCTCCACATCCTCTCCAGCATCTGTTGTTTCCTGACTTTTTAATGATCGCCATTCTAACTGGTGTGAGATGGTATCTCATTGTGGTTTTGATTTGCATTTCTCTAATGACCAGTGATGATAAGCATTTTTTCATGTGTCTGTTGGCTGCATAAATGTCTTCTTTTGAGAATTGTCTGTTCATATCCTTTGCCCACTTTTTGATGGGGTTGTTTATTGTTTTCTCGTAAATTTGTTTAAGTTCTTTGTAGATTCTGGATATTAGCCCTCTGGCAAATGGATAGATTGCAAAAATTTTCTCACATTCTGTAGGCTGCCTATTCACTCTGATGATAGTTTCTTTTGCTGCACAGAATCTTGTTAGTTTGATTAGAGTTCTTTGTCAATTTTGGCTTTTGTTGCCATTGCTTTTGGTGTTTTAGTCATGAAGTCTTTGCCCATGCCTATGTCGTGAATGGTATTGCCTAGGTTTTCTTTTAGGGTTTTTATGGTATTAGGTCTTATATTTAAGTCTTTAATCCATCTTGAGTTAATTTTTGTATAAGGTGTAAGGCAGGGATCCAGTTTCAGTTTTCTGCATATGGCTAGCCAGTTTTCCCAACACCATTTATTAAATAGGGAATCTTTTCCCCATTTCTTGTTTTTGTCAAGTTTGTCAAAGATCAGATGGTTGTAGATGTGTGATGTTATTTCTGAGGCATCTGTTCTGTTCCATTGGTCTGTATATCTGTTTTGGTACCAGTACCATGCTGCTTTTGTTACTGTAGTCTTGTAGTATAGTTTGAAGTCACGTAGCATGATTCCTGCAGCTTTGTTCTTTTTGCTTAGGATTGTCTTGGCTATGTGGGCTCTTTTTTGGTTCCGTATAAAATTTAAAGTAGTTTTTTCTAATTCTGTGAAGAAAGTCAGTCGCAGCTTGATGGGGATAGCATTGAATCTATAAATTACTTTGGGCAGTATGGCCATTTTCACAATATTTATCCTTCCTATCCATGAGCATGGAATGTCTTTCCATTTGTTTGTGTCCTCTTTTATTTCCTTGAGCAGTGGTTTGTAATTCTCCTTGAAGAGGTCCTTCACATTCCTTGTAAGTTGGATTCCTAGGTATTTTATTCTCTTTGTAGCAATTGTGAATGGGAGTTCACTCATGACTTGGCTGTTTGTCTACTATAGGTGTATAGGAATGCTCGTGATTTTTGTGTATTGATTTTGTATCCTGAGATTTTGTTGAAGTTGCTTATCAGCTTAAGGAGATTTTGGGATGAGATGAAGGGGTTTTCTAAATATACAATCATGTCCTCTGCAAACAGACAATTTGACTTTCTCTTTTCCTATTTGAATACCCTTTATTTCTTTCTCTTGTCTGATTGCCCTGGACAGAACTTCCAATACTACATTGAATAGGAGTGGTGAGAGAGGGCATCCTTGTCTTGTGCCAGTTTTCAAAGGGAATGCTTCCAGTTTTTGCCCATTCAGTATAATATTGGCTGTGGGTTTGTCATAAATAGCTCTTATTAGTTTGAGATACATTCCATTGATACCTAGTTTATTGAGAGTTTTTAGCATGAAAGGCTGTTGAATTTTGTTGAAGGCCTTTTCTACATCTGTTGAGATAATCATGTGAATTTCATCATTGGTTCTGTTTATGTGATGGATTACACTTATTGATTTGTGTATGTTGAACCAGCCTTGCGTCCCAGGGATGAATCCGACTTGATTGTGATGGATAAGCCTTTTGATGTGCTGCTGGATTCGGTTTGCCAGTATTTTTTTGAGGATTTTCGCATCAATATTCATCAGGGATATTGGCCTAAATTTTTTTTTTCTTGTGTCTCTGCCAGGTTTTGGTATCAGGATGATGCTGGCCTCATAAAATGAGTTAGTATTCCCTCTTTTTCTGTTGTTTGGAATAGTTTCAGAAGGAATGCTACCAGCTCCTCTTTGTACCTTTGGTAGAATTTGGCTGTAAATCCATCTGGTCCTGGACTTTTTTTGGTTGGTAAGCTATTAATTAGTGCCTCAATTTCAGAGCCTGTTATTGGTCTATTCAGGGATTCAATTTCTTCCTGGTTCGGTTTTGGGAGGGTATATGTGTACAGGCATTTATCTATTTCTTCTAGATTTTTCTAGTTTATTTGCATAGAGGTGTTTATAGTATTCTCTGATGGTAGTTTGTATTTCTGTGGGATTGGTGGTGATATACCCTTTATCATTTTTTATTGTGTCTATTTGATTGTTCTCTCTTGTCTTGATTAGTCTGGCTATTTTGTCGATCTTTTCAAAACACTAGCTCCTGGATTCATTTTAAAAAAAAAAAAAAGATTTTTGTTTTGTTTTAATTTGACAGCTTAAAAATTTTTTAAATTGGCTCTTGACCAAATCAGCTACAATTGTTCAGGAGATTCAGTTACTGTATATGAATCATTTCATTTCCTGCTGGTAACCTACACATTGCAATTAACCTTTAAAACACAGAGTTTTATATTAAAACTGGGGCATGGTGGCTCATGTTTTTAATCCCAGTGCTTTGGGAGACGAAGATGGGAAGTTTGCCTGAGGCCAGGAGTTCAGGACCAGCCTGAAAGGCATATTGAGACCCATCTCAACAAAAATAAAAATAAAGTTAACCAGGTTGGAGGTGTGCACCTGTAGTTCTAGCTACTCAGGTGGCTAAGGCAGGAAGATCACTTGAGTCCAGGAGCTTGAGGTTACAGTAGGCTCTGACTGCACCACTGTAGTCCAGTTTGGGTGACAGAGCAAGACTCTGTCTCTAAAACAAACAAAAAACCCATAGTTTTGTATTAAGAAATGAAAATCATATGCAGTTTACACATATAATGTAAAAATACTCTAGGACATTTGAGGAAAAAATGAAAATCACAGTTAAAAAATATTCAGATCCCAATAGAGTGTAGTTTTCAAACTATGCCACTTTTCAATTATGTAACAATTGGTCCCCTGTGATTGATAAGTAAAAGACGCTGTTGAAATGTCTTACATTTTTCGGTTCAAAAAAGTAATGTTTTTGTTAATTTATCTCTAAGAGTGCTTGTTCCTACACTGTGTTAAGAATACTCACTTGTCTCCATTATCATTAAGGATGTGTGCTCAGAAAAATTTAATGAAGATCTGCCTGTCCATAAACCTCACAAAAATACAACTTATTCTATTCAGGTGAGGAAACAAAAATTATTTTAAACAGTGAGCTTAACATTGTGTAAACACACTTTGTAATTTTGGCGGGTTGGGTGGGGTAAAGAGAAAGGGACAGTGAGTGGTGAGGAAAATAAAAGAGAGAAACAGAAAGCCCATCCCACCATACCCACAAACGGATGTAACGGGAGATTGAGAACTGCAGGACTGTGGATGCCAAGAAACACCTTTGAGTGCTGTGACAAGAACACCTTTCCCTTCCTACACTCTGACCTCCTGGCTTCCAGGATGAGGTATTCTTTGACTCTCCAAATCGGACAGGTTCATGTTCTTTTCACCATGGATTCCTGCAGGTCAATCCTCCTCACTCTGCAATGGTTCTTCCAAAAGACCCTTCCTTCACTGCGGTGTTGGCCTCTGCTTCCCGATAATGGCTCATTCTTATATCAATACATTTCTGTGTCACCCAGCATCACCACAAGAGTACCACATATTCAGCTGCCTTCAGGTTGCTTTCAGTGGGATGCTCTGCCCTCACTGGAATATAAATGACTGAATATAAACCAAGCACCTACTATGTGCAAGCTGCCATGGGGGATGTATTTTAACCTTTTACATCATCAGAGTTAATTGGAGGAAATGCAGAACAGGATTGTTTCACAGAGAGGGAGATGGGAGTAGACCCCACCTGGGCAGAGCATATGTGCATGGGACCCATTTACTGCTTTCATCACTTGCCTTCATGGGATGGAGCCACATCTGGATCCCATCACAATTATGAAGGGTGCAGGCTTCATGCTTACGCCAAAGCTGGGCTCTGATTTCACAACCAGCTTGGAGAAGAGGGAGGCAAGTAAATACTTCCTGTTCCATTTGTAATCAACATGCACTTGACATCAATAAACTGGGATAATTACATTATCATTATCATTACCATCATTATTATTGGACAAATCAAGGAGACGTTAATAGAGGTCTCTGTAGAAGACTCTTGGGACAGATGGGACTAAATTGGAGCAGAGGGTCAGGGGATGCCATTTGTCTCTTTCCTTAGCCAAGTAGATGACAGAACTTTTTAAAGGCTCTCAAAAAGCTGTGGAGATTGAACCAATACAATAGCAATCAATTGCTGTCATCGTTTTTTCCACACAAAAATAACGAGATCTCTAGGCCTTGAAGATTTTCTGGAACTGTAGAATGTTGGAAGAGGAGGAGACCTTAGAGACTGTCAGGTCCAAGCCTCCTCTGTCTTTGCCCTCAAGGAAATTGAGGCCCCAGGGACTTTTCGGTGTATTAGCTTGTAGAAGAACTCAAACTAGAACTCTGGACTTGGCCTTTCTACTTCCTCCCTCACTGGTTAAGAAGGCTTTAACTAGGCCACCCTCACCCTTAAAGGGAAGCTACCTAACTGGGATTACACTTTTGTGTGTGTGTGTGATGGAGTCTCGCTCTGTTGCCCAGGCTGGAGTGCAGTGGTGCCATCTTGGCTCACTGCAAGTTCCCCCTTCCAGGTTCACATTGTTCTCCTGACTCAGACTCCTGAGTAACTGGGACTACAGGCACCCACCACCACTTCTGGCTACTTTTTTGTATTTTTAGTAGAGATGGAGTTTCACCATGTTAGCCAGGATGGCCTCGATCTCCTGACCTCGTGATCCGCCCTCCTCGGCCTCCCAAAATGCTGGGATTACAGGCGTGAGTCACTGCGCCCGGCCGGGATTATACTTTTTAATGACTCAAAACTCTTCACTTTGGTTCTTAGGCTTGGGTCTATAGTCCATTATCTGACATAACATAAATATTTGGGAAACAGATACTCAGCCTTTACCTTGAAAACAGAATTGGGACTAGTGAACTTTAGAGCAGATCAGTTCTACTGAAAATTCTTCAGGTAGTGTGGGTTGTTAGACTCTAGCAAGAATTGTGGAGAGGTTTTTCCTTTCCGAAAAAAATCTATGTATTGGGTATTTAATCTGTTTATTGGATGATTTCCCAGTCATGAGATGAAGAAGCTCAAGAGAGTGAAGGGATGGGGATGGAGAGAGGCATGCAGATTATTTTGTCTTCTCTAGTATTTTGTATGATATCTCACCTGTGATCCTGCTGTGTTTTTGGAACTTTTTCTCTGAGTAGGGGCTAAGTCACCTGTTCAGTGGAGTTACCCAGTACATCCATCCATCTTCACACACACACACACACACACACACACACACCCATCCCCATCCAACTTCTTTACTTTTTATTCCATCATCACAAATGTTCAAAGAGAAGCAAAACCACCTAGGATCTATGTACTCAAAACAGTCTCTAGTATCCCAAGGCACAGCTGGAAACCAGTACGTGGGATCATCCCTGGATGTATCCTTAACCCTCTGAGTCTTTGATTAATAAATACTGTTAATTACAAAATTATTTAAATGATGATTTTTAAACCAAATATGAGTAATAGGCAAGTATGTCCCCAGAGACACCACCCAAGTCACTTCTTTGGTGGGCATTTTAAAAGAAATACGAGTGTTATTTTTTAGCTGCAATGATCAAGCAGGCCAAAGTGATGCATTTCAAAGGCAGCTTTTCTGTTCAGAAAAAGGGACAAAGGAAGTAGTCTAGGGTGGCTGCTCCAAAGAACTGGCTGGGCAAAAGGAGAGAAGTGTTCAGCTTCAAATTTGGATCTTGGGCTCTTTTCATTCAATTTGCTCAACTTTCTTTCTTTTCTTTCTTTCTTTTCTTTTTTCTTTCTTTTCTTTCTTTTCTTTCTTTTCTTTCTTTTCTTTCTTTTCTTTCTTTTCTTTCTTTCTTTCTTTCTTTCTTTCTTTTCTTTTTTCTTTCTTTCTTTTCTTTCTTTTCTTTTTCTTTCTTTCTTTCTTTCTTTCTTTTTTTGACACAGGGACTTGCCCTTGACCCAGGTTGGAGTGCTATGGCTGAATCATGGCTTTCTGCATCCTCAGCCTCCTGGTGATTCTCCAGGTGGTTCTCCCACCTCAGTTTCCCAAAGAGCTGGTACTATAGGCAGGCACCACCATGCCTGGCTAATTTTTTAGATTTTTTGTAGAGATAGAGTCTCCCATGCTACCCAGGCTGGTTTTTAACTCCTGAACTCAAATGATCCTCCCACCTTGGCCTCCCAAAGTGTTGGGATTACAGGTGTGAGCCACTGCGCCTGGCAACTCACCTTTCTTGTATGAAGTGACCTTCTGATTTTCCTCAACTTCCTGCTGATTTATTATAAATAAAGGTTATTAATAAGAACTCTACCTGGAGGAATAGCAGAATTATGTAACAGCTTCCCAAGCGGCCAGCTTTGCATTGTAGCTCCCCTTCCTCCAATTCAGGGCAGAAAGAAGAAAATAAAACCTCATCTAACTGTTCATTCAACCCAAATAAACTTGGCTTCAGGGCCTGCCAAGATTTTACAGTGCCAGAGGCAAGGGGGTAAGAAACCAGAAAGGAAAAGGATGAAAGAGATTTGTAAGATGTGGGCAAGCAAGGGAAGAAAACGGTGCACATAGCCAGCGAGCTTCCTGCCTCCCCAGACCCTGTTTGTGAAATCTGAGCTCCTGCTCCCCCATCACATGGAGCCAGGATACAAAATGGATGGAAAAGAAGAAAACTTGAAGCCATTTCCCGACTTCTCCAATGTGGTCCCACCTTTTAGCAGACTGTCCCCAAACTGGACAGGTGTGAACAAGATTTCCTTCACACTGTGTCTTGTTCCCCAGCCCTCGCTCCTTGAGTTCAGAGGGGCGGCATACTGCAAAGGACCCCAAGAGGTCATCTGGTTGATCCCTCTGCCTTCAGGCAGCATGATGCGTGAAGATTGCAAACTTTGTTTTGAAATATTCTAGGCACCAATTTTACAAAAGCCCTATTGGTGGTCCATTTCCAAAATATTTTCCATTCAGGATCAAGAAAGAAGAGATGACTTCATTAAAAAAAAATACTGGTTTCTGTTGCTTCCCTGTGCTCTTCTGTCTACTCTCTCCTGGAGAGACAGGCAGGGCAAGCAGGTTATCTTCATTACTTGGGGACTGGGGGATTAAATATTTGGTCTAAGTCACTGCGCCTTGCCGCATAGGTTTCCCTGCTTGATGATGACTTAGCTCAGTTTCTCCTCACTGCAGTACTGTCCCTGACCTCCTGGATTCTCACAGGAGAGAGTGTGTATGTCAGTTTCACTGAGAGAGAGCAGAGCTTCAAGAGTGATAATACCTTCCAGGAGCTTCTTGCCTGGAGTAAGAAGCTTCAAGAAAAGAGTAGGTAAGTCCACTGCTTTGCAGTGAAGCAGCAGGGAACTTGGAACACCAGCTGAGGTGGTACTTCCTGGGATTCATTCTGGAATTATGGAGAGCAGAAAAGGAAGTGGATAGTGGTCATCGGGGAGAGATGTGAAGAGCGTGAATAGGCCAGGTGTGGTGGCTCACACCTGTAATCCCAGTACCCTGGGAGGCCAAAGCAGGAGGGTCAGTTGAGCCTGTAAATTCGAGACCAGTCTGGGAAACATAACAAAACCCAGTCTCTACAGAAACTACAAGAAATTACCTGGGCGTGGTTGTGTGCACCTGTAGTACCAACTAGTCAGGAGTCTGAGGTGGGAGGATTACTTGAGCCTGGGAGGTTGAGGCTACAGTGAGTCATGATAGCGACCCCCTACTTCAGCCTGGGTGACAGAGAAAGACCATGCCCCACCGCCACCCCCTGCCCACCCCACCACACACAAATTGCATGGATGTTGGAGGAGCTAGGTTGATGGATTTAAAATATGTTTCTGTACTTACTAGCTGTGTGACCTTGGACAAGTTTTTCAACCTCTTTGTGCCTCAGAGTAAGATGGGAATAAAAAGGACCTTCCACATAGAATTGTTGGGAGGATTAAATTAATTGATATGTGTCAAAACCCTTTGATCAATGCCTAGTGTAAAGCAAATGCTTGATTTCATGAATGAGAAAGTGGAAGACTAGGTCTTGAGATGACTTCTCAAGGTCCCACAACTGTGGACTAGCCTTAATGACACAAGAGACCAGATCTCTGTGACTCCCCGAACAATCATCTTTCTATGTCATCAAAGTACTGAGAAGTGAAAAGAAGGTTAAAATGCAGAAACAGGCCAGGTGTGGTGGCTCACGCCTGTAATCCCAGCACTCTGGGAGGCCGAGACAGGTAGATCACAAGGTTAGGAGATCGAGACCATCCTGGCTAACATGGTGAAACCTCATCTCTACTAAAAATACAAAAAAATTGGCCGGGCGTGGTGGCGGGCACCTGTAGTCCCAGCTACTCAGAGGCTGAGGCAGGAGAATGGCCTGAACCCGGGAGGCGGAGCTTGTAGTGAGCCGAGATCATGCCACTGCACTCCAGCCTGGGTGACAGAGCGAGACTCCATCTCAAAAAAAAAAAAAAAAAAAAAAAAGGAACAGTGAATGTGGGGAACAAGAACAAAAATATTTGCTGTGAAGGTACATGAATTTCCACAGTATTTAAAAGATGTCTGGGAACGAAGAGAGGCTACTTGTTTAATTTTAAGATAGAAAGTTGTTTATGGGGTAAGAGGATGGAGACAGTGAAGGGGGCGAGGTTGAATAAAATTAGGGGGCAGGAAAGAAAAAAGAGGGACTAATTAGTGGAGCAAGTACCTGGAGAAAATAGGACGGTTTTTGCTATAGGACTCAGGCAGAGGGATTAGCCTTGGATGTCAGAGGGACATTGTCTCCTTTGAGATCAACCAGGAAGAGGTAAAGGTGGTGTTGGATGCAGACAGCTTTTAGTTGGGAGTCAAGGGAGCCTACCTGAGAGTAGGGTCAAAGTCATTCACCAAGCAAGAGGAGTAAGGGTTGGCAGGGGGTTGGAGGAGAGCAGTGAAGATTTTCACTGGCTACTGTGGGAGTGGGAGAGAGCATTACCTAGGAGATGAGGAGGTTTGCTGAGCAGAACGGAAGACTGGTGCTACTTAGAGGCAGCCAGTGAGGAGTGATTTCCATCCAAGGTAATGGAATATTTTCTAGCATCATTCAGAAACCCAGGTTCAGGCTGGCTGGGGTAACCCAAAGTTGGAAGTTTTCAGGAAGGAGTAATTAACGAGGTGGTAAAAAACAAAAACAACTTGAAGTTGCTGGTAAGAAGAATCTAGACTGAGAGAGGAAGAAATAGAGCCAGGAGGAGACTGATAGACAGGGAGAAATGGAGGAGTCAAGAAGCTGATGTCATGAAGAAGGTGAAGGATTGATGGTCCAAAGTGAGCATGTTGTGTTCAGACACTGAGACACATGGGTTTGAGAATTTAGAGGTGCAGCAGTTCACACTGGGAGATGGGAAAGTCTACAGTGTGGCCTCATAAGTGGGTGACTAAAGAGGGGTGTAATATGAGACCGACAATTTACCCACAGATTATTCTTTGGGAAATTGGGGGTTCTACGCAGATCCCACTTAGTGTGGGGAGTATGGTGGTCTTGCCTCTTACTCTTCTCTTGTGATGATGATTAAAATTCAAATTTCTATCATTAATGTTGTCATAGGGTTCCTGTGACAGATGTTAAGAGTCAATACAGCCTTTGCAAATATGATTTTCTTGGATCTACTCTGCATTGTTGAGTTGACTCAGGCCTAATCCAGTCCTTCCAGAGTAGGCCCTGCCCATCCAGCCCAGATTCCCATTTATAGCAAAGGTACTAAGAGGTTTTTTTTGGAGGGAGCGGGGCGGGGGGTCATTTCCTTGATTCTCATCTTGAAATCATTTAAGAGTTTGTATCAAAGAATCATATCATCTCCTAATAATTATTTAAGTATTACATGTAAATTAATCTAAACTTTTTTTGAACCCACTTTGTTTTCAGCAAGTACTCTATACCTCTGGGGTAATATATTACATACATTTTTGTCTATCATCTACTAGTAAAGTACTAGTTTATTTTACTTGCACTAATTTGTCTCTTTCAAGCTTCAAAAGATACTCTTAATTTTAGAATTTTGGATTCACACATTTCATGATTTTAGAGACTTTTTCCCTAGCCTTCAATGTTGCAGAGTTGAGAATCAATATTTTTGTCTGTTTACATCCAGCCCAACTTCCTTCATCATACGTCCTTCTCTGAGATTGTTGTTAGGGTAGTGATGACAATGACTATATAATTAGCTTTACAGCTTTCAGATTATTTTATTATAACTCATCTTATTTAAGTCCCACTGTAATCCTATTAGGAAAGAGCATCTTTCTCATTGTAGAGATCAGAGAGAGGTGAGGTGACTTTCCCAAGAATACACTTATGACTCAAAATTCGGTGCTCTCCCTGTACCCCAAGTACTATAGCACTGTAGTTAGGAGTACTAACTTGGAACTTCTATAAACTTGAAAAAATTATTTAAGTTCTACAAGTCTGAATATCCTCATCAATAAAATGAGGAGAGAAGTTCGTACCCTTGAAAGTCTTATGTGGGTTAAACGAGATAATATCTAGGAATGCTCAGTCTATTATAGCTACAATTCCAAGTCCTTTATGCCTTTCTTAAGAAAACAAAAACAAAATTCCTGGTCATTTTCCTGAATTACAACAGAGACTTTGACATTCATAATTTATTATAGTTTGGAAAATTCTTTCATTATTTCATTACTTAATACTTTGCCAGGCTTAGGCTCATTTGTACATTTTCTGCCTCACATGCCTCACATGTCACTACAACAGCCCAACAACAGCAGAAAATACATTCTTCTTAAGTGCATGTGGAACGTTTACCAAGACAGTCTGCAATCTGGGCCATTAAACAAATTTCAATAAATTTTAAAGGAGTACAGTTCTACAGAGTTTGTTCTCTGATTCCAATGAAATTAATCAGAAATAACAAATAGCTGAAAAAAATCCCTAAATATTTGGAAGCTATAAATAACATGCTTCTGAATAATGCATGGGTCCATAGATGAAAGAAGAAATTAAAAGAGAAATTAGCATTTCAACTGTATGAAAATGAAAACACAGCATATCAAAATTCGTGGGATGTAGCTAAATCAGTGCTTAGAGGGGTATTTGTATGCTAATATTACAAGCTATTATTCATATATTAGAAAAAAATACCTCAAATAAATGACCTCAGCTTCTATACTAGAAAACCAGGGGAAAAAAGAGCAAACAATAATAAAGATAAGAGTAGAAATCAATGAAATAGAAAAGAGAAAAAAACATAGAGGAAGCCAATGAAACAGAAGTTGGTTCTTTGAGAAGATCAATAAAAGTAACAAACCTTTACCCAGACTAATTAAAAGAAAACAATGTTAACACAAATTAAGATTACCAGGAATAAATATGGCATGATAGCGTCAAGGTTCAATGACATTAAACAATAATACAATTTTTTGAACAAAATTATACCAATATGTTTGACAACTTTGATAAAATGGACAATTCCTTGAAGAACACTATAACCAAAGCTTACTCAAGAAGAAATAGAAAACTTGAAAATCTACATTTGTAAAAGAAACGGAATTTGTAGTTCTAAACCTTCCTACTACAAAAACACCTCAAAGCCCAGATGGATTTACTGTGGAATTCCACTAAACATAAAAAAAGTAGTACAAATTCTATATAAATTTTTTTGAGAAAATTGAAGAGGGAGCATTTTCCAATTCAATCTATGAGACCAAGATTACTCTGATACGAAAACTAAAAAAAAAGACGTTACACAGCTACAGACCAATACTCTCATTAGCATGGATGTAAAAACCTTAATATTTTAAAACGGAGGTTTATTTCAGGAATGCAAGATAATCCAAAAAATCAATGTAATTATTAACAGGGTGAAAAATAAAGACTATATAATCATCTCCATACACACAGAAAATTGACAAATACATAATTTATTATAAGAACTACCAATAAACTAGGAATAGAAAGTAACTTTCTCCTCCTAATAAAAGCCATCTATGGAAAAACCAATAGCTACCATCTGACTTTAAGGGTGAAAGACTGAATGCTCGTTAAAAATTAGGTAGGTATGTCTGCTTTGAATACTCTTATTCAGATTCTACTGAAGGTGCAATAATATAAGAAGTTAAACAGATAGAAAACTATTTTCAGAAAATATGATAATTTGTTTAGAAGATGCTACATACACTTTAAAAACCAGGAGACTAATAAGTGAGTTTGTAATATCACTAAAATACGTAAAATATATATATGTAGTTTTTTTCTTGTAAATTTGATTGAGTTCTTTGTAGGTTCTGGATACCTAATGTAAATAACGAGTTAATGGGTGCAGCACACCAACATGGCACATGTATACATATATAACAAACCTGCACATTGTGCACATGTACCCTAGAACTTGAAGTATAATAATAAAATATATATATGTAAATCTTACAAAATACGTGTAATATCTGTATGTGCAAGCATGCAAAAAACTACAAAATACACAAAACACTACAAAATGCTGACAAAAGAAATCAAAGACTACCCAAATAAATGGAGAGATATATACCACGTTCAGGGATTAGAAAACTCGCTATTGTTAAGATGTTCATTTACTCCAGATAGATCTATAGGCTAATGTAATTTGCATCCAAATCTATATCAGTAATTTTTTTGTGTGTGTGGAAATAAGTTTATTCAACAGTTTTTTATGGAAAGGCAAATGAACAAGGATTGCCAAAACAATTTTTTTAAAGAGAAATAAAGTTGAATGTTCACTTTAAACTGATTTCAAGACATTTCATAAAGCTACAATAATCAAGATAGTATGGTATTGATGGAAGAACAGACCAGTAAAACAAAATAGACCCATATATTTACATAAATTGGTTTTATAAGGGTGCAAAGGCAATTTAAAGGGGAAAAGGCAATTTAGTGTTTCAGATAAATGGTACTGTACAAACTGATAACCATACAAAAAAAATGAAGCTAGATGCATATATTGTGACATAAAAATTAACTCACAATTGATAATTGACAATGTAACAGCTAAAACTATAAAACTTTTATAAGAAAAATTAGGAGAAAATCTTTGCTAACTTGAATTTTCTAGATACAACGCTGAGAAGCATGATCCAGCTAAGAAAAAAATGATAGATTGGACTTAATCAAAATAAAAAACTTTTGCTCTTTGAAAGACACTGTCAGAAGATTGTGTCAAGTCATGAATTGGTAGAAAATATTTGCAAGTCATATGTCTGATTAAGGGACTTAAATCCACACAAAGAACTCACAAAAGTTAATAATTAAAAAATAATTTAAAAGTTGGGGGAAAGATTTGACAGATATTTTACCTACCAGACATACAGGCGGCAATAAGTACATAAAAAGATGCTTAACATCATAAATGATTTGGGAAATGGAAGTTAAAACCATGATGTGATACAATTACCCACTATTAGAGAGGCTAACAGCAATGACAAAAACTACTTCTGGAAAAGATGCCAAGTAACTGAAATTCTCATACGTTTCTCATAGAAATGTAAAATGGTTCAGACACTTTGGAAGACAGTTTGGCATTTCTTAAAATGTTAAATGTATACTTAGGCTACCCAGAAATATTTCTCATGGATATTTACCCAAGTGAAATGATACAGACAATAGCCTGTACACAAATGTTTATAACAGCTTTATAGTTAATTGCCCAAAACTGAAACCTAATTTCCTTCAACTGATGAGTGAGTAGGCAAATTGTGGTACATCCATGCAAAGGAACACTACTTCCTGAGCCAGTCAAAGGAATATACTACTAATACAACAAAACGGATGGATCTCAGGTGTATTATGTTGAGCCAGACTTAAATGATATATGATTCCATTTATGGAAATAGATCAGTGGTTTAAGAACAGGAAACAAATGAGTGGTTGCCAGGAGCTGAGGAGTGGGGAGAAGTCCATTACCACAGGGCATGAAAAATCATTGAGGATACAGAATCTTTCTGTATCTGAATTGTGATGGTAGTTATACAACTGTATGTATTTGTCAAAACTCACAAAACTGTGCACTAAAGAGGGTTAAGGTATGTATATTATATCTTATTTTTAAAATGAAAAAAAAAATCAGAGAGGTTAAGTGGACCAAGGTCCACAATTATTGAGTGGTGAAATTGTTCTGACTCCAGTGTTTGTGTTCTTAAGTACCATGGCAGAGGCAGTGGCATTCACATTCCCAATCCCCCAGTCTTTCCCCTATTATGATGGCTAAAGAGACTATGTATATTCCATATGATCCCATCACAAAAGAGTAGAGCTTCTGTCAGCCTGAGTTCCTGAATATCTATATAAAACAGTGGCCCCACCAACCCATATGGGACAAAGAGCACGTCTGGAACATAAACTCTTGCATGTTAAGCCACTTAGATTGTGGGGCTATTTGTTACCACAGCATAATGTATCCTGTTCTGATTGATACAACCACTAAACTGCACTCCCCAGTTGCTTCCATTGCAGAACGTGAGAATCTCCACAAGAGTTTTAGGTTAAAACTCTGGAACAGAAGAGGGAAGAAAACTGTTGAGGGTCTTAAATTCCTGATATGAAAGTAGAGGCTTCACTGAGTAGGTGATTGGGACTCCCATATACCTGGACTTCATGGATTCATTCTTAAAGAGCCATGAAAAAGTAGTGGCCCAGTTGCAAAGCTCTGCTGACTGTGGGACTTGGCTTTTTATGACTCTGCCCAGGAGCCATTTTCCTTGGTATGGAAAAGCTAAGTTCCTCACTGGCAATCTCTCCAACAGCTGAGCCCTGTGGGCCACAAGAGCATCTGGAGCCTTCTTGTTTGAGACCCAGTGCCCTGGCTGGCTCCTGCACTTGCAGACAATGTTTTCCTGTTCAGGTTGCAATGTTCTGTGGAAAATGTGAAGCAGAAATTGTTGTGATAAGCCTGGAGCTGAGGGGCCTCTGGGGAGCAGCCCTGGTGAGTTGGGTCACCTCATTTCATGAGGGCCCGCCCTGGGGGAGGCTCCACAGGCTTAATTAAAGCCAGCAGGAGCCTGTTTGAAGCAAAGGGAGTAAAAGAGTGAGGGCAGCAAAGAGCAGGCTAAGCCAAACCCACCTCCTCCCATTCTGGGAGTCCTACAAGCTTGAGCTCAGTCATAACCAATACACATGATGAGTGAGGGGCAGCACGAGGAACACAGTGGGTAAAGACCAGGAAGGCAAATGAGGGGGTCCGGGCAGGAAGGCAAGAAGGCTGACCCTAGGGAATGTCATCTCTTCTTCTGGAAACTGTTTCCAGTGCAGAGCTGCTAGTAGTCATCTGGGTAACCAGCTGGGGTATATGAGTCAGGGGACACAGGAATGCCAAACAGAAGTGCTCATCAAAGGAACTTGGAAATATTTTAAAGCGAGACACAGCTATCTTACTTTTTATTTTTTTTATTTTTTTATTTTTTATCTTTTATTTTTGAGACAGAGTTTCACTCTTGTCGCCCAGGCTGGAGTCCGATGGTGCAATTTCAACTCACTGCAACCTCCACCTCCTGGGTTCAAGTGTATTTCCTGCCTCAGCCTCCCAAGTAGCTGGAATTACAGGTGCCCACCACCACGCCCATCTAATTTTTGTAGAGATAGGGCTTGAGCTCCCGACCTCAGGTGATCCTCCTGCCTCGGCCTCCCAAAGTGCTGGGATTACAGGCGTGAGCCACTGCACCTGGCCAGCTACCTGACCTCTTTTTGGAAGGTTTACTCCCTTGCCAAAGCCCAGATAAGCCTTTTCCTCCTGCAGGAGGGTCTCTTTTATCTGCACTATTCATTGACCCCTGCATGGGTAAGTGTGTGGGCAAGAGAGCCCCATTTTCTGTCTTTGTGTAGCCCTAAGCATGGCTGCTCTAGGCCTCATGTACCGATCTGATGGGTGCTGCCTCTGGTTTCTGGGGCTATCTGCCTTATACCATGCTTTGGGCTGGAGCAGAATGGACAAAGAAATGATATGTATTGCTTGTATTTTTCACCTTTTTCATTTCATAGCCATGTACTTTGGGGCTGCTCTTGAGAAGACTTGGTTTCTAGACCAGCAGAAATGATTAAGGGGTTGAAAACAGGCCTGAATTGACTGTATACATTTATACAGCACTGGAGAGTTTGAAAAAGCCTTTCACATACCTTGTCTCATTTTCACTCTAGTCACCAGGTGCTCATTAGAACAGGAATTCTTATCCCCGTGTTAGATGAAGGAAGGGAGACCCAGGAAAAGTGGAATGACTCACCGAAGCCACAGAGCTAGACTCAGATTCTGTCTGTGTTTCCAAACTGCTTGAAGGTACCTTGGCTGTTGTCTTTGGGTTGAGGCAGCACTATTAGTGGAGAGGATTCCCGAACCTTCCCCATCACTTCAACCAGGAAAATTCTATTTTTTCTGTCATATATGGCTAATTAGTTAAAAAAAAAAAATTCTCTTGCTTTAAAAAAGTCTTGAAAATAGCTGCAAAATGTTTAGAGATCACCATTCTAATTTTTCAGATAAGTAAACAGAGACTCAAAGAGGTAAGTTGATTTGCCCAAGTTCAGACTGAGTACAGGGCCATGGTGGGGCCGGAACCCATTTCTCTTGCTTCCAAATCAACTCTCTCTTTGTTACCCAAATCTGTTGTTGAGCCAGAGTTTTGCAGTGTGTCTCTCCTCCTTCCTAGGCCCAGACATTGTTATTCTTTCTTGCTAGGGTCTAAAAAGGATCTCAGAATTTAGAGTAGGAAGGAGCCCAGTCCAAAGAATAAAGTTTTACATTTCACCAAGGAAGACGAGGCCAGGGAGAAAAGACTATTCCTCCATTATACAGCTAGTTAGAAGCAGACATAGGATGCACCCAAAGCCCCTTGGTTTCCAGGGCAGCAGTCTTCCATTCTATTTGAGTATGTTCCCTTCTCAGCTCCTTGAACCATCCTCCTCAGCTTAGCCCCCAGCCTAGGCTGATCCTAACTTCGTACCTCGAGAAATTCCTGAGTCTTTGCTCACTGACATCCTCCCTTGCCCTGGGACAGCTCATCCCTTAGAAGCAAGTGGCCTCCTTTCTAATCCACCTGCTTCTCAGCAGCAGTGTTTTTCCTTCTCTGTCCCTGCTCCAGCACTTGGTTGAAAGTCACTGTAGTTAAGACTGTGTCCAAAAGGAAAAGGATCATAATCTGTTACAGAGTAGAAATGCGCAGGGAGCGGGTGGAGGTGAGGAAAGGAAGTGTCCTTCTGGCCAGTTCCGTAACTCTAAAAAATTTTCACCATTTATCCACAAGAGTCCTTCACATCATCACTTTGGTGGCATACGCCTTGGAAGCAGTCTCCCTGGGGCAGTTCCAGCTCAATCATCACAACAGGGCAGTGGTGGCTGCATGCTTTCCTCCTGCCTTTGACCCTCAGCCAATACCCGTCTTAAAGGCTCCCGTTCAGCTTGGCAACTCCCCACCCCAACACATATCTGCAGCACCGGGAACCCTGCTTTGCGCATAGTGCTAGATATTTGCTTAATATTTATTATAAGGACTATTTAATCATCTCCCTTCCCAGATGTTTGGCTTTTCCTGATATCATCTTCCACAGCACCCTTTCAGCTTTGTCTTCTTCCTGGGTTTTCATTTTCTGTTTTTATCTCCGTTCAGAAAATTATCAGATGAAAATACCCCACAAGAACTCAGAATTTAGCTTTGACCTACAGTGAGAGCCAGCTAAACGCATCTGGTTACTTCGCTATTTTTGAGATGATTCTTCAGGAATAAGAGGGTTATTAATGACAGTTGTATTTATTTACATATTTATTAATATATTTGTAATTATATAAGAGATATATTATGCTTACATAAGATATTGCATTATATATAATGTTTTATACTATGTAACATTAAGTGTTATTAATATTAGTTGAGTAATTAAATAATTAACACACCCTGTATACTTGTGTAGGACCAAACCTCAAGGGAGACAGAGAAGGAGCTAGAACAACGTGTTAGCAGAATGAAAGCTAAATCCCAAATATATTTCTCAAAATACTCCAGACTTCTTAGAACTCTAGGCCTCACTCAGTCTCCTGAACTCCTAGTTTTCTGAACTGAAATGTACTAGCTCCTAACAAGTTGTAAAAGTACTTAATGGTTATCAACAGGATGCTGTTTCCTGGGCAAACCAAAGAGACACCTGGGTTTGACGGTCTGGGTTGAGCTGGAAACATCCAGTGTGTGAGTTCTGCAAGCATTCTAGATTTGGAAAATGCCCGCAATGTCCAAGGTTGGAAGGAAGGACCAGCGGAGGTTTCTGCCACTCATGTCACTCCTTGTATGAGCCTTCGTTTACTCACCTGTGGCAGGATTGTGTAAGGGAGTTGTGAGAAACAATTAGAGAAACATTGCAAAGTGTTTGCATGAACAAATTCATCTGAAAAACTACTTGAATGGGTCTCTGGGGAACAACAAACAGACTTTTACAAGTTCACAGTTACTTAGCTAAGATCAGGTGATGATATTTTATTTCAGGAGAAAGAAAACACCATGTGCTAGCAGAGTTGCTCATGCTTGGGTCGGGCGAGGACTGACTGGGGGAGAGGGAGGTGAGGGCTGCCTTGGGTTGGCCCCAGCCCTGGGGAGGAGCGTTCACCCTTTCCAGTCACATGCTGGCAGTGTCTTCACCAACACCCCGGGTCCTGCCATCTCCCTTCCCAGATGTTTGGCCTTTCCTGACATCTTCTTTCACAGCACCCTTTCAGCTTTATGTCTTCTTCCTGGGTTTTCATTTTCTCTGTTTTTATATCTCCTTTTAGAAAATTATCAGATGAAAACACCCCACGAGAGCTCAGAATTTAGCTTGGGCCTACGGTGAGAGCCAGCTACATGCATCTAGTCACCTCCCCATTTTTCAGATGGTTGTTCAGGAATAAGAGGGTCATACGGCCCATTAGGCATATGTTTTTTTTTTCCTTCCCTCTTCACTCCCTCTCCTTACTTACTTCTCCTTACTTACTTCTCCATCCCCATCTCTGCCTCTCTCTCTCCCTCTCTCTCTCTCCCTCTCTCTCTCTCCCTCTCTCTCTCCCCCTCCTCCCTCCCTCCCTCTTTCTCTCCCTCCCTCTCTCTCTCTCTCTCTCCCTCTCTCTCTCTCCCCCTCCTCCCTCCCTCTTTCTCTCCCTCCCTCTCTCTCTCTCTCTCTCTCTTTCTACCTTTTTTTTTTTTTTTTTTTTTATGATTTCCAGGATTCTTAGCTCTGGGAATAATGTTGCTGACCTTATAGGTACAGATAATCTATGCGTTGGTATAAGTGGCTTTATCAATCCCAGCAGCTCAGAGGGAAATATCAATTATGCTTCATCACAAAAGTGATACTGACAGCTCTAGACCTGAAAAGTCCTAGCTTCAAACCTCTGGGAATTAAACAGGCCTTCTGGGTCTTCATTCCTACCTCAAGTCACTGCAACTCAGAGGGTCCGTGTGGGAGGCTGGAGGTGGGCAAATTCCCTCCCATCAGCCTTGCCCAGGCTGTGGCCTTGCTCCTCCTCCGTAATCTTCAGTCACAGCAGAGATCAGCTGAGGGCAGGAGATCCAAGGCTGGGCTGGCTACACAGTTACTGCTGTATTATTTTGGCTAGTCACTGAACTTCTCTGGGCCTAAGTGTATGCATACACATGAAAGGCTTGGACTTTTTGCTATTTGTATTTTTTCAGCAGTGGAATCCTGTCTCAACATCTTGCACAAGAACTCATTCTAGGAAAGAGATAAAGATGGAGCTACCCTGGCTGAAGGGGGGTTGGTTGGAGGGCTTGCCCATCCAACACCTCCTCCGAATCCAGCTCGCAGGCTGAGGACCCAGGAAGGAGAGGCCTGCTCGGGCTCCTTCCAGTTCTGGTAATCTAGGATTCTCGAGCCATAGACCTCTGCTCTAATTGAGGATGCCAGTGAGGAGGGAAGAACCACAGCATCACCAGCTCTCCCTGCTATCCCAGCATCCCTGCCGGCTTGCCCTGTTCCACAGGGGTTGCAACAGGATACTTTGATTCTGGCACAGAGTTATATAAGAACTGGGCCAGCCCATTCCCTGCCGTGGCCACTGTTGCCTTCCTCGGCCTTGGCCTCCTTGTTTTTGTGATCCTGGCAGATGTGAAGGTTGATCTGGGACCTGGGGTGGTGGCGGGGGAGCTGGTGACCTCACAGGGGAGGAGATCAAAGGAGGGTGAGCTCATCTGACCCAGGCTGCGCAGAGTCAGGGGCTGGGACAGCTGCGAGAGCAGAGGGAGGGCAGCGACGACTCCAGGCAGGGAGGACAGAGCCCCCAGAGCCTTGTTCCAGTTTCACGTGGCACCTGTTTCCCCTCATAGTCATTTCTGTGGTGGGCAGTTGGGGGGGTGGTGGTAGAATTCTTTGTTTTATTCTTTTTAATGGATTCCTCTTCCTGGACTTCTCTCCCACTCACTCAGCCTGTATAGGAATTTTTGGTTGTTCAACACACCCTCTTTCCCGTCACGCTGTACCTCATTCTCACATTCCACCCGGGGCCCAGGTTCGTGCAGCCCAGCTGCCCGGTTAACCTGGGTGAGATATGAAACTCCCCCAGCCCTGGGAGTGACCCGTCATCATCCCTGAGCTGCGGGTTCTCTCCCTGGTGAAACTGAGGTGATAACAGTTCTCATGGTATTTTCAATTAAAAATTCCTGAAATGTTTCCAGCATCAGCCAGCCAGAAAGGAGGGTGATAGAGAACAAATGGTGACAAGGAGAGAAGGAAAGTGTGGAGGGGAGGGGAGGGGCCTGGGAGGGGAGGGCTGGAGGAGGAGAGGATGGATCTGGAAGTCAAGGAGACGGCCACTGAGACCTGAAACCCAAAAGATGCCAAGGAAAGATGAAGGAAGGGCATATGGATGAAGCCGCTAAAGTAGAATGCGGAGGCCTCGGAGAGAAGGTGCAACCTGTGTGTGGAAATGTGAAACAGCAAAAGACAAAGTGCTCAGGCTCTGGGTCAAAAAAGTACAATAGGTCAGGCATGGTGGCTCACACCTGTAATCCCAGCACTTCGGGAGACTGAGGCGAGCAGATCACTAGGTCAAGAGATTGAGACCATCCTGGCTAATGCAGTGAAACCCCATCTCTACTAAAAGTACAAAAAGTAGCTGGGCATGGTGGCACAGGCCTGTAGTCCCAGCTACTCAGGAAGCTCAGGCAGGAAAACCGCTTAAACCCAGGAGGCGGAGCTTACAGTGAGCCAAGATCACGCTACTGCACTCAGCCTGGCGACAGAGCAAGTCTCCGTCTCAAAACAACAACAAAACAACAAAAAACCACAACAAAGTAAGCTGGTCCTTGTTTGGCATTCGTTAGACAATTTTAATATAGTGTCCTTAACTATTCATCCTATTCTTTATCATACTAACCAGAAGGCCCATCCCCAGAATGTGCCTGCGGTCATAGAGATCTAAACCTTTTAAGGAAGGGGAGGACTCAGTCTTCTGTTGGCTTTTGAGCAACGGTAGAGAACTAAGCCCAGCTCTGAACCCCAAGCCAGGTACTTGGCAAATTTATTTTGCTGAAACCGATGTGGTCACCATCCTGTTGGGGAGGGTGATCCATAGGCAAAGATAAACACAAGAGGGACGAGGAAGGGCCGTTATGCCACATTCCCAAACATGCCAGTTCAGAGAGCCTGCCGAGGAGAAAATGAGAACCAAACCTTTCACAAGCAAAGGAGCAGCCGTGAGTCCCATGGGCACCCACTTCCACACCAGGCTGTGCAGAGGAGGGGAGTTACTAAGATCAGTGGGGATTGCTGCCACCAGGAAGCTGCTTGTGGGATTCTCTGGAGGAATAGCCACATAAATAGTTTCCACCAAAGAGTATGGGACCTGACAGCTCCCCTTCACCTTGTATCTGATCCTCCTCCAGTGTCCCAGAGCCCAGGCAATGGCGCCACCCACTTGGCGCCATCCAGTTTGTGCAAGTCAGAAACCTACTCCTCCCAGCTGCCATGACGATTTATCACTGCTGAGCGATGGAAGAGGAAGCCACTTCCTCTCTCCAGGTCCTCTGCCATCACCCAGCTCAGGCATCGTCTCTTCTCACCTAGGTACAGCAGCAACCAGCTTGCTGTTGGCCTCTCTGTGCTTCCTACAATCCATTCTTCACTCAGAGCCGAGATGCTCTGAAAATGCAGATCAGATTGTGGCTTTCACTGCTTATAGCCTGCTGATGGCTTCTCATTACCCTTGAATGGAGTCCAGTGGATTGAGCAAGGATGAAAAAAGCCAACTGATTGATCTCCACAGTCTCTGGAGCCCTACCCTGCAATTCCCCCACTTACTCTGTGTGAGCCATCTGGTCATCTCTTTCTATCTTATGAACACAAAATTCCCTTCTGCTACATGGCCTTAGCACCTGTTACCTGTAACAGGTCCCTCCTTTCTGTGGCACAACGATCCTCCCTTAGAACCTGCCGAGGAAAGGGAAATATCAAAGGAAGGGGCCATATAGTCTGCTCAACTTCTGGGGTCCTCTGCTGGTCTGCAGTCTTCGCCCTCCATAATAATTGCACAATGTAACCCAAGGTGATTATACTGGGGAATCAGGGGTCCTCGGAAATCTAGTAGCTCCAATACCTCCTGACCACCATGTCTGCCTCCCACACACAGTTCACAGGCTGCGTGCAAATTAGTTGTAAGCCGTTGTTTTCCTGAAGGTTCAAGGGAACATCCCCAAACTGCACCCAATGGAAGAACAAAGAGTTCTAACTTACCAGGCTAACTTGCCCCTTGGGCAGAAGTGAGGGTCGGGCTGTAAGGTTTCACATTGGTCTTTGAGTGGATGGTCCCCACCCCCCAAACCCTTACGCCCTCCCCAAGCTTCTTTGTGATCACTTTGAGGCCCCTCTTTCAACTCCCAACATCCAAAGCCCAGCCCCCACTCCTCAGGACCCTCACTCGTTTAACCACAAACCAGAGCCCTGGTCCTGCCCACTGTGCCTCCCTAGACATTCAAAGATGTTAATGGTCTATTCCTCTGCTTCTTCCCTCTCAGAGGGGCAGTGGGCAGCTCTGCCTCACAGCCAGCAACTATGGTTGCTTCATCTGCAATTTTGTCTCTGTTCTCTGGGGGACACCTGTCACTAGTTTCCTCTTGGGTTACCTAGGGGAATGTGCCACTGTGAAAATTTAATCTTTTTCTGAGAACGCCATAGTCTAGTTCATGAAGAAAGCCTTTAAAAAATTTACATGACCCTGACCTTGTGAAGTAACTCTGGCCTTTCAATGCTGTATAAAATATGCTGTATATATGGCATACAATGTATATATATTTTCCTACTTTGTGACCATGTTCATTATAAACAGCCCCTCGCCTCGACTCCCATCCCCACATTCGCGGAAACTCCATCTGTCTGACTTGTTCAGGATGGAAGGCACTGCCTCTCCATATAGTTCTTCTCTGATGCCTCTTATTTCTCCCTATAAAGTGAGAGAGGGTTCATGTTCATGTCAATTCTTCTCTCCATGGGCATGCTTTTCCTTCAGACTGGAACATTCCTTCTTCCCCAGACTCTAACTGAATGCCTCTTGTCTTTCAGCTCTCAGCTCAAACTTCATCAGGGAGTTCTCCCTTCTTTCTCTTTGTTTCCTTACTTACTGTGTACCAGACCCTGAGCCAGATGTTGGGGATTAAACATGAGTCAAAACAAACATGTCCCTGTCCTTATGGAGCTTACATCTGGGGTAGGGGAAGCAGACAATAAAGTTGGTAAACATAAGAATGCAGCTGTGATAAGCTCCAAATATGCAAGGTACATGTGCGATAAAGAACCATAACTGGAGGAACTGGACCTAGTCAGGGAGGTCTGAGAAAGTTGCTTTAGGCAACCAGGGACACATACGAGCATCCCAAGCACGGGAACAGCCCATGGAAGGGTCACAAAACATGTATTCGAGCTGGAAAGAGGGCTGGGGTGGCTGGAGCAGAGCAAGCACCAGCTGTGTTCAGAATGAGTTGCAGAGAGAGGAAAGGGCAGAATACCCAGGATTTTGTAGATATCCTCTAGAATTTTGCTTTGATTCCAAAAGTAAAGAGAAGACATGGAGGTTTTAAGTGTGGGATGGGGATGAGGACGTCAAAGGGCAGGGGAGCAGAGGGTGAGGGGTAAAGGGCGACATAGCCGGCTTTTCTTTTCAGAATATCACTGCACTGCATTGTGTACGGTGGAGTGCAAAGTGGGTGGCAGCCAACCTCATAGCGGGTACTACAGTGGTGCATTCAAGACGTGCTAGTGGAGATAGTGGCAGTGAACATGAAGAGAGGTGCAAAATTCCAAAGATACCTGGGAGCAAAGCTAAGGGGATCTGATGAAGGCTGGCAAAAAGGAATGAGCAGATGTGAGGATTCTCTGGTCATTGGCTTCGACTTTGGATGAGGGGGAGGGGGCAGTGCTCTTCTCTGAGATGGGTAGGACTGAAATAAGCCCTGATTTGGAAGGACAGATCCTGAGTTCTATTATGCCTTCCCTCTTATCTAGGCCAGAACTCCCTGTATGAACCGTCACAGCATACAGCACTGTTGGTAATTAATCATTATCTGAGTAGTTCTGCATTTATTATGTGAATTTCCTGAATGATTATTAGGTCCATGAGGGTGGGGCTTGAATTTCTCTTGTTCACCAGGAAATCCACAAGGCCTGATTTGTTGGCATGCAGCGTATCTTTGTTGAATAAATTAGTGACCATCTGCCTTGCTCCTTCTACCCATGGGAAATCACCATTTGAAACATTCACAATTTCTGCAACCTCCATGCATCCCAAACAGAATTTGTTACTAACTGCACATGCTGGAGTTGAAAAGCACTGGGCTTGGAGTCAAAAGACCTGGGTTGAAGTCCCACTAGTTATGTGCTGTGCTAGCAAAAGGTCTACAGATGAGTCAGAAATACCCAGAAATATGTTCCTTCATTGATAGAGTGACCTGAAAGCCAGGCCAGTCAGAATACAAGCCACAGCAAACTGAGCCAAAGCAGTCATCCTTCTGAAGGTGTTATCTCCAGCATGCCCTGCAATGGCTTATTTCACTTTGTTTAATTTTATTTCATTCTGTTGTTGTTATTTTTATGTGATGGGATCCTGGAGGGACCTCAGAACACATCAGGGGTCTCCAAAAAAGGACCAAGTTTCCCTCTAACAGTAGGGCTGCCCCAAGATGAATTTCTCTAGGAGATGTTTGTGTAAGAGACATTTGCCTCTCATCATTATTTCTTGGGAAAGAAGTCAGAGCCAGAGGGGTCAGCATATGAGCTCTGAGTCACAGGGTGTAGGGGAGGAGCAACTAACCCAGACTCAGGAGTCCTGGTTCTACTCCCAACCTGCCATGTGGCGATGGACAAACAACCACCTCCTACCCGTGCCTGGGTTTCTGCATGGAGAGAATGTTAATAAAAGTAGTGTGCTAATCTAATGCCTATTTCCAAGGCGAAAGTGGGCATTGGTGGGGTTGAGGGTAGTTGTTGCCGAGGCAGAAGGGGTGATAGTTTACAAGGCCAAAGTCAAGAAGGACCAAAGCCGGTGAAATGAGGCTGTTGACCTGTCCAGGAGGCCCTATGAGGAACAGGTTCAAACCTCCAGCTGCTCAATCCCCTGGGATCATTTCTGTGGCCCCCTCATTATTTCCTATCATAATGCTCTGCTTTTAAAAATAACCCATAAAAACCACACAATTTTAAGTTAAATATTCATGTAATTAAATTTTAATGTATCTCTGCTGCTATTCTATAAGCTTTATGAAATACACACTCTGCAAATAGACCTTAGCACAGTGCTCACCAGGCACAGATTAAATGGAGATCTGTTGAATGACTTAACGCATAGATGGATGCGTGGAGGCCATGGTTCCCAAGCTTCAACATTCCCTTCAAATGGCTCATCTGCCTTCTATGTGTTAATGACCTTGCTCCCTCTTTCCCAGCAACTAACCCCTAGCCCCTCTCCAAGCAGAACCCAAACCACTTTCTCTGTTCCCAAGAGAAAAACATGGATCTTTTCTGTTTGCTCGTCTGACAGGACATTGGGACTGTTCATGGATTACATGGCTGCTGTCCTGAGAGTCTTTACCTTTATGATAGAAGAGTTAGAAATTAGGCCAGTCCCGAAATTACTCGAGGCCATTAGCCACCACTGAATTTCTAGAGTAAGTTTGCTGAGACCTCCAATACCACTGTGGTTCTGACAATGAGAGCAGCTTGATTGTTTTGTTCTTGTTTTGTTAGCCTGTGTACCTTCCAAACAGTATCATTCATCCTCCCAACTACCCTGCGGTGTAGATGCTGTTCTTATCTCTATTTCCCATGCGAGGGTACTGAGGCACAGAGGGGCAATTGCCCAAGGTCACACAAACAGCAATGGGCTGAGCTGGCTTTGGATTCAGGCAGCCTAAGTACAGAGACCATGCCTATAACCATTACGATCAATTTCCTCTTGTCCTAAAAGTGTGTTCCTTTTGGTTAAGTTCTGCTCCAGCTGTGAGATCTCTATTCTAGGGTTCATATTGGGTCTCGAAGTAATGCCCAATTGCAAAGTGGGCGGGTGTGGAGGGGGCTGCTGTGTCCCGGGGAGAAGAAATATTTTGACTTTTGAGTGTAAATGGTGCATAGATGTTCTGCAGATTGTCCTCCAGGGGCTGCAGGCTGTGCTTTCAGGAAACACTCAAGTGTCCACTCTGGACAGGATCAGCTCAGGGAGGAGGGGCAGGTGCCCAGCTCCTGCCTGCCAGATTTGGGCAAGCAGCCCAGGACAGAGGCAACTCCCACACCTTCACTTCCGCGATGCAGGCCTGGTGTGGAAGCTGTGATTCAGCAGAGGCAAGCTCTTCCTCAACATGGCATTTATTTCTGCTTTAAACAATGAGGATGTAAAAGAGAATTTGGAAATTAAATCCAAAAGTATGCCAGTGGACAACAGCATATAGAGGACTGATAAGTATTTCATAAAACTCCATTTTCAAGTAACAGAAACACTCTCAATTAGTGATTTTAACCCTTTTTAAAAAATTACTTGGATTAAAATAAACTTTTAAGCAAACCTGGAACCAATATGCTGTTGTTTCTCCCATTTGTATCAGTCTTACAGCTGTTGCTTTGCTAGGATTAATTTGCCTCTGAGGGGTTTCAACACTATCCTCCCTGGTGTATTTTCAGAGCCCATAATGTCATGTAATCGGGACCGTGTTATTTTTGTCTGAATCTCTGGGAGTGATGTAAGAGGAAAAAGGAAACTAGCTAACTCCCAACCATTTGACCAAAGGTTAAATTAGTCTTGGCCTTTCCCCAGCTGGACAGAATGCTGCTCAAACATTTATTCCATCCAGCCAGGCAGAGTGGAAGCCCTCTTCCTTTCTTCTTTACTTGTTTTCCCTGAGATATGTATTCCTATGATGCTCCCAAATACCGTGCCCATCCTCTTGCCCTCCTCCCTGTGCCCCACCACCTTCACATTGTTCATTATAGGGCATCAGCACTGGAGAGAAGTGTGTAGAAAAGTCTCAGGAGGTAGAAGCAGATCCTGATGTGGGAACTGGAAATATGTTTTTCTTGAGAAAGTCTTCCAGCCAGTGAGTAGCTTCTTGGAGGACACACTGCTTGGCTCCTTGCCTTTGTTACCAATGCAGATACCCAGCATTGCCAGGATCTCAAAACCACCCTGATACTTCCGATTGTAATTTCTACTTGAAACTGCCAGGAAATGCAAGCCAAAAACTCCACCCAAGCCCAGTAGCGGGTGTCCTTGTAAGACACATAGCCATGTCAACATTTCACCCTATCAGACTTACACTTGGTCCAAGTATAGGAGGTTCCATTGGGACTGGGAGTGGATCTTTAAAAATTAACATATCTCTCCATTGACACTGTCTACCTATCTTTGTTGTGTTTTTTTTTTTGTTTGAGATGGAGTCTCACTTAGTTGCCCAGGCTGGAGTGCAGTGGCATGGTCTTGGCCCACTGCAACCTCTGCTTCCTGGGTTCAAGCAATTCTCCTGCCTTAGCCTCCCAAGTAGCTGGGACTACAGGTATGTGCCACCACACCTGGCTCATTTTTTGTATTTTTAGTCAAGACAGGTTTCACCATGTTAGCCAAGGATCGTCTCGATCTCCTGACGTTGTGATCCACCCACTTCGGCCTCTCAATGTGCTGGGATTACAGGCGTGAGCCACTGTGCCCGGGCTACTTTGTATTTTAAATAACTTCAGGGCATAAGTTGTGGCTATTGAATGACACACCAGGCCAGTGAAATATTCCTGCTTCATTTGTGGCATTTTTTTTTTTCTTTTGTCAGCAGGCAGAAATCCGTTCAGTGGCCTGTAAGGCAAACTACAGCTTTCTGAAAAAAGTGTCTCCGCTCCCAGGAGCAAGGAACACTGTGATACAGTAGAATGAGCTGGGACTTTGGAGCTAGAAGACCTATAAAAGCAATGGCTAACATTTATAGAGACTTCATCAAGTCTATGCGAAGCACTTTGTATGCATGATTTCTTTCAGCATGTGCAATGATCCCAGGAGGCAGATACTTTTATTGTCCTCATTTTCAGAGAAGGAAATTGACTCTTCAAGTGTCTGGGTAACAGCCTAAGGTCCTAGAAGAAGAGGGAGGAAACCAGTCTGGGATTATTGGGACAGCAAGTATATGGGTATATGGGCTACTCGACACTGCTTGCCTGAGAGTGTGCTATGAACCCAGCCTCAGTTCCTTCTTCCCTGAAAATGGGTATAATAAAATTTGCCTTTCCTACAGATAAGTTGGAAAGTGAAGCACAGATGTAAAAAAAAAAAAAAAAAAAAAAAAAAAAAACTGTGGACACTGTGAAGCAATACACAAGTGTTTCTGTTATTCTTACGACTGAGAAATGCTATACAACAGGGACCCACCTCCTGCCTCCGAGCTTCTGTTTATGGCCTCAGTTCTTGCAGTTCATGGGGTAATGGTGATGGGGGTGCACCTAAATGGCAGTGGTGACATTTCAAGTCTCAATGGATAAAGTGTAAAAAGAAGTAGCAACAAGAGAACAGGGAAAGGATCTGAGGAAATAAGGGCATATGGTGGCAAGGAGAAAGAAGGAGAAACAGGATGCTGAAATAGCAATTCTTGGGTCAGAATTTTTCCTATTAACCTCCTAGCTTGATGTTCGGATACCTTTATCCACTCAAATTCATTCTTTCAAATGCATTCTGCAAGTAGTTCTCTCTTTTCCCTCTGCTGCTGTCTTGGTTCAGGTGCACATCACCATTCACTCGGGCTTTGTCATAGATGTCTTTGTCAAAGAGGCCTCCAGTCTCATCTTTTTCCAGCTCATCCTCCATCCTGTCATCAGAAATCTTATTCCCCAAAGACTACCCTACCCCTTGAAGAGGAACATTTAATTTCTGAGCATGAGTAACTACCTTTCATGGCCTGGACTCTGCTAAGATTTACAACTGTAGATGAATTACTTCTCACATTTCTGTATTTCAGCCACACTGAACCACTGGCCATTCTCCACTTAGGGCATTTTCTCTCTCATCTCTGTGCTTTTCATATTTGGGGGGTGGAGAGGATGTCCTTCCCTTTCTTACCTAGTGAACTCCTATGCGTCCCACAATAGTCCAACTCACAAATCATCCATCCTCATATATTCTGTACTGTAGGAGTGTACTGTATTTGAATTCTCCAGTAATGTTATAATTATCTGTCATTTTCCCTCAGGGTTCTTAGATGTGTGTTAGTCATCTATAAATCTCTAGTATTAGTGTCTAGTGCATAGAAGTCACTTGATGGGGGTTGTCTGAAAGAATGAATGAATCTCTAAATTTGGAATTGGGCTGTATACAAGATGGCTCTTCTTCTTTTCTTTATTCAGTTCACTGGCTGTGTCTTCCTGCAATTTTTCATGGTTTTCCAACAACCACAGAAACCATATTCTTCACTTCATGATGTGATGTGGCTATTTCTGATTCTTCCTGAGCTGAGGAACTGTGTGGCATGCAAAATATCTTAAAACAAGCAAACAATGTTTTTATTTTATTTTTTTTAGTTGAAGTTTTTATTCAAACAAACACTTTTACTGAACCCTTAAGAACCTTGGAACAGATTTTGGTTCAGCACAAGGGTCGAACAAAATCTCTGCCAGCACATTAATCCAGGGGAATGGGCCTCCACACCCCCCTTACTCTGTTCTTCTCATTGGCTTAACAAAAATAATTGGAAAGTTGTTGACCACACCCTGTTATGCAAAGGAGCAAGACTTGGAGTTTTTCTTTCCATCAAAAAGAAACAATATAAATTGTGTGCACAGGCATGTGTCCATTGTTTTTTCAAGAAAACCTACTCCAGTTCAGTGGGTTAACCACAGCTATTCTGGAGATATACTGTATTAGGTGTAGAGACCACAAATGTTGTAGACATGTTAATTGTTCCAGTTAACCAATATTCATTTATATATATATATATAAATATATATATATATTTATTCTGATTTTCCCTGTTACCCAACATATATAATAACTAAAAAATATAAACATATTTAACTTAGTTTTTTACTAGTCTGATTACAAATGAAGATTAAATCGTATGTGGTTAAAAGTAACAGAAATATCTTCAGCCAAGTTAAAATTAATAACTTCCACAGAAAGTCTCTTCTTAGAAATATTTATTAGGCTCATCTAGAGTTCTAGATGAAACCGATATATTTTCTGGGAAGTTACTATACCTAAAACAGTTAGCTGGTCGGTGGTTCCCAAATACAAACCCAAGGAACAGTGTAGGGCAATCAGCTTATAGATTTTCGAAAGTGCTACCAGACCCCAGCCCAGATACATACTCTGATTTAGTGTCTCTGGGAAGAGACTGGAAATCTGCATTTTTGCAAAGTCCCAAGTGGTTCTGATATACAGATGGATTTGAGGTCCACCTCCATCTTATCCATCATCTTGCACTGGTATAACTTAGGGTAGCACATTCGTAATTCCTTAAGTGGCACCTCTGTCCAGGGACCTAAAATGTGTGTGGTAATGCCTTGCCTGCTGGTGTTCTATGGTGAAAGCCACAGGCTACATGAAAATGTGTTTACCCATCAGAGAGCTAGAGTTTGGCTTTTGTGGGCACTCAACAGCCTCTTCACATGTAAGTAATTTGTCACAGATTACTCTGGAGTTATTATCTTGTGCAAGAGAAGTGGAATGGCCTAAGTGAAACCACTCCTCATCAAGCTCTGCTCTCACGAATCCTGAAGCTTTCCTCAGATTAGGGTGGGGAGTACCGAGACTTTCAAGCTAGAGTGTCCTCTTCATCTGGTGCAGAACTTGCCCGATGCATCTCAATCGAAGGCCCCTTTCCATAAGGTCAGCAGAAACTGGATACCTCAGCCTGTTCTCTGAGCTGTAGGTTGGAGGCCTGGCTGATGGATAAAGTCACTCACAGGGGAGAAATCTCCTTGAGGTGAATGTGGTACAGTTACCTTAGGACATCCAGTGATGGCTGTACTCTTTTATTTTGAAAGCTGGATCCAGCAGAAATGTATCCAGTTATGGGGAGATGGCTCCTGTCCAAGGCAGCAGGTGATTCCACTGGACAGCAAATTGCTTTCTTTAATATGAATCATTAAGCATTTTGGACGTCATTATCATCAGTTTTATACTAAATTTTAAGATATATTTTAAATATTTAAATTCTTTCATCCTCAGAAATGGGAAAAAGAGTTATTATTATTATACTTTAACTTCTGGGATACATGTGCAGAACGTGCGGGTTTGTTACATAGGTATACACATGCCATGGTGGTTTGCTGCACCCATCAACCCGTCATCTACAGGCCCTGGTATGTGATGTTCCCCTCCCTGTGTCCATGTGTTCTCATTGTTCAACTCCCACTTAGGAGTGAGAACATGAGGTGTTTGGTTTTCTGTTCTTGTGTTAGTTTGCTGAGAATAATGGTTTCCAGCTTCATCCATGTGCCTGCAAACGACATGAACTCATCCTTTTTTGTGGCTGCATAGTATTCCATGGTGTATATGTGCCACATTTTCTTTATCCAGTCTATCATTGATGGGCATTTGGGTTGGTTCCAAGTCTTTGATATTGTGAAAAGTGCTGCAATAAACATACATGTGTATGTGTCTTTATAGTGGAATGATTTATTATCCTTTGGGTATATATCCAGTAATAGGATTACTGGATCAAATGGTATTTCTGGTTCTAGGTCCTTGAGAAATCACCACACTGTCTTCCACAATGGTTGAACTAATTTACACTCCCGCCAACACTGTAAAAGCATTCCTGTTTCTCCACATCTTCTCCAGCATCTGTTGCTTCCTGACTTTTTAATGATCACCATTCTAACTGGCATTAATGGTATCTCATTGTGGTTTTGATTTGCATTTCACTAATGACCAGTGATGCTGAACCCTTTTTTTCATGTTTATTGGCTGCAAAAATGTCTTTTTTTGAGAACTGTCTGTTCATATCCTTCACCCACTTTTTGATGGGGTTGTTTTTTTCTTACAAATTTGTTTAAGTTCTTTGTAGATTTTGGATATCAGCCCTTTGTCAGATGGATAGATTGCAAAAATTTTCTCCCATTCTGTAGGTTGCCTATTCACTCTGATGATAGTTTCTTTTGCTGTGCAGAAGTGCTTTAGTTTAATTAGATCCCATTTGTCAATTTTGGCTTTTGTTGCCATTGCTTTTGGTGTTTTAGTCATGAAGTCTTTGCCCATGTCTATGTCCTGAATGGTATTGTCTAGGTTTTGTTTTAGGGTTTTTATGGTTTTAGGTCTTACATTTAAGTCTTTAATCCATCTTGAGTTAATTTTTGTATAAGGCATAAGGAAGGGGTCCAGTTTCAGTTTTCTGGATATGGCTAGCCAGTTTTCCCAACATCATTTATTAAATAGGGAATCCTTTCCCCATTTCTTGTTTTTGTCAGGTCTGTCAAAGATCAGATGATTGTAGAAGTGTGGTGTTATTTCTGAGCCTCTGTTCTGTTCCATTGGTCTATATATCTGTTTTGGTAGCAGTACCATGCCGTTTTTGTTACTGTAGCCTTGTAGTATAGTTTGAAGTCAGGTAGCGTGATGCCTCCAGCTTTGTTCTTTTTGCTTAGGGTTGTCTTGGCTTTGCAGGCCCTTTTTTGGTTCCATATGAAATTTAAAATAGTTTTTTCTAATTCTGTGAAGAAAATCAATGGTAGCTTGATGGAGATAGCATTAAATTTGTAAATTACTTTGGGCAGTATGGCCATTTTCACAATATTTATTCTTCCTACCTGTGAGCATAGAATGTTTTTCCGTTGGTTTGTGTCCTCTCTCATTTCCTTGAGCAGTGGCTCATAGTTCTCCTTGAAGAGGTCCTTCTCATCCCTTGTAAGTTGGGTTCCAGGTATTTTTTTTGTAGCAATCATGAAGGTGAGTTCACTCATGACTTAGCTCTCTGTTTGTCTATTATTGGTGTATAGGAATGCTTATGATTTTTGCACAATGATTTTTGTATCCTGAGACTTTGCTGAAGTTGCTTATCAGCTTAAGGAGATTTTGGGCTGAGATGATGGGGTTTTCTAAATATACAATCATGTCATCTGCAAACAGAGACAATTTGACTTCCTCTCTTTCTATTTGAATACCATTTATTTATTTCTGTTGCCTGATTGACCTGACCAGAACTTCCAGTACTATGTTGAATAGGAGTGGTGAGAGAGGGCCATGACAACAATATGTGGTTTCTCCAACAGCCCCACAAAACATTCATTTCATGAACACGCGTGAATTTTCTTGTTGGTGGCATTCGCTGCTTATGAGGACAAATTTATCCAGGTTATTTCTTATGGTAGAGATTAAAAAATTTTTTTTTAGCATACAAAAATGTATTTCTGACATCTGACCTCATCAATAAAGAGTTTCAAAGTTAGAGGAGAGATGTGGAACGTTAGTCCTGTATACTGGTGAGTGTGCTTACCATTGCTACGGACCCTCAGATGTTGTGAAAGGAAGATAGGCCACGAGCACTCTCCCAGCTACATTTAAAAGATGATAGGTCTGTACCACAATAGCAAAAATGCTCAGATACTGTTGTGAAAATTTGATTACCCAAACACTGCCAGGAGGCACTGGGGAGTCTGAAAGATGGCCGAGCTGGGAGACCAGGCTCCACCCATCACCTTCCTGGCAACTTCCTGAGCAGGGTGCTTCTGGGTGGGCTGCACTAGCAAAGCACACAGACCATTTGCATGTCTTTGTTTTGTTTGCGTTTTGCACTTCACCACTTGCAGCTGCAGCCAAAAGTAGACGTTTATTAAAACATTCTCCAGCCAGGACAGTCCTCCTCCTCAGGTTCCCTTTTCCCACATGACCCACTTCCCAGGCCAAGGTATTTTTTTCGGGGTAAGCTCAAGGAGGAACTTTGTCTTCAAGACATGGGACTTTCCACTCGGAATCTTCTCCTTTGGTTTTGGAGCCCCTTCTTCTCATTTATATCTAGTAGCTTATGCCTGTTTGGGCACTCCTATCAACTGTAACCAACCCCCCTTGATTTGCCTGGGTAGAGAGAGTTAAGGGCTTGCCTCTAATTCACATAAACTTGCAGATGGGCATGGGTCTGATGGGAGGGAGTGTGATAAACCACCACATTTATACAGATACACGCTCAGCGTTTGAGAGCTGAGCATTTTTGTTTCCAAAGACCTCTTTCTAGGGGGAATGAGCCCTGACTCCCATGGAGAGGAGTATTTTTCTTTAATATTTCTATGTCATCTCCAACTACTTCTGGACCTATCTACAGATGGGCACCCCATGAAGGGGGCCCCTCACATAGCTCTCTCTCTGTTTGGATGAGTTTGTGAAACTCTTCTTAAAAGGAAATGTAGCTGTATTTATCAAGTTATATTTATTTGCCACCCAAAACTAGTATACAATTATAAAAGTTGGAAATTATAATCAGTTTCATCATGATACTTTTCATCTTTAGTATATTTTGAATGAAAACATTTTTACATAGGAAGAGTAACTGTTTTTTCTGAAACAAACATCAGGATTCATGTTAAGTCAATAAGGTAAAGTGATTGAAAGTAGTTCTGTTACAGAATATCTGAGATGTGTGTGGTTTCCATGCATATATATATGCTCATAAAACATGTTTGAACCTGCTTATATCCCAGTTCTGCAAAAAAAAAAAAAAACCAAAACCAAAAACAATAGTTCACACTTTTAAAATTTGCTTATTTTTTTGAATTTTAGAGTTGCTACTTAAAAATTAGTAGAAAGCTAAATCTTCTCTAAAACTTTTGGGCAAACTACTTAAACTCTTTTAGTCTCAGTTTATTTCTCTGTAGCTTGGGAATAATGATGAATCCTGCCTCATCAAGTTTTAGGGACCAAATGAGATAATATGTGAAAATGCTTTGAAATACAAATGTTAGTTGTTAGTGATGTATTTCCTTGGATCATTGATTGCAAATAAGACAGTCACCATGACCAGAACTGATTTTTCCCTCTGCCCTCAAGCAAAATATTCAGGCCATGAGTAAGGCTTTTATTGCAGTTGCACTTCTCCTAAGGAAGTCTGGTGAGATGTGTGTAAGGAAAGAACTGTTAACGTTTTTATAGAAATGAAGCCTCGTCTGGATGTTTTCATGCCTTGGAAAGCTTGATTTTTACTACTATAGCATTAAGACTTGGGAAACGGAATTGGGACTTGGAGTCTAAAGCTTACTAACTGTGTCCCTTGGACAAATCATTGAATCTCTGACCTTAGTTTCCTTAACAGTAGAATGACACTGGGTTTAGTGTGAACCTTTCCAACTCCAGTATGGGATGGTTTTTGCTGCTCTATGGGAGGAAGGAGGGTGATGATAGTAAAACCTACATTACTGAGGCACTAAGTTGTATACTTGTATTGACTCTTCACAACTACTCCCCTTGGCTAGTACTACTATTACATTCCTTTTAAGGACAAGGAGACTAAAGTAAAGAGAGGTTAGATGACTTGGGCAAGCTCATGCAGCGAATAAGTGGTGGAGCCATGGTATTCACACCCAGGGTGTCTGAGTTTACAGCTGGAACCTTTAATCACACAGCATGTTCAGATAAATTATAATATATTCTTTATCACTTAACTTACCCATTTAAACTAATCTGGGAATACAGTCTTAAGAGAAATTGAAGTTTTCTGGATAAACCTAACATGATATCTATTTGGTATGAATCCTTCCAAATCTTTATATAGTTGCAATAACACATGAACTTCATAAACATATCTCATATGTTTGCTGCATTTTTTTTTTAAAGTTTTATTTTTGGTTCAGGAGTACATGTGGCGGTTTATTCCAGAGGTGTGAATGCATGTCATGGGGGATTGTTGCACAGATTATTTCATCACCCATGTGTGAAGCCCAGTACCCAATAGTTATGGCTTCTGCTCCTCTCCCTCCTCCCATCCTCCACCCTCTAGTGGACCCCAGTGTCTGTTGTTTCATTCTTTGTGTTCCTAAGTTCTCATCATTTAACTCCCACTTATAAGTGAGAACATTTGGTATTTGATTTTCTGTTCCTGTGTTAGTTTGCTGAGGATAATAACCTTGAGCTCCATCCATGTTCCCACAAAAGACATTATCTCATTCTTTTTTGTGCTTGTATGGCATTCCATGGTGTTTCTTTATCTCATCTGTCCTTGATGGGCATTTCATTCCATGTCTTTGCTATTGTGAATAGCACCACAATGAACATTCACATGCGTGTGTCTTTATGGTAGAATAATTTATATTTTTCTGAGTATAAACCCAGTAATAGGATGGCAGGGTTGAATGGTTTTAACTCTTTGAGGAATTTAACATGTTTTTAACTCTTCGAGCATTTAACTCAGGGTTGAATGCTTTTAACTCTTTGAGGAATCACCACACTGCTTTCCACAATGCTTGAACTAATTTACATTCCCACCAACAGTGTGTAAGTGTTCCCTTCCTCTGCAACCTTGCTAGCATCTGTTATTTTTTTGACTTTTTAATAATAGTCATTCTGACTGGTGTGAAATGGTATTTCATTGTGGTATCTCCAGAATAAAGCTGGAGGCATCACATTACCTGACTTAAAACTGTAATTGATTTGCATTTCTCTAATGATCAGTGATACTGAGCTTTTTTCCTATGTGTTGGCTGCATGCATGTTTTCCTTTGAAAAGTGTTCATCCTTTTTGCTTCCTTTTATGAGGATGTTTGCTTTTTACTTGTACATTTGTTTAAGTTCCTTATAGATGCTGGATATTAGACCTTTGTCAGAGGCATAGTTTGTAAATATTTTCTTCCATTTTGTAGGTTGTCTGTTTACTCTGTTGATAGTTTCTTTTTCTATACAGAAGCTCTTAAATAATTTTTGTCAATTTTTGCTTTTGTTGTGATTGCTTTTAGTGTCTTTGTCATGAAATCTTTGCCCATTCCTGTGTCCAAGATGGTATTCCCTAGGTTGTTGCCAGGGTTTTTATAGTTTTGGGTTTTACACTTAAGTCTTTAATCTATCTTGAATTGATTTTTATATATGATATAAGGAAACTTCAATCTTCTGCATACAGCTAGCCAGTTATCCCAGCACCATTTATTGAATTAGGGAGTCTTTTCCCCATTGCTTGTTTTTGTCAGCTTTGTCAAAGATCAGATGGTTGTAGGTATGTGGCCTTATTTTTGGGCTCTCTATTCTGTTCCATTGGTCTGTTTGCTTGTTTCTTTTTTTTTTTTTTTTTTAACCAGTGCCATGCTGTTTTGGTTACTATAGCCCTGTATTATAGTTTTAAGTTGGGTAATGTGATGCCTCCACCTTTGCTCTTTTTGCCTAGCATTGCCTTGGCTATTTGGGCTCTTTTTTGGTTCCATATGAATTTTAAAATAGCTTTTTCTGGTTCTGTGAAGAATGTCAATGGTAGTTTGATGGGAATAACATTGAATTTGTGGATTGCTTTGGGCAGTATGGCCATTTTAATAATATTGATTATTCCTATCCATGAGCATGGGATGTTTTCCATTTGTTTGTGTCTTCTCTGATTTCTTTGAGCAATGTTTTTCAATTCTTATTGTAGAGATCTTTCACATCCCTGGTTAGCTGTATGCCTAAGTATTTTATTATTTTTTGTGGCAATTGTGAATGAGATTGCCTTCCTGATTTGGCTCTTGGCTTGGCTGTTATTGGTGTACAGGAATGTTAGTGATTTTTGTACACTGATTTTGTATCCTGAAACTTTGCTGAAGTTGTTTATCAGCTGAAAGATCTTACTTATCAGCCAAAACTGTTTATCAGCCAAAGGCCAAGACTATGGGGTCTTCTAGATATAGAATCACGTTGTCTGCAAGCAGATAGTTTGATTTCCTGTCTTCCTATTAGGATACCCTTTATTTCTTTCTCTTGCCTGCTTGCTCTGGCTAGGACTTCCAATACGATGTTGAATAGGAGTAGATTGAGAGAGGGCATCCTGTCTTGTGCCGGTGTTCAAGGGAAATGCTTCCAGGTTTTGCCCATTCAGTATGATAATGGCTGTGAGTTTGACATAGATGGTTCTTAATATTTTGACATATGTTCCTTCAGTGTCTGGTTTATTGAGAGTTTTTAATACGAAGACGTGTTGAATTTTATCAAAAGCCTTTTCTGCATCTGTTGAGATAATCATGTGGTTTTTGCCTTCAGTTCTGTTTATGTGATGAATTACATTTATTGATTTGCATATGTTAAAACAACCTTGCATCCCAGGGACAAAGCCTACTTGATCATGGTTGCTTAGCTTTTTGATGTGCTGCTGGATTCAGGTTGTAAGTATTTTGTTGAGGATTTTATGTAGATGTTCATCAAGGATATTGGCCTGAAGTTTCCTTTGTTTGTTTGTTTCTGTTGTGTCTTTGCCGGGTTTTGGTATCAGCATGATGCTGGTTTCATATAATGAATTATGGAAGAGTCCCTCCTCCTCAACTTTTTGGAATAGTTTCAGTAGGAATGACACAAGCTCTTCTTTGTACATCTGGTAGAATTCATTTCTGAATCCATCACGTCCTGAGCTTTTTTTGGTTCGTAGGCTGTGTATTACTGATTGAATTTCAAAGCTCATTATTGGTCTGTTCAGGGAACCAATTTCTTCCTGGTTCTCCTTCAGTCTTGGGAAGTCATATGTGTTCAGGAATTTGTCCATCTCTTCTAGGTTTTCTAGTTTGTGCACAGAGGTGGTCATAATAGTTTCTGATGGTTATTTTTATTTCTGTGGGATCAGTGGTACCATTTCCTTCATCATTTCTAATTGTGTTTATTTTGCTCTCTCTTTTCTTCTTTATTAATCTGCTAGCAGTCTGTATTCATCTGTTCTAACACTGTTATAAAGAAATACCTGAGACTGAGTAATTTATTTTAAAAAGAGGTTTCATTGGCTCATGGTTTTGCAGGCTGTACAGGAAGCACTGCTGGGGAGATTCAGGCAACTTACAGTCATGGCAGATGTTAAAGGGGAAGCAGGCACGTCTTACATGGCCAGAGCAGGAGGAAGGGAGTGAAGGGAGAGCTGCAATACACTTTTAAACAACCAGATATTGTGAGAACCCTCTCAGTATCATGAAAACAACAAGGGGGAAATCTGCCCCCATGATCCAATAACCTCCCACCAGACCTCTCCTCCAACACTGGGGATTATTATTCTATGTGAGATTTGAGCAAGGACATAAATCTAAACTATATCATGGTGTATCTATCTTATTACTTTTTTCAAAGAACTGACTCCCGGATTTATTGGTCACTTGAATTTTTTTTTTTTTTTTTTTGCATTTGATTTCCTTTAATTCAGCTCTGGTTTTGGTTATTTCTTGTCTTCTGCTAGCTTTGGAGCTGATTGCTCTTGCTTCTCAAATTCTTTCAGTTGTAATGTTAAGTTGTTAATCTGGGATCTTTCTAACTTTTTGATGTGGGCATTTAGTGTGATGAATTTCCCTTTTAACACTGACTTAGTAGTTTCCCAAAGATTCTGATATGTTGTATCTTTGTTCTCATTAGTTTCAAAGAACTTCTAGATTTCTGACTGAATTTCATTATTTATCTAAAAGTCATTCAAGAACATGTTGTTTAATTTCCATGTAATTACATGATTTTGAGTGATTTTCTAAATCTTGACTTCTATTTTCTATTGCACCATGGTCCAGGAGTGTGTTTGGTATAATTTCAGGTTTTTTGCATTTGCTGAGAGTTGTTTCATGTCCAACTATGTGGTCAATTTTAGAGTATGTGCCATGTGGCAATGAGAAGAATGTATACTCTGTTGTTGTGGGGTGGAGAGTTCTGTAGATGTCTATCAGATCCATTTGGTCCAATGTTGAATTCAGGTATTGAATATCTTTGTTCATTTTATGCCTTGATGATCTGTCTAATGATCTCCTGAATGACCTGTCACTTATCTGTCAGAGGAATACTGAAGTCTCCCACTATTATTTTGTGAAAGTCTGTGTCTCTTTGTAGGTCTCTAAGAACTTGCTTTATAAATCTGGGTGTTCCTGTATTAGGTGCATGAATATTTAGGATAGTTGGGTCATCTTGTTGAATCTTTACTATTATGTAATGTCCTTCTTTGTCGTTTTTGATCTTTTTGGTTTAAAGTCAGTTTTGTCTGCAATTGGGATTGCAACCAGTGCTTTTTATGTTTTCCATTTCCTTAGTAGATTTTCTTCCATCCTTTATTTTGAGCCTTTGGATGTCATTACATGTAAGATGGATTTCTTGAAGACAGCATACCATTGGGTGCTGCTTTTTTATCCAGTTTGCCACTCTGTGCCTTTTAGGTGGGGTATTTAGTCTGTTTATATTCAAGGTTAATATTAGTATGTGTGGGTTCGGCCCTGTCATTGTGTTGTTAGTTGGTATTCTGCTGGCTTTTTTGTGTAGTTGCTTTATAGTGTCTGTGTACTTAAGTTTAAGTGTGTTTTTGTATTAGCTGGCAGTAGTCTTTCCTTTCTATGCTTTGTACTTTCAGTATCTTTTGTAAGTTAGGTCTGGTGGTAATAAACTCCCTCAACATTTACTTATCTGAAAAGATCTTATTTCTCCTTTGCTTAGGAAGCTTAGTTTGGCTGGATATGAAATTCTTGGGTGAAGATTGTTTTTCTTTAAGAATGTTGAATATAGGCCCCTAATCTCTTCTGCCTTGTAGAATTTCGGCTTAGATGTCTGCTGTTAGCCTGATACGGTTCCCTTTGTAGGTGACCTGCCGTTTCTCTCTAGCTGCCTTTTACATTCTTTCTTTTTGACTTTGGAAAATCTGATGATTATGTGTCTTAGGGATGATCTTGTGTAGAATCTTGCAGGGGTTCTCTGTATTTCCTGAATTTGATTGTTGGCCTCTCTCACAAGGTTAGGGAAGTTTTCATGAACAATATTCTGAAATGTGTTTTCTGAATTGTTTGCTTTCTCCCCATCCCTTTCAGTAATGCCAATGATTTATAGATTTGACCTCTTTACATAATCCCATACTTCTCATACATTTTGTTCATTTTTTATCCTTTTTTTTTAGTTTTGTCCGAATGTCTTATTTCAGAGAGCCAGTCTTCAAGCTCTGAGATTGTTTCTTCAGCTTGGTTTATTCTGTTGTTAATACTTGTGACTGCATTGTGAATTATTATATTGTGTTATTCAGCTCTGTCAGATCTGTTAGGTTCTTTTTTATACCGGCTATTTCATCTTTCAGCTCCTATATTGTTTTATTGTGGTTCTTAGTTTCCTTGGGTTGGTGGCCTGCCCTTCCCTCTGGGGGCTCCATCCTAGGAAGGTATGAACATGTTCCTGCCCTGAACATACCCATAGGAGGTGGCTGGAGATCTGGTTGGAAGGTCTTATCCCATGAGGAGGAATGGTATTGGAGACCTGCTTATAAAAGCAGTCTGGCCATGTTTTCATAGAGCAGCTGTGCTATGCTGGTAGCCTGCTTCTGCCCTCAGTTGGCTTGGATTCTCCAAAGCCTGAAGGCTAGATGGCTAAGTTGCCCAAACAGCAAAGGTAGCAGCCCATCTCTCCCCGTGAGAGCTCTGTCTCAGGGAGGTACAAAATGGCAGGCTAGAATTCCAAGGCAGTGGGTCTTACCCTGTGAGGTGCTGTGGAAGTGAGACTTGTAGACTCTTGCTGCTCAGTCCCTTTTCTAGGGATGTGTGCCGGGGTCTAACCTCCCACTTTGCCAGAGATGCAGCTAGCTACTTTTGCTGGGAAGCCTGGAAAGCTCAGGTATCTAAGGCTCCTGGGTCTCTGTGCATGCCTGGGTGGATGCTCTCCCAGGACTCCACATAGCTCTGTGTGTCAGACTGAAGGCCGTGGGGGAGTGGGTTCACCAGGGAGATCTGACCTGAGGGTTGCAAAGATCCATGGGAAAATCAAGGGTTCCCGGGGTCACACATTAACTTACTGCTTCCCTGGGCTGGGAAAATCACCCTGGCTCTGTGTTGCTGCTGGGTGGGCCGTCATCCTGCCTTGCTTTGTCTATTCTCCATGGGTCAGGTTTTTTCCTTGATTAGTCTCAATGTTTGCACCTGGATGTTTCAGTTGAAGGTGCTGTACTTACTTTCCCCTTTTGTTCCTCTTCCTGAGAGCTGTGCACACTAGTCAGCCATGTTGGCCACCCCCCTTTCTATGCTTTTTTTTTTTTTTTTTTGAGACGGAGTCTCACTCTGTCACCCAGGCTGGAGTGCAGTAGTGCAATCTCGGCTCACTGTAAGCTCCACCTCCCGGGTTCACAGCATTCTCCTGCCTCAGCCTCCTGAGTAGCTAGGACTACAGGTGCCCGCCACCATGCCTGGCTAATTTTTTGTATTTTCAGTAGAGACGGGGTTTCACTGTGTTAGCCAGGATGATCTCGATCTCCTGACCTCATGATCCGCCCGTCTCGGCCTCCCAACGTGCTGGGATTACAGGCATGAGCCACCACGCCCAGCCTTCTATGCATTTTTAACCTATGTGGTATCATGCTTTATATATTTTTCTGCAACAGGCCTTATTCACTTAACAGTTACGTTTGAAACTAATCATTCTCCCTCTTCCTGGTACATGGAAAAGAGTCAATAAATGTAGTTTATTCTATGGTAGAGCTTTATGAAAGTATATTTTAAAAGTATTAGTGGCATCTCATGATTGTGAATCTGCACTGCTGTGATTACTAGCCAGGATAAGAAACTTTTACCATGTTAACTGGCTGTTTATATTCATTTTTCTTTGAATTGCCTTTTCATATTCTTTGCCCAGTTTTCTTTTGGCTTGTCTTTTTCTTTTTAATTCCTAGAAGCTCTTTATACACTCTGGATCTTGATAATTTGTTAATGCATTGCAAATATTTTCTCATATCTGTTGTGTGCATACTTTTAAAAATACCACTTATGAACTGAATACCCTGTTCTAGGTGTCGGAATACATTGTCAACATAGCACATATTACTCTCCCTCTCAGTTTTATAGCAGACGAAAATGAGTTGCAAAAAATAAGCACCTTACCCCAAGTCCCACATAAATGGCAGAGCCAGAATCTGAAGACTGCCTGTCTGACTTCAGATCCAGTCTTACTATCACTCTTGACCTTTATCTAGTCTAATGGTCCTGCTTGACCAAATGTAAGGATTATGTTTTAAACCTCAGATCATGTTATAATAGACTAAGAATATAAACTCTTTAATTCAACCAGTAAGTTCTCATCTACTGTCCATCAATGCCATTTGGTGTGGCAATATGCAAGCAAGCCCAGTCAGTACAAATGAAGCCACAAGCCGCTTGGAGACAGGAGCCAAGTCTTGTTCACAGTGCTGTATCACAGCCAGGCACGTGGAGGTGCTAGGAATTGATGAGATGAAAGGTCCTGTCTCTAGCAGGCAGAGTTCTACTTGCCTGATGGCAGTGGCTGTGGAAGGATCCGTTTTCTTCAGGGTCCTTGGGAATGTCTTTCCACCACTATACTTCCCCCACCCTGATCCTGGGTTCAAAGCTGTGTGGCTAGATCCTGCAAACCTACCCTGCCCTGTAATGGGTTCCCTCTTCCTTACCATGACTGCTTCTTGTGGATTCCAGCAGAGCAGCTTTCAGTCCACTGGCCCGCCTGCTACATTAGAGAAGTCACTTTAGAAATCAGTCTAAAGGTCATAGAGCAAATAAGCAAATCCTGGTATTGAGTTATTTTCAAGAGCCTCTCTTCCATATTATGCCTCAGCCACCTCCTTGTAAATTCCATTCAGAAGTTCAGAGGAGAGCAGTACAGTCATCATTTCCATATGTTGTCAGAAAAGACTCCTAGTCCCCTTCCCTCCCTTACTGAATCAGTTTTCAAGGCCCTACAAGTACCTCACTACTTTTCTTACCCACACTCACGGATCGACCTTGGTTGATGGATAGGTATCTTCCCCTTGAAGTGGATTCCATGTACTTTCTGTTGTCTTTTGTTACTTCTGTCTACACTGTTTTCTAGAAGCTACCATCATAGAGGGAGTCATTACAGGGTTAAGATTCTGAGCTTTGAACATGCATTTGAAGCACCTAGCTGTGTGCCACTGAGCAAATAAAAGCTTCCTGACACATTGTAGGCTACATAATAAATAATCTCTCATTTTCTGACCGCCTTCCTCCATTCATCCTTCTAATGTACTTTTTGGAAGCAGAGAGGTATTATAAAAACTTAAATATCAGAGTTTCTATAAAAGTTCCTCTAAAATTCCCCCTAGCTGCTTCTCCCCATCAAAATGTATCACTTCCTTCTTCTGCCTTCCCACTGCAGGTTTTCTTCTTCCTATAGTTTTCATATGATATTATAGTGATATTATATTATAGATGATGTGATAGTGATTTATTTCTCTGTCTCCCACATAGGCTGGGAGCTCCCAAAGACCAGTACGTCCTGTTCATTAGGTAGTCTCGCGACGTATGCGTAGTGCAATGCCCAACACTGAGCACAGGACAATTTATCCTTGCTGAAAGTATGAATGAAGGAATGACAAAAGGGATCTGGGGAAGTGTGGATGCGGACACCAGTGAGCAGAGTGGGAATAATTCCAAATGGGTAAGCTGGAGTTGAAAGACGAGAGGAGTGGACAGTGAGAACTGGTTTTGCAGGGGCTTGAGACTGGGGGCTTTGTCACCTCTACTGATGCCCTACCCCAAGGTCTGGAAGAAGACGAGATTCTAGTTTCTGTACTGCCACTTCTGATAGCCTCTCAAATCTCAGCTTCCATCAGCAAAACAGGGATTAATCATCTCTCTCACCAGGGCAGTGGTGGACTTTCAGTGGAACCATGTCACAAAGAAATTTCACAAATGCAAAGGATGTTGAGAAGAGGAAGCTAATTCTGAAGCTTAAATCGCTTGTTCAAGGGCGTGGAGTCAGCACACAGCTGGGACCAGAACCCAGGTGCCTGGACTCCTAGTCAAGAGCCCTCCCAACACATCGAGCTGTCCCTGTGGGAGAGCCAGAGTGGAGAACATTGAATTTTAAGAAATGCACAGGAATTCTTCATATGCTTGCACACAAAGCCCGTACTCATGTCCAGCTCCAAGGCAAGCCAACTGGATGCTAAGAAACAGGAAACAACCAAGCTATGAAGAAAACTGATCCAAGTGTTGAAAAGATAATTTGTCCAAAACCAGACCCCTGGTGAAGCTTCATTGTGCTATTTATTAGCTAAGGGTTAGGAGTACGTGGAAATGAAGGGTTGTTGGGACCATTAATAGAAGATCTTTATGGCCATTACTGACTCAAATGTCAGGAATGAAGGGCCTTTACTTTCTAGAAACCCCAGCTTCTTTCATGGGGCAGTCTTTCTGGTATGAAATCAGTCAACTTTGGAAAACTGTCTTTTTGTTTGAATTTTTGATGTGCAAATGACAGAGGGAGTAAGGAAAGAGGCAATACACAGGGCAGGGCTTGCATCTTCCCAGAGGGGCCAGCGGAGAGGCACATTTACCTTGACAGGTTCCCCTTCTGAGGCAACACCCTAGGGGTCCCCAGAGCCATTCATCCAGCAGCCCCGAGCCTCTGCGGGCAGGCTCTAGGCTTGGCAGAAGCCCTTCCTGGGACAGTTGCGTGCCAGAAAAAGAATTCTGCTTTCCCCCTGCAGGAGGAGAGAGGGTCTGGGGAAGAATGGAGCTGCAGCCCTCCAGTCCCAGAATGGCACAGGTCTTCAGTAAGATGACAACAGGCAACATAAGCTGGGCCTCTAGGACACGCCAAGCACAGAACTAAGAGCACTGCATACATGATGTGCTGTCATTTCGCAAAACCCAAAGCCTCAGCTCTCCATCTCTGAGATAAGGAGACCCTAGAGGGCCCCCCAATGCCTGTCTTGAGACCAGCTGTAGCACAAGCACCAGTGCTTTATGTTAAACATGTATGTGACATGTTTGGAAAGATACCAAGAAACAGTAGTCAGATTTGTTTCTGAGGACTGAGACACAGGGATAAGGCATTGGAAGGAAATCTTCCAATATACATATACTTTTATTTACTTATTTATTTTAGAATTTTCAACCTAATGCATGCAGTTAACAATTTTAAAATAGCTAAAATAATTTACATTTAAAATAAGACAAACAACAAATATAGATTTCGGGGCCTACTGCAGTCAAATTGAATCAGAATATTCAGAGAGGAAATGGCGCAGCCATTTTTAATCTGTTCTCCAAAGTGGTTCTGATGCCAGGTTCAAGAACCACTACCCTCAAGGACAACTATTCTGTCCTTACTCAGGACCCCTGTATTTTACAGATAAGAAAACTGAGCTGTGAGAGGAGCACTGACTAAGCCAAGTTATAGAGTTGCTGAGAAACAGAATAGCAAGTAAAATTCAGGTTTTCAATGCCAGATTTCCAAACTATGAAAACCCTCACCCTAACTTCACTGCAGCCCCGAGCATCTTTTTATTTCAATTCTACTTCTTGCCCCAGGTCCCCTGCCCTTCAAACCCTGCTTTCTTTAAGCTAATCTGGTACACGGAGTGATGATGTGTTTAGTGGGTACTAATGGGCTAATGTACTCTAGTAAAAGATGCTTCATGAAGCTTTCTGGAGCCATGTGCAATTAACAACTGTGTTTTACTTCTGTAAAGTAATATAGGGGATCCGGTAGGATAGCAGTTTTCCCAAAATTCTACCCCAGGAGGCAGAGGAGAAAAGGCATTGGGCTTAAGTCCCAAGATCTGGATTTAAAGGTTTATCCTGTGGAAGTCATTTTGGCTCACTTTGTACATCTGTAAAATAAGGATATTAGATGGAATAATCTGAAGGGCCCCCAGGTATGTACCCCTCAAAGCACATGTGTTGAAAATGGAATCCCCAAAGCAACAGTGTTGAGAAGTGAGATATTTAAGAGGCAATTAAGTCTTGAGGGCTCTGCCCTCATGAATGTATTAATGTTATCATGGGAGTGGGTTTGTTATAAAAGCAAGTTTAGCCCTCCCTTGCTGGCTTGCTCTTGGCCTCGCTTGCCCTTCTGCCTTCTGCCATGAGATGATGTGGCATGAAGGCCCTCACGAGATGCCGGTGCCATGCTCTTGGACTTCCCAGCCTTGAGAATAGTGAGGCAAATAAACTTCTATTGTTTATAACTCACCAGTCTTTGGTATTCTGCTATAGCAACACAAAATGGACTAAGACAAAACCTCAAAGACCCCCTTTACCTCTCAAAATTCTATCTATAATCCCTACCTAAATATTTATCTGTTTGAATCTATATTTTTTAAGTGATAGGAAGATATAATTGTCCTTTTGGAAAACAGTTCCCAGTAACACTGAAAATTTTGTAGCTCTGAGCACTGGGTTTTAGCCATTTCAGAATTGGGTGGGCAACAAAAAGAACTGTTCAGGGCAATTTCAGTTTTGATCAGAAGAAAGAAGAGTAGCAGTGACCAAACGTAAGTTAAGGAAGAGAAAATAGCCTGTTAGAATTGGAGAGAACCCAGCAAGGAATGCTGTATTTTAGCATGAACATGCCTGATCCCTCATGATTTCTGTTCCTGTAGAGGGAGGAAAGCAAGATATGTGTCAAAGAAAGGGGATGGTCATTAAGAGATTTTCTATTTTTCATTTCCTTGCAGTCCCTACTATACAAACTGGGACAAGGAGCTTTGATTTAAGGTTTCTCCCCTACTAAAATGCATGAGAGAGATATTAAGTCTTATCAGCCGTATATCCTGAGTGTATATGAATTTTTCAAATCTTTTTATGAGCAGGTTTAAAAAAAATTATGGTGGTACAATATACATAACATAAAATTTACCATTTTAACAATTTTTAAGTGCATAGTTCTGTGGCGTTTAGCACATTCACGCTGTTGTCACCATCATCTATCTCTAGAACTTTTTCATTTTCCCCATGTGAAACTCCATATTCATTCGTAACACTAACACTTATTCCCCCTCCCACTCACCCCTGGCTGCCACCATTCTATTTTCTTTTCTTTTTTTTTTTGAGACAGAGTCTCACTTTGTTTCCCAGGCTGGAGTGCAGTGGCACGATCTCGGCTCACTGCAAGCTCTGCCTCTCGGGTTCACGCCGTTCTCCTGCCTCAGCCTCCGAGTAGCTGGGACTACAGGCGCCCGCCACCACGCCCGGCTAATTTTCTGTATTTTTAGTAGAGACGGGGTTTCACCGTGTTAGCCAGGATGGTCTCGATTGCCTGACCTCGTGATCCACCTGCCTCGGCCTCCCAAAGTGCTGAGATTACAGGCGTGAGCCACCGTGCCCGGCTCTATTTTCTGTCTCTGTGAATTTGACTACTCTAGGCACCTCATACAAGCGGCATCTTATGTAAGTGGAGCCTCATATATATAAATGAAATTCTATAATATTTGTCTTTGTGTGACAGGCTTGTTTCATGTAGCATGTCTTCAAGGTTCTTTCATGTTGTAGCATGTGACAGGATTTCCTTCATTTTTAAGGCTGAAAATATTTATGTGTTAATATGTTACATAGTATATAATAATATAATATGCAATTGTGTATATATACGTATATAAGAACATTTGTGTGTGTGGTGAATGTGTGGGGTGTGTGTTAGGTGTGTGTGGGGGGATATGTATGGTGTGTGGGGGTGTGTGTGGGGTATATGGGGCTGTGTGGCTGTGTGTGTGTCTGGTGTGTGTGTACATGGTGTGTGTGTGGTGTGTGTGTGTGTGTGTAGCTCTGAGCACCAAAAGCATGGTTTTAGCCATGTCAGCATTAGGTGGGTGGCCAAGGGGACCATTCAGTGAAATTTCAGTTTTGATCAGAAGAAAGAAGAGTAGCTTGAGACTCACTAAAAGAAAATGAGTATACCAGAAGTTATGCCTATATGCAATTATACATATATATGCCTGCCACATTTTGTTTATTCCTTCATCCATTGATGGACACTTTTGGCTATCATGAACATGATAGAAATACCTGTTCAAGTCCCAGCTACGAGCAGGTTTAGACAGGGATGAGATGAGAGGACCATATCTGGCAGGTTTGGGCACTGGGGACAAACTTGCCTCCTTCATGGTTGTACACAGCCTTCCCATGGAGCTGGGCCCCTGTGCTCATCACTTGAGATCATCTCGCCCCCTGATGCACTGTGAGCTGAGCCCCACACACTGGTGAGCCCTCCCTAGCGGGCAGCAACACCCCGCAGGCTTTCCTTTCCTCTCAGGACGGCTGGAACTACACAATTTAGTGGCTCTGTGGAACACTTTTTCCTCACAAGCAGTGTGCCTTCCTGCCTCCTCAACAGAGGACCTGGATGCATGACTCAAACCCATGTAAATAAGCACGTCTCCCAAAGTGTCCATGACCTTCAAAATAGGAAAGAATTGAATTGGAGGGTATGGGAAGCTCTCTCCTGGAGTAGGGCTTTAAAGGTTACCAAAACATTTCTGAACAATGTGTTGAATAGGCAAGACTAAAAACTGTGGTTTAGTTTCCTGACAAGAATTCCTGACAGGCTTATTTATTATAGTCCTTGATATTGCTCAGGGTAAGTGGAAAAAAATGACAAGTGTTTCCAATATGTATGTGGCATTTCGCATTACTTGTTATCTTTGAGAGGAAGAAAAGTGGAGGGAAAAAAAAGCTAAGTCAGAATCCTGGGTCATCACACCCCAAGCTGAGATCTCAGGATTGGATGGGTTTCCAGCGTGGGTTTATTTTTCTAGATTTTTAAAAGGTTATCAGTTGGTCTTGTGGGCAATTCTTGTATCTAGTTTGCAAGAATAACAGTTTCTTGCGGGAATGAAACAGAACAAACAAGCAACAGAAGAATTGTTCTGAGCATTTTCCAGTTTTCTCTCTGCTGTCCTTTAGGCGGAGCTGACTTGAGTTCAGCCCCTGCTTGGGAGAGGGCTCCTGCTTTCAGCATCTGGCCAGGGCAGCCCTGTTCCTCTTGCAGCTTTGGGGAGGGGAGAGGCCTTTGCAGAATGTTGTTCTTCCAGAGGCATTCTCATCACCCCCTGAGGACTGCTGTGGTTCCATTTAAATATTCAAAGCAGGCAAGTCATTTCTCTCCCAGGCCAAAAGCCACCATGTTCCTCAAGCTTGGTGACCATGATAATAATAAAAATCTTCATACAGCTAACATTTATTTAGCATGAATTGGGAAAGCCCTCCTCTAACTTAGTATTTATTTGCTAGCTGCACCAATTTATCCCTCACCGGTTCTTGCTATCTGTTCATTTAAACAAACGAGAGCCAGCCCAACATTTTGTGTCAAAAAAACTCTCTGTGTCTCAGTGATTCAGCAGGTGGAGCAGAGCTGACTGGGCACAGACATGTAATTTTAAATGGTCATTATCCTTCCAACCTCCTAGCATTCTCCTAATTACTGGCTCCAGTCCCACCATCTGAGTCTACCTTAATGTAGGTGTCCGCCTGCCTGGCTTCCACATAGAAACTGACCCCAAGGGAATGTGAAATTTATAACCTCTTTGGGACTACAGTGTCCAGTAAATACCGATTTATTTATTCCTTTTCATTAATTGCTGTCATTTGTTTAAGCTCTTACAATGGGGGCTGTTAAGTACTTTATACGCATTCTTGTTCTACCCTCATGACAACAGTGTAGGCGCAGGTAATTTTATCGCCCCATTTTACAGGGGAGAAAATAGAGAATTTGGAAGGCTAATTAATTTTCCAAGGGCATACAGCTGGTAAGTGATGGAGCACTTTGGAATTCTGTTCCTTTGCCCATTTGAGGAGGTCTTGATGTTACCGACAGGACTCCCTTTCTGGAATTAGAGCACGTCAGATTGAAGCTTCAAAGACTAGACATGTGAGGGGTAGACACCCCCTTCACACACACACACCCGTTCCCCAGCATTGGCCTTACAAGCCCCTGTCCCCACCCACCTTGGCACACATAGCTCAGGGCTGGGAGCAGACGTTGTTGCAGGCTCTGAGAATGTTTGTGGGCATCAAACCTCCCCCAGGGCCACCAGGGAGCATGAACTAATTGTATTAACAAGTGGCATCTGGATTTTATTCCATTTTACACGAATCCTGTGTTGTTTATGAATGAACCTAACTCGGGAAATCGAGACTGGGGCCTCCACTGTTTAACAAACAGACCTTCCCCTTGGGTATGCCAAGCTCTGGCCAGCCAGAGAGCACTATAGGTTCTTGTTCCTTGCTACTCAGCTACCCCCAATGGCAGTCTTGAAAGCTGTCACTTTACATTTCCAACCAAGAGAAACTGGAGAAAGGTACCATATTATTGGTCCATAAATTGGATGTAACTGCCTGGGATTAGAGAGAAAGAGGTCTTCACAGGGTCCCAGAATCCCCACATATGACTGCAGGTGGGGTAGGAGGGGTCTCTCCTCTTTCCACCTTAGGATTGCTTGAGCTGGTTTGATTTTCTCCTGTCTAGACACTAAAGCAGGAAACCAGAGGCACCTTTCTGAAAACACACTGGGGAAACCATGTTGTAGAAGAAACTGGGCAACTCAATAGACTTGATAACATCTATTTCTTGAGGAGAAGGACGGGGACTGCTCTAGAGAAACAAACAAAAAAAACAAGCAGGCCCAAAAGACCTTGAAACCATTAAGAGGTGTGCATACTCCAGCAGGAATGGGGGTAGGCTGTGCTGGTTTCAGGCTCCTCTTCGCTACATAGATAAATGGCCAAAGGAAACATTATCCCAGCCGTTTCACATCAAAGGCTAAATGGCAAGCTGGTCATCCTTTTAAGCTGTCCAATAACCAAGTGAAAATCAGACAGTGTACATGTTTAGGAAGAGGGCTTCATGCCGTTCCAGAGTGGACTTTCCCATGCTCTCACTCCCAGCTGGTCCCACGGAGGAGCAGTTGCTGTATAAGACATTCTGGGTGGCACAGACAGCATGGCCAGGGCTATGGGCCAGATTATCGCTCTACAGAGGGTCTGAACAATGTGTTGAATGTACAGGCGACTGAAACTGGGAAGAAAGTCACAGCTGCATGCGTCCCTCTGGCCCCTAGCTGGCTTGAGGTATTCAGATGAGGTCTGGCCTCCAGGCAAGGAAGCCCCACTGGATACCCGCAGGAAACTATACTAGAGTTAAGGTCTACATGAAGGCCTCAACACTGGGTGAGAAGTGAATTCTGATGTCTTGTAGACTGATGAGGAAACGTCAAAGAGCATCCTGCTTTTGCTTTCTGTAGTTGTTTGGAGTTGTGTGTGTATATCATGTCTCAGACTAACTGAAGAAACATCATCCACCATGTTGCTTAATCCCCACACACCTCTGTGAAGCAGGTAGCACAGGAATGATCATCTTGATCCTACGGAGGAGGAAGTGGAGGCCCGTGGAAGTTAAGACATACATCTTGTAAATGATTGCTAAGGGACAATGAGTGAGGACTTCTGACTACACTTCTCACCCTCTGATACAACATGCTGAAATTACACTCTGCCACACTGCTAGTCAGCTGACGCCACAGGCAAAGTTGTCACTCTGGATTACCCACTAAGCAGACCTGGGAAAGGTACCACGTTACTCTTCCATAGCTCCTGTGTCTGTGTGTGGGAAGGAGGTACAGGGGGATGGCAAGGGAACCTGCTGACTATTGGTTATGAGTGACCTTAGACTATGTGGTTTACAAGGGTAGTAGCCATGTGTGGCTTGCTTTGTATTCCTAGCACCTGTGCCAGTGACTAGCAGAATAAACATTTGTGGAGGGAAGGGGGAGAGGGAGTGTGGAAGGGAGGTTCATTTCTTAGGACCAATGGGTATGCAGTGTCAGCATTCCCTCATGAGGGAGGCAGCAGGGCCATAGAAGCAGCGTGGTAAGACCGTGTCGTATGTATTTTTCTAGCCTCATTCTGATTTCATTAGTTTTTTATCTTCATTTTTTTAAAACTCTTTTAATTCATGGGACTTTGTTTTTATCATTGTTCCTACCTTTTAAGCATTCTTGTGACCGATTTTAGTATTTCTGAATTATTAGTCAACCAAAAGAAAAACTAAAATAAATGACTGTATAAATACATGTAAGTGGCAATGGGCATTTCTGTTTCGGCTGTACCTTTCCTCCTTCCCTGTAAAGAATGTTGCCAGTACAGAACTAGCGAAGTCTGCATTGAGATTTTTTTCCCTAGCCGTCTTGTATTCCTCCTTTTCACACGTTCCTAAATGTATTCTGAGACCAGTTTCCTCCCGCCCCAGCTACTGTAAGCTCTTATTTCTTCTAACTCATGAGGCCGTTATCAACCGTGAGCTCCTGCCCTCCCTCTCTATTGGAGTTCTGGGTGGGCAAGAGCATCGGGTGGAGAGCAAAAGAGAGCAGGCATTCCATACGTCCTGGCTCGTGGCAGGGGAATCTGTGGGAAGGCTCAGGACGAGGGCCTGACACAGCAAGGGGCCGTCCCCGAGCAGGGGGAGGCTACATGGCTCACAGCTTAGAGCAGGGCCCTGCCATCACCCCTCCCAGCTAATGCACACCATCAACTTCTACTTCATCAAGACAGAGATCAAAAGCCTCTAATGCATGGGCTCCACACACCACCCTCTACTTCTTAAGCCTTTGCTGCCTGTGCTCCTTCACTTTTCTCCCTTGTTTCTGGGGTGTTACCACCTGCAGAGCTTGCCTCCTATTTCTCTGACTACAGCCTCCATTTCTTTCGCTGGGCTTTTTCTCCCTGGCCCTGGTTTTGATTTTATTCTCACCCTCCCTGGATCTGCAGCCATCACTTTTATGTTCATGCGAGAATCTGGTCCACCTGAGCCAAGTCTGAATCTCCTATGTCCAACTGCCTGCTTGAGATTTCTATCTGAATGTCCCTTCATCACCCCACAATTTACATGTCAAAGCCTGAAGTCAAGATCTCTCCCCAAAACTGCATTTCATGTTACAGCTTCTGTGGCAGTAGCATTACCATTTTCCTACTTGCCCTCGTTAAGAAACTTTTTTCATTCTTTCATATTCATTCCTTAAGTTCCAGTGACTTCTCCACTGATTTCCTTCCTCTCCCTTCCCCGTAGCATTATGGCATCCATCGTTTTATGGCAAACAAACTCTGTAATCAGTCTCTCTCTTTTCATCCACTTTGCTCCAGACCAGTATACTCCAACCACCACTTCCATTACACTTCAACTCAAAGCCTACAAGTGTCTGTGTTTTCTATTACATTACTAGGGAACAGCTCTGGCTGACCTAAGACCCTCTGTAGTCCGACCAGTTGCCAGTATGCAGTGCCTGCTCTTGCCAGCCCATCTCTTCACTGTCATATTAAGTATGCTGAGCTTGGCCTCTCCTCTCTGCCTTTGTAGGTTATTCCTTTTATCAGAAATGTTTTTGCATGTCTATCGGATTCCAGATTCCTGCTATCTATACATGCAACAATGGCACCTTTCTAAAAGACTTTCAAATGATTACTGCATGTCCAGGCCTTTCTCATTTTCTTCCTGATGGCTCAATTGACAGGACATGAGGTGGAGTCTCAGGGAGTCCCGCATCTTGTATTTCAGAGTTCCATCTGGTGCCGCAGGGGCTGCATTCTCCCATGCTCCATCTGTTTCTCTGAAAGATAAGCTACTGGCAAACAGAGCGGTGAACCCCAGTCCACAGCAATGCATCTCATCACCCAAGCGAGATCTGCTCTGGGGCTAAGACATTAGGTTTAGCTTTTGTCTCACTTGTTCGGAACTTGGGTGGAGATTCCAAAGGTTGGGAGGAAAGGTGGGGAGATGTGCGGTTCTAAAGGGTTGGAACCACTCCTCAAAAGCTCAACTCTGAGAACACACTGGGAGAAAACAAGCTCAATCTTGGTAGTAGTACAGTCACCACTTGCAGATTTCTTTGTACAGCTGCAAAAATACTTCATCAGGTTATCAGCCTTTGACTTCATTTCACTTTGGTAAATAAAAATAAAGCTACTGTGAAATGCCATCAGCAATGTGAGCTTGCGGTGTGTAGTCCACATTTGTGAAAACAGACCCTACAGACTCCTCTGCATTTGTTTTCATGGAGACTATTCTAAAGGAAACTTGTTATTTCATGTATTTCATACATGGTTATACTTACGTGCCAGCCAAACTACACGTGCACACAGATTTTAAACAGTATTGGAAAACAAGGTTTTTGTTTACCTGAATACCATTTACCTTAATGAATTCTGTAAAAGTACCCTTGTGGGCTTCTGCTCAGTTACCCAAGAGAGCAACACAGATGAAAAACCCAGCAGCTGAAGGAAGGACCCAAACAGACTCAGTATATGACACAAAGACTTACAAATACAGCCAAACAATCCCAAGGAGTACACAATATAAATGCTTTATTGCTAGCACGGAGGTTTCTTTTTAAGTAAATTAAAAGAAATAAATCTTCATTTTCACATTTTATCTTGCAGTCCAAAGGTAACTAGTTGGTTAGTGGCTATGTCCACTTGGACACATGCTACAGGAGGAGGGTGGCATTCACATGGAAGCACTCAGAAATATGGCATCTGTCAGGGCTCATGGCATCGGGCTGCTGAATGCACTGTCATTTGTAAATAACAGCAAGTGGAGACTTTAAAACATCATGGATAGATAAGAGTTATAAATAGAAAACTGGTACGGTTAGGAAGCAGAAAATCGTTAAATACAGAAGGCTACACCTGTTGCCCATATTCCACATACTCTAGGTTATGTTTGGTACTTTTAAATAAATGATCTGTATCTAGGTTAGAGACTGGATTGGATTTGACAGCTGGAAAGATAGAAGGAAAGGAAGCTAACACTTCCCACATCAAACTGGTGGAGTCACCGGAAAGCAGAAGAGTATGTGGTTGGGAAGAAAGGGAGGCGAGCCTGCTTTACTCCCCCGACATTGTAGGCCACGGCCTGCTCAGTGAGGTGCAAGAATGGTATGTGGATGAGCCCCTGGGTGTGACAGAGGAGCTCGGTGGAGCACAGCAGTCCCAGCACAGTGGAACTCGGCAAATGGAAAAGGAAACTCGTAGGCTTGGCCAGATATTCCAAGGTCACTTCCAATAGATGTAGGGCACATTGGTACAGTATGACAGACTAAAATCACACCCGCAGCACTGGAATAGCAGGTATTGGTATAGAGGTTAAGAAGAAGCTACAGATTCCAACTACAGAAATAATTCATTTAATAGTAATTGTTGCCCAATATTAGAAACTGAATGATATCTGCACGGCATCCAGCATTATCAAACTCTTGGGCCTACCTGGATTGGTTTTTGGTTGGTTCTAAGAAAAATTTTGGAAAAGATCTTATCTAGCTATGAAAAACAACCCACCCCTTGCCTTATTCCAGAATAACTGAGAAGGAAGGAATCTAATACACACACACACACACACACACACACAAATACACACACACAGAGACACCCCAAAACTGTGCAGCAAACTCAGAAACTGTGAACTGCACATGATGACTTCCAATCTCTATTGTCCCAATCTTTTTTCATTCATGTTATTTATGTGTAAAAGAAAACCAGACTGGGTCAGGAATATCCCAGGTACTTATTACATCTGTAGTGTACCAGCTTCTGGCATTTTCATTCTGGTCTGACTCTAGCTAAAACCATTTCATGTTTTGCTTTGAAGAAACGGATAACATGAAATGGTAATTTGGCTTGAAAACCTTGGAAAATTGTTCCCGGCCCAAACATCTGCCTCAAAATGAGCTCAGCTGAGATCTCCTTGGAAGAGAGGGAGGGTGGGTGAGCGAAGAGGGCCTGAGAGGAGGAAAATTAAGACAGTAGAAAGGTCACCTTTCCTTAAGAGGAAAGTTCTTTGTGACAAAGGCATGAAATAATACAGCTCCCTTATTTCATCCTGTGCTCCAGAAAGACTTACCGGAAGTGTCTGCTAGCTCCTCCTCTTCCTTTTATCCCACTTTCCCCAATATTTGGTATGATTAAGGTGGCCCCTTACAGAGTGCCAATAAACTGTACCCAGCTGGTTGGCTTTAGTTGTGCAGTGACCTGCCTGACCTACATGTTATCTTTTCAATCTTTAAATAAGGACCGTGGCTCAACTTTGTATTCCTGAGAGCTGGGCCCTACAGAGAAAGCAGAGAGGGAGAGACGTGCAGGCTGAGCTTCATCTTCCTCCTTGGCCTTCTTAGGAGTTCTTCTGGGGGATCTTTACTGTCACAGTCTTAACTTCTGAGTACTCCCGCAAGCCGAATTCTCCCCTGAAACACAGAAATGGGCCGGGTCAGATACCAGAAGTCCAGGGAGCTGCATGTGAGTGCAGCGGGAGTCCCGAGGAGGTGCAGTTTATCACCTGCGAACAGCAAGTCCTGGGGTGTTCATGTAAAAATTCCTCATGTATGGGCAGCCCAGCCTTCCTCTGAGGGTCAGAGAAACTGTCATCTCATGAATAGTTTTTAAAGTTAAAAGGTGATTTGTTTTCACAATACTGCACAGAAAGGCAATGACTCAACTACTCAGAGACCCACTGTCAGCCTTGGCCAGAGGGCACACAAACGACCCCAGGCTGTGCTGAGAGGCTGAGTGCTGTGGGCAGCAGTGGGACCAGGCCCAGGTCTCTGAACACCCTGGCCATGCCTCTCTCTATAAGGCAGCACTGGTTCAGTATTAGTTCTTTGGGACCCTAGTGTGCTTTCCTCCCCCAAGAGGGAGGGTGGGAGCGGGTCACATGTCTAAGTGTTCCTGTCCCTCTGGGTGCTTACTACAATGCTCCTTCTCCTCCACATTTCTTCTCTATTCTCTTGTTCTTTTCACCTTATTTAAATGCCTTTTTTCCTTTTATCTATTTCATTATATAAATCAAGCATGTTCTCCTAACTATTTTTCTTTAAAATAACAACTTTTTTTCTTCTATTCTTCTGAAAGTCACTCTTCGGTGACGCTTTTCCCAACAGCCTCAGGTGGAGCTCCTCTTTAGTCCTCTGTGTTCACATAGCCCCTTGTTGACACCTCAGCCACAACACTTAACACACTGGGAGGACAAAGGGCTTGAATATCTCTGTCTTCCCTATTGAGTTGTATCCTACTGATTTTTCTTTTTGCCTTCCACCAAACATAGGGTATACCTACAACAGCAGGTACAAAGAAGGTACCTGATGACGAAAGGAAGGTGTGAAGAAGGAACGGGGGGAGGGAAGTGAAGAGGGAAGGAGGAAGGACAAGCTTCCTACTCTCCCTTCCCTAGTTCTACCCTGCTGTCATATCTTGGTCATCAGGAAAAAATAAAAGAACACTTAGGAGATATATTTGAATATGAAAGGATTAAATGATTAAGAAAGGCTGTCTTTTGAAAGTCAGTGTATGAGTTACTGTGGCTGGGCTTTACAAGAGAGACCTGCTGTAAGTGATTCATTCGGGTTCCTTTTAGGAGCCTCCATGGCCTACACAAGGCTCCAGTGACTTTGCCAGCAGCTCCTCTGAGCACCATGGGCACCTGAGCTGACAGGGACAACAGAGAGCAGCCAAGGAGAGACTGGGGTAAGCAGGCTGTTCTCTTGTCGGTATAGTTCATTTCGCTTAGACGAATGAGAGAAACCCACTGAAATCGCCCCACTCATTTCATGCTTCCCTCATTAACTCCATCCAGGCCTAGAGTCTCTTTATTACCAGCTCAGCTTTGGCTCTCTCTGGTCATTTTCCTGTCCTTGGGCAATTCTGAATGTGTCTCTTCATCACGGACACCATGTGCATCCCATTTGAAGTGAATTTACTCCCTTGTTTCCTGGCTTTTGCATGCACTTGTTGGGGCAGGTCCCAAGCCACACTTCACTCCCATGTGACTCTCTAACTAGGTTGTGAGAAATGTAAGGAGGTCTACAGAGTCAGAAACCTTGCGATTATGGTTGTTTTCAAGTGTGACTGTTGGAGCCTACTGTTTGGGTGTGTGATGCAATGGAAAACCCTGCTGGAGCAGAGGTGCTCCTCTCTGGGTCCTGAGCAGCAATCTGTGCACAGGGGAAATGGACTCAAATCTGCTATGAAAAGAACTGCTCTGGGCCCAGGACATGAAGGAAAGCCAGTAAGAGGTCTTAGTGGCACAACTGAGAAGGCATGGAGGAGACAAAGAGCACTGAAGCTGGGGTCAGAGACAGGAGTGCCCACTCAGCTCTGCCATGAACCAGCTAAGAGATGCCAGCTGAGTCACTGCCATCCTCTTGGTACAGTCATCTCTCCAGTCAGTTCCTGAACCTCAGCATACATATCAGCCAAAAAGCTTGCTTCAACTGTTGATTCTAGAATGCTACCCCTACCCCACAAAGATTCAGTTTCAGAAGCTCTAGGGAGGGACCAGGAGACTGTGAGATAGATGATCATTTGGGTCACACTTTGGGAAACAATGCTTAAAGGTCACTAAGCCCTGAAGTTTAGATTCTTAAGCAATTTCACCATCTTGTTCCAGAATTTCTGTCTCAAATTTATTTACTCTAGTTAAATTTTGTGGCACATACAGTTAACAGGGAAGAAGCCCACTGATGCACAAAAGATATGCATATCATTATTGATGCAGCCCAATCTCTCTGCATGGTCACTTTCACAGCAGGAAGATAGAGCAAGGCACCATCACATTTAGAAGCCTATATTCCTGCTCCTCAGCAGACTAGGTTCTAGTCCCTAAGAAAAATCAAACTTGGCACGCCTAGAGGCTTTAAGGTAACCTGTCAGTATTGGTAGCTCTTGGCCAGCCATTTTTAGGAATCACTCAGACTCGCTCATAAAACAAATAAGAGTTTCTGTTTAGGGTATATATTTTCCTGCTGTTTAACTTGACTTGCAGCAGCACTTCTCAGAGTAAGGTCTCCAGACCACCTGCATCAGAGGAGCTTGCAGGTGGTGGGGACTGAGAGGGAGGGTGGGAGCGGGTCACTAGAAAGCAGGTTGCTTCCGAGGGTGACTGGTGGATTCCAGTGTTTGGGTGTGTGATGTAATGGAAAACGCTGCTGGAATGGAGGTGCTTCTCTGTGGGTCCTGGACAGTGATCTCTACTGGAGTCATTCTGGAAGATTGTTAAAAACGCAGGTCCTGGGTCCTATTGCAGATCACCTAACTCAGAATCTCTGAGAGTGGGTCCCTAGATACACATGCTTAACAAAACCATCACCTAGACTGGAGGTGACTTCTCTGTATGCATGCGTGCACACACATGCATACACACACACACAAACTTGACAAGCCCTGATCTAGATTATCTAACAATGCTTCTCATTTTCAAAGCCAGTGTCCTGAGTTTTTAAAATGCTGAGGTTCACAGCATTCTTTCCATCTCCTCAGTTTGTGACATTTTATGGCTTGTGCTTTGCCACCCCTTATCTCAGGGGAGTTTGATGAGGAAGTAAGTAAAAGGACAGGAGAAGTCAAACAGGCGGAATTCGGTGGGCAGGAGGACCTGAGAAAAGCTTGTCTCTGAGCCTGGGAATTAAGAGGGCAGCCCATCAGATAACCTACAGAGGGCAACCCTCCCTGCAGCTCTCTGTGGGGAGACCTCATGGGCTAGGTCAGCCCTCCCTGGAGTTTCCAGATGTTTCTGGAAGTGCCACTTCATGTCTCTGCTCCTCTTAGGGATAGACAGGGAGCTGTCAGGGACCAAAGCTGCATGGCATTTGCAGACCATGAGATGAACAATTCTGTCTAGATGGAGGGTTAAGTGGAGTTTCTGAGGTTATATCAAATGAGGTGGAAGAGTTGGCGACCAAGAAAGCATTTTCTGTCGCTCTGCGTCATTTAAGAAAGAGAAAACATGTTTTGGGGGTAAGTAGAGACCAAAACAAAAACAAAAACAAAAACAAAAACAAAACAAAACAAAAAAACCCATGCAATCTAGACAAGATGAAGTGGGTCTCATCAAAGAACAGCATTTCCTAATTATTTTTTAACTCCACTGGGAAGGTACAATCACCACAGTGCCTGCAAAACAAGTAGAGAGAAATGGTTCTTCAGTCTCTTGGGCACCATTATGTGAGGTTCAGATACAGCCAAACTGTCTCCTGGACCATCTTTCTGGGCAAGGAGAACATTTCTGATGGGAATAGACTAGACTCAGCTAATGTTACAAGCCTGCCCATGATGAGGGACCACGGCTTAACCTGGGATTAGGCTCCATCAACCAGCGATCATTTATTGAAAGTATAGTTTATGCTCATGCTTCACCCTGTTAATGATCTGTAACAAAACAGTCAATGCAAGCAGCATTCCCAGAGCCAGTGACTACCCCCAGCATTTCAGAGACTGGGAGAGCACAGACATAGAGGAAGGAAATGAAATAAGAAGCGGACTGCATCTTGAAAAGTGGAAGCAGACAGTTAAGGTCAAAAGCAAATGAAGAGATACCTGGAGTACATGAAGACTCTGTAAAAGCTGAAGGAATACTAAGAACTGAACAAATATGATCCAGATTGGCTACAGGTTCTGGCTGTAAAGTAAGTGAGGGGTACTGGAGGCCAGAAGAAAAGGTTCAAGTGAGAACAGCTTCTCCCTGGCATCACCTGATACAGAACAGAAGTCGGTGACATCAGCTGAGATTTAGGGAAACTTCTGCCAAAGTTACAGGTTAAGAAAAAGAGGGATCATCTATATAACACTAATCTGCTTGATGAATAATGTTATGAGTGCAGCTAACATTTTCTGAAGGCTTGCCAGACATTCTGTTGGATGTTTGTGTACTTAATTCTTACACTCAATCCTCACAGCAACCCTGAGGTAGGTAGTATAATTATTCCCATCTTATAGATGAGGTAACTGAGGCTTAGATTAAGGAATTTGTCCAAGCTTGTACAGGTAGTAATATAGGCAGGATTCAAATCTGAGCAGTGTGATTCTAGAAACTGCTCTAATCTCCAAGCTATACCTACTTTATAGTTCAGTGCTTGGGAGTTTGAGATTACCAGTGAAACTATCTGCAGTATGTAAATCCTCTGCTCTTGTCTTGTTGGTTCACTGCATTTCTCCCACCAACACCACAGTTGTTTTTCCCACAATACCTTTACTCACTCTCCCCCACTGCTACCCTGCTTTGCCCACCATCCTTGAAAATATATTCCCCCTTCTCGATCCAAGCATTCCTCTTCTTGAAAGGCTGATTCAAACCCCTGTAGCAGATCACATCTAAAGATTTCCCAGACTTCTCCAGCTCACAATGATCTTCCCTATCCTTGAGCTCCTCCATTGCTTTTCAGTCTTTTCTGCGAGTCCTCTGATTCTTCCAATGTTATTAGTTTTATGTACCCCAAAACATATTAAATGTCTTAAGGGCCAGCATCTTCCTCCACAGACCAAGCGCAGTGCTTTGTACATAGTTTATGCTCAATACTTGTTAACTGTGAACTAGGCATTTGCTCAAAAGAACATGCATTCAGTAATGGCTGAGGGAATGGGCATGAAACAGGTTTCCTCTGTGAGCCACAGGATTTGGAAAATATAGATCAGTTTCTTTCAAAAGGAGGGAAAGTGGGTTTTTTTCCTGGATGTTACTTCCAGGAAAAAAATGTTACTTCCTTTGTGAAGTCTTCTCTGACCCCACCAGTCAAAAATTTTTCTCTGTACTGACAAATGTTTAATATACTTCTATCATAGCCTTTATTACAGGGAATTTTTTCCTGTACAGTAATTTTTTCTGTTCTCACATTGGGAAAGGGAATTGTGTTTCATTCATCTCTGTAACATGTAGTGGTACTTAGCTTTTAGTACCATGTGCTCAACAAAATGTTTGTTGAATGAATGGATGTGTGTAAGATAATTAAACTATTTGTAAAGCACTGCTTTGTGCTGATATTTGCAATCTATTTCTCTGCAGGCATCAGCAACTTTGAGACTTACATTTCTCTCCCATTTCCAGACATCTTGAATCCCCCAAAGGGGCTCTGGGCATTTAAGGCATTATAACAATTGATCCTGAAAGAAGAAAACATAGTACTGTGAGTTCATGTAAAGTTTGGCCACACAGAAAGAATCTGACTGGCATGGCATTTCTTTTACAAGTTTGATTTTTAAATTCCTTTCCTCCAGAGGAAAAATTTGTAATTTAAAATCTACTTTGATTTCTGGATCTAAGCAGTACAGACTGTACCCCTTTTCTGGTGAAGTTTGATTGCTTTTGGTATTCCCCATCCTTCCAAGAAGATACTTGTTTATTTCCCCCTGGTCCCTATACCACCAGTGGAATTTGTTACAAGACTGACTCTGATCTTACCAAACAGTCCCAGCTTGCATTGCAGAAGATACTGTGAGGGCCTTGTTGATGTCATTAGTAAAGACGGCTGCTACGAGTCCGAAGTCTGAGTTATTGGCTCTTTCGATAACTTCATCCATCGTCTTAAATCTCAAAATTTCCTGAACAGGGCCAAAGATCTGCAAAAAGATAGTATGACTCAACATGGGTGCTCTGTCATTCTTTTACCCGCTTTCCACATTTCAATGCACGTTTACTCTGCCTTTATTACTTAAATGACATTTAAGTTTAGCAGTATAAAACTGTAAAATCTCCCAGCCTTTCCTAGGATAAGATTATGCAAGAAAAGTCTAACATTAGTGTTTGTTTAACATCCCCAAATTCCCCAACCTCTCCAGCATCACTTGATTCCACTCTGTATACTAGGGGTGTCTTCTTTAGGTAGAGAAGAGGAAGTGGCATCCTCCATGATGCTGCAAACCCTGCTCCAGAACTGAATGCTCTGGACTGTGGGCTGACTTGCTCCTGGTCCCTCTCTTGCACAGATGTGAAGACGCTTCAGTGTATTCTCTCTCATGGTTAACATCCTAGTGACCCACATTTAGGAGAACTGAACTAGTGCCAGTGTGTTGTTGAGGTCAATGGTAGGATATTCTGATTGTTCTGTTGGCTAATAATAATCACAAGCATACAGCATGTCACCTGGCCTCCACCTAGCTTGCTTGTCTTTTGGTTTACTTTTCTTCTGGAAACTGGAATTTTCATAGCCATGTTCATTACTATTGCAAAATGAATATATGTAAAATACAAAGAGCTAAAACTCTAATATCATCCACTAGAAATGCTCTAGAAACGATCCCAAGAAAGATGTGGCTTTTGTAAGAACAGCATATTTGATACCTCCTCCTTGGCAATCCGCATATCATCAGTGACATTGGAAAACACCGTGGGCTCAATGAAAAACCCCTTTCGGCCCAGTCCTTTGCCTCCACATTCCAGTTTGGCGCCCTCAGCCACACCACTCTGGATGAGTTCTAAGATCTTGTTGTACTGTTTCTTATCAATCTGTGGGAAACATGATTTTTTCAAAGTTTACACCCAGTCAAATCTAAAACTGCTGTTACTTGCCAATTTTTGACCTACAAAAAATTGGCAATTTTGTATGGTTAATCCTAATATATCAATGATTCCAATAAATGTACTGCTCTGATGATACTGCCTAATCAGAAGTACCAGCTGAACATTTAGAAAATGTTTCAAAATGATGGAGACACCGGCTAATTTACTATTCATTGTTCATATGAGGGAAAACTGACCTTTATAATTGAGTAAGTTAGCAAGTTGTATTGATAGTAAAAAAGAGGCAAAAATTGGCACACAGCCTCTTTGGATAGTGATACACACCCAGTCTTATTGTGGTTTGTTTTTAAAGGAATTTCTATTACATCTTTAGAGGAACTTTAGAGAAAAATATTAACAGTAAAGAGTGAAGGACTAGCTTCCTAGTCCAAAAAAAATAAGGTCAGTCTTCCCCCCAAAAACTGACAGAGGTAAATAACACAAAAACCTACATTCACCCAAGTTTGAATGGCTCAGCCAGAACATCAGTCTTTTCTTGAATAGTCCCTAAACTGAGGAGATGTTGTCCCTTAACAGGAAAACCCATGCTTTAGTGACCCATATAGGAGCTGGTCCAAGTTCCTTCTAAAAAGTCTCAGAACCTGTCTACAGATTAAAACCAGAATTCCCTTTAGAAATATGCTTTGATGATTACGGTGAACCTGCAGAGGTGAAAAGTGTAGTCTGGCTGCTTATGAGAGACTTTGTGGCCCTCCCCACCCCACTACAGTACATGAGGCATTCAGATTAAGAAATAACCATACAGCAAAAGGGAAGTGAGCCAGCCCTTCATTTCCTACACATTCACAAGCTACAAGTGATATGTCCAGACTGGTTCAGGCTGTTGGACAGACTCCTTGGCAGCTTATAAAAGGATAGATGGCTCTAGGAAAGAAAGATATCTACTGTCCTTGACTGTGGCATCTGTAGGCATGTCCTAAAGTTCAGTCATTGGAAGGACTGGGACTGGGTTCTAGTGTCGAGACCCATCTTGTCATACTCAGGGCTTTCTTTAGAACTGAGAGATTCCAGCTTCGTCCCAAAGGTCAGAATATTCTTAAAGTAACAGTAATCCCTTAGTTTTTCAGAGATACAACTTAGAAAGGGAAAGAGAAGCATAAGAAATAAGCAGTCCCTCTCTGGCTACATTTCCAGCCATGAAGACATGGTGGGGAATAAAGGAGGCAGCTGAAAAGAAAGATGTTGCTTTGCTGGGTCCTACTAGAGTGCACACAGTTCTGTGCCAGCCAAGAATTAAGTAAACAAAGGGAATGGTTATGACTTTTCTACCTGGGGACCCTGCTCAGTGGTGGGGTCAAAGGGACTCCCCACTATGCGCCTCTTGGCCCGCTCCACACTTCTTCTCACAAACTCCTCATAGATGGACTCCTCCACGAAGATGCGAGAGCCTGCAGTGCAGCACTGGCCTTGATTGAAGAACACACCCTGGTGGGCCTGCTCCACAGCATAGTCCACTACAAGAGGAAACAGCCATGTTGCCACTGCTTATCTATGGAGCCACCTCCCTCCCCTCTCCAAAACCCCAGGTATAGTGTGCTCACTGCAGGACGTAACCATGAATAGCACTGGATTGGGAATGCAACTTAGTTCCAGTTCTAACTACACCCTGACATGCTATGTGAACTTGAACGACTTCCCTTCTTTGGGTCTCTTTCTTATTCTGCAAACAGAGGGACTGAACCTCAGGTATAACAGGAGTCTCAATCCCCAATACACCACAGGGCTAGGCAGACAAGGTAAAGGTATGAGGCTACCAGGTGGTAATGGAGCAATGTAATGGAGACGCTAAGAAGTCACTGTATTTAATCATTGTCATGCATAAATATGAGCCCCAGGTTGTCAGATCTTCTCAATTTTCACAGAAATCAATATTTTAATATGCAGTTTTTGTTTGGAACATAGTGTAATGTTTAGACAGGTAAACATGTCTATATTTTGTATTTGGCCAATTTACAACTCCTAATGTACGGGGCCTTGTAGCGGTATGTTTGGTATTTGGGGGATTAAACCGTAACATCAATGGGTCTTCTTTGAAGACACTAAATTGCCTCTAGATTGACATGGACTTGTGTAAAATCATATGATAACTCTCCCATATTCATCCCTTCTATCTTACACTTCAAAATAGCTTAATCTGACATGCATTAGTTGCTAAATGACCGACTGACTGAATAAATGAATCAGTCAATGTGAGGGCGATGGGATTGCTACTCCTCAAGAGGAACAGGCATAAGGATTCTAATTTTCTTGACAACTAACATAGATCTAAAGCTGAACTCTGCAAAGTCCAAGCTGGGGTTGAAATTCAAGCAATCTGCTTTCGGTTTTCTGATCTCTCTGGTGGTGAAACTGGGAAAGCAGCTCTGCCTGGCAAAATGTGAAGAAAAAAAAAAAAAAGAATCACTGAATGAGATGTTGGGATTTCCTTACCTGGAGAGCTTTTCAAAACGGAAAGGTCACACCTGTGCAGAATGGCCCAGGTGGCATCCTTCCTAGAGACATGGGGTTTCTCAGTTACTGCTCTAACCCTCTGTAAGGTCCTACTGGCAAGGTGGAATCATCCCAGCTTTAGGACTACACATACCGAACTGACCCACGTGTGCTGTCATCCTGACTGAAAGTCATGGGACTAGCAGGAAGGGGTTGGAATTGACTAAACAGAAAAGGGGCTGTGGGTTTGGAAAATGCTGGCAGGGCTGATGAAGTTGGACTGATTTATAATGGTCTACCAGCCATCAGGCACAGTTGAAAAGTTACAGATTTATTGTATCTAGGCAGAGAGACTATCCTTCAGTTGCTCAGCAGCTAAGACCGTTGCTGTTTAACCATATGCTACTGACCAAGCCTTCATCTCATCCCCCATTCTACAACATCACAGATTCAAAATGGCTCATTAGTGTCTAGAAAACAAACGGTTCAGTCGTCAACTGAAAAGTGCTTTTTCCCCATTCTCAAACTATTTTCTCTTTAGAGATCTTCTTGATTGCCTTTAGCTTCAAAGATCTTTTGCTAGTGTCCTATAAAAAGGGGAGATACAAAAGAGAGTACCAAAGGGTGTATGCTGGTTCATGTATGGGACCTGTCGTTGACTTACAATCAGCATCAGCAAAAATAATATTAGGACTTTTGCCTCCAAGTTCCAGAGTTACTCTCTTCAAATTACTTCTTCCAGCTGCTTCTTGGATAAGCTTTCCAACCTGAAAGAAGGAAAATGGAGACAGGTTTTGCACACCCTGCAGCTGAGACAGTCACTGGTCAATGCCAGCTCAGGGTAACATTGGGATGCAACAGTAACAAACGCTAAAAGGCAAACCAACCCAGCTCTTGTCATCAACTTGGGTGTACAAGATATAAGTTAGTGGGGTACAGTTTAATGTCCATGCTGGAGTGAACTGGAAGATAGCTTTAGTTTCATGATGGAAGGAGTAAGGAAAAGGGAGTTAAATCTGGAACCTTCATCACTGAAAGATTTCTCTAAAGACAACTGGCAAGCAAAACGTTAACTGGAGATTTCCATCACTGTATTGTGGCCTTTAGCTTTGGACTCCGGCTCCAGAAAAAAGTCAACTGGTGCCACTTTAAAGATATCATGAGGGTAAAATAAATTGTTCATGTATCTCCCGAAATGCCAGGCATGACTTTTATTACATGCTCCAAAGATACCATCAATATTATACCTCTGCCTCTGCCTAGAGCTACAGTGAAAGGATACCAGTTGAGAATCTGTCTCTTTTTGTGCAATCTTGTAAATGCCGTTTATCTTGAATCCAACAAAACAAGAGGCTGAGTTAGGAGAAAGCACTTGCCAATGAGTACACTCACATTGGCAATGCAAATGAAAGTCTCACAATGGAAACAAAGTTCCACTACTTAGAGCCCCTGCTCAAGGCACAACTCTACCTCAGTGATGGGGAGTGCTGTCACCTCCTTTGGGTCCACTTCAGCTGAAAAGAGCTCCCTTGCCCAAGGAGATGCCCTCTTCCAAGTGGCCCATATCCACCCACTGGTAGTGGCAGGGTTTGTTTAAAGGTCCTACCCTTTCAGCCTAGCACACGACTGGGCTCCGAGGGGCCGTATATACTCCATGATGACCCACGTGACTGGCAGAGGCTGCGTCAGACCTGTATTGCAGTTCCACTTCCCCATGGCCACTCCCCTTCAGCAGGGATCCCTAGTCAAATCCTGCAAGCTAAAGTACAACTCCGTGAATGCTCCCTGGGAATCTAACCTGCAACGGGGTGCGACTCTACTGGAGAGCATTCGCCACCTTACGGAAAAAGGAGAGCAGAGCCACCATATAGCCCATAGAGGCAGTTTGGTCTTGTTGAGATGAAAAAATGCTACTTGTTCCTGAAATTTTCCTGAAAAGTAAATATTTTAAAAGCCTGGGGAAAGAGAAACGCTACATTTACTTTCAATTCCTTCAGTCCTTTGTTGAGATCCTCCAGTGGGACTAACGACTTTGCAGACAGCAGAGAATCCTGGGTAGGAGAAAAGGCTCTGGAACCAGGCTGTCGGGATTCTTTTTTTTTTTTTTAACCAGTTCTATGACTTAATAACTGTTTCAGCCTAGGAAATTTATTTACTATCTCTGAGCCTTGGATCCTCCTCTGTAGGGGGGATAAAAATACTATGTACTTTAGAATTCTATTTTAAGGATTAAGTGGTGTACCATATATGGCACTTAGAACCCAGCCTGGCACATAGTGAGTATGCAGACATGCTAACCATGAGCAAGTGTGAGAAGTGAGGGCCTCCCCTTTTCTTCCATGTTCAATGGAGAGAAATGGGGGTGATGTTAAGGAGATGGCTGGACCTTCCAAAACAGGTCTCCCTCTAGATCTCCCAAACTGCCTATGCTGTTAACTCCTTCAGAAAAACAGTGGGGAAACTCCAACTTCTCCTCAGTCTCCAATGTCACTCATTACCTGTAACTCTGCCTCCTTGTAAAAAAGATTTTGAAAATGTATCCCCATCCTGAGAAAAGCCAACCTTACGGGGGGAAAAGTGATGTCTCTGAAAGAGGCAGAACTAGAGTTCCTTGATTTGCTGAAAACATTCCTTATCAAGGTGTTGGAAAATGCTAACACCTGGCCCTGAAGTTCGATGGGTGAGCTGTGGCCAACCTGCCAGATTGCCTTTCTCTTGCCAGTTTGTGTCTCTTCCACTTCCAGGCAAAGGCCTCAGGAAGACCTGGGCTCAGTAAAGGCACCGTTCTCACACAGACATGTTCCTCTGAGAAGAAAATAGGCAGACACAAAGGGAAGGAGAATCTGGCCCTCTGTTCTGGGAATGGTGAAAATTATGACTGGTAAGAGGGGGAACTCACAGTGAAGGGCAGCTGGGTTAACAGCAATCCTCTGACTTAATGCCAGCACTCAGGGAGGGGTGTTCCCTGAGGATGCTGTCGTCTGTGACTATCTGCTCTTCTGAGAATGTTAGTGTGCTTGCTCGCTCCGCTCTGGGGAATCCAAATTAACTGATGTGGACTCATTTTAAAGTCCAGGAAGATAAAGAGGTAACTGCTTTCTCAGCAAGACAATTACTGGAATTCACAAACATATTATTCATTAAATTAAACTAATATTTATTGAGTAGTCTATGTTAGATATTTACAAGCATTACGTCACTTAAGCCTCTCAAAAACCCTACAAAGCAGGTTTTATCTCATTTTAGAGGTGAGCAAACTTGAGTTAGAAGTTAATGAATGTCACCAGGCTCCCCAGCTGGTTCATGACAGAACCTGTTGGACTATCTGCAGGCTGGTACCAGGGACCAGGCTTGGATTACTCCCTCTCCTTCCCTTCCTTCCTCCCAGCATTCTGTCATTTTTCTGTTCTCTTTTCTACATTTACTGAGCACTAATGTGTGCCACATAACATCAAAATCTTATCCCTGCACTCCAAGCTGATTTCAAAGTAGGTAGGCATATCACCTCTTGAAGACACAAATAATGTTCATATATCATCAGTTACAAAACAGAACACAGATTCTGCCTTCAGGTTTACATTCAAGACACAAGCAAAAGCAAGGAAAAATCATGAGTTTTACACATAGTAAGATACCGAATAAATATTTGGGGTTGGCAGACACTGCTGGCTCAGCTGGCATTACATTTCTGTTAGCCCTACTCCCTGATATTCATCAGACCATTCTAGAGGGTATTTTTTTGCCACTAGAAATGTCGGCCAGTGATTATATTCATGGCTACAGTACCTATATAAAAGTAAAAGTTTCACTCAGTCTATGATCATCAGAGAAGAATACCTAAGAATAATTTTCCCTGAATCAATGCTTTACCAGCCTTTCCTTAGAAATCAAATTTGTGCTAAACACCACAAGGCAAATCTCAGATGAATAATACCTTTCCCCTTCATCTTTGAAAGAAAGTCGAGTTGCAGTTCAAGACAGAATGGGATGTGTTAGCCTATGGGAGAACCACTTCCATCTGGAGTGGCCTCAGGACAGGACAGGACAGGACACTCCTGAACAACCCTGGCTTTCACCAATGCCCCTCATTCAACACATATTCATAGTTCTCCTATGTGCCAGGTGCACTCTTGGGCATAGTCCCTTACCAATAAGGAATGCACAGCTAAAAGGACTCCCATGTAAACTTAGTAGGTGTTCAATAAATGTGGCTTTGCAGTTCACTAGGGAAAAAATCTGGGTCTCATTTAATATTAGATCTGAACAGATTAAGTTATAGTTCCTCAGTACTTTGTTATAACTCAAAGGTTTCCTAAGTCAAAGTCTGTGGCCTTCGAAAGTCTAAGAAAGAACAAATTACACTTAAAACAAAAGCCTAGGATTGACCAATCTTCTAAAATGAACAAGTTTCACTTTGGTTCCTGAGGGATACTGCCCCTCCCGACATGACCAGAAGGTGGGAGTGCATGGCAAGATAAAGGAGGCTGCAAGGGTGCACAGGTCTTCTAAGTGGTTAAAAGGCAAGTTGATAGAGATGTACCTGATGATACCAAGTCCTATTCTGATGAAATTGGCAATTTGTAAAATAAAACAGGTAAACATACAGTTTGAGAAATCAAATCCTGTATATGATGTAATATGGATTAAATAGGATAAACGCACATAAAGGCACAGAGATCAAAGTTTTAGTTCGCTGTCATCTCTTCTTCCAAGCAGAAAAGATTTTACAGTGCACTCGTGTGATACCTTCTGCCCCATTGCTGACAACCTGGCTAATTATAACCATATTTCGGCTTATATATTTATAAGCCCACATTGAGTCTTATACCTCCTGCCCCAATTGACCCACAGGAGTCAGAAGACCTGGTACTACAAACTCTAGCTTCTAATGAATCTTCAGTTTGGGAAAGCCACTTCACCTCCTCCTGGGTCTCAGTTTCTTCATCTGTAGAAGGAAGGCACAGGCCAAGTAACAAATCTCTCCCTTAGTACTCCAGTTAATTGAAGGAGTTAAAAAAGACAGATAGGACTCCTGGGGACTCTGCTCATTCTGAGAGTCTGTCCACAATTCTTGTGTTTTTCTTGCCTTGTGAAGCAGAAGTAGCTTGCTACAAGTAGAACACCACAGCTGCACTGAATGACAGAAAAACCTCATTTTTTAGTTTCCCTGCACAGAGCTCATTATGAAAGAGTAAGTGATAGTGTTCCTATCACGCAGTTTCTTAACTTTGTACTCCCTGCAGAGCTTCTCAGCTCCGGGTACCCCAAACATGTAAGGGCAGTGAACTGGGGGCTTCTCCACACATAATGAAACTGGGCTAATTCTCAGCAGGAATGTTGGCACAGTTCAACTCTGACTCCCATCCTCGTTTGAATAGGCCTCAAGATTGATACCAGGAGTATCCCTGGAAGAGCCACAGTGTACTGGAATCATGTTCACAGCAATGCGGCAATGTAGGGGAAAGCAATTTGGGACTTTGCAAGAAAAATAATTTGTTATACGGGACAAAAGGAACACAAAAGGCTTTTCATGCCCTCTTTATTCAGGGCAGTTGCTCCCTGAACAGTTTCTAAAGTTGGGTAAAATGTTTCTTTTTATTAATTACTCATATTAGGGAGAGTTCCTTGTCAGAGCTATTTTATTACACATATCAAGGTAGATATCTTCTCAGAGATATAATACCTTTTTAAAAATAGAAAAATAAATCTCTACTAGAGATCCCAGTAAACTAGTCAAAGATGCCTGCTTTTTGTAATATCTTTTCATAAATCCCAAATAGATCTACTCTCTGCTTCTTCCCTGTTCTCCTTTCTTAATTTTCATTGCTATGCTTCCTGGTTCCAACTGTGTTGGGAATAGAAATGCCAAAAATATGGGGATCGGGTATTTGTCTTTCTGAAGTACCCAGAAATAACAGGCCAAATTAATCTGTCCAGATTTCCACCAGAAACAAACAATCCCAAGGCACTGAAGCAGTTCCTTTATGTGGTAACAGCAGTTTAAACCTTTATCTGTGGAATTCAGATTATGAAGGCCAATATAACCACTATGTTTCCAGCCTTCTTTCCCACCATTCCCACCACCACACGCCCACGACTCTAACCACACAAAACCACTTGCCCTTCCTGGAACATGCCTGTGTGCCTTTGTATAAGCTGCTCCATCTACCTGCAAAGCCTTTTCACGCCTTGCTTACTTGATGATAAATTCATTTTTACAGAGATACGACTTTCACCTCCTCTGAGAAGGTGGCTTTCCTCCCCTACCTTCCCTGCAGGGTTTGGTGTTCCTTCTTTGATCTCACAGTGCTACGTACATAACTCTCACATTGTGCTTAATAGCTGTCTCCCCCACTACAATGACTGACTTTAAAAAAAATATGTGTATGTACACACAGGAGATTTTCTTTTAAGACAGGGTCTCACTCTCCTGCCAAGGCTGAACTGTAGTAGTATGATGATGGCTCACTGCATCCTTGAAATTCTGAGTTCAAGCAATCCTCCCAACTCAGCCTGAGTAGCTGGGATCACAGGCACTTGCCATCATGCCTGGCTAATTAAAAAAAAATTTTTTTTGGTACAGACAGGGTCTCACTGTGTTGACCAGGCTTGGTCTCAAACTTTTGGCCTCAAGGGGTCCTCCTGCCTAGGCCTTGAAAGCACTGGGATTACAGGCGTGGACCACCAGGACCCAGACGAACCTTAAATAATGCATTAAGTCAATAAGCCAGAATATAAAAATTGCTTGAGAGCAGTGGTGTGATCACAGCTCACTGCATCCTTGGACTCCTGGGCTCAAGTAATCCTGCCTTTCAGCCTCTCGAATAGCCGGAACTACAGGTGCACACTACCAAGCCCGGATACTTTCTTTATTTTTAGTTTTGCAAAGACCAGGGCTTGCCATCTTGCCCAGGATGGTCTTGAACTCCTGGGCTCACACAATCTTCTGGTCTTGACCTCCCAAAGTGCTAGAATTATGGGCGTGAGCCATTGTGTCCAGCTAATGTTATTGTTGATTGAGCACCTATTCTGTTGACTTGTTTTCACAAACATTTTATTTAATCTTCATGACAATCCTGGGAGGCAGGAATTATTATCCTACTTTATAATTGGAAAAAAGACTCACAGAGATCAAGTAATGACTTGCAAACAGGCACCCACTGAGTGGCAGAGCCAGGACTGGTCTCAGAATGTGCACATCAAACCTCAGGTTCTTTTCTCTCCTCTTTTCCAGACCTCCTCTTGGGGATTGGGTCCCCTTTGCTGTGAATAGCATTTTGACAGTTAAACGCATCACTTAACCACTAACATGTTCTAGGATCAACTACCCTGTACATTTAGCCATCCTTTTTTACATAATACTCTGCCATTTCTACTTTAGATAAGCTTTAAAAATCAAGGTTTTGATTGTCTTGGTCTGCTCTGATAGGAAAAAGCATGGAGTAGTCAAGAGTACTCTATGTCCCATTAACTAGGTGAGCTAAAGGGATCAACACCTTAGGACCTGTTCAAACTCAGCCTGAGTATTGAGGAGAAAGCTAACTGCAGAATCTTTGACTTAGAGAATAAATCATGGAATCTCATCCAGCAGGCAGAGACTATACCATACTTTTTTTTATTCTCCAGTCTTCAAGTTTTAAGAATTTTTTAAAAAGAGTAGTTTTATGCTAATAGTTTTAAACCTACAAAACCAAACGTTTTTTCACATGAAACTGGTTTTTTCAATACCTTTATGACATGCAATCAAACCGATATTTTTTAATAAAATAGCAAATGATTCACAAATGGACTCACACATCCTTAGAAAAAAGCTTATTAGCTATTTATAGCTATAACTGTAGCAAGCCACTTCCCCCAACCTACAATGAGGGGCGAAGCTAACTAGGAGGGAGCTGAGCTGATTCATGACTCAAGCAGTAGAGATGGTGCTTGTATCATGCAACATGACATTTATCTCACTTAGGAAATGAAAGGAGAACCCCAGCTGCGTAAATTAGAATGAGTGATAATACAGCTGTTAGCTACAAACATTTGTTTGGCACGAATCAATCCGGACTCTCCTGTAGTTTGCTTTGATGGTCTCTCTACTATCTTGTTGACTAATGATGAGATCATTGTTTGTTAACCTCACCGAGTAAAGAAAACACTATCCCAACCAAAATGCATACTGTTTCCCGCACTTTACTGAGGTTGTTTATTGACTTGTGTTTATAAGAGCACTTCTATATTTATTAAATATTTACATGCATTGCTTATGTATTTAGCTGCATAAGGAGAAATTAATCCCATCTTTAATCTGAGTAAAGTTGTTGGCTTTCTATAGGCCTTTTGCTTTAGTAAAGTGGAAAGCAGCTACCTCAAATAAGATTCTTGTTGTTAACTGTTCCATATACTTTGTAATGTATCAATAGGTCCCATCTCCCTAAGGTGATCACAGCAGAAGCCATGTTCAAATCCATATTTAAGGGACATGTTCACTCTGGAAGAATCTACATAACTTCTCAAGTATCCTGCAAAGTTAGAAAAGAATAAATGGATAAAGAAGTAAATAACTACAGCTGAAAAGGGGTTTGGGGATTATGTGATCATTTGATTTGCCTGTGAAAATTCTCCATCCACAACTAATATGGAAATTACAAGTTGGCTTTTATATTCTAGAACCATGTTGTTCTCCCTTAAGTCCTCTAGTGTCTGCCAATAATGCCATTCCAGAGAAGAAACTAAGAGATAACCTAGACGTCACAGGATTAGTTCCCCTCCAAATGAATGTAAGCCTCTCTAGAGAGAAGAATCAAATGTAGATTCTGTCAGAAAATGTAGCTGAAACTTGCTCTATTCACACTGCAATAGGCTACTTAATATTTTAAGTATTCCTAAAAGCAAAACAATTCAAAGAGCCACCTTCCACCCTATTCTCTTTCCCAAATTCTCCCTTCTCTCTCTCAGTTCCCTATTGAGTATCTCAGTATTGGAAGATTGCATATGTAGTTGTTAATGTTTTATTTGTGAAGATAAAAAAATTCCTGTTGTTATAAAGCTACAATAGAGTCAAAATAATGTGGTACTTGTGATGTAACAGTTACACAGATTACTGAAAAGAACAGAGTATAGAAATAGACCCACATAGGGCCGGGCGTGGTGGCTCATGCCTGTAATCCCAGCACTTTGGGAGGCCACAGCAGGCGGATCACGAGGTCAGGAGATCGAGACCATCCTGGCTAACACGGTGGAACCACATCTCTACTAAAAATACAAAAAATTAGCTAGGCGAGGTGGCGGGTGCCTGTAGTCCCAGCTACTCAGGAGGCTGAGGCGGGAGAACGGCATGAACCCGGGAGGCGGAGATTGTAGCGAGCTGAGATGGCACCACTGTACTACAGCCTCGGTGACAGAGCGAGACTCCGTCTCAAAAAAAAAAAAAAAAAAGAAATAAGACCCATATAAATATGGAAAACTTATGCTTGAAAAAGGCAGACATCACAAAGGCAATTCAATGGATCCAGGGCAGTCTTTTCAAGAAATGGTGCAGGAACTATCGTCATTATCTATCCATCTGTCTAGCACTTGGATCCTTACCTCTTAACATACTCAAAAGTTAAAGTAGATCATAGGCCCAAATGTAAAACATAAAACTATAAAATTTCTAGAAAAAAGCATACGAGACAGTCTTTGTGATCTTATGTTAGGCAAAGATTTCTTAGACACAGTACCAAAAGCCTGATCCATAAAACAAAATATTAATAAACTGGACATCATCAAAATTTAAAACTTCTCTTTAAGAGACACTGACTGGGAGAAAATATTTGCAAAGCACAAAGGACTTTTATCCAGAATATACAAACAATGTTCATTACTTCAACAATACGAAAAACAACCCTCGTCTCCAAAATGTGCCACGATTTAAAGATACTTCACCAGAGAAGATACACTGTGGCAAATACGCAAATGAAAGGACAGTCAATGGTAGAGAATTGGAAATTAAAACCACATTGAGACAACACTATATACCTATTTGAATGGCTGAAATGTAAAAGACTAACCACATCAAATGTTGGTGAGGAGGTGAAGGAATTCAAAGTCTTACACGTTGCTGGTAGGAATGTAAGATGGTACAACCGACATGGAAGACAGTTTGGCAGTTTCCTGCCCTACCACACAATCCAGCCATTCCATTCTTAGGTATTTACCTAAGAGAAAAGGACATACATGTCCATGCAAATATTTGCACATGAATGTTCATAGAAGCTTTTATTTGTAGTAGTCCCAAAACGGAAAACAATCCAAATGTTCATCAATGGCTGAATGGATATTAAACCTGATACAGGTTGAATATCCCTTATCAAAATGTGTGGAACAAGAAGCGTTTTGAATTTGGGATATTTTTTCAGATTTTGGAATATCTGCATTACACTTACCAGTTGAGCATCCCTGATCTGGAAATCCAAAATCCAAAAAAAGGAAATGCTTCAATGAGCATTTCCTTTGAGCATGATATTGTTGCTCAAAAAGTTTCAGGTTTTGGAGCATTCCAGATTTCAGATTTTTTGAATTCAGAATACTTAAACTGTATACCCATAAATGGAATACTACTTGGCAATAAAAAGGAATGAACTGATACAACAACATCGATCTCAATAACTGTGCTGAGTAAAAATGGCCAAAAGAGTATATACTATATGTTGCCATTTATATAAAATTCTAGAAAATGCAAATAATCTATAGTGCCAGAAAGCCTGGGAATGTGGGGGTGGGGGTGGAGAGAGAGATTACAAAGGGGCACTAGGAAACGTGAGGGTGAGGGACATATTCACCATGAACTCTACTGATGGTTTCACAGGTAGATGGATACACATGCCAAGACATATCAAACTTTACACTTTAAATATGTGAAATCTACTGTATATCAATTACACCTCAATAAAGCTGTTAATAAAGGTACATTAAGCAAAAATGTTAATTCATTACAGAAATTACGCCATATATCTCTTTGTTGTCCTTTGCGGACTACTGGCAGGAAAATTACATTCAATCTACCTGATGACTTAACACATGATATAATGGCTATAATCAAAGTAAAATTCATTAGAAATAAATTTATTATATTTTGAAATAATTAGAGTCCAACAGGCGAAAATAGTGAATTAAAAGAAACTTCCAAGGAAAAGGTGGTGAAAAACAGATCAGTGGCCAATAAAATAAAGTCTGATGACTGGAGTGAAAAGGAGGCAATATTTGAGATTACAAATCCAAAGAATAAAGCATCATAGTCACTATAAAGTTGATCAGTTCTTATTTATATGCATAGAAGTTAGAAAAAAAAATATTGAGCTAAGGCTTCCCTGGCTAGATAAGGGAAAAAAGTTCATTTCAGGTAGAAGAAATGGCATATGTCAAGTCACAGAACTGTGAAAGGCATGTCTCCTTTGGGGTTTCACAAGCAGTTTAGTAAGGCAAGGATACAATGGGCAGGTGTAGGAAATGAAGGTGATGAGAAAGGTAGGGGTCAGGTCATGAATCAATCTGTTACCCTAAGAAGGTTGGATTTGGGTATATGATGGATACCCAGGTAGAGATGTCCACACTACAGTTAGAAGTCTAGTGCTCAAAAGAGAGGTTGTTAATTTAAAGCAAGCTATTTTAGGGAAATCTCTTGACATAGTGTGTTGATTCACCCATTTCATTACTTCCATACTGGTAAACAAATAATTGAATCAATTAGCTTGGAAATGGTGGTTACTTTCCATGTTTAGAAACCAACACTTACAATAGTTATAACTGAAATTAACCATGGGCCTTCCCTAAGGAATATCACTTTAAGCAGGTAACAGCCAAATCATCAAAAATTGCTTAAGAAGAAAATCAGCCAAGTATGGAAGATAAAATTTCCTATGAACTCCTCAGCTGATTCCCCAGGCTCCCCTGAACAACTTATGCAGGGGGAACATAAGGGTCCTGGGGGCACTGGAGGTGTTTAGCTGTGCTAAACCTACAAAATCAGGGACCAGGGCTGGAGCACAGAAGAAGAGAAGGAATAGAGAAAAACTCAGGTGATTTTACCAACAATCAGCCCTATTTGCTGTATGCTAGGTGAGCCTCGATGGCTTCACTGGTAAAACAGGGAGTGACTTAAGGGCATCTTTATACACACCAATGCTTGGTACACAGTGGGAAAATAAAAATGCTTATGGAATGAAAGAGAAATCTCAGTTCTAAGATTCTCAAAGTCATCTCTCTTTTACAGCTAAACAGTTTGTTAGTGGCTCTGTGGGTCCAAGGGCTGCTCCACTAAAAGAGCCACAGGAGTAAGGGGAAACTGTAACTACAAACAGATTAAAGTGGCAGAGGAGCAGCAATGGTATTACTTGTTTAAGCAGTGTGGCTTATAGATATGTCTTTTTACTTTACAGCTGCACTGTATGAGCCAGAGCTTCTTTCTGAGAAATAGAATCAAAGTAGAACTTTGCTCACATGCCCATATGTATCCCTGTCTTAAGTCAGATGTTTACTATATTGCCAGTTCTGTATAGTTTTATAGTATGTGTGAGCTTTTAGAAATGTCTGTCTGCAAACTTTTAATACTGGCAGTTTTTTGTTTCTTGGTTAATTTATGGTTACAGGGAATACACTGGACCATGTCCTTGCTTTGCTAAGCTGACTGTGAATTCATTTTTTTTCCTTAAGGTGGATTCCATCAATTATCTCTCTCCTGACCAACTATAGACATAGCAAATGAGTGGTATCTTTCAGTTTACGCCAGTGCTTTATTCTAGCACAGGTTAACAAACTCAGAACTGTGGTTTTTTTCCCAAATGGGCCTGGAAACATCTTCTGGAGTATGACCCAACTATTCAAATTATGTGTAAACTAGTGATTCTTAAATGTCAATGAATGTAAGAATCACTGGGTAAACTTAGTAAAATGGGAATTCCTGGACCTATTTCCAAAATTCTAACTTCAGAAAATCTTGAGTGGAGTCCAGAAATCTGTGTTTTAATAAGCACCTCCAACCTCACCACTGTAGGTGAGGTGGTCTTTACACAACTACTGAAAAACAAAGGAAACTACATAATATTTTTCTGCAAAGAAATTTCTCCCTACACCAGAATTCCATTCTGGCAAACTCAGTTTGAAGGAGCAGCCACCACTCTAGGCCACAGCAAGAAATCATAAGTGAGTTCCTTAATAGGGACCAGGCATCTTCTTCCAGCACTGTATTCTTTTTTAAAATTTTACTTTAAATTCTAGGATACATGTGCAGAATGTGCAGGTTTTTTACATAGGTATACATATGCCATTGTGGTTTGCTGTACCCATCAACCTGTCACATCTACATTAGGTATTTCTCCTAATGTTATCCCTCCCCTAGCCCCCCAACCCCTGACAGACCCCACTGTGTGATGTTCCCCTTCCTGTGTCCATGTGTTCTCATTGTTCAATTCCCACTTATGAGTGAGAACATATGGTGTTTGGTTTTCTGTTCCTGTGTTAGTTTGCTGAGAATGATCATTTCCAGCTTCAGCTTCACCCGGGTCCCTGCAAAGCACAGGAACTCATCCTTTATGGCTGCATGGTATTCCATGGTGTGTATGTGCCACATTTCTTTATCCAGTCTATCACTGATGGGCATCTGGGTTGGTTCCAGGTCTTTGCTATTGTGAATAGTGCTGTAATAAACATACGAGTGCATGTGTCTTTACAGTTTAATGCCTTATAATCCTATGGATATATACCCAGTAATGCAATTGCTGGGTCAAATGGTATTTCTAGTTCTAGATCCTTGAGGAGTCGCCACACTGTCTTCCACAGTGGTTGAACTAATTTACACTCGCATCAACAGTGTAAAAGCATTCTTATTTCTCTAAATCCTCTCCAGCATCTGTTGTTTCCTGACTTTTTAATGATTGCCATTCTAACTGGCATGAGGTGGTATCTCATTGTGCTTTTGATTTGCATTTCTCTAGTGACCAGTGATGATAAGCATTTTTTCATGTGTCTGTTGGCCGCATAAATGTCTTCTTTTGAGAATTGTCTGTTCATATCCTCTGCCCACTTCGTGATGTTTTTTTTTTTTCTTGTAAACTTGTTTAAATTCCTTGTAGATTCTGGACATTAGCCCTCTGTCAGATGGATAGATTGCAAAAAATATTCTCACATTCTGTAGGTTGCCTGTTCACTCTGATGATAGTTTCTTTTGCTGTGCACAAGCTCTTTAGTTTAATTAGATCCCATTTGTCAATTTTGGCTTTTGTTGCCATTGCTTTTGGTGTTTTAGTCATTCAGTGTTTGCCCATGCCTCTGTCCTGAATGGTATTGCCTAGGTTTTCTTCTAGGATTTTTATACTTTTAGATCTTACATTTAAGACTTTAATCCATCTTGAGTCAATTTTTGTATAAGGTGTAAGGAACAGGTCCAGTTACTGTTTTCTGGATATGGCTAGCCAGTTTTCCTAACACCATTAAATAGGGAATTGTTTCCTCATTTCTTGTTTTTGTCAGGTTTGTCAAAGATCAGATGGTTGTAGATGTGTGATGTTATTTCTGAGGTCTCTATTCTGTTCTATTGGTCTATGTGTCTGCGTTGGTACCAGTACCATGCTGTTTTAGTTAGTATGTAATCTTACAGAAAAGTTTGAAGTCAGGTAGCATGATGCCTCCAGCTTTGTTCTTTTTTCTTAGGATTGTCTTGGTTATACAGGGTCTTTTTTGGTTCCTTATGAAACTTAAAGTAGTGTGTGCTAATTCTGTGAAGAAAGTCAATGGTAGCTTGATAGGGATAGCACTGAATTTATAAATTACTTTGGGCAGTATGGCCATTTTTGTGATATTGATTATTCCTAACCATGAGCATGGAACGTTTTTCCATTTATTGTGTCCTCTCATTTCATTGAACAGTGGTTTGTAGTTCTTGAAGAGGTTCTTTGCATCCCTTGTAAGTTTTACTCCTATTTTATTCTCTTTGTAGCCATTGTGAATGGGAGTTCACTCATGAGTTGGCTGTCTAGTGTTGGTGTATAGGAATGCTTGTAAGTTTTGCACATTGATTTTGTGTCCTACGACTTTGCTGAAGTTGTTTATCAGCTTAAGGAGATTTTGGGATGAGATGATGGGGTTTTCTAAATACACAATCATGTCGTCTGCAAAGAGAGACAATTTGACTTCCTCTCTATCTGAACACCCTTTATTTCCTTCTCTCGCCTGACTACCCTGGCCAGAACTTCCAATACTATACTGAATAGGAGTGGTGAGGGAGCGCATCCTTGGGCTGGTTTTCAAAGGGAATGCTTCCCGTTTCTGCCCATTCAGTATATTGGCTGTGGGTTTGTCATAAATGGCTCTTATTATTTTGAGATATATTCCATCGATACCTAGTTTAATGAGTTTTTTTAGCATGAAGAGGTATAGAATTTTATTGAAGACTTTTTCTGTATCTGCTGAGATAATCATGTGGTTTTTGTCACTGGTTCTGTTTGGTTCTGTTTGCATCCCAGGTATGAAGCCGACTTGATTGTGGTGGATAAGATTTTTTTTTGTCCTTACAGAGGTTTTATTGTGTTTGGTCCACAGTCGTATTTTACATTATCTCATGGAGCAGGGCCCCTGGGTGGGGGGTCCCTGTGCAGTACTTGGCGGGGCATGTGGCCAGGGGAGATGGAGCAATATAGCTGGCAAGGCCCAGAAGGGGAGAAGGGCTGGCGCCTACTAAGGGGCCGGGCACAGTGGCTCACGCCTGTAATCTCAGCACTTAGGGAGGCCGAGGCGGGTGGATTACCTGAGGTCAGGAGTTCGAGACCAGCCTGGCCAACATGGTGAAATCTCCTCTCTACTAAAAATGCGAAAGTAGCTGAGCATGGTGGCATATGCCTGTAATCCTAGCTACTTGGGAGGCTGAGGCAGGAGAATCCCTTGAGCTCAGGAGGTGGAGGTGCAGTGAAGCAAGATGATGCCACTGCACTCCAGCCTGGGCCACAACAACTAAAAATAAAACCTACTGAGGCTACAGTGGGGCGGGGATTTGGGATTAGCCCCAACAACTCAGCATTCCACTTCCTTGTATGGAACTCACTTTTCCCACTGGGCCCTGAGGCAGGTCTGAGGTCTGTTGGTCTGAGGGTCCTAGGGAAACTCAGCCACTTGGGAGCCTGAAATATTTAGCATCATAGCCAGGTGCCCTTTCCCAGGGGACTCATTTCCCAGCACCCTCCCCACTGTCCTCACCCCATTCCTTGGGGGAAAATAGGTATTTTTCTTTTGTTAAAACTTCCTGAAACTTTTGCAGCTATAGAAACAATAAACTGATCAGCTGACAAAAGTGGGAAGAGGTGAGGCAACTGGAAACCTTCGGGGACTGGTTCCCTCCAAGCCCATGTCTCTTCTCCCCAGCACAGCTCTGCTGACAGCCTGGACGTGCCAGCAGGGACCCTTACCCTACACATATTGGGATGACCCCTTCCCTCACAGCCTGGTGGCTCAGTCCTGCGAAGGACCAAGGCAAGCGGGGGGGAAAAGCCCTGCTGCCTGATTCCATCTTGCCACTCAGAGACCCTTGGTTGACTGGCAGCACTGAACAGGTTAAGAAAGAAAAAAAAAAGATGAAAACATAGAAAAACCCAAAAAACCCAGACAGGGGGACAATGGTGGGAGAGAGTGCTGGCAGCCTCACTAGCGTAGCTGGACTCCTCCTGATAGTAAGGGGGATATTCAGGGACCTCTCCGGGCAGTTGCCAGCACCCAAGGGAGCCCTGTTGGCCACTGTGCCTTGCGGGCAGTACTTGGGGTCATATATATACTGGCCCAGGCCAAAGACCTGGCTACTCTGGTTGGCACCCTGGGTGTAGCCCATCTGCAGGGACTTGGAGGAATTATCACTTGTCGGTTCCCAGCTTGGTATCATAGATGTGCCATCGCGTCCCATGAGCCGTCATGCTCACCTGGCTGGCACACTTATTTGTATCCATCTGGAGGCTAATGGTCGAGGGGTCCATGGGGGGCAGGATGTGGATCTTGGGGTCATAGAGATGCCTCCTTATGCCATACACGGTCATGCCTGACTGGTTGGCCCATTTGTTGGTGCCCAGCTGCAGCCTGATGATGCAGTGAGCGGCCTTCATGGTGGCGTCATTGAAGTTCTGCTTCTGCTTCTCTGAGTACTTGACGCCAATGTCCACCCCGCTCCACGGCCCCTTCCCTGCTAGAGCAAAAAGAGACACCTGCATGTGCCTCATGTTCCCACTCTCAAACAGGTTGTTGGCCTTGAACATGTTCACGGGGTTCATGCCATAGTTGACCATGGCCTTGATGATGCCGCTTGTTCATGTGTATAAGATAATCCCGTCCTTCAGACTCTTCTGGGAGTCAGGGTCGATGGAGAGGTCTGGTGAGTCCCTTGATCCAGCTTCAGAGCTCTGCCTCCTTCTGGGGGTCATATTTGGACAGGAGCCAGTTCTTTACCTCGGCTGACAGCCCATACAAGAGGCCCTTGTTGAACTGTGTGTAACTCATGGCTGGGGGGCTGAGGGATGGGGTTGCGCAGGACAGGGGTGGATAAGCTTTTTGATGTGCTGCTGGATGGTTCATCAGGGATATTGGCCTGACATTTTCTCTTTTTGTTGTGTCTCTGCCAGGTTTTGGTAACAGGATGATGCTGGCCTCATAAAATGAGTTAGGGAGGAGTCCCTCTTTTTCTATTGTTTGGAATAGTTCCAGAAGGAATGGTACCAGCTCCTCTTTGTACCTCTGGTAGAATTCAGCTGTGAATCTGTCTGGTCCTGGGCTTTTTCGGTTGGTAGGCTATTAATTACCGCCTCAATTTCAGAACTTGTTATTGGTCTATTCGGGAAGTCAACTTCTTCCTGGTTTAGTCTTACAGTATTCTCTGATAGTAGCTTTTCTTTCTGTGGGATCTGTGGTGATATCCCCTTTATTGTTTCTTATTGTGTCTATTTGATTCTTTTTTTTTTTTTTTTTTTTTGAGACAGAGTCTTGCTCTGCCACCCAGGCTGGAGTGCAGTGGCTGGATCTCAGCTCACTGCAAGCTCCACCTCCCGGGTTACGCCATTCTCCTGCCTCAGCCTCCCGAGTAGCTGGGACTACAGGCGCCCGCCTCGTCGCCCGGCTAGTTTTTTTGTATTTTATTTATTTATTTATTTTTATTATACTTTAAGTTCTAGGGTATATGTACATAATGTGCAAGTTTGTTACATATGTATACTTGTGCCATGTTGGTGTGCTGCACCCATCAACTCATCAGCACCCATTAATTCATCATTTATATCATGTATAACTCCTAAGTAAAGACGGGGTTTCACCGTGTTAGCCAGGATGGTCTCGATCTCCTGACCTCGTGATCCACCCGTCTCGGCCTCCCAAAGTGCTGGGATTACAGGCTTGAGCCACCGCGCCCGGCCCTCTTTTCTTCTTTATTAGTCTGGCTAGTGGTCTATCCTGTTAATCTTTCCAAAAAATCAGCTCCTAGGTTTCCTGCACCATATTCTAAATCCAGTACATTATTTCACCAAAAAAGAAAAAGGATTCATAATCAGTTTATCCAAGCAAGCACCCAGGCAGTCTTCCAAGAAGTGAAATAGAAGAGCAAACATACACAAAAAAACTTATTGGTAGCCAAAATTATTCGTAAAATATTTACAAAAACTACAAAATAAACAAAAGGAGAGTAAAGTTGCCAGAGGACAGCAGAATGTAGGTACTGCTACATATAATAATAAATATATGCAAATGGAAGTTTCAGATTCAACTACCATTTACTGAGTTCTTACAATATGCCAAGCCATATGCTTGCAACTCTCAAATACATTATTTTAATCTTCAAATGAGCCTGCAGGGAGTGATTCATAGGCCTTATTAATGGAAGAAGACATGAAAGAAGAGACTAAATAATTCACCAAAAGTCACACAGCAGGAAAGCTGGGATTTGATCCATGATTGGTGGATCAAATCCAGTGCCTCATCTATTATACCACACTTCCCCAAGCATTAATTGTCCCGTAAACTTCATTTTAAAAATAAATATAAAACAATGATGGTTAATATTTACTGATACTTTACTAAGAATTAGATCCTGTGCTAAACACACTAGATATACTAGCTTTTCTTAGTCCATTCAGTTTACCTAAAATGTCCCAGACTGGATACCTAATAGAGAAAGGAAATTTATTTCTTACAGTTCCAGAGGCTGGGAAGTCCAAGGTTGAGACACACACATGAGGTGAAAGACTTCTTGTGGTGTCATCCCATGGTGAAAGATGGAAGAGCAAGAGAGCACAAGACTGAATATGTAACCGCAAGCCCTTTTATAATGGCATTAATCTATTAATGTGGGTTAACAGATTAGTACCCACCTAAACACCTCTCACTAGTGACCCTCTCTCAACACTATTACATTGTAGATTAAATAACCTCCACACACTTTCCGGGGAACACGTTCAAAGCATCTTTCATCCTCACAATCCATGAGGTAGGTACAATCATCTCTAATCTACAGCCAGGATATCTGAGGTCTGGAGAGAATAACAACATGTACTGTGAATGAATCCATTCAAGTATAATAGATGTTTAAATTGTCTAGTTTTCTGATATGACTCTGACATATTTCATCTTGATTCCTTTAGCATGATTTGAAGACTGTGTTCAGAACTTCTTATTGAAAAAGTGATGATTTCCTTTAGTTGGTTTAGAGAGAGGCAAAGTATAGAGTTGTGATATACTATTCTGTCAAACTTTCATTTTGGGAAAGCACTGAGGAGTACTTTATTTTCTTTTAAGAGAGTAAACAAAGGATGAAGAGAAATTAACTGAGGCTGAACTACATTAAAGCTGTAAAAATCCTACAGTAATGTTAAATTGTATGGGTTGGTCTTTGTTGATCATTAGCTTAATCAGATTGATCATTTACTGTTCAGCTTGGGAATTATCTTTGCTTATGACAAGCAATCTGCATAGTTTTGTATATGGACATTAACTTGCCCTGAATGTGGTTAAGAATATAATCTGAAGTGTAAAAAGACGATTCATGGGAAATCACTGTTGAAGAAAACCTATTATTTTCTCCAGCTTTTACAGGCTTTTGCACCACCTGACTACTAACTACTCTCAGTAGAACACTGAAGCTACATGTTTAGCAGTCACTGAGCATGTGGTGTTCAGTGTTGGCTCACCTACCAAGAGTTAAGGACCCTAGGAAATCAGACACACACTACCCTTCTCAACATGTCCCATCTGGTATGATTTAGATTCTTAGGGCTGTGTTGTTTTTATTTCCCCATCTCTATAAGGTTTTTCACATCCTATTAAAGAGACTTCTAAGGATAGACACTGAATTCACATAAAATCTGCAGCTCTGGTGTTTAAATACCTGTTAAAAGTACAACTGCAGGAATGACCAAAAAAAACTGCATTTGCTATTGAAAGGAAGCAGTGAAACCTAATATCCCATCCTACCTTCCAGCAAAATATGTATTGAGCTTTTACAAAGTACTGGTTCTTTAATATCTGGCATAGAAAATGATTTTGAGAATAAATGATACCAGTATTTGTTGATTATCTGCCAATATCAAACAACACATTACTCACAAGGGTCCTCACAGCTAGCATTCCTTTCCTCGAAGTTCTTTTTGTATTTTGGTTCCCATACAACTACAATTCCATTTTCTCCAAAGAGATTAGTGGTAAGAGAAAAGAAAGACAGTCTTAAGTTCTTCCCGGTTGTGAATATTAACAACTGTGGAATTAAGATGGAGAATTATCTTTTATCTTAAAATAACTTTTATCTTTGAATAAAGTAGCTTTTCATTCAAATGTAAATATCTTCAACTAATGCCTTTCTCCTAGATACTTTTGAAAATTATATTAAATGACAGAACTTTAGTTCTATCCTTGATCTTAGCATCTTGAAAATCACGACCTTTTTAGGTAATGATGCAGAGAATTCTCATCTTCCTCCATGCTCCCATAACACACCACACTATAATAGTTACATATTCACAGATTATTACCTGGACTAGACTAAGTCATACAAAACAACACCTTTGCCTCTCCAAGATCTAGCACAGTGCTAGACATGTAAGTGCTCAATAAATGTTTGTAGAATTGACTTGAAACAACCTAAGTTTAAAACTTTCAAGTCCTATATCAGACAGTGTCAAACGGAAACCTTATATTGTAACAAATGAAATTTAAAGAGGCTAACCATGCAATTTTGAAGTGAATTTTAGAAAAAAAAAAAAAAAAGGAGAAAAATGGAGTTACAGTGTGTCTATGACCTTTCTTTTTTGACCATTCATTCAGCAGAGCATGTTGCACTGAGAAATTATCCTTCCTAAGTACCCCCATTAATATGTCACTCTGAATTTTAATGGCTCCCTCCTCCTATGGGATGGTGTACAGTCCCTTAGCCTGAGAGGCAGTGTACCACTGTAACATGGAATATGGTGGTGTGTGACTCTCAGCCCTACAACTTACGAGCATGTAACCCTGGGCAGGTAATTTAACCCCTCTTAGCCACATTTTGCTCTGTGGTGTAGGGTTGTTGTAATAATGGATTCAAAGTATTTAGCAGGTACTTAACACAAAGTAAGTGCTAAATCAATGTTGGCTATTAATATCCAAAATGTAAAGCCTTTAATACTTCGTAAAATCGATTTTTCACAGCTTGAGATGTAACTCATACACCATAAAATCCACTTTTTTGATGTGTACAGGTCAGTGGATTTTAGTATATTAACAGAGTTGTGCATCCATCACAACCATTACTTCTATCTGAGGACATAAATACCCCAAAAGATAGTTCATATTCCATTAGCAGTCCCTTTCCATTCTCCCAGTCCTTTGCAACTACTAATCAACTTTCTGTTTATAGATTTGCCTATGCTGGACATTTCATATAGTCACATGATATAGCCTTTTGTAACTGGATTCTTTCATTTAGTATAGTGTTTTCAAGGTTCATTCGGGCTGTAGCATGTATAAATACCTCATTCCTTTTTATAGGTGAATAATATTCCACTGTATGGATAGACCACTTTTTGTTAATCAGCTTATTTGATGGACATTTGAGTTGTTTCCACTTTTTGGCAATTAGGAATAATGCTGCTGTGAACATTTTTCTACATGTTTCTTCTGTGATGATCACTTGGTTTTTGTCCTTTATTTCATTACTATGGTGTACTTGCATTGATTTTTTTACATATATAAAACCAACCTTGCATTCCTGAAATAAATCCCACTTGGTCGTGGTATATAATCATTTTTATATATTGCTGGATTTCGTTTGCTAGTATTTTGCTTTGATTTTTGCATCTATACTCATAAGATGTTGGTATATAGTTTTCTTGTGATATCTTCTACATGTTGGCCACAATTTTTTGACCCAGAATTCTTTCCAATGCCTTGATTTGTACCATATTATTTTCCAGTTCATCTGACTCCCAACATTTCTCCTCAGTCCCTCACAATCCCTATGCTGTTCCACTAAGACTTTGTGTTCCCCTCTTCTAGTTGTTGACTAACACTGCCCCTTCTTCCCAATTCACTCTACTTACCCATATCCTACAGATCCACCAAATCTCTTTGTCTTGAAACCTTGAGACCACCCAACCCCTAGAGATCTCTCCCTTCTTGAGATGCTGATGTCACATTACAAACTAACTTTTGCTTACTGCTTAAAATTTCCCAAACTCATACTGCATTTCATTCTCATGACCCTGAGAAACAGGTATGTATGCTATTATTGAACCGATTTTGTACAAAACCAAGTGGCTGGTCCCTAACTGTATAGCTATGAAGTAAAAAACAGTAAACCCTATGCTTATGGTGGCATTTTAAAGAAGGGAAGGGTTCTACTGATACCTCACCTTCTACCTCTGAGATTAAGTTTTTATTTACCAAATTCAGTCTTTCCTCGTTCATGTAGCAACAAATATTTACAATGTATGTTTACCATACGTAAGATACTATTTGAGGTACTGAAGAGGCCTAAGGGATAGACTCCTAAGAGAATATTCTCCCCACAAATCTTCATCTATGACCAGAAAATGCCATCTTCTGAAAGTAAAACTTATAAAATCAAGACTAAACTGATAAGCAAATCAGCTCAAAGATGAAAAAGGAGTTACTTATGAAAGTAAAGTAATTCTTAAATATTCAATTATTAATTAAATCCAGGGCTTTTTCAAATCCAGTATGTCCTTATGGTTGTACTCCTAATACTTTGGTTTGACCAACTGAAGTAAATAAAATAGTAACCCCATTAACTGTAAAGGCGATCTGCAGAAAACCTAAAGACAATCAAAGAACAATATCAAAATTAATCAAAAGGTGCCAGAGAGACTTCTGCTTCTAATTGTAATAGAGCAACCAACACTGGACTTGTCTTACCATTATAAACAACTAGAAAAGTATATGAACTTGTTTTATTCAACCATTGGATATCAGGCAGTATGGGACTATGAATCTAGAGAAAAGGAAAACAAAGGAAATCCTTTTTTGCCAAAACTTTCTAGATTGCAATAGGAGATGAGGAGACCAAAGGAGAATATGATGGACTCACTGAGTTCTGACCAGACAGATAAGAAAGATCTTCTGGGACACTGGAAACATTCAATAGAAACCTCAGCAGGATTTCTACTTATTAATAAGAATAAACTAGTCTTAACAAAGCTTAAAATTAAGTTCCAAAAGAGACAATTAACTACCTGATAAAAACAAAAAACAAACCTTGGCATTCTTTAAAGAAAAACAAAATCTGTATGTTCAACAATATAATGGTCACAATGTCCAGTATCCTTTCAAAATAAACAAAAACGACCCAAAAACAGGAAAAACGCCGGTCAAAAGAAATAAATCCAGAAATCACAGAGAAGTTAAAACAGACAAGGATTTCATTATTATTATTATTATTAGATTGAGTCTCACTCCAGTCACCCAGGCTGGAGTGCAGTGGTGTGATCTCGGCTCACTGCAACCTGCCTCCTGGGTTCAAGGAATTATCCTGCCTCAGCCTCCCGAGTAGCTGAGACTACGGGTGTGCACCACCATGCCTGACTAGAGCTGGGGTTTCACTATGTTGGCCGGGCTGGTCTCGGACTCCTGACCTCAGGTGATCCACCTGCCTCGGCCTCCCAGAGTACTAGGATTACAGGTGTGGGCCACCACGCCCAGCCACAGACAAGGATTGTAAAACAGGTATGTCTACACAAATTTAAAGGAATGGGGGGGTGTAATGAGGAAGAAAGTATCTTATATTTTAAAAATCATGGAATTTCTAGAACTTAAAAATGAAATCTCTGAAGCAGATTAAGCATTACAGAAGAATATATGAACTCCAAGGATGACAATGAAAGTTACCGAGCCGGAAGCACAAAGGAATAAAAGAGTCCCAGTGACCTTTAAGATAATGACAAATGATGTAACGTATCTGTAAATGGAAGGGGAAAGTAGAAAGCAAAAAAAAGATTTGAAGAAATAACGGTCAAAATGTTTCCCAATTTGATGAGAACTATAAACTCGCAGATGCAGAAATTTTAACGAACCAACAAAATACACAAAAACACATCACAATCAAATTGCTGAAAACTGACAAAAAGAAACTCAAAACCAGTCTGGGGGAAAAGAAACATTACTTACAGTAAAATAAAGATAAGAATGATTGTTATCTTTAAAGTCTTGAAAGCAAAATAAAACAAAGCACAAACTGTCACATTAGAATTTTATATCCAGAAAAAAGTTAGTAAAAAGTGAAGACAAAATGAAGCCATTTTTTTAGACAAAAGCTGAGAGAAATCATCACTAGTAGACCTGCACTACAAGACATGCTAAAGACAACACTTCCTCATTTTAATATAGACATGTAATGTCATGCCAATCAAAATTCCAATGAAAGTTTTTTTACAGTAACATAAGGTGCTTAGAAAATCGATTTGAAATGTCTTCTAAAAGAATAAATGGGCTTTGAAAAACCAAATAAGAAGGTATCTTGCCTACATTATGGTAACAACTATCTTATAAAACCCAGTAATTAAGGCAGTCTAGTAGTAGTGAAAGAACAGACAAAATTATGAGCTCTAAAACAGTAGTTTCCTGTATAGTTTGGTGCAAAAGTCATTGCAGTTTTTGCCATTACTTTCCTTTCAATCAAATTACGTTTACGCCAACATGTATATATGGAAATGTATCACATATGGAAACGTATCATGTAATGTTATGTTATATTCAGATGCGTTACAAAGGGGTAGACTGTTTAATAAATTGTTTTGAAGTAACTGAACATTCATTTATAAACAACCTTCACATTTCATTATACATGAAAATAAATCCAACCACATTAAAGATTTAAACAAGAACAAAACCATAAAAGTACTGAGAGAAAATATTAAGAGCCATTTGTATAATCTTAAAGATTTGTAAATAAAAATGACAGCATAATATATCAAACGAGATAACACCTTGTCAGGTCAGTACCTACATTTCCTGTCATTCAAAAATGACAGGAAATCCACAAGCTGTCAGAGAAAGACTAAAGGAGAGGACTACACGTAAATTTAAAATCTGCACATGGCAAACAACTGTTTTAAAACAATTAAAAAGCAAAGAACAAACAATAATATTTTCAAATTCTACAACAAACAAAAGATTAACATACCTAACATAAAAAGACCTCTTATAAATGAAACCATTACTCTAAGGCCTTCTTGGTAAGCAAGTTATAAATGTTTTTATTTTGCAATTCCACTTCTAGAACCATATCCAACTGAGTGTCTAATATGTACATTTATACACGTGTGTATACATATATACATACATGTATACAGTTAAAGATTTATAAATACATATACACATACACAAGTAAAATTTTTCTTGGGTCTCCAAAGGTTTTTATTTCAGTAGTCTGTTTAATAGGAAAAATAAGTGGAAAAAACACCCTCAAGAGTACATTAATACAGGATTAAATTATGATATACTGACGTAAGAGTATTCTATGCAGCTATTAAAAATAAACGGCAGAGATGCAGGTACTGACATGACAAGGTGTTATCTCTTGTTTGATATATTATACTGTCATTTTTATTTACAAAAATTACACAATAGGCCAGGCACCGTGGCTCACGCCTGTAATCCCAGCACTTTGGGAGACCATCACCTGAGGTCAGGAGTTTGAGACCAGCTTGGCCAACATGACAAAACCCCGTCTCTACTAAAAATAAAAAAACTAGCCGGGCATGGCGGTGGGTGCCCATAATCCCAGCTACTTGGGAGGCTGAGGCAGGAGAATCGCTTGAACATGGGGGGCGGAGGTTGCAGTGAGCCAAGATTGCGCCACTTCCCTCCAGACTGGGCAAAAGAGTGAAACTCTGTCTCAAAAAAAATTACACAATAGAAGCCTTTTGACTGACTCAATCAGGACTACTGGTGGGTCAGCAGAAAAAGGTTAAATATTTCATTTTGGTTTCAAAAATACGTATATTCATTCTCCAGTCTTTTGATATAGAACCAGTAACTTTTCTTTAATTATGGGTCCAACTGCCTCTTCTGATTAAATCACACCCCTAAATTACTATTTATGATTTCTGGTTTCAATTTCTTTAAAGTGAAATAGGGACTTAAAAACGTTGGCAAAGCAATTCCAGGTGCCCATTCTATTTTTCCCCAGTCTTTTGCAGTTGGCCTTGCTTACTCCTAACTGACTGCGTGTTTAGTTTTTCTTCGTATCTAGCCTTAAGTAAATATTTTCAAAGCATTAAACTTTTTGATTTAAATATTTCATTAAACTGCAAAATTACAGTAACAAGTACAACTAGAATAAAATGTTTGGAAACAAGGTTAACTCTTGACGAACACAAAACTCAGTAATCTGTGAATTGATATTCAAGTTTATTAATAAATCTTTTATTAATTAAATTTACTACTGTGAGTCAGTTTAACCAAGTATAATTAACTCTGTATCAACTGATATAACGTTTCTAGATCTGTGCTGCCCAATACGGTAGCACACATGGCAATGGAGAACTTGAAATGTGGCTAGTCTGAAGAGATGCTGTACGTGTAAAACACATACCATATTTCCAAGAAAGAATATGAAAAAGAGAATGCAAAATATTGTGTTAATAGCTTATAGTGATTATATGTTGAAATATTTTGAAAATACTAATTTCACTTATTTTTTAATGTGGTTACTAGCCTATTTTAAATGACAAATGTTGCTCTCATTCTATTAGACAGCACTGCTCTATACCTGCAGACATCCTTTGTTCAATGATGATGTCATCTGTGAGGTTCTACTTCAAACAATGAATAAGACTTTATCATATGCTACCTGAACCAAAGACATTTGAGTAACATTTATAAATCTTCCTAAGCTGACTTGTGACTCTGTAACAGGGATCTGTAAACTATGGCCCATGGGTCAAATTTAATCCTACTGTTTTGGTATGGCCTACAAGCTAAAAGCAGTTTTTCCAAGTTTAAATGTCTAGAAACAATAAAAAGATTACTATTTTGTAATCCATAAAAATTATGTAAAAATTCCAATTTCCATGTCTATAAATAAACTTTAATTGGCACACAGCCACATTCAGTATTATACATGACTGTTTGGTGATACTATGGTATAGCTGAGTAGTTGCAGCAGAGACCACATTGCCTACAAAATCTACGTTTACTATCTGGCCCTATACAGGAAAAAAATGTGCTGAACCCTGCTCTACATCATCTCTTATGGTTCATGGGGCATAGTGAGTTGCCAATTGCACTTAAAGGATCTGTCCAAACAATGAGAAGGGAAAGCTTGTGTCTCCATTCTTATCCTTACCAGAGACTAGTTTAGACTTCCAGCTTCTTAACTTGCTTCTGCCACTACTGTTCTTGACTCAACAAAGTGGCTAGAACCCCTGATTCTAGGATAGTTCTTACACAGATGGTATCACAAAAATGCTCAGAGATCTGTGGGGTCAAATGGTCCCTGTGTGCCTTTGCTTTCACATCCACCAGTGTTCTATGACACCGATGTTACCCTCTGTGGGCTTGGGTACTCACTGCCCTTTTGGTGTCTAGCCTATAGGTACTAGTTTTATTGTTTTTGTAACCCCTCAATTCATTCACAAGACTGTTCTTTAATCCCTGGTTTTTCAGATACCTACCTCAGTAGACCCTGTGAACGCAATCTTGTCTATGCCAATGTGAGAAGCTATTGCTGCCCCAGCTGTTGGCCCGTATCCTGGCAAAATATTGACGACCCCAGGAGGAAAGCCAGCCTAAGAAAACAGAACAGGAGGAAATATGGCTGATGAAAGCTGATGCATTCATGTTAAATGAGATATGCTCTAGTAGGTTCCAGCTGTAAGGGGAGTCAGAAGCACTCCTGAAGTCCGTTTCTCTTACCTCCTTGATGAGGGCTCCCATGTAGAGTGCACTGAGTGGTGTTTGCTCTGCTGGCTTAATAACTACTGTATTGCCACAGCACAAGGCTGGAGCAATTTTCCAGGCAAACATCAGCAGGGGGAAGTTCCACTGAAAGGAAAAAACTCAAAGTTGATAGATGGAAAAATATTCCTCCACTACTTTGTTTTCAAGCTGTGACTTCTCATACTTCTCAAACTACTCCTCAACATAAATCTTGACCACTACAAAGTATAGATGTTTGGATTTTCAATTACTTCATTAAGAATAGAATAGCCTGTAATCCCAGCACTTTGGGAGGCTAAGACGGGCGGATCACGAGGTCAGGAGATCGAGACCATCCTGGCTAACACGGTGAAACTCCGTCTCTACTAAAAAATACAAAAATCTAGCCGGGCGAGGTGGCGGGCGCCTGTAGTCCCAGCTACTCAGGAGGCTGAGGCAGGAGAATGGCGTAAACCCGGGAGGCGGAGCTTGCAGTGAGCTGAGATCTGGCCACTGCACTCCAGCCTGGGCGACAGAGCGAGACTCCGTCTCAAAAAAAAAAAAAGAATAGAATAGCACTGACCTTGGAAATCTCTCCTTTTCTCTTTGACCAACCAATTACTGTATTTCAACTACCCACCAAAAGAAATCCCACGGTGAAAAGGGAGTTTTGTTATTATTTTTTTTTTTGTCACTGTTGTTTTCATGTATTTTTAAATTAGGCTTTGGTTCCAATAAGTTCTCGTGTATGAAAACTTTTTCCGGCATCTCAGATTTTTACATCAGAATTTTCACACTGGTATGAAAAGCTCTTCAACATGGAAGAACTAGAAGAGAAAATTCTAACTATGAGTTATAGTTAAGTCAATGTGTATTTCAAGGTAGTACTTTTTCTTTAGATACATGCATTGTCACGAACATACACGATTACAAAAAATAAAGTGCATCTACTTATGAGTATGCAAAAATTTTCATTTGTCTGTTTTCCACTGTAAAAGAAGCTATTGGAGACTACAGTACATTTCATGAGTAGATGAGGCTGAGGTCTAAAATGTTTTAAACTGATTTTAAAAGGATATTAAGCTTGTATTGTCACAAGATCAGGCATGAACCTCAGTACTATCAGGTGTCATTGATAATTTCATTAAGAAAGAAAACAGAAATCCACATCCCCTGGCTTCAGCCCTTGACCACAATGTGTTTCTGCCTGAAGCATCTCAGCTGCCATCCTTGAAGGCTTCTCACTGGCTCTGGCAAGCTTGCAAAAATATACAAGTGTCTCGCCTTCACCAAACACCCAATTTCTTTTCCCCTTAGTTGTTTATAAACTTGGGAGTCCACAGTAATGTTTTAATTCCATCTACAGTGTATAAATCTTGAAGTGCAGTAATTGAGCCAGAGCTGGCTGACAAGCAACTCTTGTCCTGTCAGTGAAGCTGCAGCGTTGAGAGTGTGGGCAAGGGCAAGAAAGGGAAGTTTGAATCCTATGAGGAAGGTGACAGACCTGGTCCCAGAGCTGATCCAAGTGGGATTTCCCTAGGGCCTTTAGGAGTGAAAGAACTTAACCCAAACCTCTCTTTTTACCTTTGCATTCTCTAATAAATTTCACAGTAATCTGGGATTTATCAATTATTCAAACAAATATTATACCTTCCCCACATCTTTGGTTCCCAATGCCAAAGATTATCTTCAGTTATACTACTATATTTTGAAAAAAGAAAACTTCCTGTCTATACTATAAGAGTTTACTTTGAGCATACCCTTGAAATCCCTGCCAGAACTATTAGCTAGTACTTTTAGAAGCTTTGGTCATGTTTTGTATTGTACAAAGGTTGTGCATGAGAGAGAGGAACAAAAGCACCATGTTTAATGTTCCAATCCAAACACTAAGCACTACATCTATTTCTCTTTACAAGACACACAGCAGCTCGGCATGGTTTCAATTATGTCTGTGACGTTAACTGTACTGCTGTGTCTTCTGTAGCGTCTTCTATCTAGATTCTTGTGAAAAGAAACAGTGGGAAAGAATGGGATTAAAAGATCATATAAAATAATATGCTTGGAAGGATGGTGAGTCACAGTTCTAAAAAATAAACAAATATAACAAAGCATTAATTTTCCATAAGCAGAATGGACATAATAATGAAGGGCAGGTTATTAATACACTGTGCTTTGCTTATTTTAATCATGAGAATTCCATGACTTGAGAATTCAACTCCTGGTAACAGAGCTGAAACCCTATTAACCTGTTCAAATAAGCATTTGCAGGGAGGCTGTTAAAGATATGTCAACAACATGAGCTCAGTTTTTTTTTCCCCCAGTAATGGAAAACACACATCGCTGAGGACCACGTTTTATGTGTCTTTAAGAGAACTGGGTCAAATGAAAATAAATACGAGGTGCGAGGAGATACACTCACTGGGATGATCTGTCCACACACTCCAATGGGTTCATGTCTTGTAAAGGTAAAATAGTCTCCATCTGAAAGAAAAAAGCTTGATCACTCCCAGAAAGTTTAGATCAGGAAAAAAATATTGCAGAGGGAGAAGTTCGGTGGCTGCAAAAACAAAACAAAACAAAACAAAAACAGAAATGAAGTTGAAAAACATCCTACTCAGCTGTGCATGAAAGCTTGTAGAAGCCTAACACTGGGCACAGGATATCTCTGGATATCTCTATCAGACACCCAAATGCAGTACTGAGGAAAGGATCTCTAAGGCAAAATGAAGGACAAATTTATGATACTAGAAGTCCTCAGGGTGGCAGAGGGGAGAGCTGAAAAACATGAAAAAACTGAATTTTATGTTAAATATTAAAATAACATGTAGAACAGTTGTTTGATTTAAAAACTGAGTCAACAAACCTTTAAATAACTTTCTGAAGTATTAAAATAAACTAAGTAAAATGCTATTGGGCAAATTTAAAATGCGGGGCAACTGGAAAAAGTGAGGAGTAAAAGATAAATTTCAAAACTCAATCCAGGTGTCAAAATGTACTTCCTGGGTAGTGGTGAGACATACGCATGTCCAGGGCTATTTAAAGAAGGTAAAAGTCCATTTCTAAAAAGACCTCCATCAATAATCCAAAGCACCTGCCCCCGAACTAGACATAGAAATGAGAATGTCCTAGGGGCTAAAAGAAAAAGAGCTTGAGAAAAGCTTAATAACCTTATTTTCCTTACAGGAGTAATAGGCAACTGAAATAATTAGATAGGAAGTGCAAACCAAATTCTTCTTCAGGAAAATGTCACTGCTTTTATCTGAATTATTTTAAATGGTTAATTAAAATTACCAAATAATGGCTCATTTTTAGCAGATAGCTTTTCATTTTCAATACTGGGCAAAGTCTTTATTTTTCCCTCCATTGCCGGCCCTTTGGCCACTTCACCGATACTTGTTTTCTCTCTCAAAAGCAGTCCCCCAAGGGAAGTAAAAACACTCAGCTAATATTCATGAAAGCATAACTACTAGGGGTGGAAATGAAGGTGGGGACAGGAGGACTGTGTGGGTTGGGAAAAGAGAATTGATATGAATCAGATTGTTTATCAGTCTCTCAACACATCTAAAGCACATTTATCATACAAAATTGTTCTGACAAATTCAAAATTATTTATTTTTTAAATAATTACAGTCTTGGTCTCTCTCTCTCTCACTCTCCCACTGTCACTTTCTATCCTCTGGATCTCTGCTCTCTCTACCCCCTCTTTCCATAATTAACTATCTGTTTCCTCTTTTCAAGAACTTTTATTCACATACAAGTATTTATAGGATCCTCTTATCCTCCTGTTTTTTTATATACAAATGGGATCACATTAGTCAGTCTTTTATATTTTGTTTTTCCCCCTTTTTTGTTTCCTGTAAAGCTAGGACATCTTTTTAGTGGCTGCAGGTTATTCCATGGGCTCAATAAACAATGTTACTACTGTAAATCCTCCTAAGAGACACAGAAGTCACTTTCAGTTTAGGATATTATAAATAATGCTGCAAAGACTATCATTACATATATATTTTTTCCTATCTGTGGAATTTCTTGATCAAAGTGTAAGTACATTTCACATTTTCATAAATATTGCCAAATCACCCTTCAGAAAATTTTAACAATTCATAATTCGAACAACATGCTATTCTTCCTACTCTTTAACCCTGAGGTTTTTCCAACATTTTCATTTCAGCTAATCTGACAGCTGGAAAACTGCAACTTGTTGTGATTTATGTTTAATGATATATGAGAGTGAACATCTTTTTCATGCTTATATTCTTTGCTATTTTTCTATTGGGTTATTCTTAGCCATTTGAAGAGCTCTATGGATATTAAGGAAATTAGGCCTCTGTCATAATATTGTGAAGATTTTTCCCCAATCTGCTACTTATCTCTTGACTTTGTTTTATGTATATTATTCTAAATGGAAGAAATTCAGAAGTAGGTTGGATTCTGCAACTGTATGAAATTATTTTAAAATATCTATTACAACAAAAAATAGCGAAGACGTTGCAACTGTCCATAGGATGACAATATGAAATCTGAGTAATACTTTAAACATCAAATTAACTATTTACCTTTGTATGCAGACAACTGAAGAATCTTCTGGATATCATTCTTTACAAGACTACAAGTTACCATACTTTTTCAATTTGTAAGTCTCTGAAAAGGTTTTTCATGAAGAGCAACACCACTGATCAATAAGCTAGAGTTTCATTTGCAAGAAAATCTTCTGCAACAGAACTTTCTAAGTTGGTTAAGGTGATAGGTTCTGGTGGATAGTCACAAACCACAGAATCAGAGAGTAATGTCAAGGTAGAGTGCAAATGGGACTGAGGAAAAAAATGGGAAGATGAACAAAAGAGCACAGTTTACTTTAGCAGCACGTGTAGGAACCTGGAATGGTTCAGAAAAAAACTCACAAGGCAACTACACAAGCACGGCATGGCAATTCATAAACCATTTCCCCCTACACATTCTAGATGCTTTAAAATTTAGCTGTTATACTTATATAATGTCACAAGTTACTGAAAAAAGTAAAAGGGAAGAAAATGCAGACAAAAATCTTAAAAATCTGACCTCATGAGGAATTGACTCTATAACTGTGTCTCAAGAGAAACTGACTTATGAGGAATTAAAAGTCTCTTGGATAAACTGTTCACATATTTTATAAACATTCAGCTATAGGCTAACACAGGGAAAGAGACAGAATATTCTAGCCCCTACAGTTAGTCTAAGTAGTAAATTTAAAAATAAAGGCTATTTTTGTGCTTGAACTCTTCCCAAAACTCTTTTGGGAAGAGTTGAAGGGACAAAGAAAGGAGCCTGCTTTCAATAAAATCCAACATTCCTTCACGTTAAAAACTCTCAATAAACTAGATGTATCGATGGAACATACCTCAAAATAATGAGTCATTTATGACAAACTCACAGCCAATATCATACTGAAAAGGCAAAAGCTGAAAGCATTCCCCTTGAAAACGAGCACAAGACAAGGATGCCCTCTCTAACCACTCCTATTAAACACAGTATTGGAAGTTCTGGCCAGTTATTTCTCAGGCAAGAGAAAGAAAGCAAGCATATTCAAATAGGAAGAGAGGAAGTAAAACTGTCTCTGTTTGCAGATGACATGGTGCTGTATCTAGAAAACCCCACTGTCTCAGCACAAAATCTTCTTAAGCTGATAAGCAACTTCAACTAAGTCTCAGGATACAAAATCAATGTGCAAAAATCACAAACATTCCTATACACCAACAATAGACAAGCAGAGAGCTAAATCATGAACGAACTCCCATTCACAATTGCTACAAAGAGAATAAAGTACCTAAGAATACAGCTAATAAAGGAAGTGAAGGACTTCTTCAAGGACAACTACAAACCACCAATCATAGAAATCAGAGAGGACACAAAATGGAAAAGCATTCCATGCTCATGGATAGGAAGAATCAACATCATGAAAATGGCCATAATTCCCAAAGTAATTTATAAATTCAATGCTATTCTCATTAAACTACCATTGACATTCTTAACAGAATTTTAAAAAATGACTTTAAATTTCATATGGAACTGAAAGAGCCCATATAGCCAAGACAATCCTAAGCAAAAAGAGCAAAGCTGGAGGCATCTTGCTACCTGACTTCAAACTATACTACAAGGCTACAGTAACCAAAACAGCATGGTACTTGGACAAAAAAAGACACATAGACCAATGGAAAAGAATAGAGAAATGAGAAATAACACTACATATCTGCAACCATCTGATCTTTGACAAACCTGATAAAAACAAACAATGGGAAAAGGATTCCCTATTTAGTAAATGGTGCTGGGAAAACTGGCTAGCCATATGGAGAAAGCTAAAACTGGATCACTTCCTTCCTTACACCTTATACGAAATTAATTCAAGATGGATTAAAGAATCAAATGTTAGACCTAAAACGGTAAAACCCTAGAAGAAAACCTAGGCCATACCATTCAGAACATAGGCATGGGCAAGGACTTCATGTCTAAAACACCAAAAGCAATGGCAACAAAAGCCAAAATTGACAAATGAGATCTAATTAAACTAAAGAACTTCTGCATAGCCAAAGAAAGTACCATCACAGTAAAGAGGCAACCTACGGAATGGGAGAAAATGTTTGCAATCTACTCATCTGACAAAGGGCTAATATCCCACTGTTGGTGGGAATGTAAGTTAGTTCAATCATTGTGGAAAACAGTGTGGCAATTCCTTAAAGACCTAGAACCAGAAATACCCTTTTACCCAGCAATCCCATTACTGAATATATACCTAAAGGAATATAAATCATTCCGTTATAAGGATACATGCATGTGTATGTTCACTGCAGCACAATTCACAATAGCAAAAACGTGGAATCAACTGAAATCCCCATCAATGACCGATTGGACAAAGAGAATGTGGGGTGTGCGTGTGTGTGTGTATATCATATACACACACACACAAATTTATACACACATACATACATATATATACATACACACACACATATATAAAAATATATATATCATGAAATACTATGCAGCCATAAAAGGAATAGAATCATGTCCTTTGCAGGGACAATGGATGGAGCTGTAAGCCATTATCCTCAGCAAACTAACACAGGAATAGAAAACCAAACATTACATTTTTCATTTATTAGGGGGAGCTGAACACACATCTACATAGGGAGGGGAACAACACACACTGGCGCCTTTCTGGGGAGGAGCAGGGCAAGGCAGAACATCAGGATAAACAGTTAAGGCATGCTGGGCTTAATACCTAGGTGATGGGTTGATAGGTGCAGCAAACCACCATGACACATGTTTACCTATGTAACAAACCTATACATCTTGCACATGTAATCCAGAACTGAAATAAAATAAAGGGCCCTAGACCTTGTAATCTGTTTGCATTTTCAGTGGATGATGAAAGATGACAACCCTAGTCTGACCTGGGGTGCGTGACAAACACAAGAGCTAAGCCTTCTGGGGGCACCTTCAGCTAGGGCTAACAGCACCCCAGAAGTCATTCACAGCTACTAAGACCCTGCTATGAATCCCACTGAGCTTCTAGATCAGGGTTATCCTAAGACCAGTTACAAAAGCCACCTTCATAATTTTTGCCATTTCCAAGAATCATTTGCTCTATCATTTACTTAATAATCTGTGTTAAATTAACTCACCTGTTAGCCTTACCACAAGGAAAATCTATAAAATAACAGGTTTCATGGGTTGGTAATATGTTCTTCTAATATTCTTCAAACCAAGTAATTAAAATTAAAAAAAAGTTTACTTGTTTACTGCAGAGAATCATCTTGAATGCTACCAGTGGTACATGAGATACGATATGGTGCTTCTCAAATTTCAATGTATACACTAAGCACCTGGAAATCTTGTGAAAATGCATGTTCTGAATCAACAGGTCTAGGATGATACCAGAGAGTCTGCACTTCTGCACGCTCCCAGATGAGGCTCATGCTTCTGATCCATAGACCACAATCTGAGTAGCAAGACCAGGAGGATAAAGGGGAGTCCATGTGTATTATGATGCCCTACGGTTGCTTTACAATTGTCTGACTTCATTTTTATTTATTTTTATTTGTCTAATAACTCTACTAATTTTCCTGAAAGGAGTATATAGTGTAGGAGAATCTGATTTGTATTTTTAAAACTTTACAATGGTTTAAAAAAGAATGAAAACATGGTATCAATTTCTGTAGAGCCTTATAATTTTCACATCTTTATCTCATTTTACACTCAAAACTCTATGAAAAAAATAAAGCAACTATCATTATCAGCATTTTATAAATAGAAAAATATGGCACAGAGAGGTTAAGTCCAAAGTGGTACCAGTGATTAAGTTGAGGCTCCTGGATTTGGATCTGGGTCTTCAGACTTCAAGTTCTTTCCCCATAAAAACATATTAGTGACTCTTGTGAGGAAGGTATTGGATTTAGATGGATAATCACAAATCACAGAATTAGAGTATAATGTCAAGAAGGATCATAAATGGGGTAAAAATAAACGAAAAGAAAAAACCCCAATGACAACTCTTTTGTGAATATGAACACAGAACACACGGAAACTTGTTAGAAAGTTATAATGGGAACACTACGGAGAAACATTCCCTGGAATAGGTGAGCCCAGGACTAAGTGCCTCTCTCAGCTTTCATCTAGGCAGAGCCAACTCAAACGGGAGACAGAGTGTTAACTCTCCCTCTCATCTATACCTCACATGGTACATAATGAGTACTCTTCTCTGCCTAGAAAAAAATTAAACAGTGGCGGTTCCACGATGGCTGAATAGGAACAGCTCGAGTCTACAGCTCCCAGTGTGAGCAACGCAGAACATGGGTGATTTCTGCATTTCCAATTGAGGTACCGGGTTCGTCTCACTGGGGCTTGTCTGACAGTGGGTACAGGACAGTGGGTGTAGCCCACCGAGCGTGAGCCAAAGCAGGGCGAGGCATCGCCTCACCCAGGAAGTGCAAGGGGTCAGGGAATTCCCTTTCCTAGCCAAGGGAAGTTGTGACAGATGGCACCTGGAAATCGGGTAACTCCCACCCTAATACTGCACTTTTCCAATGGTCTTAGCAAACGGCACAGCAGGACATTATATCCAGCATCTGGCTCAGAGGGTCCCATGCCCTCGGAGCCTCATTCATTGCTAAAACAGCAGTCTGACATCAAACTGCAAGGCAGCAGCGAGGCCGGGGGACTGCCATTGTTGAGGCTTGAGTAGGTAAACAGTGGCCAGGAAGCTCGAACTGGATGGAGCTCACTGCAGCTCAAGGAAGCCTGCCTGCCTTTGTAGACTCCACCTCTGGGGTCAGGGCATAGCCAAACAAAAGGCAGCAGAAACCTCTGCAGACTTAAATATCTCTGTCTGACAGCTCTGAAGAGAGTAGTGGTTCTCCCAGCACAGAGTTTGAGATCTGAGAACGGACAGACTGCCTTCTCAAGTTGGTCCCTGACCCCCGAGTAGCCTAACTTGGAGGCACCCCCCAGTAGGGGCAGACTGACACCTCACATGGCTGGGTACCTCTCTGAGATGAAGCTTCCAGAGGAATGATCAAGCAGCAACATTTGCTGTTCTGCAGCCTCCACTGCTAATACCCAGGCAAACAGGGTCTGGAGTAGACCTCCAGCAAACTCCAGCAGACCTGCAGCTGAGTGGTCCTGACTGTTAGAAGGAAAACTAACAAACAGAAAGGATATCCACACCAAAACCCCATCTATACATCACCATCATCAAAGACCAAAGGTAGATAAAACCACAAAGATGGGGAAAAAACAGAGCAGAAAAGATGAAAAATTCTAAAAATCAGAGCGCCTCTCCCCCTCCAAAGGAATGCAGGTCCTCGCCAGCCATGGAACAAAGCTGGACAGAGACTGGCTTTGACGAGTTGAGAGAAGAAGGCTTCAGACGATCCAACTTCTCCGAGCTAAAGGAGGAAGTTGGAACTCATCACAAAGCAGCTAAAAACCTTGCAAAAAAGATCAGACAAATGGCTAACTAGAATAACCAGTGTAGAGAAGTCCTTAATTGACCTGATGGAGCTGAAAACCATGGCAAGAGAACTACGTGACAAATGCACAAGCTTCAGTAACCAATTCGATCAACTGGAAGAAAGGGTATCAGTGACTGAAGATCAAATGAATGAAATGAAGCAAGAAGAGAAGTTTAGAGAAAAAAGAGTAAAAAGAAACGAACAAAGCCTCCAACAAATATGGGACTATGTGAAAAGACTAAATCTATGTCTGATTGGTGTACCTGAAAGTGACAGGGAGAATGGAACCAAGCTGGAAACACTCTGCAGGATATTATCCAGGAGAACTTCTCCAACCTAGCAAGACAGGCCAACATTCAAAATCAGAAAAATAGAGAATGCCACAAAGATACTCCTCAAAAAGAGCAACTCCAAGACACATAATTGTCAGATTCACCAAGTTGAAATGAAGGAAAAAATGTTAAGGGCAGCCAGAGAGAAAGGTCAGGTTACCCACAAAGGGAAGTCCATCAGACTAACAGCAGATCTCTCGGCAGAAACTCTCCAAGGCAGAAGAGAGTGGGGGCCAATATTCAACATTCTTAAAGAAAAAAATTTTCAACCCAGAATTTCATATCCAGCTAACCTAGGCTTCATAAGTGAAGGAGAAATAAAATCCTTTACAGATAAGCAAATGCTTAGAGATTTTGTCACCACCAGGCCTGCCCTACAAGAGCTCCTGAAGGAAGCACTAAACATGGAAAAGAACAACTAGTACCAGCCACTACAAAAACATGCCAAACTGTAAAGACCATCAATGATAGGAAGAAATTGCATCAACTAACGAGTAAAATCACCAGCTAACATCATAATGACAGGATCAAATTCACACATAACAATATTAACCTTAAATGTAAACGGGCTAAATGCTCCAATTAAAAGACATAGACTGGCAAATTGGATAAAGAGTCAAGACCCATCAGTGTGTTGTATTCAAGAGACCCATCTCATGTGCAGCAACACAGATAGGCTCAAAATAAAGAGATGAAGGAAGATCCACCAAGGAAATGGAAAACAAAAAGGCAGGGGTTGCAATCCTAGTCTCTGATAAAATAGACTTTAAACCAACAAAGATCAAAAGAGACAAAGAAGGCCATTACATAACGGTAAAGGGATCAATTCAACAAGAAGAACTAAATATGCTAAATATATATGCACCCAATACAGGAGCACCCAGATGCATAAAGCAAGTCCTTAGAGACCTACAAAGAGACTTAAATTCCCACACAATAATAATGGGAGACTTTAACACCCCACTGTCAACATTAGACAGATCAACAAGACAGAAAGTTAACAAGGATATCCAGGAATTGAACTCAGTTCTGCATCAAGTAGACCGAATAGAAATCTACAGAACTCTCCATCCCAAATCAACAGAATATACATTCTTCTCAGCACCACGTCGCACTTAGTCCAAAATTGACCACATAGTTGGAAGTAAAACACTCCTCAGCAAATGTAAAAGAACAGAAATCACAACAAACTGTCTCCCAGACCACAGCACAATCAAACTAGAACTCAGGATTAAGAAAGTCACTCAAAACTGCTCAACTACATGGAAACTGAACAACCTGCTCCTGAGTGACTACTGGGTAAATAACAAAATGAAGGCAGAAATAAAGATGTTCTTTGAAACCAATTAAGAACAAAGACACAATGTACCAGAATCTCTGGGACACATTTAAAGCAGTGTGTAGAGGGAAATTTATAGCACTAAATGTCCACAAGAAAAAGCAGGAAAGGGCCGGGCGCGGTGGCTCAAGCCTGTAATCCCAGCACTTTGGGAGGCCGAGGCGGGCAGATCACAAGGTCAGGAGATCGAGACCATCCTGGCTAACACGGCGAAACCCCGTCTCTACTAAAAAATACAAAAAACTAGCCGGGCGAGGTGGCGGGTGCCTGTAGTCCCAGCTACTGGGGAGGCTGAGGCAGGAGAATGGCATGAACCCGGGAGGTGGAGCTTGCAGTGAGCTGAGATCTGGCCAGTGCACTCCAGCTTGGGTGACAGAGCGAGACTCCGTCTCAAAAAAAAAAAAAAAAAAAGAAAAAGCAGGAAAGATCGAAACTCAACACCCTAACGTCACAATTAAAAGAACTAGAGAAGCAAGAGCAAACACATTCAAAACCTAGCAGAAGGCAAGAAATAACTAAGATCAGAGCAGAACTGAAGGAGATAGACACATAAAAAACCCTTCAAAAAATCAGTGAATCCAGGAGCTGTTTTTCTTGAAAAGATCAACAAAATTAATAGACTGCTAGCAAGACTAATAAAGAAGAAAAGAGAGAAGAATCAAATAGACGCAATAAAAATGATAAAGGGGATATCACCACGGATCCCACAGAAATACAAACTACCATCAGAGAATACTATAAACACCTCTACATAAATAAACTAGAAAATCTAGAAGAAATTGATACATTCTTGGACACATATACCCTCCCAAGACTAAAGCAGAAAGAAGTTGAATCCCTGAATAGACCAATAACAGGCTCTGAAATTGAGGCAATAATTAATAGCCTACCAACCAAAAAAAGTCCAGGACCAGATGGATTCATAGCCGAATTCTACCAGAAGTACAAGGAGGAGATGGTACCATTCCTTCCGAAACTATTCCAATCAACAGAAAAAGAGGGAATCCCCCCTAACTAATTTTATGAGGCCAGCATCATCCTGATACCAAAACCTGGCAGAGACACAACAAAAAAAGAGAATTTTAGACCAATATTCCTGATGAACATGGATGCCAAAATCCTCAATAAAATACTGGCAAACTGAAAGCACACCAAAAAGCTTATCCACCATGATCAAGTGGGCTTCATCCCTTGGATGCAAGGCTGGTTCAACATATGCAAATCAATAAATGTAACCCAGCATATAAACAGAACCAAAGACAAAAACCACATGATTATCTCAATAGATGCAGAAAAGGCCTTTGACAAAATTCAACAGCCCTTCACGATAAAAACTCTCAATAAATTAGGTATTGATGGCACGTATCTCAAAATAATAAGAGCTATTTATGACAAACCCACAGCCAATATCATACTGAATGGGGAAAAACTGGAAGCACTCCTTTTGAAACCTGGCACAAGACAGGGATGCCCTCTCTCACCACTCCTATTCAACATAGTGTTGGAAGTTCTGGCCAGGGCAATCAGGCAGGAGAAAGAAATAAAGAGTATTCAATTAGGAAAAGAAGAAGTCAAATTGTCCCTGTTTGCAGATGACAGGATTGTGTATTTAGAAAACCCCATCATCTCAGCCCAAAATCTCCTTAAGCTGATAAGCAACTTCAGCAAAGACTCAGGATACAAAATCAACGTGCAAAAATCACATGCATTCTTACATACCAATAACAGACAAACAGAGAGCCAAATCATGAGTGAACTCCCATTCACAATTGCTTCAAAGAGAATAAAATACCTAGGAATCCAACTTACAAGGGATGTGAAGGACCTCTTCAAGGAGAATTACAATTCACTGCTCAATGAAATAAAAGAGGACACAAACAAATGGAAGAACATTCCATGCTCATGGATAGGAAGATTCAATATCATGAAAATGGCCATACCGCCCGAAGTAATTTATAGATTCAACGCCATCCCCATCAAGCTACCAATGACTTTCTTCAAAGAATTGGAAAAAACTACTTTAAAGTTCATATGGAACCAAAAAAGAGCCCACATTGCCAAGTCAATCCTAAGGCAAAAGAATAAAGCTGGAGGCATCATGTTACCTGACTTCAAACTATACTACAAGGCTACAGTAACCAAAATAGCATGGTACTGGTACAAAAACAGAGATATAGATCAATGGAACAGAACAGAGCCCTCAGAAATAATACCACATATCTACAACCATCTGATCTTTGACATACCTGACACAAACAAGAAATGGGGAAAGGATTCCCTATTTAATAAATGGTGCTGGGAAAACTGGCCAGCCATATGGAGAAAGCTTAAACTGGATCACTTCCTTACACCTTATACAAAAATTAATTCAAGATGGATTGAAGACTTAAATGTTAGACCTAAAACCATAAAAACCCTAGAAGAAAACCTAGGCAATACCATTCAAGACATAGGCATGGGCAAGGACTTCATGTCTAAAACACCAAAAGCAATGGCAACAAAAGCCAAAATTGACAAATGGGATCTATTAAAGAACCTCTGCATGGCAAAAGAAACTACCATCAGAGTGAACAGGCAACCTACAGAATGGGAGAAAATTTTTGCAATCTACTCATCTGACAAAGGGCTAATATCCAGAATCTACAAAGAACTCAAACAAATTTACAAGAAAAAAAAACCTCATCAAAAAGCGGGCAAAGCATATGAACAGACACTTCTCAAAAGAAGACATTTATGCAGCCAACAGACACATGAAAAAATGCTCAGTATCACTGGCTATCAGAAAAACGCAAATTAAAACCACAATGAGATACCATCTTACACTAGTTAGAATGGCAAGCATTAAAAAGTCAGGAAACAACAGGTGCTGGAGAGGATGTGGAGACCTAGGAGCATTTTTATACTGTTCATGGGAGCGTCAACTAGTTCAACCACTGTGGAAGACAGTGTCGCGATTCCTCAAGGATCTAGAACTAGAAACACCATTTGACCCAGCCATCCCATTACTGAGTATACACCCAAAGGAGTATAAATCATGCTGCTATAAAGACACATGCACACGTATGTTTATTGCGGCACTATTCACAATAGCAAAGACTTGGAACCAACCCAAATGTCCATCAATGATAGACTGGATTAAGAAAATGTGGCACATATACACCATGGAATACTATGCAGCCATAAAAAACAATGAGTTCATGTCCTTTGTAGGGATATGGATGCAGCTGGAAACCATCATTCTCAGCAAACTATCACAAGGACAGAGAACCAAACACCGCATGTTCTCACTCATAGGTGGGAACTGAACAATGAGAACACTTGCACACAGGAAGGGGAATGTCACACACCAGGGCCTGTCGTGGGGTAGGGGGAGGGGGAAGGGATAGCATTAGGAGATATACCTAATGTAAATGACGAGTTAAGAGTACAGCACACCAACATGGCACATGTATACATATGTAACAAACCTGCATGTTGTGCACATGTACCCTAGAACTTGAAGTATAATTAAAATAGAAAAAAATTAAAGCCACTTTTCCATCTTTTATGCTAACAACGCTCTCTCAATACAGCAGGGTGACTTAAAAGGTTATTTCTTTCATTTCACTAGCTTTGTGCCGTAAGCTCAACAGCCTGATATAAAAACAGTCTCCACCCAAATTGAGATACTCCATTGTAGGCTATGAATGGTTTTGGGTCTTCTCACCAAACCTGAGAGATTACAGAGAGCGCTCAGACTCAGCATAAAAAAGGATTGCATTTGATGAGGACATCAGAAAATGTTCTGGATACCACATTCTAGGTCAGCAGGTTACAACATAACTATGATGGAGAAAGCTAAAGAGATGAGAGATCAAAACAAATATTAAATTACATGTGTAGGACTTTTGATCTCTGTCTCTTTTCCCTTTCACTCAGAAGGTAAAACAGAGAATAATAGATATTGCTCTTAAAGGAGGGTTATTTTAAGACCCAGTCAGAGATAACTTTTCTGATTAGTTTTGATACCTGGGTGCTTTTAATGGCCAAAGAGTAGTTTACAAGTTGTGAAAAATATAAAAATATCACAATTAAATACTTCATTATGCTATGAATTTGGCAGAACTGTGAATTAAATTTTAGTGAGTATGTGTGCATTGAGCCATTTCTGTAATTATATTAAGAAAAGCCTTTGTCCCTAGAGATGAACAGTACAATAAGCCTCTTCTATATTTGTGAACTACTGAGCCACTGTTCTATGTTTTTTGATGGGGGCTTATCAAACTACACAGAAAAGACAGCAATATTTAGTTAATTGGAAAAATTTAATTATTTGGATAACTCATTCAAGGCAAGCATTACTTCTTGAATCAGATTTTATAGTTGCCAAAAAAAACTGACAGAATTTTTAGTCTCATAAAAATATCTAGCATTGGCACATCCTATATATTAATATAAACTAGAGTGAGTATGGTTAAGCAATCTGTAAACAGTGATAAAATTAGAAGAATCTGAAATGTGCCAGAAATTGAGAAATTTGTCAAATATGGACCTCAAGAAATAGCTTTCAATTATAACACTAAGAACACTACAAGAACTGTAGCAAATTTTATATACCTAGTAACAATGAAAATGATTTTATTCAATAGCATAAAAATCTGTAACAATTCAGTGAATGAAGGTCATCTTCCAATCTCTAATTTGTGTACAGAATTACCTTTCAAGGAGCTGACACTCTTTGATGAGCACAGTATTAAAAAATGAGAAGATTACATTGAACTATTCCATTATGTATGTACTGTAGCAGATTCCCATCATGTTGACACTGAACAGACCTCACCGAACATTTTATAACTATGATGATAAACTCTATAAATGCCTATACAAACGCTGAAATCGTATGTTAGTATGAAGTGTACTGATGCTTTTCTTCCCAGAAGTCTGCTGGTGGTTTCTAAGAAGTTAAGATTATATTCCTGAGTCTTTCATGAAGATAGCTTAGCTCTACGACTATTCTACTACATGATCTTAACAAAAGTTAGTTTACTTCTCTGGAACTTCTCTGTAAAATGACGAGATCAGCCTTAGGGATCCCTGAGGTCCTTTTCAGCTTCAACCTCTTAAAGAGGTTCCTTGTGAAGCTGAGTTCATGGCCTCCTGTCACAACCAATTCAGGTCCCACTAATAAGCAAGCCCTGGTTGTTCTTAGGTGGGCAGAGCAAATTGCCCCTCACTCTTATTCTGATAGAACAAGAAGATTTCAGATTTCACCCTATGCATTTGTTGTTAATGACAATAAACCACATCAAGCTGATTCAAGGCAAAAATCTTAGGATCTGAATCAATATCTTTGTGTATTTGTATCCTACTCTTTAATTTAACAGGTGAAACTGGAAGAGAGTGAAATGGATAATTATATCTGACCTGGGTAGTGTTTAACCTTTTCTATATGCTAATATATCATAAGTCCATTTTAATGTCAGAATTCAGCTTAAAACGTGGACTTTTTTTCTGCTTACATAAAATCAAAATCAACACTTGCTACACAGAAAAATCTAAGGCAATACAAATTAACTTCTATTTCTCCCTAAGTAAACGAAAAACAAGCTTTGATCCTTCCTTCATCACAAAGGTTGTAGATGTGAGAGGAGAAGAGGATTTGAATACTGGTTAAAATACTCAAAATGGGGGAAACAGTACTTTGCTTTAGGGCTGCTATAACATTAGCAATAATATAACAGGTAAAAAGTGTTCCATAGGTCATAGTAATGATTATTATTTATCATCATAATTAGGCACTGCCATCGTAAAAGGGTCAAGGCATAGGATTTATGGTCACAGACAATGGCTCCATTGGGTACCATGGCAGGAAATAATGGATAGTGTTCTAAAGGAAACAACATCAAGACTCTTGTGAATCAAACTAGTATGGCATAATTATGCAATAACATCCAGCTGTGGGCCTTGAGTGGAACAGAATGAAGAGTGGTGGAAGAAATTTCCAATTCAGAGAGAGAAGCAGCCACCCAGTTCATTGCTCAAAAGTGGTCATCAGATAACCCTTTTCTCTCCTTCCCAAATATTCCTAGTTGAAGGTCACCCTTTATGGGGAGAAATTAAGCAGGCATTTGCCCTCTCTATTATTCATTTGTAGTCAAAGTGAAGGCTATCCTTTATGGGAAGAAATTAAGCAAGTACTTGCTCTCTCCAACTGATTATCCATTTGCAGTAAAAGTGCTCTAAAAGGCAATTTCTCAAATAGATTCAAGGGGTGTATGTGCAGATTTGTTACATGGATATACTGCACAACTATGAGGTTTGGGCTCTAGTGGGCCCGTCACCAGAATAGTCAACGTGGTACCAAACGGGTAGTCTTCAACCCTCAGCCCCCTCTCACTCTCCCTCCTTTCGAAGGCCCCAATGTCTATTATGTCTCTCTGTATTGTCCATGTTTACCCACTGCTTAGCTCTCCCTTATAGGTGAGAGTATGTGGTATTTGCTTTCTGTTTCTGGGTTATTTCACTTAGTATAATGGCCTCCAACCCCACTCCTGTTGCTGAAAAGACATGATTTCATAATTTTTTGGCTGTTTAGTATCCCATGATGTGTATGTATCTTTTTCATCCAATCATCCATTGAATGCACTTAGGTTCATTTCATTTACAACAGCCCCCCAAAATACCTAAGAATATTTAATTAAGGAGGTGAAAGATCTCTACAAGGAGAACTACAAAACACTAATGAAAAAAATCACAGTTGACACGAATAGAAAAAACACCCCATGTTCAAGGATTAGAAGACTCAATATTGTTAAAAAGACCATACTGTCCAAAGCAATATACAGATTTGATGCAATTCCTAAAATGTAATTTTCATCAAGGCGCTCACATATTTAAAATAATCTGGTGACTCACTATTGCCCACAGAATAAAACTTGTAGTATGGCTGACCCAGACTCAGAGCTCTACTGTCTTTTTTATCTGCCTATACTTTCAGATCCACTAACACATGGTACTCTCCTCCCTTCATGCTTTGTTCTAGCTGTTCCCACTGCCTGTGATGCCCCTGTCTCCATCTTCACTTAACTTGTCCTTCAAGGTTATCACTTAGACATCCCACCACCTTCTCCAGGAGGCTTTAATACTAGGAGATGTCTCTCCTATGGTGTCCCACCAAATTTCATGCTTTCATATCTAAATAGATCACACTATATTGCAGTTGCTTGTCTACTTGTTTTTCTTACTGTCCTGTAAACATCTTAGTTATTTGCCTTTGTAACCCCAATGCCTGATACAAGAGCTGAAATATAGCAGGTGCTAAAAAAAAATCTGTTGAATGGAGAAATGGGTGAATAAGTAAGAGATCGGAGTTGATGCCACAGAAAGGAGGTAAAAGAAAATCCCTTCCATTTACAAGATACGTTTCCTTAGCCTTCCCAAATGGGAATGAGTGAAAGAGATAAATGGCATATTTCTTCCCATTCTTTTTTGGTTGTTTAGTGTTAGAGATGTTATGCTGGATGAACCATGGAGTATAATTCAGTGTTGCAAAGCAGTCTTACATTTAAAAATTTAATAACAAAAAAACACATTTCAGGTTCTTTTTTATGGGTGACCAAACAGAACTCTGTGATTATCTCTGACACTCACTACGAAAGCCCCCTTTACCCATATGAATAGGATCTAGGCAGGTAGATCCACACCTTAAGTGTTCCAGAACATTTAAGCCTCATAAATGCTATCTTGAGAAAAGTAGGCTCTAGATACAGTTGATGTTCATTATTTGTGGATTCCATATTTAAGAACTTGCCTACTTCCTAAAATGTATTTGTAACCCAACAATAAGTATGGAGTGTTCTCAGTCATTTATGGGCATGTATATCCAAAGCAGGGTTTTTTTTTTTTTTTATTTCAATAGTTTTGGGAGTACAGGTGATGCTTGGTTACATGGATAAGTTCTTTAGTGGTGATTTCCAAGATTTTGGTGCATCTGTCACCTGAGTAGTGTACAGTGTACCCAATATGAAGTCTTTTATCACTCACCCCACTGCCATCCTTGCCTAAAGTCCACTGTATCATTCTTATGTCTTTGCATCCTCATAGCTTACCACTTACTTAGAAGTGAGAATACATGATATTTGGTTTTCCATTCCTGAGTTACTTCACTTAGAATAATGGCCTCCAGCTCCATCCCAGATGCTGCAAAGGCCATTAATTCATTCTGTTTTATGTTAGAGTAGTAGTCCATGGTGCATTTATACCACATCTTCTTTATCCACTTGTTGGCTGATGGGCAGTTAGCCATTATTTTTGCAGTTTCAAATTGTACTGCTACAGACATGCATGTGCATGTATCTTTTTCATATAATGACTTATTTTCCCTGGGTAGGTATCCAGTAGTGGGACTGCTGGACCAAATGGTAGTTCTACTTCTAGTTCTTTAAGGAATCTCCATGCTGTTTTCCATAGTGATTGTACTAGTTTATACTCCCAACCAGCAGTGTGAAAGTGTTCCCTCTCACCACATCCATGGCAACATCTATATTTTTTATTTTTAAATTATGTACTTTTTTTTTTTTTTTGCAGTAGTGAGGTGGTTCAATTGTGGTTTTAATTTGCATTTCCCCAAAGCAGGGAAAATTTTGAGTCACCTGATGCACATATTCTCAGCTGAGGTTGAACAAGGTGACACTGCCTTCTTGCTTCAGCTCTTATATTGTTAAAAAAAAAAAAAAAAAAAAAAAGTCCTTTTTGTGGTCTGTTTAGTGCCACATTTTTCATATTTTTGTGCCTTTTGTTCATGATTTTGCTGTTTAAAATGGCCCCTAAGCATAGTGTTGAGTGCTGTCTAGTGTTCCTAAGTGCAAGAAGGCTGTGATGTGCCTTACAGACAAAATACATGTGTCACACAAGCTTCATTCAGGCATCAGTTATAGTACTTTTGTCTGGCTGGTCATGAGTTAAGCATTCATAAATCAACAATATATATTAAACAAAGGATCTTTCAACAGAAAAACATAAAACAAGGCCATGCTCTCATCAGTGGACAAGAATGTTGTGATAAGAAGCTTGCAGGAACCTAACCTTATATTTCCCCTAGGAGCAATAGTTCAGTATTTGCTAATTCAGTGTTCATGACTTTATAAAACATAACTACCATGAATGATGAGAATAAACTGTATATTATTATAAAAATCTGCACAGAAGTAAAGACATCACCAGGGCCACCTTCCTGCCTTGCTGAACCAACCTCCGTAAGAAGACACCTTATCATGGCTTAGACAGAAAAATGCTTAGGTTTGAATCTCAGGTCTCCCACTTACTAGCCATGTGACCTTCTTCAAGACATTAAACTCTTAGAGTCTTATTTTCTTAGACGTAAAATGGGTAAAATACCATTTAAAATCCAGACTATCTCATCAGATCACGCACAGAATCACACAGATATTGTCCATGCAAGAATGTTTTATACTTTTAAATTCTATGTAAATATAAAGTACATTATTTATTTAAAATTCTAAACATAAAATTAGGTTGTTTGCAGGAAAATGTATGTAGCACAATAAAGATCTCATGGTTAAAAACTAATGGACTTTCTATATTCCAGACTTCACTGTGAAAAAAAAAAAAAAAGCCAAGTATGCAGAGACAAAATGAAAATGAAGCTGATGTTACATTATGGAGTTACAAAAGACAAATACAAATGGATTAATTTACTGAACAAATCTGAGAATAAGTGAATAATTAGGATTATGATACTCCTTTCTGTGATCTCCTGTGACACCGACTTAGTCCAGTTACATTCACTAAGTACTAGACTAGCCAAAGACACTGTTGGCTGAATTCTAAGTGACCTCTAGGCAAACCCAAATGTATCTAAAACTGGAACAGAGAGGAAAGCTGCCAAGTTAACCTCTATCTCCATCCTTCCCTCATCTGTTTGACATACCATAGAGAGAGCTCTTATGACCCAAACTTCAGCCTCCTGGGAATTCTGCCTACAGGCCTGATGACAGGTAGAGTCCCTCATCCCAGTATGCCTCTAAATGCACTTTCAGAAAAACTTTTTGGTTTTGGGAAACAAAAAGTTACTTAGAGTTTAAGAGAATTCCTCATTTTTTTTTCCTTCATTGGCTGAACAACAGTTAATGAATAAAGTTGGGAAAGACTACTGTGAGAGCCTTTTCTATGCCCTGTATTTCTAACTTGTAGATAAGCATCCACAGGATCTCCAAAAAGCATCAGATGAAAACAGTAAGGCTTATGGGCCAACCACCTCTACTGCCAGATCAAGTTACATTAAAGCCTCAAACATAATCAGGAATGCCAATCAATATTTAGCTTTATCTTATCAGGATCTTCTCTTCTGAGGAAGTAAAAGAAAACCAAGATACTGTTAGGCCAAATAGAGATCTATGTGTATTGCCTTCTGTTTCACAATCTTTTTCAGAGATTTGTAAATAGTTTGAAAAGATACTTAAATGCATAAAACATATCTGTTGTTTTAATAATGAAATGGCAGGTGGGGTGGGGCCAAAAAAAAAAAACAAAAAACACCCAACTAGGGACTTTGAGCTTGTTAATTTACCTTCTGTACTGATACAGGACAGACTCACCTAAGAAGAATGACATGTATCCCATTGTTAACAAAGGTTTTAATTCTTAGGCCCTGTACTAGGAATGCTCATAACGAATAGTGACTTTTTACCTCACTGAGGCCATCCCCACATCCTGCAAGTGATGCTGGGGAAGAGCTGTTCTATAATATCCTTCGAGTCAGAACTGAACTAAGATTCGGACTTTCCCCAAGAGCAATCTTCTCCATCCTTTTCAGTCAGTTGAAGAAGCGAAAAACCTCTGGATGGAAAGGAAAAGCCCCTACAATCACAAACCCGTTTTTCTAAAACTAACATTCCACATGTCATCGTTTGTGGGGGCGATGTAAAAAATAATCCTTGGAAGTCTTGTCTCTAAACCTCCATTCTCACTGTATATTATTCTTCCCTTCTCATACCACACCTACACGAGGCATCACAACAGCACCCTAACTTGGTTCTGCTGTGTCCTCTCCTTGCTACTCAATGCAGAGGACGAGCAGCTGGTTAGCCATGCAGAGTCTCAGGCCCCATCCCAGACCTATTCAGTCAAAAACTGCACTTGAAGAAGACCCTCGATGATTTATGCGTACATTAAATTTGGGAAGCACTGTTCCCAGCCATCCACACTATCAGCCAAACCATTCCCTTTTGTAGTAAATCAATACTGCTCAACCTGGCTAGGAAGGCCCAAAAAAGACACTTCAAAGTCCTCAGCATTACTTTCCACTCCTGCTACTATGCACTCTCCATGGAAAGCAGACTGCCTTCTGGAGAACAGAGGTAGAGCACCTGGCACAGTGCTAAGTGGCATCTAGTATCCACTCAGTAAATGTGCATTTCCTTTCCTTATGTCTATTCATCATTCCCTATCTCTTTCAGTCCATCCCTTTCCTATAAGGATATCTCTTCCTCCTAGGCTCTATTTTGAATTCTCTAGTGAAGCAGTCACAAGCCTAGGTTCTAACGTCAAAGTTTTAGCTCTAAAACTTATTTGCTCTGTGAATTAGGAAGACTAATTTTACTTTACCAGACCTCTTTCCACTTTTGTAAACTGAAGATGTATATAACAGTGCCTTTCTCTTGGGGTTGCTGTGAAAACACTCAAATGGTATTAGCTATCACTAGTATTCAAGCACAGATCAACATCTCTTCACTGACTGCTTTAGTTGCTTTAGTCTTGGATACTTTTCTTCTCATTTAAAGGGCTACAGCACTGACAGGTGAAGCACACAACTTAGCACCCAATTATAACATTCCTAAAGGGGCCTTTAAGTTTTTTGTTGTGTTGGTTCTGTCATCTAATGTGAATCTTAATAATAAAAAGGGTTAGGATTATGGTTGTTTTTAGATTATGAAAGTAATTCATGGCCATTCGAGAAATATAGAAAGTAGAGAAAAATATAAAAAAGAAACTGAAAATCAGACATAATCTCACCAGAGACAACTGTTAACATTTAAGAGTATTTCCTTCCAATGAGTAGATCTTAAGTTTCAGGAGGGCAAAGAGCAAGCCTTAACCTTGTTGGAATTTTCCTTGACTTCCCTCCATCCAATAATGCCCCTTCATACCTACACCAGCACCTAATCTAGCACAATGCTGACCACTTACCAGCTGACAAATACATATCTGTTCCTTAGATGAATGAAGTGGCATGCCCCTATACTTATATGTGGACTATCTATAGAAAAAGGGACGCTGTCAGAGTCAGTGACATAATTTGGTTGGTTCTTCACTCAGTTCTAACTGCTGTAAGAATGCTCATATCTGTATTCTATGTAACTACTGTTTGTGTTTGGTAGCCAAAGTGCATTTCTGGTGGTCTCATTTTCCTTTTCAACATACTCAGATTTCACATACCTACAGGAATGGTCATCCCATGAATTTTATCAGCCCAGCCTGCATAATATCGAAGGGTTTTGATGACGCCCTGCAAATCCACATAAAAAGCTTGCAGGAATGGTTTGCCACCATTTAGGGATTCCATGGTCTGTTGGAAAAGAAATGGAGAGATATTAAGTCCCCAGAACTTTCCAGTGATACACTAATTTCTAGAGCAGAAGAAAAAAGAAAGAGACAGAATACAAATGAATATGGAGATGCATACCTGGTCAAATAAATCTTTTTATTTATTCTCAAATAAAAAAATTTCTAGTACTGTCAGTTTGGTTTAGTTCCTAGTACAAATCACAATGAGTATGTATGTGCATGTTCCTATGCCTGTGTGCTTCCAGTAACCACTATCCAAATATATTAACACAATATTTATTTAATGATAAAGAAATGTTCTGCTTGTCAAAACAGCTTCCGTTATATTAATGATCAGAGCTCATTGGGGATTTTTTGGCGTCTATACCAGTAATATGAATCCATAAAGAGGAGCAGAAACATGGGCTCTTTATGCAACTGATGAGAATAGAAAGTATTCTCCACAGCTGCCAAGACCCCTGCTGAGAAATGGAATATCCACAGTGCACAGCAAGTTTATTTATTACTACCAAATAAACAAGATCTCCTCTAGGGAAGCCCAGATGTTAACAACTTAAAGGCCGGTTTTTTTGTAAACATTTACGTTAACAACCATTACCTATTAAGAGTGAAGTATCTGCTCCATTTAATAAAAATAGCAATATTGAACTGCTTTACATTATAAACATTATTATTTTAACGACATGTTCCTGAACTGGCTAAGTCTGTAACAAAAACAATGAAAAATGAATACACTGAAATGAGAAGAGTATTTTGACTTGAGAAATATTAAAGGTGTTACAAGTTCAACAAATGAAATAAACAAAAACATATTCGTAATCTTTTTTTCTACAAGTATATTTCATAAGACATACTGGTGTGAAAATTATTTGATCTCTGACAAAGCTAAAATTAAAATATTATCCAATCAATGAGATGAAAATACTATGACTTCCAGTACAATTTATGTACTTAGTATGTGTGTAAAATGAAACTTATTTAAAAATATGTTACTTATCACTGTATATTGGCTCACCCTTAAAAAAGGGAATCAAACTATTTCCTAGTACTTTTTAGAGCATGTATATGTTTACAAGATAGGCATTACATTCTCTGTACAGCCAGCACAGCACCAAAATCTACACAGCATAGAGTGAATAATGTCAATAACCAGAATTTGAGTTGCCTAAATGGTCCCTGTGAGCGGCTGACAACAGTCAAATCCACTGAGAATTGCCAGCTCTAGGTCTATTTTCAACTGTGTTTACTTTGGATGCAGTATTAACTTCAGTTTTCCAGTCAGGAGCACCCCTTTCTTCCACAAGCTACCTTTTACTAAAACTCACTTTTCTCATAGCTTGAGAGTGTTTAAAAGCAGGAATCTCATTTAGGTGTGGTAGGAAAAGAGACTTGATCAGTGGGACACAGAGAAGAAAAAGAAAGGCATTTGAGTTTTATTATATGAAAATGTAACTGCAGAAATTAATCATCTTCTAGTATGGTGTTAATCCAATACTATAGATATCATATATCTTTAGCTCAATTAAACAGTCTATTTATTGACCACCTATGTGCCCTCATTTGCCATTTATGTGCTAAGAACCATGCTAGGATTACCAAAAAAAGGTAAAATACAAGTTCAATTCTCAAGAAAATGATAATCCAGTGAAGAGATAAGTATAAAATCAGCATTCTCTAATGTGTCCCAAAACACTTGGTTTTGCATGATATTGGTATGTTAGTCAGAAAAATGGTGATGAGGCTCAAATAAGCTTGAGAAGCATTTAGTAGGCTTTTCCTGAGCCTTTAATATGCCCAGTGTCTTGCGAATCTGCAAGGAGTTTCTTCATCATGAAACACCTTTTTCACAGTATGTATAAACACCTCATTGGAACAGTATTCCCTAGAGTGCCAGATTAGAAAATGTTTTTATATACAAATAAATGTTATATATAGCTAGAATCCCAAACCATTTCCATAAAGGAATCATTTTGTTCCCATACTATCAACAGATTCCTGAGGGGGATGGTAGGAGGGACACTGACAAAGGGAAAGAAAAAATGCTTCCTTCCCCGAAAGCAAGCCCAATAATGACCTATTTTCCCAAGTAGGGGGAAGGATACACTACTCATGGCTTGAATGCCCTGACTGAACAAGGAAACCCTAAATACTCATTGATCCTAGGTGGAGATCCCAAGTATATAGTGCATACATTCCTAAATGGTTCCAGTTTCCAAAAAGTTTATATTCTCTAAGAAATTGACATTTATTTTAAAAACATCAGCAACAACAAAACCCATTAGGTCAGGAGAAGTTCCTTATGTGAGGAAAATCATTGTTTTAGTGGAAGAAAGTTGCAATCTCCTGCTGTCTCTCCTTTCTATTGGCTCACAGAATGACAGGGCAAACGGAGCAGAAGTGTATGGGAGGTCCGTACCATCCCCTCTGCTTCTGAAGGATTCTCTTTAGTCAAGAGAGGTTAACTCTGGGGAGGTAAACACTTGTTCTATTTCATTCTCAAAAGAATCATTGCATATTGGTTTTCTCCAAGCAGCATGGTGACTCTCTTGTTGCTTGACTGTTTTTAATTTGTCATGGGAAGGGGGAGTTGTAGAACGGAAGGTCCTTATCAGTCATGGAAAGCTCTAGTTTTCTCTTCAAAATTCAGAGAGAAGATATTCAGCTGATCCTCCACTTCTCTATCTGATCCCCAAATCCAAACATGTCTAATTTTTCATATGTATGACCTATTCCTTTGCTTTTTCCCCAGGTCTGCTTCAAAGCATCCTTTTAGGAGTTCGAGACCAGCCTGACCAACATACTGAAACCCTATCTCTACCAAAAATACAAAAATTAGCCAGGTGTGGTCCCAGCTACTCAGGAGGCTGAGGCAGGAGAATCGCTTGAACCTGGGAGGCAGAGGTTGCAGTGAGCTGAAATCGTGCCACTGCACTCCAGCTTGGGCAACAGAGCTACACTCCATCTCAAAATAAATATATAAATAAATAAATAAATAAATAATAAATAAATAAATAAATAAATAAAAAAACCGAGGAACGCAAATTTCAGCAGAATGGTAAATGCAGGGTAAAGACAATGTTTTCTTAGGTTACTTACTGCAAGAACTGCCCTGTCCCGTTCCACCAAGTCTGCAAGCTTATCCAACAGACGTCCTCTTTCTGAAGCATCCATCCTTCTCCACACTGAACCAAGAGAGAAAGCCAGGCGGGCTGCCTGCACTGCTTTGTCTATATCTGCCTGTTAGAGAGGAAGAGGCACAACTGAAGAAAAACACTCAAAAGAAAGGAAGAACTTATCTGCTGTCATGAAAAAAGTGAAGCATGAGCATGTAGTTGTGTATTGAGAGCATATGTTTACTGCTCTGCTGTTTGAAGGCAGTTATTTCATAGGGCATCTTTTTCTGAAAAAGACATACCTTGTCTGCTTCTTGAACTTCACACACCTGTTCTCCTGTGGCTGGATTATAGACAGGGAACACTCTCCCACTCTCTGAGTTCTGCCACTCGTTGTTTATAAAGATCTAAGGGAGTAGATAACAGAATGGGATCTGTGACACAGGTGATAAGCAGCTGGTCAATGGCCAAGTGTTATGGAACTACTATGGTAATAACACTCGTTATATAATAAAAGTATAGAATTTGAAGTGTTGTAAGAGACCCTTCTAGACTCAACCCCAATTTAGGAATTTCCTCTATATTTTTGCTTTAGTATCATCCGAAGGCTAACTACAATTCTTACCTTTCGTGAACCTGTCAACTAACGAAAGATACAAATAAGGATAGTGTCTCACACACATACAATCATACACTGATGCTAAGGCAACAGTTATTGATAGCCCAAGCTCTGGCCAGGATCCAGGAGGGTTAAACAGTAGATCAAACTTACAGTCATCAAGCCTTAGATCCTACTTTCTCTGCCAGAGGCCTAAGTGACTTCCCAAGGAAACTTTAATGGCTTTAATGGTGCTGCAATAAGCATTCACCTAATTTATAGTCAGGTCCTGAAAAATGACTCTAACCAAACTAACTAGTGAGTTAAACAAGTTATATGTGTAAATCCAGTTAGATTTATTTCCCTTTGCTGAATAGGCTATATTGCAGAGCCAAAAGAGATGGGGATGAGGAGTTGGCAGGTGGGGTATAACTTTCAAATGATCACCCCAGGATTTCTTAAAAGGCTTGATCTCCCTATATATGAAATTGAGATTATATTAAAATGGCAAAGAGACCAAAGATTTGAGAAATTATTCAAGTCAATTTCTCTTAAGATTTGTAATAAATGAATTAAATGACAAGGGAAAAGATAAGGCAAGAAAAATTTTAAATTGTTATTGAGAAACCTAAACTAGTATTTTTAGACCATGTAATCTTAGAGGACATACAACGATGTTTTACTCTACAAAATTTACAGCACCACAGTGAAATTTCTTAACTTATGAACCAGTCAGTCATCCAATTTAGGACAAACACAATAATAAACTGATTTATTGCCTGCCATTTAAAAATTAATCAGAGATGAGGCTTAATATAAATCTACACTTGGTAAATATCAAATGCTAGAAAATGTCCCAAAGCTTTCTTTTTACAATTTTTCCTTGATTTGACAAAAACAATGAGCCCATGTAGAAGGAGGCACTGATTAAACTAGAACTCTCTTTTCCCAAAGGATTTTTAAGATAAAGGAAAAGACCTTAAATTTGTAGAGCACTTAATACAGCTGTACTGATACAAACAAAATGACCTTATAATTGTACATTTTACAGTTTATAATACACAGTTCATAAACATGTGTAACATAATTTACCCAATAAATACTCACGTAAGTTTTAGTCACAGGAAAGACAAAGATGGCTAAGAGAGTTCTAGCCCTCCAGAGTCTGACAGTCTCTAGTAGTTTATTTAGTACTTACAATAACCCTGTGAAGCAGGGTTTTATCATCTCTATTAAACATGAGAAAATTGAGAGGCAGGGAGTTTGAGTCCAAAGAAGCAGGTTCTTCTTGTGGCTGACTCAAAGGCTACTACTGTTCTTTCCAATATACGTAATTTCCAGGATTAGCCCAAAGAAACAGAACTAGTTAATGTCCAAGCCTGGGCTAGTTAGAATTCTGGAATTATTGGTCTGGTTCTCTTTTCATTCACTCTATTTAATAAACTTGCTCACAGCTGATAGCTCATTACATTTGCATGCTCCTTTGAACACAGTATAATGTCCAGGTAACAAAAGCAGAAAATTAAAAGTTAGTTTTATGAAGGATCCACTTCTGGAGTATTATTGGGTTTAGGGAAAAAGTGGTCTTACCAATCTCCCTATCCTTTTATTCACCATGTGACTGAATCAAACTTTTTAACATTTGCAGTATCACCAGAGTCCACTGATCCTAGTGTTTTTTTTGTTTGAGTTTGTTGTTGTTGTTGTTTTTTAAGATGGAGACTTGCTCTATCACCCAGGCTAGAGTGTAGTGGCGCGCAATCTCAGCTCACTGCAACCGCCGCCGCCTGGGTTCAGGTGATTCTGCTGCCTCAGCTTCCCCAGTAGCAGGGATTACAGGCACCCGCCACCACGCCCAGCTAATTTTTGTATTTTTAGGAGAGATGGCATTTCACCTTGTTGGCCAGGTGGGTCATGAACTCCTGACCTCAAGTGATCCGCCTGCCTTGGCCTCCCAAAGTGCTGGGATTATAGGTGTGAGCCACCACACCCAGCCCCAAGTTCAGTTTTTAAGTTTCTCTGTGCAGCAGTTTTAATTATTTGTAAAGATTGATATTTCATGATTTTTGTTTCTCACAGGTTTTCCAAAAATCAAAAGGAAAAAATAGTAAGTTAAACTCATTTTCTTAATCACTTAGTCTATCGATCATTTTATAAACCTAAGAAGCATTATAGGATCTAAGATACATTATGAGATTTTAGTGATCTTATATTCCTGTATTTTAAAACATTTTGCTATTTCATCATGCTAGAAATTATTTCATCATTCATCAATTATTTTTAACTATGCTAAACAACTAAAATAATAAAGAAACAAAAAAAATTATAAAATTGCCTAGAAATGAATGTCACCAGTCTATCATCCTTCAGTTTTCTAATTGTGTTGTCTAATACATCATCTTTCAAAAAGTTATAAAAGAAGTCTAGAGATGCCATCTTTGCCATATTCTTTTCAGCTTCCATTGAATACAGTTAAGAATTCAGAATTCTTAATTTTCTGCCCATAATGGAATAAAGAATAAAATTAAGAGAAAGATATTTCACAATAATTAGATGAGTGAGAAAATGAAGGCAGAGACAGAGCACTTGAGATTATAATGATGAGGTAAAACTGACCATAGAAGCAAAATCTTGGGCTATGAGTCTTTCAGATCAATTCTGTCAGACTTGAGAATCAGAGTAAACAATACATTTACAAAGACAAAAAGGAAACATGATATTCTAACCCACTAATTATTTAATAGGAAGGACTTCATCATTAATATTTTGCAACAAAAACCTGGACCATCCTGCTTTGGTAAAAGGACATATGACAATTATTTTATATTTTGTAATATTTGTTGGTAAAAATTTACTTTATATTCATAAATGGACAAATGCTGAAGGTAGGTATATATGTAAAGGTGACTGGAAAAACACATTATGTAGAAATTTTAAAAGTTCCTTGGGTTGATCAATCTGATTGACATTTATAAAAGTAAAAATGAAAATATTTTTGTAATTGTGAAACAAAAACATGACCACCTTTTCTACAAAATCATGAACCCTCAAATTTTTCCATAGCATTACACTGTGGTAATAACACATATGCAAGAAGAACCCGAGGTAATGATGAGCTATAACCTTCTAGAGATCTGTTTAAAATCTGGAGCCAGTATTTATGAGATGATTACGTTCCAGGTTCATATATGACAGCTCATGAGCAGTTATTTGCATTCAAAGGCATTGCCAATTTCAAGTTATGTTACCTCCAAAATCAGGAAAACATGAAATAAAAATTTGGTTTGCTATGTTTAAATTCTTATTTTGCTGGTTTTTTTTTTTTTTTTTACTATCTCTTTATTCTTACTTCTGTAAATTATTCATAAAATAAAAATAAAATGAACACATTGAAACCAGATGGTAAATGTGACGGCTATTTTTCCTGGTGTGCCAAAATTACAATTTTAATTTTACTTCATCCTTGTTTTTGTAGACCTAGTCTTATAAAATGACACTTAAAAAATCATACGGACAACTTTGTTGGTACATGGAATAACAAATATCTCCATGGTCAATACTTGAACATCTGCAGCTCTCTGGGCAATTTCAAAAGTTTTGAATCCTGTTCCTTAGCATTATTCCCTGACCAGGGCTCCTTGGAGAAATGGTTTATTTCAGAACCGTAGCAGGAAAAGTACAAGATGAGCCTGAAACGTTGTGGTGCCTGAAATCAAGTAAATACTTAAAAATCGATAGGAACATAATAAAAAGATACAGAAGTCAACATGAAGAGGCTACCAATGGACAATACTGGAATAATTTAAACAAAAAATAAATAATGCTGGTAATAGATTATTACCCATAGAATGAAAAAGACATCCAAAAGTTCGTAATGATATACATTTTTGAATGAATAAATAAATAAATGTGGGATAAGGAGGAGCTCTTCTTCACAGTAGAATTCCAACTACTAGATGTAAAGAAATGATGTAAAGAAATGATTATTATTTGTAAAATACCATAGTAATAACTGCTTCAGGTAAAAATCACTAGATAGTAAAATTAGTGGGCAAATATACAATGAAAAATATATGATGGATGTTCATGTAGTTTCAAAGTATCTCCCCTCAAGATACTTAATTATAAAGAAAAAAATAATAACTTTATGTTGGAGAAACTTGGCAGACACCACCTTAATCAAATAAATAAAGCTGACGTCACCAGCAATGGGACAAATTGATACCATGTGCAGTTGATATGATATGCTGAGAAAGACACAGGATCAGTTCTGTGGTAGTCTCACTCAAAAGGCATAATCTACATTCAATCACAAGGATACAACACAGGCAAACCCAAACTAAAGTATATCCTACAAAATCATTGTCCCATGTTTTATTAAAGTGCCAAGGTCATGAGAGACTAGTAAAACTAAAAAACTGTTTCAACAAGGTCACTAATAAGACACAAAAATTAAATGCGTCATGTAACCATGGATTCCCTGCTGAGCCAGGAAAAAAATACGTATTATTGGGACAACTGGTGAAATCTGAATAAGATTTTTAGGTTAGATGATAATATTGTATCAATGTTAATTTCCTGATTTTTATCATTTTTATAATTGTAAGATCATTTGGGGAATCTGCATGAAGTGTATACAGAAATTTTTTGCACTATTTTTGAACTTTATTTTTGTAAATCTGAAATTACTTCAAAATGGAAAGTAAAAAAAAAAAAAAAGTTTAAATGTCAGTGTCATCTTTCGGTGCCTACCTTTCATATTTTAAATGGCCCAAACAAATTTGTTAAATGAGGATTCATTATCTTCACAAAAGTTTCTTTAAATGTGACTTTGTGGAAAACAAAATAAGCCATTCAAGCTGTCTTAACATGGCCCAATTATACCAAATCAGTTTAACTCAAAGCCATGTTAATATCAGTATAAGAAACCAGAAAATTTTGCTTTGTAGTTTACTAAATTTCGGAATTAGTATGAGGAAAAATGTGGGCTTTACTATAGAGGTCTTTGAAAGTAGAAAATATATCTGACCTTAAGTTACCTGACTGTTGCTCAGTTTCTTCATTTGGAAACTATACAAATACTGACTTATCAAAATCATGTACTTCTGTGATTCTGTAACTGAAGGTAAAAGGAATAGATGGTCCATAAAAGAAGGCACCTATCTACTCCAGGTTTCTCAGAGATTGGCAGGATTAGTACATATACCTAACTTTCTTTCCATTGTGATTGTGAAGAACTGTCCACTGACATATTATAGGCTGTTGTTGGTATTAAACAGACAGAATGGTGGGCACTTAGTTAACATTAATTGGAATGGAAAGTCTGCTGAGAGAGGACATAAATCACTTTCTTTCCTCTTATTATTTTTTAAATATTATTTAAGTTCTGGGATACATGTGCAGGACATGCAGGCTTGTTACACAGGTAAACATGTGCCATGGTGGTTCGCTGCACCTTCATCACATCACCTAGTTGTTTAAGCCCCACATGCATTAACTCTTTTATCCTGGTGCTCTCCCTCTGCCTCCCCACTCCGACAGGCCCCACCATGTGTTATTCCCTTCCTTGAATCCATGTGTTCTCATTGTGCAGCTCCCACTTATAAGTGAGAACATGTGGTGTTTGGTTTTCTGTTCCTGTGTTAGTTTGCTGAGGATAATGGCTTCCAGCTCCATCCATGTACCTGCAAAGGATATGATCTCATTCCTTTGTATGGCTGCCTAGTATTCCACGGTGTATATGTACCACATTTTCTTTATCCAGTCAATCACTGATGGGTATTTGGGTTGATTCCACATCTTTGCTATTGTGAACAGTGCTGCAATGAACATACGTGTGCATGTATCTTTATAACAGAATGATTTATATCCCTTTGGGTATATACCCAGTAATGGCATTGCCAGGTCAAACGGTATCGACATGAATAACTTTCTGACATCTTTCCTGATATGGTCAGAATACAGTACCTCCCACACCAAGAACAAATCTGAAACACACTGAAGAATGAGGAGAATATTTGAGGAACAAAATTTTCTTATGTTATATTTAATAGATGCAGTAAAAATACATGTAATATAGAAGCAAGTTAAGGTCTACCATATTAAAATAAACCATGAACACAACATTCAAGCACCGGACCATTATTAGTATTACTGAAGCTACTTGTGTGTTTCTTCCTAATCCCATCCTCCAGCTTGACCCACCCTGCTGCTAGAGGTAACCACTAACCTATATTTTTAATTTATTTATTCTTAGATATTTTCTTTCTTTTTCTTGCCCAAATGTAGTATTTATTTGGGGCACGTTTCTGTGTGTGTCTATTGTATCAATTTTGTGAAATGCATTAAGGTCATCTTGATTGTTATTAACATTTTATGTTTGTACTGTGATCACTGAGAAAGCCATGCTGAAATTTCCCACCTTGGTGGTGGATTTATCAACATATTCCTTAACTCCAAATTTCTACCTTTATAATTTTCAGGGTATTTTATTAGTGAATATAAGTCTGTAACCATTAGATCTCTCTGGAAAACCATTTATCAATATGAAGTGATGCTCTTTATTACTAATAAAGTTTTGTATTTTAGAGCCTATTTTGTTTAATATTAGTACAGCTACCTAAGCCTTTCTCCAGTATCTGTCTCATTTATCTTTTCCTATCTTTTTGCTCTCAACTGTGTCTTTATTATTTTGATGTGTCTCTGTGATACATGGTTAGATTTTATTTAATATGAACATGTGTATTTTAATTAGCAAGTTTAATACATTTGTACTAACTTTTTGAGTGGGGGAGGGTTCACTAGAAGCATTTTATATGCCTGACTCCTCCACTTAGGAAAACCAGAACAGTATATAGACAGTCACATTTCAAATACATTATCCAAGAGAACAATGGAATTCAACAAAGAAGGGACAGGAAGCACCAAAAACAGGGAAACAGGTAGCCTCTTGCATCCTCCCTGACTGGGATCAGCTGGGAGCCAGGAGTGATTTCCCCAAGTAGGAAATGGATGAGAGACTTCCAGCAGCCAACATTCCCACCATGGAATTGTGTAATCCTGGCCACTTGAAAACCCCTCAACCCCCTCAGGCCCTGAAACTAACACAGGGAGCTGCCAGGAGACCATGAGATGGAACTGCTAAGAGAGAACTCAACACTGGGCCCCACATCCTTTCTGAGACCTAAGGAGCTACAGCAAGGTGTTATTTCCAAACCTAGCCTTTGACAAACTGCTTGCTGTCCTGGGGCCCAGCAGTACCAGGACTGAGGCATTAAGGAAACTCAGGCTATTACTGCTGGGACAGTGGGGCAAGCTGGGAGTGCTCCTGCAGCCAAGGCTAAGAAGTCAGTGAGACACGAGCTGAAGCACCCAGAGCTGGTAGGCATGTGTTGCTGAGATCTAAGATGGAGACACAAGCTGCTGCTGAAATTGGTGATGAGCTGGGCAGGGGTTGCTGCAGCTGATGCAGGGTGAAGAGTTAGGTGCAGGCTACCGCCACGAGGGCAGGGCATCAAGCCTCACTAAAACTGGGGCATGAAAGAGACACACATTCCCCACCTGCCAGTCCAGGCTGTGGCCACTGATGATGGCCACATCCTCTCCAGTGGCAGGGCCTCGATGCAGCTGCTATTGCCCCTCACTCAAGCACTCTGCCTAGGACCTAACAATTGCCCTACCCCTGCCCATCACAGCTGGTGCCTCCTCTCACCACTGTGGAGGCTGAACAAAAGCCTACCTGGCCTTGCTTTGTTCTCCATTCCCAAGACAGAGCACATAGATTGAGGTCCTGGAGATTGTCCAATCCAATCTACCACCTTGGGTACCTGAACATTCCTCACAGGGTACTGAGGTTGGGCCTACCTTACTAGCCACTACCACATAAGCTGAAATCTACCTAAAAGTGCTACCTCGGGCCTGGAGACTTGCCTGTCCAGCCCAGCACAGCCACTCGAAATATCCATGCACACTACTCAGGATGCAGAGGATCATCCTACCACTGCTACTGCTCTTGCCATGCCACACAAGCTGCCTAGGGGCCCGAGAACATCCAACCACGTGGTCCACTGCTGCCACTACCTCCAGGTAAGAAAGCCACCTGAAAGCCAAGAATCAGCCTGCTCCAACACAGGTGCCAGGGTATTCCACACTGGGGCACAAAGACAGGCACACTCAACCCACCCCTGCAACTACTGGGGTCTAAAGACTGGCCTACCTGGCATCCCAGTCCTCAGCACTTCACCACAGCCTCTGCTAATAACAGCACTCTAACTTACCAAGGGAATCACAGATATCACTGATGTTGTTTACTGCCAAAAAAAATCATATAGAGACTACACCATTGCATCCACCCAGAATCAAAGCCAAAGTACCCCATCCAACCAACACCATAGATACACCTTCAGGAAAAAGTCCTTCCTTATGAAAGTAAATTCAAAAATAGGAAGAACCAACTGTTATACCAGATGTGCAGATATCAACATAAGGAGAGAGAACACATGAAAAAGCAAAGAAATATGACACCTCCAAAGGAACACAATACTCCATCAATATATCTTAATCAGAACATTTCAAAATCCCAGATAAAGAATTCAAAATATTGACTTTCAAGAATCTTAGTGAGATACAAGTGAATTCTGAATATAAAAAATCAGAAAAATAATTCAGGAAATAAATGAGAAATTTACTGAAGAGATACTTTTTTTTTAAAGAACCAAACAGAAATCTGTAACAGAATAATTCATTGAAGGGAACAAAATGCATTTAAAATCTTAGAATCAGGCAAAATGAAGAATTTCAAATCTTCAAGACAGGTCTTTTGAAATAATCCAGTAAAACAAAATAAAGAACAGAGAATTTTAAAAATATAAGCAAAGCCTTTGTGACATTTGGGACAATTTTAAAGTAACCAAATTTACAAGTTATCAGTATAATCAAGAAAGAAGAAACAAAGAGGAAAACTTGCCAAGTCTAGCAACAGATTAACACACTCAGATATAGGATGCTTAATGATTCTCAGGCAGATACAATATGAAAAGGTTTTCTGCATAGCATATTGTAATCAGACTGTCTAAAGTCAATGATAAAGAGGAAATCCTAAAAACAGCAACAGAAAAGCATCTAGTCACCTACAAAGGAAACCTCATCAAACTAACAGCAGATTTCTCAAAAGAAACCTTACAGGCCAGAAGGGAATGAGAAGGTATATTCAAAGTGCTGGGGCGAAAAAAAAAAAAAAAAGGAACTGGCAACCCAGAATACTATCTCTAGCAAAATTATCCTTCACAAATGAAGGCAAAATAGACTGATTCCCAGATAAGCAAAGGCTGAAGGAATTCATTACCACTAGACTGACCCTACAAGAAATGCTCAAAATAGGGCTGGGCGAGGTGGCGCATGCTTGTAATCCCAGCACTTTTGGAGGCCGAGGCAGGCAAACCACCTGAGCTCGGGAGCTCAAGATGCACCTGACCAAATCATGGAGAAACCCCGTTTCTACTAAAAATACAAAATTAGCCAGACATGGTGGCTCATGTCTATAATCCCAGCTACTGGGAAGGCTGAGGCAGAAGAATCACTTGAACCTGGGAGGCGGAGGTTGCAGTGACCTGAGATTGCACCACTGCACTCCAACCTGGGCAACAAGACTGAAATTCCATCTCAAAAACAAAAATGCTCAAAATATTAACTTTGAAATACGAAAGTATAAAACTCATTTGTAAAGCAATCACACAAAGGAGGAAAAGACTCAAATGGTACCACTATAGGACTCCATCAAACTACAGTGATAAACAATAAGAAAAAGAAAAAAACGCAAAGAATATATAAAAAAACAGAGAAGACATATAATGGCCGAATGACTTTTCAAAAAATGATCCAATTTTATACTGCCTAGAAGAAACTCACTTTACCAGTAAAGACACATGTAGACTGAAAGTTGAGGGATGAAAAAAAAATGAAAAAACATATTCCATTCACATGGAAACCAAATGTGAGCAGGAGTAGCTTTATTTATATCAGATAAAAACAGATTTTAAGCCAAGACCAGTTTAAAAAAAAAAAAAAGTCAAAGAAGGTCATTATATAATATTAGGGAATCAATTCAACAAGACAATATAAAATCTAAATATGTATGTATCAAACACTGGAGCATTCAGATTCATAAAGCAAATATTACTAGATCTAAAAAGATAGATTACAACAATAGTGGGGGACTTCAACACCTGCATTGTCAGCACTAAACAGGTCATCTAGCAGAAAATCAACCAAAAGCACTGGATTTAAACTAGACTTTACAACAAACAGACCTAACATTCTATCCAACTACTGTAGACTATACATCCTCTTCATCAGCACATGTAATATTCTATAGGAGAGACCATATGTTGGATCACAAAATAAATCTCAGCAATTTTTAAAAAATCTTATCAAGTATCTCCTCAGACAACAATGGAATAAAACTAGAAATCAATACCAAGAACAACTCTGGAAACTATACAAACACATAGAAATTAAACAACATGCTCCTGAATGACCACTGTGTCAACAAATAAAAATAGAAATTTAAAAACTCTTGAAACAAATGAAAAGAGAAACCACATACCAAAACTCTTGGGATAGGAAAAGCAGTGCTAAGAGGAAATTTTATAGCAATTAATGTCTACATCTAAAAAAGTAGAAAGATTATAAATTAATAATCTTATCAAGGTACCTCAAGAAACTAGAAAAGCAGGAAGAAACCAAAACTCAAATTAGCAAAAGAAAATAAAAAGATCAGACATAACTAAATGAAACAGAGACTAAAAAGAATACAAAATGATCAACAAAGCAAAAAGCTGGTTCTTTGAAGAGATAAACAAAATTGATAAACCGCTAGCTAGACCAACGTAAAAGGGCGAAGAATCAAATAAACAAAATCAGAATTGAAAATGGAGACATTACAATGGTTACCACAGTAATCTCTGAAGAACTATACACTGACAAACTGGAAAACCTAGGGGAAATGGATAAATTCCTGGAAACATATAAGCTACCAAGACTGGATCAGGAAGAAATAGAAAACCTGAATAGCTCAATAACAAGAAGCAAGATTGAATCAGTAATAACAAGGTTCTCAATAAAGAAAAGCCCAAGATAAGAATCCAGCCAAATTCTACCAAACATACATAACAACTAATATCAATCCTCCTGAAAGTATTCAAAAAAATCAAGGAGGAGGAATGTGTTAGTCTGTTCTGTGTTGCTGTAAAGGAATACCTGAGGATAGGCAATTTAAAAAGAATTTATCCTGGCTTATGATTCTGCAGGCCATATGAGAAATAGGGTGTCAGCATCTGCTCTTAGTGAGGCCTCAGGAAGCTTACAATTGTGGAAGAATGTAAAGGGGAAGAAGGTGTGTTACATGGTGACAGACGGAGCAAGAGAGAAAAGAGGAAATGCCAGGCTTCTTTAAACAGCCAGCTCTCACGTGAACTAACAGAGCAAGAAGTCATTCATTACCTCAGAGAGTACACCAAGCCACTCCTGACAGATCCTGTCCCATGACACAAATACCTCCCACCAGGCTCCACCTCCAACAACGGGGATCACATTGCAACATGAAATTTGGAGGGGACATACATCTAAACCGTATCAAGGGAATTCTCTCTAAATCATTCTATAAGGCTAGCATCACCCTAATACCAAAATCAGACAATGATACAACAACAAAATAAGAAAACTACAAGCCAATATCCCTGATGAAATAGACACAAAAATCTTCAACAAAATACTAACAAACCTAAATCAACAGCATATTGAAAAGATAAAACACTATGATCAAGTAGGATTTTTACCAGGAATGCAAGGATGGTTCAACATACACAAATCAGCAAACATGATACACTGAAAATCAACAGAATGAAGGACCAAAACCACATAATCATCTCAATAGATGCAGAAAAAGCATTTGATACAATCAACATCCCGCTCCTATCTGTATGCCTCCAAGATGGCCAAATAGGAATCAAATTAGAACTCAGGATTAAGAAACTCACTCAAAACAGCGTAACTACATGGAAACTGAACAACCTGCTCCTGAGTGACTACTGGGTAAATAACAAAATGAAGGCAGAAATAAAGATGTTCTTTGAATCCAATGAGAACAAAGACACAACGTACCAGAATCTCTGGGACACATTTAAAACAGAGTGTAGAGGGAAATTTATAGCACTAAATGTCCACAAGAAAAAGCAGGAAAGATAGAAACTCAACACCCTAATGTTGCAATTAAAAAACTAGAGAAGCAAGAGCAAACAAATTCAAAAGCTAGCAGAAGGCAAGAAATAACTAAGATCAGAGCAGAACTGAAGGAGATAGAGACATAAAAATCCCCTCAAAAAAATTCAGTGAATCCAAGAGCTGCTTTTTGAAAAGATCAACAAAACAGATATACTGCTAGCAAGACTAATAAAGAAGAGAGAAGAATCAAATAGATGGGATAATAAAAAGATAAAGGGGATATCTCAAACAATCCCACAGAAATACAAACTACCATCAGGGAATACTATAAACACCTCTATGCAAATAAACTAGAAAAACTAGAAGAAATGGATAAATTCCTGAACACATACACCCTCCCTAGAGTAAACCAGGAAGAAGCTGAATCTCTGAACAGACCAATAATAGGTTCTGAAACTGAGGCAATAATTAATAGCCTACCAACCAAAAAAGTACAGACCAGATGGATTCACAGCTGAATTCTACCAGAGGTACAAAGAGCAAAGAGGAGCTGGTACCATTCCTTCTGAAACTATTCCAATTAACAGATAAAGAGGGAATCCTCCCTAACTCATTTATGAGGCCAGCATCATCCTGATACCAAAGCCTGGCAGAGACACAACAAAAAAAGAGAATTTTAAACCAATATTCATGATGAACCATTGATACCAAAATCTTCTATAAAATACTGGCAAACTGAATACAGCAGCACATCGAAAAGCTTATCCAACACGATCAAATTGGCTTCATCCCTGGGATGCAAGACTGGTTCAACGTACACAAATTAATAAACATAATCTATCACATAAACAGAACCAACGACAAAAACCACATGATTATCTCAATAGATGCAGAAAAGGCCTTCGATACAATTCAACAGCCTTTCATGCTAAAAACTCTCAACAAACTAGGTATTGATGGACTGTATCTCAAAGTAATAAAAGCTATTTATGACAAACCCATAGCCAACATCATAATGAATGGGCAAAAACTGGAAGCATTTCCTTTTAAAACTGGCACAAAACAAGGATGCCCTTCCTCACCACTCCTATTCAGCACAGTATTGGAAGTTCTGGCAAGGGCAATCAGACAATAGAAAGAAATAAAGGGTATTCAATTAGGAAAACAGGAAGTCAAATTGTCCCTGTTTGCAGATGACATGATTGTATATTTTAAAAAACCCATCCTCTCAGCCCAAAATCTCCTTAATAGGCAACTTCAGCAAAGTCTCAGAATACAAAAATAAATGTGCAAAACCCACAAGATTCTTACAAACCAATAACAGAGAGCCAAATCATTAGTGAACTCCCATTCATAATTGCTAGAAAAAAAAATTGCCTAGGAATCCAGCTTACAAGGGATGTGAAGGACCTCTTCAAGGAGAACTACAAACCACTGCTCAAGGAAATAGAGGACACAAACAAATGGAAGAACATTCCATGATCACAGATAGGAAGAATCAATATCATAAAAATGGTCATACTGCCCAAGATAATTTATAGATTCAATGCCATCCCCATCAAGCTACCAATGACTTTCTTCAAAGAATTGGAAAAAACTACTTTAAAGTTCATATGGAACCAAAAAAGAGCCCTCATAGCCACAACAATCCTAAGCAAAAAGAACAAAGCTGGAGGCATCTTGCTATCTGACTTCAAACTAACTATGAGGCTGCAGTAACCAAAACAGCATGGTACTGGTACAAAAACAGAGATATAGACCAATGGACAGAACAGAGGCCTCAGAAATAACACCACACATCTATAACCATCTGATCTTTGACAGACCTGACAAAAACAAGAAATGGGGAAAGGATTCCCTATTTAATAAATGGTGCTGGGAAAACTGGCTAGTCATATGTAGAAAGCTGACACTGGATCCCTTCCTTACATCTTATACAAAAATTAACTCAAGATAGATTAAAGACTTAAATGTAAGACCCAAAACCATGAAAACCCTAGGAGAAAACCTAGGCAATATCATTCAGGACATAGGCATAGGCAAAGACTTCATGACTTAAACACCAAAAGCAATGGCAACAAAAGCCAAAATTGACAAATGGGATCAAATTAAACTAAAGAGCTTCTGCACAGCAAAAGAAACTATCATCAGAGTGAACAGGCAACCTACAGAATGGGAGAAAAATTTTGCAATCTACCCATCTGACAAAGGGCTAATATCCAGAATCTACAAAGAACTTAAATTTACAAGAAAAAATCAAACCACCCCATCAAAAAGTGGGCAAAAGATATGAACAGACACTTCTCAAAAGCACACATTTATGCAGCCAACAAACACCTGAAAAAATGCTCGTCGCTGGTAGTTAAAGAAATGCAAATCAAAACCACAATGAGATACCATCTCACACCAATTAGAATGGCAATCATTAAAAAGTCAGGAAACAACAGATCCTGGAGAGGGTGTGGAGAAACAGGAACGCTTTTACACTGTTGGTGGGAGTGTAAATTAGTTCAACCACTGGGGAAGACAGTGTGGCAATTCCTCGAGGATCTAGAACTAGAAATATCATTTGACCCAGCGATCCCATTACTGGGTATATACCCAAAGGATTATAAATCATGCTACTATGAAGACACATGCACACGCATGTTTACTGCGGCACTATTCACAAAAGCAAAGACTTGGAACCAACCCAAATGTCCATCAATGATAGATTGGATTAAGAAAATGTGGCACATGTACACCATGGAATACTATGCAGCCATAAAAAAAGAATGAGTTTATGTCCTTTGCAGGGACATGGATGAAGCTGGAAACCATCATTCTCAGCAAACTATCACAAGGACAGAAAAAACAAACACCACATGTTCTCACTCATAGGTGGGAGAACACATGGACACAGGGTGGGGAACATCACACACTGGGGCCTGTAAGGGGGTAGGGGCCTGGGGAAAGGATAGTATTAGGAGAATACCTAATGTAAACGATGAGTTGATGAGTGCGGCAAACCACCATGACACATGTATACCTATGTAACAAACCTGCACGTTGTGCACATGTACCCTAGAACTTATAGTAATAATAAAAAAAATCCCTTCATGATAAATCTAGCAACAAACTAGGCATAGAAGAACATATTTCAGATTAATAAAGGACATATATGACAAATGCACAGATAATATTATACTGAATGGGGAAAATTGAAAGTCTTTCCTCTCAGAACTGGAATAAGACAAGAATGTCCACTTTAGTCACTCCTATTCAACACAGTAATGGAAGTCCTAGAGAGAGAAAGAAAGAAATCAGACAAAAGAAAGGAATAAAAGGTGTCCAAATTAGAAAAGAGAAAGTGAAATTGTCCCTTTTGCTGATGATATGATCTTCTATTTAGAAAAAACTAAAGATGCCATCCAAAAACTTAGATTTGATTAATGAATTCAGTAAAGTTGCAGGATACAAATCCAACACACAAAAATCAGTAGCATTTTTATATACTAATAATGATCTAGTCAAGAAAGAAATCAAGAAGGCAATCTCATTTATAATACCTATAAAAAATACCTAGGAATACATTCAAATTAAAGAGGTGAAAGATATATAAAAAAGAAACTGCAAAACACTGATAACAGAAATAACTGAGGATGACACAAATGGAAAAACTTTCATTGCTCAAGGATTGAAGGAATATAATTATTCCCAAAGCAATCTACAGACTCAATGCAATCCCTATCAAAATACCAATGTCATTTTTCACTGAATTAGAAGAAAATCCTAAAATTCATAAGGAACCTGAAGAGCCAAAGCAATCTTGGTCCAAGAGAACAAAGCTGCATGAATCACATTACCTGACTTCAAAATATATTATAAGGCTACAGTAACAAAAAGCATGGTATTGGTATAAAAATAGACACATAGACCAATCAATGGAAGAGAACAGAGAACCCAAGAATAAAGCCATGCATTTACAACCAACTGATCTTCAACAAAGCTGACAAGAACTTACATTGGAGGAAGGATAACCTCTTAAATAAACAGTGCTGGGAAAATTGGACAGTCACATGAAAAAGAATAAAACTAGACCTCTCTTTCTCACCATATATAAAAGTCAACTCAAAATAGATTAAAGACTTAAACATAAGACCCAAAGCTATTAAAAACACACACACACACACACACACACACACACACACACACTAGAAGAAAATCTAGGGAAAACTTTCCAGGACATTGGTTGAGGCAAAGAATTTATGACTAAGACCTCAAAAGCACAAACAATATGAACAGACAAATTGGACTTAATTAAACTAAAGGCTCCTAAACAGCAAAAGAAATAATCATCACAGTAAAGAGTCAACCTGAAGAATGGCAGAATATATGTGCAAACTATTCATCCTAAAGGGGACCAGTAGCCAGAATATACAAAGAACTCAAACAACTTAACAGGAAAAACCCCAAAAAACTCCATTAAAAAGTAGGCAAAGAACATGAACAGATATTTCTCAAAAGAGGAAAAAGAGCCAACAGATACACTAAAAAATGTTCAACATCACAATCATCAGAGAAATGCAAATCAAAACCACAATGAGTTATCAACTTACCCCAGTCAGAATGGCTACCGATAAAAAGACAAAAATAACAGATGTCAGTGACGACGTGGAGAAAAGGAAACTCCCGTAAACGATTGGTGGGAATGTAAACTAATACAACTACCATGGAAAAGAGTATATGTGGATTTCTCAAAAAACTAAAAATAGAACTACCATTTGATCAAGCAATCCCACTATTGGTTATCTATCCAAAGGAAAAGAAATCAATATATCAAAGAGATACCTGCACTAGCCTGTTTATTGAGCACTATTCACAATAGCAAAGATACAGAATCAACCAAAGTGCCCCTTCAACACACACACGGACGCGCATACCCAATGGAATATTGTTTAGCCATAGAAAAGAAAGAAATCATGATGTCATTTGCAGCAACACAGATGGAACTGAAAGTCATTGTAAGTAAAATAAGCCAGGCACAAAAAGACAAATATTCCATGTTCTCATATGTAGGATCTAAAAATTATGAACACATAGAGGTAGTGTAAAATATATCACAGATACTGGGACAGGTGAGTGGGGGTGAGGGGAAAGGATGAAAAGAGGTAGGTTAAAGGGTACCTATAGTAAGATAGAAGGAATAAATTCATGGTTTGATAGCTTAGGATGACTATACTTTACAAAAATGTATTTAAGTGATGGATACCTTAAATATCCAGACTTGATTACCACATTATATTCATATAACACAACATCTCATGTACCCCATAAATATGTAGAAATAAAAAACACATTTGTATGTATTGGGATTATATTTAGTGTTATATATTCTGTTATATTAAGACTTGATGCTTTTTTTTTTTTTTCTGAGACGGAGTCTCGCTCTGTCGCCTGGGCTGGAGTGGAGTGGCCGAATCTCGGCTCCCTGCAAGCTCCGCCTCCCGGGTTCACGCCATTCTCCTGCCTCAGCCTCCCGAGTAGCTGGGATTACAGGCGCCCGACACCTCGCCCAGCTAGTTTTTTGTATTTTTTTTTTAATAGAGACGGGGTTTCACCGGGTTGGCCAGGATGGTCTCCATCTTCTGACCTCGTGATCCACCCGTCTCGGCCTCCCAAAGTGCTGGGATTACAGGCTTGAGCCACCGCGCCCGGCCAAGATTTGATGCTTTCTATTTGACATGCTTTATTTTACCTTCTATTCTCTCCTTTCTTGCCTCTTAGTTCTAGTTGATTAAAGTATGTCGTTATTGTTGCTCATTTTATAATGCAGTTACTCCCTTCTATTGGTTTGGAAGTTGTGCATTGTATTTTTTGTTTATTCATGGTATTTTATGCATATTTAACAACTTGACCACTGAAGTTAGTCAGTATCTTAACCCTCCCCCAAAACAATACAATGACCATACAACTAAATCTAATCACTCTTTTTCAGAAGTTTGTCATAAATTATTTTATACAAAAGAAAATGATTCCTCAATTAACTCAATATTAAATTGTGAGTTAATTTTTTTAAGTTCAGTGTTGAGACTTTTCTTTCTTTCTTTTTTTTTTTTTTTTGCACGTGAATGTTTAGTTTTTCCAGCATGATTTGTTGAAAAGACAATCCTTTCTCCACTATGTGCTTTTGCTCCTTTATCAGGGATCAGTTGACTATATTTGTGTGAATGTATTTCTTGGTTCTCTTCTCTATTTCACTTATTTTTCTGTATTTTTTTTGCCAGTACCATACTGTCTTAATTACAGTAGCTTTAGAGTAACTCTTGAAATTGGATAATATCAGTTCTCCTCCTTTGTTCTTCTCCTTCAATATTGTGTTGGCTATTCTAGGTCTTTTGCCTTTCCAGATAAACTTTATAATTAGTTTGTTAATATGCACAAAACAACTTATTAGGATTTTGATTGGGATTGCACTGAATCTACACATTAACTTGGGAAGAAATGACATCTTAATAATATTGAAGCTTCCTATCGATAGTGTATCTCTCCATTTATTTAGATCTCCTTTGATTTATTTCATTGAAGTTTTGTGGTTTCCCTTATAAATATACATATTTTATTATATTTATTCCTAAATATTTCAGTGGTAATGTAAATGATACTGTTTTTAATTTCAAATCCAAATGTTCATTACTAGTATGTAAGAAATCAAATGACTTTTGTATATTAACATTGAATCCTGCAAACTTACTGTAATCCCGTTAGTTCTAGTTTTTTTCTTTTTTGGAGAAGGATTAATTCTCAAGGATTTTCTACATAGAAAATTATGTAAGCTATGAAAAAAGAAAATTTTATTCCTTCCTTCCTAGTCTTTTTTCTTTTCTTTTCTTACTGCATTAACTAGAATTTCTCGTATAATATTGAATAGGACCGGCAAGAGGAGATAGCCTGTCTTGATCCCAACCATAGAGGGAAAGCATCTAGTTTCTCACCATTTAGTTTCTCACCATTAAGTATTATGTTAGCTATAGGTTTTATGTAGATGTTTTTCATCAGTTTGAGGAAATTCTCCTCTATTCATAATTTTCTGAGAGGCTTTCTTTTTCTTTACACCATGAATGGGTGTTGAATTTTGTCAAATACTCTTTCCGCATGTACAGACATGATCTCCTGATTTTTTTCTTTGTCAGCCCACTAATGAGACCAACTACATTAATTGAATTTTGAATGCCAAATCAGCCTTGTATGCCTGAAATAAATCCTGCTTGGTTATGGTGTATAATTCTTTTTATACATTGGTGGATTCAAATTGCTAATATTTTGTTGTGGATTTTTGCATCTATGTTCATGAGAGATAATGGTTTGTAGTATTCCATTATTGTACTCTGTTTATCTGGTTTTGATATTATGGTAATGATGGTCTCATAAAATGAGTTAGTGTTCCCTCTGCTTCAACTTTCCATAAGAGACTGTAGATAATTGGTATGTTTGTCTGGCAGAAGTCACCAGTGAAACCATCTGGACGTGGTGCTTTTTTGAAAGGTTATTAATTGTTGATTCAATTTCTTGAATAGATATAGGCCTATTCATACATATTTCTCCTTGAGTTATGGTAGAATGCATCCTTCAAATAATTGGCCCATTTCATCTAAATTATCAAATTTGTGGACAAAGAGTTGTGCATAGTATTTCTATATTATTATTCTACTGTCCATGGCAGTAGCAGCAATAGTCCCTCTTTCATTTCTGATATTAGTAATTTGTGTCTTCTCTTTTTCTTTTAGTTAGCCAGGCTACATGTTTAGCAATTTTATTAATTTTTTTCAAAGAAGCAGTCTATAGTTTTATTGTATTTATTGTTTTAGTTTTCAATTTAATTGATTTGTGCTATAATTTCTGTTTTTTTTCTATTTCTATTACTCTTCTTTTTCTAGTTTCCTAAAAAAGAAGTTTAGACTATTTCTTATTTTTAAATATATGCATTCAGTGTGATACATTTCTATCTAAATACTGCTTTAGCAGCATCCCACAATTTTTTAAATTGTATTTTCATTTAGTTCAAAATATTTCTTAGTTTCTCTTGAGACTTACTCTTTAACTCATGTGTTACTCAGAAGTGTGTTCTTTAATCTCCAAATATTTTTGGTTTTTCCAGCTATCTTTCTGTTTTAGTTTAATTCCATTGTAATCTGAGAATATCTTTTTTGCATAATTTCTACTTTTTTAAACTTGGTAAACTGTGATTTATATCCCAGAGTGTGGTCTATCTCGGTGACTGCTTTGTGACAGCTGGAGAAAAATGTGCATTTTGCTGATGCTGGACACAGATTTTGCTAGTCCCAGAACTGGTATTGGCATTCACCTCTAGAATAAACCCAGATTTTGCATTTTCCTTTAGCTCCCTATCCATTTCCAGATCATTGTTCTTTTAATTAATCAATACATTAAAAAATAATGTATGCAACGATAGCTCTAATTCTATTTAATATTATAATAACATTTGCTATTACAATATTAAATAAAGAAAAAGGTGGCCAAAGTTTCAAAATAAAAGAAGTAATAATATATTTTTAGATGACATTGTCCATGTAGAAATTTGTAAGAAATCTTAAAAAATTGCTAGAAGTACAAATTTAGCACAGTTCCAGGATACAAGATCAACATACAATCAATATACTATCAATGAATCACTGGAAAATAAAATTTAAAACATATTTATGCACACATATATATACACACAAACACATATTCATGTTCATACACATATTTATCCAAGATCTAGCTGCATTATGATAGAAAGACACTGGGCAGCAACTTTTGGCAACAACTCTTAACCTTTTAAAATACATAAACTTAAAAATAATAGTCTACAAAAATGTCCAAGAAATAGTTATGGCTCTCAGTGCCAATGCAACCACTTTTTAACATTAAGGGACCTGCACAACTCCCTCCCACATCTTCCCCTGTGAAACAGGTTGATATAACATCAACAGCACCAGTTGGAACTAAGAAGGAAAAGAATACCTGAGCAGAAATGTGACTTCACAGAAGACACTGCAAAATATTCACTAAAGGCCTCTTCTGAGCATGAAATTGTAAGTACGACTGAAAATCCACAGAAGACGTGTACTCTGCTGTCCTGGAGCTTATAATAATGTTTCAATGACAAGATTACTCTAAGGAAAGTTAAATAACAAAAGACACTGTGATTTAGTGCCAAGATGGATAGTGTAGATAAGCAGTGCAGGAGTTTGCTTCAGAGAAAAGAGAAATCTGTGTGGCTGACATGTTAGAAGAACACTTTGGGAAAATAAGAAATAATGAGGAAGTATGACCCGGAGTAGGGAATGGGGAAAGTAGAAGAAAAAACTCTATCCTCAGTAGAATTATTCAGCTGGCCTGATCAACCGTTCTTTACTTTGGCTTCTCTCAGAAGATTATCTGATACCCTGGTTTAAAAAGTGTGACAGAGAAGAAAGAAATGGACATTTAGCTTTTCTCCCCTTCTACCAAAAACTCAAATGATGAAAGTGCCCCTTGGATTCTTAACAACAGCCTCTACCACAGCACTGTCCTCAAAGTAAGTAGAATATGTGTTCAAGCACCAAGGCCCCCAAATCACAAAAACTCAAAAAAAGAATGAGAGTAAATAAATCAGAAAACTCATAAAGGTAGTCTACAGAGTTATAGAAAGAAGACCTGAGAAAATAGAAAAAAAAAGACTTACGAGAAAAGAGAAAGAAATTTTAAGATATGTTATAAATTAACCACACATTTAGGAAGGACAACTATAAAATGGAGTGAAAAATACTGTAGAGGAAACGGGAAAAGGAAACTTTTAAAAGCCAAGGAAAATAAATACTGATAGGGCTAAGAGAAAGAAGTGGAACTCATCTCCCATGAAACTTCAAAATTTAGGCATTTAATACTAAAACTATTAAATGTTGAATAACTAACTTTATTTTTTTTTTTTCATCATGAAAGTACTGTTAGAAAAACCGTTAAAGCAAAACCAACCTGAAAACATGGACAGCCCATGACATGAAAAAATAAATGTGATATTCACATTCTTGTGCATCATAATTCTATTTGCAGACCTAGATTATGCTTTTGGTTTTGGTCAGTTTCTGCATTTAGCTAGTATCCCACACAATGCAGAAGAAATTGTACTGTCTGAAAGTGTGGAAATCCTTGGGTAGCATCATCCCTATATTCGTATGTGTACTTAGGCCGAAAGGTTCTAAGAAGTCATGCAAATTAAAGCAGAAATAAAGATAAGAGGTCCCTGGCAACCGGCAGTCTTTGATCCACCTAGACAATGTATAAAAAGGACTTTGAAATCAATTGAACTCCAAAAGATACACTTTGTGTTTTTTTTTAATAACACACACCCTAATCTCTCTATCTCCCCTGAGATTAATGTCTCTCTGTCCAAGTTTGCTAACATCCGTTAACCTCAGTTTTCCCCCATGCGGCCTTCCCCTTCTGTTTTTCTCTATCTTTCTGTCTCTTGAAATCTAAATCTCTGAAATCATGAGGATATGTCTCTTAAGATATGAGTTTCCCCGGAATCTTCCTACTAACACCCTCTTCCCCTCCCTACCTACTTCCTTCCCTTCCTTTCTTATCTCCTTCAACAGTATTTACTGAGTATCTTCCCTCTTCTAGGCATTGTATTTGCTGGAGTCTTCTTAAATTTCTGTATTTTCTTTCTTCTCCAGGCCAAATAAATTATGTCTTTCAGTCTAAATATCTTCCTATCTCTAGGAGATGATCCAAGGAGTCAAACAGGGATAAGGATATTTCTGTGCCAGTCATCCCAAGAGAGAGAGACCACTGCTTTCATGTACAGCATAAAAATACACCCAAATAATTTTTAAGGGAAAATAAGTGGCTCCCATGAGTGATCCATTTGTAGAAAACAGACTTGGCTAAAACAGACCCAGTTATGTGTAATCAGGGTTCCTACCTAGTCTACTGTCCCAGAATTCCTGTATCTGTGCCTTTGACATCTGTTTTAGGAAAAATAATAAGAAACAACTAACTGGTCTGATCAGCCTTGACAGAGGCAAGCTGAATCACAGCATGTGTTCCTCTGCTGAAGCAACATGACATTAAAGCCAAATACACACCAATGTCAGTTGTGACACAGTCCCAAATTGGAAATTAAACTTGCCATCAATATTGTGGTAGAAGGCAATGGGAATTGCTACTGGTAATGGTTAATGTTCATTTCTTCCTGTTCCACTTTCTATAAACAAGGTAATGCCTATACAAGCTCATTACTGTAAACTGAGCACATTTAAATTGGCAGTAAAACCAGAGTATTTACTCTAGTGCACATATAAAGTGCCTCATCCAATGTTTTGGAAATGTTTCAAGTTTTGAAACCAAGCAGCTGGCAGCTTTACAAGCCAAACCTTACACTTAAATCATTCACTCTGGAAAGTTTTTTGGTGTCCTGTGTCAGGTAGTACCATTCAGCAGACATTCATTCCCCCACCCCTTGAATTCTTTTGCAATAAATTTGCATTCATGGGGCTCTTATAACTCTTCCAGCACCACAGACTCCAATGGCTGTTGATTAAATGTATATATGCTGTGCATTTAATCTGACTTTCATTATGGCCACTTCGTAAAACCGCCACAGACTGGACAAGCGATGACACATAGCAAGAACCTGGAATCCCTGCAAAGTCTCAGATTAGTTTTTTTTTTTCTCCTTCTTTATTAATAGTGACCACTCTGTGGCCTAGCTCTAAATCAGCAAAAGTATTTGACAGCAAATGTTCCTATCTATGGATTATATATAACCCGTCCTAAACACCAGATGAAAAAGGGATAACCCCGGGAAAGGAAGGGCTTGCTTCCATGTAAATCATGTTACAAATTGGACAACACCCAGAGAGTTCATTGTTCAACCTCAATTGTGAAGGCCATTCCCATTTACTATACCCCTGGAATCGATGTTAATTAAGGCAGACTGAGACCATAAATCAGCCTGGGAGTTTTACAATGTAATTCAGCATTAAGCATATATATTTAAATAAAAAGTAACTGATTAACCACTAGAGTTTTTCCAGAAGTTGCTGAGGCCATTTCTTTATAATAGAGACATGTCACCTTTCATTTTTGTGAAGAGAGGAAAGAAATACTATATTCTAAAAATGTGAGTTAGGGCTAGTTAAGTGACTCACAACATTGATTATCAACAGGAAAGGAGGAGCTGAAAAGAGAAAAGGAGAGAAAAAGGGAGGGGAGTTACAAGTAAAAGGAGAGGCATTTGGCATGTTTGTCCTAGCTCCCTAGAAGTCATTAATTCTCCCTTTATGTGCAATCATTTCTTAGTCATCTATTTTACAGTAGGCACTGTGCTAGGTATTGGAAGATATATATAAATAAATAAGAATCAGCTCTTTGCCCTTGAAATAAGTGTTCAGTACTGTGGCGGGGGAGATCAACACGGTCACAGTTCCAATAATAAAATGTGGGAACAACATTCACAAGCATTTATTGAATACCTGCTATGAATATGCTCCAAAGATAATATATTTTATATTCTAACTGTGTAAATTATCAGAGAGGCAGTTTGTGTGTCTTAAAGAATTCCAACCAAAGAAAGCAACCACACCTGCCTGACAGAAGCCAACAGAACACCTCTCTGAATATTCTGACTCTTCTGAACGTTCTGATGAAGTGGCCTTCATTAAAGAAAGCACTGGCTCTCTGAATCCCCAGCTGAAGAGGCAGAATTGTTTGGTAAGTGTGTTCTTTTTCAAGAGCTGTGCTAACAGAACACGTTTACTCAGATCCAACTATACCACAAATCATAAAACAACCTGCAGACAGATAATCTACGGAGAAGAATTTGCTCTAACCCAAAGTACATGGATAACACACATCCAATAAATAATTCAGATACTACTAATGTTATTAGGGCCTACCACGTACTGTGAACTTCCACTATTTCATTTAATCTAGATAACAAATATATGATGTAGGCATTATTCCCTGTCTAGACGAATAAGCTAAAGTTTATTATGTAAATGCAAGTTCACAACACAAATAATTCACAGGGCAAAAAACCTGAACCTTTCCTCTCAATATCTGTGGCTGTTCCCCCTCTCCTCTGCTAATATGTAACTTTAAATTAAAGATCTATGTTCTGTTGGGCCAAAGGCAGTAGAAATAATATAAATAGGAAATTTACTATAAAGTCAGAATTGAAAATCAAATCAAGCAAGATAATAATAAATGTTAACATTTGAGTGCTTACCATTTACAGGCTCTAGACATTATTAACAACTAATAATGAAGTGAACAACTGCAACACCATACCATAACAAGTTATGTAAATGTGATGTCTCTCAAAATATCTTACTATACTGTACGCATCTGACTGTGGAAAGCAAAACCATGAATGGGGTGGAGAGACTACTGTATTAGGATTTGAACATATGAATTTTGGCGAGACACAAACATTCAGACTGTAGAAGTCCCAACCCCTCTCAAATTCTATATTAAAACTATACCAGTTTCTAAACATGACATGAACTTTTGTGAGTCAGGATATTTGAACATACTGTTATCTCCCTTCTTTAGTTGACAAAACAGTAAAATCTTAGTCATCTTTCAAAACTCAGTTCAAATATGAACTCTTGGTAAAACTTTCCTAAATCCCTTCATACAGAACTAACTGCAGGTCCTCAGACATATACCTACCTATCATACTGTCCTGTAATACTTTACCTAAGCCCCCACTAGATTGCTTGCTCCTTAAGAACAAATACTATGCCACTATGTCATCTTTACTTTTGTATAGCCAGCATCTACCTAAGGAACGGTAAAACAGTAGATGCTCAATAAATGTTTGATAAGTATTGGTATTACATAAGCAAGTATGAATTAAAAACATACATTGTTTCTTCCAGCTAAAAGCAAAACAATGTATGTGTTGAATTCTAGGAGTCAAGTTTCTTGAAATCCTAGAATCACTTTCATCTCATGTCCCAGAAAAGCTGTCTCTCAATCTACAGTGAATACCCTCTCATTTATACTGTAGGCTTCCTACGGTTTTTCTTGTCTAATTTGAAGACAAATAGTTTTCATCCAGAACGTGATTCTAGATAAAGACACTGTGGCCACCAAGACTAGGGACTTATTTACTAAAAAGGATGCAGTACCACTGGTATCCTGCTAAAGCCCTTACAAATGAAGGTGGTTCACAAGGAACTGCTTTTCTTTGGGGCACTGGATCATAACACTGGAGTTCTCCTGAGTGACCTGCAGTCTGAAAGGCCAAATTGGAATTGCACTCTTCTCACCTGGCCACTATCAATGATGCAGTATGGCCATTTTATAGTCTGTTATTTAAGCTGACTGTGCATTAGGGGCTTATTTATAAGGGGATACCACTTTAAAAGTCTTATTTTCTTCTATAGCACAGGAGGAGGAGGAAAAGGAAGAGGTGAAGTTGCTTGTGTTTTAGTCCTGGTTTCATGCTAAATATCTGGCAAGTCACTCAGCTTCTCTACTCCTCAATTTCTTTGTCTATGAGGGTACCAGACGTGGTGACTGAAGGAAGGCTAACCCGTGGCACTTACAATACAAATCTTGTTTCCAGGCTCTTGACAGACATTAATAATGAATCATGACACTTACAGCTAAACTTTTCTGAATACTTTTCAATACGGCACTTCAGAAAGCTACTATCAATCAAATGGAAGATGTCATTTATTATTAAATCTATTGCGATACCTTACAACCCTTGAGTTCTAATATTCTGTACATCTGGGTTAGTGGATATAGAACACATGCGGCCACCAGTGGGCGCTCAATAAGAAAGTTTATCAGAAGTTCTGTGATAATCTAGGTTTGATTTGCTCCTTTTCTAAAGTGTACGTTAACGTTTCATAGCCATTTGAATAAAAGAATCTCCATGACTGCTGCAGAGGATGCCCTCTGTATTCTCAAAAGCGACTGCCTTTTTTTCCCAATTATGTCTAATATTTTAACACACAATGAATATACTACAAAGACATCATTTGAAATGGTGAGATTCAGGTGGAAAAGAGTCCTACAGCAAACATTTTTAAACCTATGCCAAATCATCACCACAAACGGCTGGAAACCCTCCCTCCCTGCCAAAAAAAAAATGATTTTAGTTTCCTGTTGTGAACTTATTCAGTACACCAAGATCATACTTTAACAGTCAAGTCCTATTAAAGCACAATTTTAAAATTGTGAATTGCTCTAATGAATGAGAATCTTTTTCTTGGTCTAAACATAGTAGAGGCTCCTTTGGTTAGGAAAAGACAGATTCACAGAGCTGTACGGGGTCTTAGATATAATTTCTGCAAATGCAAGTGTTAGATAAATAAACTTGTCAAAAGAAGTCCAAGGGCTTGACCAAGGCCACATACTCCCAGTTAGTGGCAGAATAAAGAATGAACCCCTATATCCTGATTCCCACCTCAGTGCTTTTTCTAAATTTAATTTTTGCTGACGTTTATTTGAAAACAGGACTTGACGGCTGACCAGATCTGAGCAATCCTTGCTGCATCTCCATCAAGATGCTTCTTTTTTACTTATTTTACTTTAAGTTCTGGGATACAGGTACAGAATGTGTGCATTTGTTACATAGGTATACATGGGCCATGGTGGTTTGCTGCAGCTATCAACCTGTCATCTAGGTTTTAAACCCCGTGTACATTAGGTATTTGTCCTAATGCTCTCCCTCCCCTGCCCCCCACCTTCCGACAGGCCCCGGTGTGTGATGTTCCACTCCCCATGTCTACGTGTTCTCATGGTTCAACTGCCATTTATGAGTAACAACATGCAGTGTTTGGTTTTCTATTCCTGTATCATAATGCTTCTTAGATACTGTTCAGCACAAGGAATTCTGAGTCCTTTTACTTCAGCACAATCAACACAGGTGGCAGTAATATAATTTTTCATTTTCTTTCCTGAAAGCAAAATATGTTAGGGAAACTGTTGATTTATATTCCTAATGAAACACTACTTAGAATGGAGGTCCTGGGACACTGTCTGCAGTCTTCCCAGGTGCAGAAGCAGGAGCTTCTGCCAGAGGACAGTCAACAACCAGACTATTACAATCCTCAAATAGAAAATTATTTTCCTAGGCATATTAAAGAATAGCTTTGTGCTCTTACAACCAACAGGACTGTATTTGAGGATTCAGGAAAAGGACCTCAAAAGCAATCCCTATCATAATGACTTCCCACAGGACGGCTGGTTTTGGATGAGCAGGAAAAAGGGAATGGCCAAGCTAACTGATTTAGGAGCTGGTTACAATTTCATGGCAACAAAGTGAGTCCTTTTTGGTATGTTCCCTTCTCTGTAGAATCTGGGTATCCCAGACTGAAAAAGAAAAGCACAGCAAATGCCAAAGTCTTTATAAAATGGTCACTACTCAAAAGGTTAATATCCAGAATCTACAAAGAATTTAAACAAATTTACAAGACAAAAACAACCCCATCAAAAAGTGGGCAAAGTATATGAACAGACACTTCTCGAAAGAAGACATTTATGCAGCCAACAAACATATGAAAAAATGCTCATCATCACTGGTCATTACAGCAATGCAAATCAAAGTCACAAAGAGATGCTATCTCACACCAGTTAGAATGGCAATCATTGAAAAGTCAGGAAACAATAGATGCTGGAGAAGATGTGGAAAAATAGGAACACCTTTACACTGCTAGTGGGAGTGTACATTAGTTCAACCATTGGGGAAGACAGTGTAGTGACTCCTCAAGGATTTAGAATTAGAAATACCAGAAATACCATTTCACCCAGCGATCCCATTACTGGGTATACACCCAAAGGATTATAAATCATGCTATTACAAAGACACATGCACATGTATGTTTATTGTGGCACTATTCACACTAGCAAAGACTTGGAACCAACCCAAATGTCCATCAATGATAGAGTGGATTAAGAAAATGTGGCACATACACACTGTGGAATACTATGCAGCCATAAAAAAGGATGAGTTCATGTTCTTTGCAGGGACATGGATGAAGCTGGAAACCATCATTCTCAGTAAAGTAACACAAGAACAGAAAACCAAACACCACATATTCTCACTCCTAAGTGGGAGCTGAACAATGAGAACACGTGGACACAGGGAGGGAAACATTACACACCTGGGGCCTATCAGTGGATGGGTGGCTAAAGGAGGAAAGCCTTAGAAGACATAACTAATGTAGGTGACAGGTTAATGAGTGCAGCAAACCACCATGGCACGTGTATACCTATGTAACAAAAACGCATGTTCTGCACGTGTACCCTAGAACTTAAAGTATAATTTAAAAGAGAATATGGTTACTGCTGTTTGGCCCACAATTTCTTCTTCCACCTAAGGGAATTAAAATAAAAATTCATAATGGTACTTTATTAGAGACACTCTACACATGCATTTGAAAAAAATCTGTAAGTACAACTTCCTTTTGTCAATATTTCAAAGCATGTTAGATTCTGGGCACCACGGCAGGAAATGTCATATATTTTCTAATCTCAGAAATTTCACCTTCCTAGGGGAATGCTTTTAAGAACTTTAATAAGGACAATACTCCCTGCAACAAAGGCTTCCTGCCAATAAGAAATGTCCCTTCCCAACCCACAAAGGAATAGATATCTCACGGTCTCCAAGGAAGGTAGTCTGACATGTGAATGGTGCAGATGGTTGTATCCCTGTGTTGAAACAGTAAGATCATAAAGTTGGGCTTTTTGAAAGCCAATTAAAAGTGACTATGCTGGTGTATACAATTTTACTTTTCAAAAGAGAGCATCAGGATAGCAAGGTAACAAGCAAGTCTGTTCCCCCAAGACAGGTGTACAGTTGCTTAATTTATTCAAGCTTGATGGTTAAATGTTACAAGGGTCGTGTCTATGTATGTAAAACAAAGTAAAGAAATCAAGAAATTCATTAAAGATTGAGGTGATTAATCATGTATGTATTCCTTCATCTTCCTCATAGAACAACCTAGAATGGGGGAGGTAGAGTTGAAAGATCTCCATTTTAATGCCAGTCTGCCTTTTGCCACTTGTGTAAATCCTGAGCAAGCTATTAAACTCTTTGAGCTTTAGTTTCCTCCTTTGTAAAAGCAGAAATAAGACCTGTCTACCTTACAGGGCTATTGCACAATTAGTGAGATAAAATGTGAAATGTCCCTAAGGTATAGCTGGTTGAAATGGGAGTTTCTCTCTTCCCTAAGTTCCTTGAAGAAAGGTCTCCTGGCTTCACTTGGTTTCCCCCACATCTTAACATGGCACTTAACATGCAGTAGGTGCTCAAAGGATATAATCATGTTTCCAGAAAAAGAAGCGGGGCTGGGATAAGGAATTAAGATTGGCTGTCAACAGGATCAGATTCTTCTAAAAGTTGCTTTAAGTTGCTGTAAAAATCTTAACAGTTAGTTGGATAAAGAGTCAAAACAGTGAGGCTTACTAGCCATACAGCCTGCATTGCTTGGCCACTTTTGCAGTAGGAAAACAAGAGAGGACAAACTAGGCTTATCACACTTGTCAGCCCACAGCAAAATGGCCGTAACTATATAGACAGGCTGCCATGGATTTTCTAATTGGGGAATCTAAAGCCTGAGGAATTCGCAAAGCAGCAGGTATTGATAAGAGTTAGATGTAAATAAGTTCCTATCCTCAGTGAATCTTTGACATAAATCTGCCATGTTTTATTTCAGTAATAAAATGTTTTTTTTTTTAATAGTAAATGCTTCAAATGATTTGCATTAAACTCTGCAGTAGATTGTGCCTTGGAGAGTTCAATTTTACTCAACTTGCCATTAAACTGCTTTTCATTCCTCATAAGAGAGTACCAGATAGCAAATCAATATCCAGAATGATCTATTTACATGAAAAAGTTCAATTATTTTTAGTTAAACAATATAACAAAGTAGTTTGAGGACTTATGATAGTTATCTCCTTTTACATGATTGTCCCACTGTTTCTACTTTAGAGATTTATGAGCAACCAAAAAATGACTGCGCTATCACTGACCTATAGAACATTAAAAAAACTGTATTGATGATCACCTCAGTATGGCACTCTGTAAGGCTAGTGTCCTTTGAGCATTATAATCAAAGGTAATCAAGGCATTTTTAACTTTGAAAAAAAATAGTCCCACCTTATTTTATATCTAATTTAGAGTCTACCTATTCTAGAGTAAAATGATAAGGCAAGTGCTCAGATCAGAGAGGGGAAAAAACTTTTTCCTGAAATGGTTATACGGTTAGAGCAAGAGTGGTTCTGTTTACTTCCATTATTCATTCGCTTTGCTTCACGCCAAAACATCTGGCTAAAAAGTGAAAAAACACCCAAATGGCACTGTATAGAAAAAGCACCTAGATGACTGATTGCATTTTTCACTTTAAAGTCAATGTTTTGATATTATAGAGACAGGGGCTTTGTTCAATAAGCATAATCTTTTACCAGCAGAAAGTATGGTTTTAGAAAGCTTGCTTTGAGAAGGACTAATTTACCAATCACAATTTTAAATCAATTAACGGTTTTAAATAATGGACCCAATATTGCAGACCCTGAACCCCACTTATGCTGAGTCCTAAGCTGAAAGTCAGGAAAAAGGAAAAGTCTTCACTAGAAAAGGCTGCTAACTAGACTGCCCAAGTATTCCGACAGTACAGGTCAAAAAAAAATGTAAAACTAAAGGTAACATTTTAAAACAGCTTTAAAATACTAATAGAAAGTGATTGTGCCAGAGTAAGCGGCTGGGTATTTCAAAGTGTTGTTTGCCCAACACATTGTACTAATGTGCAATGATTACACACACGGTGTTAATGTTGTAAATGGAAATAACTTAGGACATTAACAGTTAGGTAGCCAAGATCCACCTAGCTTCTCACATATCCATCTAACCTCAAGGTCTGTTTCTAAAAGTGAAAGGACACTGATGAGAGTACAGAGACAAAAGGTCACTAGTCAGGTTCCCCAGACGACAGTTTGGTCAGCCTCTGATGGACAAGGCTGGATCCAAATGAATTGAGAAGGGAAGTATGGGTGGGAGATCTGGCCCATTTCCCAGAATGATGCTGCTTGAGACAGTCAGTGCTATTTTGGGTCATTCAGATTAAAGGGTCCGGGGGAATCACAGGGACCTATGATTCAGACCTAGTGTTCCATTTGACTCAGGATTCCATGGGTTACAGCAGGATACCCCCACAACAGATCTCAAATGTCCAATTTTCCCAGTCCCCCTTAATCAAATGACAGGTTTGACTAACACCTGAGCTGAGTCTCATGGAGGTCTTCTTGGACTCTATTTTTTAAAGGTTTAAAATCTTAATACTTTGTTAAGGTATAATAATAAGATGTATGCATCTGATGAGCTTTAGCGTATGTACACCCATCCCCACAATCAAAATAATGAATATATCCATTCCCCATCCCACCCCACAAGTGTCCTTGTTTCCCTTTGTAATCCCTCCCTCTTACCCACCCTTACCCTGACATTCCAAACAACCACTGATCTGCTCTCTGTCACTATTTTTTGCCTTTTCTAGAATTTCATATGAATGGAATCACATAGTATGTACCCTTTTCTGTTCACTCAGCATATCTGACAATTTGTCCATGTTGTTGAAGGTTTTTACTGCTAAGGAGTATTCCATGTTAGGAATATACCACATCTTCTTTAACCACAAAAATTTGATGAAGGTATCCTAAGATCCAGCTGTGCCTCTATTCCTCTCACATAATTTCTTAATGGGTCATATTCCTATGCGTACAAAGATTGCTAGATGGTGTGACTTAGATGTGTCATTTAAACTTTCTGTGGCTCAATTTTCTCATTTGTACAATAAGATAATAAAAACCACTTTATTGAGTGGTTGTAAGGATTAAATAAGGTATTGGAGTACTGAAAAGCCTAACATTGTATGCACTGAGACTTTTTATTCATTCTGCTTCTGAATATAAGCAATCAATTCAAGGCAATTTATTAGTACTCTTAAAAAGCTAGTCACTCCTTCTTCTGTCTGAGTATTCATTCACTTATTATCTGTTGCTACTAAGACCCCTTAGCCAAACCAGCAGAGACACACAAGGCGGGGAAAGAGGTAAAGATGGTGAAAGCCATCCAACACATTAACTGGACGCTACCCAAATGTCTGATCGCTACCCACTTCTGATACTGCCATGGGGACAGGCTAATGCAGGCTGGTTCAAACATGCTAAGGCTGTCTGGCCCTGAGAGGGTCTGAACAGCGCGTGGGAAATGTACTTTGGAGGAAGAAGAAAACTCAAGAGAAATGGCTTTCATGTACTCCTGTCTTGAAAACTGAGAATGTAACATGGTTTCTTTTTGTCTTCTGCTTGGAAACAAATGTTCCTCTGCCTATCTTCCCTAGGTTTAATTAGTCTTCTGTCTTTCTCAGAATTCAGCCTGTTCATTTGCAAATGGAAGACATCAGAAAGGCTAGTGGGTGTGAGTGTGGGTCTTGAGGGGGAAGGGGGCTGAAGTGTTTATTTTCAAAGCCACGGGGGTCCCCATTTGAAAAAGCACCCAGCTTATCTCAATGTTTTTGTTTGTATGATTTTGAATTAGAAGGTTGGAGCAATTCATTTAGGAGATTAAGCTGTTTTTACAATGGGCTTAGTTGCCCTATTTATTCAATAGTATTGCTAGGGTTTAAAAAAAAAAAAAAAAGTCTTTCTACTGCACTCTTCATTATTCCAATGTACCAGTTTTAAAGAATTCCTTGGTTTTCACTTTTAATGCTAATTAATTTTACATTAAAATGGTGTTTATTAAATGGCCACAGATAAAAATCACCAACGATTTAACAGTTTAGAAATGCCAGTTTTAGCAAATAAAAATATAATTAAATATGAATTTCAGAAAAACAGTAAATAAAATTTCAGTCTAAGTATGGGAAATCATAGGATATACTTATACTAAAAAAACTAATCCATTATTTACTTAATCTTCACATTTCACTAAAAATCACATATTCTATCTGACAGTGATACCACGTTTTCATTGACGTTGTACATGTTCCAAGAATGGCAAGTGAAAACTAGGACAAATTCCATTTCATTATTGCACTTACACTTGCTCCCTGCAGAGCTGAAGTACTTCATCAACCAGAATATTAATTTCTAGTTTATAAGCAGACAAAATGATCATTCAACAAATCAAGTGAATTTTTACTACAGTAGCTTAAGACCTAGTTCTAGTCACTAAAGCCTATTTCAATTATGGAAATTTTTCTCATCACAGAAAAAGTAAAACCGGAAGTAGCAACTAGCATCTTCAGTTGAATTAGAAGTTAATGTCTTGAACCACTATGTTTAAACGTGAATATCATCTTTCATTTATGCTGCAAAGCAAACATCTGTGCAAGTAAGAGTTCGAACACCCCAGTGCTTATCCTAAGGTTGAAGAAGCCTTTGAACCAATAAATGAGTCATTTCTCCACAGGAGACTAAACATTTGCTTGTGACAGTAAACAAAAAGCTGAATTTTATGTAGCACAATCATTTTTACATATCTGTTGATATAAATAGTTAAAGAGGAATTATTGAATTTTTTTCTGTCAAATAAAAAGGTTTGCACTTGACTCAAGTAAAGAATTGTATTTAAAGAATTAATTTATTCCTTAAATGTGATGCTTCCTCTTACCCCAGGATTGGATTATTTGCAGTAATTCATTCCTAAAGGCCCCTGACTTAATGAACTGTGATGATAAACTAATAAGCCTAATTGTACATAATTTATAGAGTTCATTTTAAAGGCACATCTAATATTTTGAGAAATTTTGGTAGATCTTAAACTTAATTTTCTCTTTTTATTTTTCTAGATAGGCAACTTCCCAGGAAAGAAAAAAGGAGGAAAGAAGACAAATGAAAAGCTCAAATTAGCCATCAAATATTTGATCAAAATCCCTATTTGCCATTTAAATACAATATTAGAAAACTCTTGCGAGGACTTCATTTTGAAATAAACCTCATGTTGGAGGTCAGTCCTGCTAAGAAATACCACTGAAAGCTGCCACTTGACCCGGAATTCCTCTACAAGAAAAACTAGCCATAACTACATGAGAGGCCTATATGAGAAACTGCCAGAATGTCAACTTCATTTGCAGTGGCCCCATATGGCCTGATCACTCTCCCTGGCATGATAAATCACTGGCAGAATTCTTACCTTCCTACGTTTGATCTCTGCTCAGCAAGATGTGGTTTTGATGTGAAGAACTCCAGATCTCTCAGGTCAGAGACAAATAGCAGTGGCACTGACCTGCAAAGTGCTAAGTCTCTATTAGACTCAAGTGAAAAGCTGTAAGCTTCTGACAAGTTCCCTTGCCACCGCGCTTCCTCACCGTCCATGGTTTTCATGAGCTTAGCTTGGCAGGAACGCTGCCGAAATGGTCTGGAGGAGAAATGACAACAAATATTTTCTGCCTACTACTATTACAAAGTATTAAAATCAATTTTCACCAAGACTCAAAGGAGGAAGTCTCTTGGGAGTCATTGTTCTAATTTCTAGTATGGTAAGTCTTCAGCAAACATGAAACATTTTGATTCCCACTGGATCTTTGTGACACTGCTAGCCACTCATTTATATTATGAGAATCATTAACAGGGATTTCTGTGGATTACTTTTTGGTAACTGAGTACATTGTTGAGACAATATTTTCAACAAAATGTTTTGAGTGCAAATTTTGGATCTTCGAAAGACTACAACTAAACATGCAAGCAGTTCAGTATTGTCTTTTGGATGCTCATAATCCCAGGTTCTATGCCCAGGAAAGTAAAGAGGTCTAATTAGTTAGGGTGGGGTAAAGAAATCTTATAGTTTTTCTAATCCAACACTTTAAAAAAGTAGGTGGACTAATTAATAAGCATCTTGTTCTGGTCTCTCATTTTATAAGTAATAAAACTGTTACCAGGATTTATTTATTTATTTATTTATTTATTTAATTTTTTGAGAGAGAGTCTTGCTCTGTCACCCAGGCTGGAGTGCAGAGGCACGATCTCCGCTCACTGCAACCTCTGCCTCCTGTTACTGGGAAATTTAAGTGGCGTACCCAGTATCACAAAGCATTTTCATATCTCCAGGTCCCATTATAGATGAGATAATAAATGATCAAGTTATTTTGTTCATTCACCAATTCAATAAGTATTTATTCAATGCCTGCATATCCAAGAAACTGTTAAATGAACATACGTAAGTGGCAGAGCTGGGGTCAGAACACGGTTCTTTTAATGCCCTGTCCACTGCCTTGTTCACTGCTCTGCAAGGTACTGTGAAAGGTTTCTATTTCAAAGGAAGGGGTAAATGTGTGGGAATGAAGCAGAAGAGTTTTCCAAAGTTGTGTGTGTCTAACTTCTTTAAAAGAAGTACATAAAAGAAAGTTATTTCAAAACTGTTTACCTTGGAATTCACTTTCTAGTCCTGCCATTTTAACTATTAATGACTCTGGAAATGAAATCAGACAACTTATTGTCTAGTATGTATTCATTTACTCATTCATTCAAACACGAAGATGCATGGACCACACTGTGTCAAGGCAGCCATGATATCGGCTCTCATAAAAATTTAAGTCGAAGAAAAGAACCAGTCTAGGCATTAAACAATAATTGGATCCCTTGATGTGACATTATAAAACACACATTACTTAACAGTAATAATGAAGTTTGAAATAAACCTAAAATGCCACATTTAAAATGCTTCTTGTAAGAGATTTGTTGTGTTCTGAAGTCATGTGTGCCTATCACTGAAAATGACAGCAGAAATACTCTAAAAATTGTAAAACTAAAATTGGTGTGAAATTTTAGTTCACTGAAATTATGAGGTGTTCCAAAAAAGCAAGAAGCATGCTGTCATTTTAACAGCTGCATTATTTCAGTACTTGTCCCTTTTGCACCACTCAGAATTACAGACACTCATAAACAAGGCCCTCATCTCCGTAGCAGTAAGTTAGTGACTTTGCAAGTATTCAGGAAAAGCAAAATGTTTAGTTTGTTTTTTGGCTAAGTGTACTTTATGTACTCCTATTTGTGTATACATGCCTATACTAAATGTTGAGCAATAATCTTTATCCTTAATTCAGATCATCAAGAGTTCCAAAAATCACTGTTTTGTATACTTCTTTTCTAAGCCTTCTCTTTTTCTCTGTTGGAATTCCTGGTAATGATACCAGAATGTGGGCAAAACTCATTAGTCTCCCTGCTGTTTACAAGACAGGATTTATGCTCAATGTGCTGAACACAATGACACACATCACTAAATGGCTACAACTACCACCCAAGCTTTAATCTCAGAAATTTTTCACTCAGTACAAATACCTATCAGCATGGAGAAACATGGAAGAGCAATTACAGCCAACACGTGTAGTCTTTTAAGAGTACACCAATAAATACCCATTTGTGGAGGTTAATTTAATGCAACCCAGGCTGTTATCTGGAATAGTATATGTCGCCAATTCAATCCATTAAGTAATTACTAAATTCTCAAGAGGGCTCCCAGAAGTCAAATGTGGTTATTCCAGGTTCATTGCTTCTGGTCTCCCAAAGGACCATTTAGGCCAACAGCTGGGAGAGCCAACGACAAAGGTTCCCAGGCATAACCAACCATTTCATGAAAACAGGTAAATGAGTCTAAACGAGAAATAAGAGTCATCAAGTGCCTGTCTTAAGAGAAATACCTAGGGAAGCAGAAGAGAAGCACAAAAGGAGAGGAATAAAAAAAGGAGAGAAAAGGCTTAAGTTTGGGAAGTAAAAAAGAGAGATCTGTTCTCTCTAAAAGTGAAGTCAGAGAAATCCGAAGACTGCAAGATCTGGCTTAAAGGAGACAACCTTTCAGCAGTTTCTTTGGATAGGATTTTTGAATCATTTATAATGAAACATTAATTGTGCACCCCAAATGCCACATCTTTGTGTTGCTGAAACTCAGTTTGAGTACTGCATGAATTCCTCTATTATGCCTCCCTAGTGAGATTACAGGTAATAGAGGGATCTGATAGTAATTAAGCCTTGGTAAGATGATTGCTCATGAGACAAGATGGAACATATCCACCCAACTCTTTCTGGGAAGCATCTCTCTCACAGAAATTATAGCCCAGTTACACAAAATGATGGCCTATTGGGGCACAGAAAGCATTAGAAAGAATGTAAAATATATTATCCTCAATAGCCTCACACATCCTCACTCCCAAGTCAATCTTAACAGCCATAAAAAAAGGAAAACACTTTTTGAATGCAAACAAAACAGACCAAATAAACAGGTGTTATTAAGGGCAGTGTGTGACTACCCAACCAGTGAGAATCGAAAACCACAGTTCTTTATCATAACCTAAATAATCACATATTCCCAGGTGACCTATACCTGAAGTGTCAAATTGTATCAATTCTCTCCCCTTTTTTTGAATGCAAACTCCCATTTTTTGTATGGTTAGAATTGTTGCTTATGATAGCTACAGACAATACTGAGTGGAATTAGACTTAGGATCTGAATGAAATATGGGATTTGTAGTTGAAGAACTGGGCTTGGGGTTGCCTATAAAAACACTCAGCAAGGCTTTAGGCTAATAGTCCAAATTGTATTGTCTTTATAGTGGTTCTTACACTTGTCCTTATTGTTATGAGTAGAGAAGGAGGAGCACTGAGTCCTGGAATTGTCACCCACTATTGCTATTGAGCCTGAAAAAACTAACTTTAACATGCTTGATTTTCTCACTTATAAAATGAAGATATTAATATAATATTCACATCATAGTGTTGCCCCAAGAATTTAGTGTAATCATATGTGAAAAGTACTTTGAATATTGTAGTATTAATAAAAGCTGAAGCTATTAAAATATAATAAGTATTTGTTAATAAAACATTCTTGAAGCATCTACATTGTTAGACATTGAGCTAGGTACTTCAGAAACACCATAATAAGTAAGAGTTTATAATCTAGTACAGTTTAGAAGTAGGGAGTTACACAGAAAAATGTAATGCAATTTAAAAATTTTATCACTGAGGAGAAATGCAAATAAGTAATATGAATGCTCAGAGAAAATACATTCATTATCAAAAAATAAGTATGTAGCCAAAATTGTTGGGTATTATATGTAATTATATACACAAAAAGGGTAGTTTTAAGGTTGGAGAATTTCACACTTCTACAATATCTTCTTTAAAATGAGAGATACACATGCATGAACCAAATCACTGATGAAATTCAAACACAAAGGTAAATATATACACCAGCTTTGGGTTTAATACGTAAGTTAAAAGGTTAACAAAATAAGTAGTGTTATTTTCAGACCTGATGCTAAGGAATAATTTAAATCCTCTTCACTAACAAGATGAAGTATAGTATTCTCGAAAAGACTTATTCAAGAAAAAGGTCTTTCTTTTAGAAATTCTTTTTATTTGCTACCTATCCATGTTTTCTCCAAATCTATAGGCAGAACAGAGTAAAGAATTCATCAATTTATCTTGACCCTTCAAAAATGAGTGTGTGTACATGTGTGAGAGAGAGCGTGCGAACGCACATGAGCAAGAGTACAACCGTAGCTAACATTTAAGTACTTATTCTGTTCTAGATAATCTAAGAAAGGTAGGGAAATTAAGTATTGACATGAATAGGTTATAATAATCATGTTTCCTAGAGTTTTATACAGTGGTCGCTTAGAGGTAGGTTTACAGAATATGGTACTGTTCTTAGTTTAGGGAAACTAATACGTATTAAAACTATCCAACAAAGTAGAACCAGTTTCTCATATTTTCCCATTATAGAGAAGACCACACATTCTAGAATTCCTAATCTGATTCTAAGACTTCAGGGAATACAATTTTTTTTTTTTTTTTTTTTTGAGACGGAGTCTTGCTCTGTCCTCCGGGCTGGAGTGCAGTGGCCGGATCTCAGCTCACTGCAAGCTCCGCCTCCCGGGTTCACGCCATTCTCCTGCCTCAGCCTCCCAAGTAGCTGGGACTACAGGCGCCCGCCACCTCGCTCGGCTAGTTTTTTGTATTTTTAGTAGAGACGGGGTTTCATTGTGTTGGCCAGGATGGTCTCGATCTCCTGACCTCGTGATCCGCCCGTCTCGGCCTCGGGAATACAATTTTTAAAAATTATTTAAACATCAATATTGTTTGACTTTCCAATGCTACACCATTTGTCTTTAATATTTATTATTGTCCCCATGCATTACCAATTCTAGGAGGTAAAGACAGAAATGTAAAAAGCAAAAATAATAAATTTTCAGAAGACTACAAAAAGAATGCCTTGAAGAATCTAGAGTGAGAATGGATTTCTGAAACAAGACCCTAAAGGAAAAATCCTTCCTCATTTGCATTTAAAACTGTTTGACAATTACACAAGAAAAAGAAAGGAGGGAAAGTTACAAGAGGAAGGAAAATGTTTGTATAGTAAATAACTGATAAAATTTATAAAATACATTTATAAAAACTGATAAATCAGTAAATACAACATAGAAAAATCAGCAAATGATAAATTAGCCAAAGGAGGACAGCCAAATGGCCAACATGAAACGATGCTCAATCTCACAAGAAATCAAGGAAACGCAAATTAAAGTAGCAATGAGATGCCATTTCACACTTACCAGGCTGGCAAAATTTAGTAAGTATGAGAATCTCAATTTAGGTGAAAATGTAGACTAATGGGAACTCTGATACACTGCCGGTGGGACATACTGGAGGTGTACATACTGGGAATATACTGGTGGTGGAAACTAGTATAACCATGTTGGACAGAAATTTGGCAATCCCTAATTAAGTTGTAGATACATATACTCCATGAGCCAGCAATATCACTTTTAAGTATACATCCTAGATGCTCTCTCACCAGGTATATGAGGAGACATGTTCAGGAATGTTCAATGCAGCATTACTGCAATAACAAAATGCTGGATGTATCATAACTGTCAATACTAGAATGAACTAAAAATTAGGATATATTCAAATAACGGAATACTTTGCAACAATTATGATCACTTAATTACAAGTATATCCAACAACATGGATGAATACTGAACATACGCTTAGCAAGCTAATAAAATTACAGAAGGATATATATATATGGTATATATACACAAAACATTTATATAAAAATGTTACCATGCAAAATAATAGCATGTATTATTTATGGGTACATATACCTATGGGAAAGATAAATGCCTACAACAAAGGAAGAGAAAGAGAAGGAAACAGGGGCTTCAATTTAATCCTTTTAAAAAACTAGAAGCAAATATTGCAAAACATTAAGAACAAATCTAGGTGTAAGTACACACATTTGTTATATTATTGCTTTACTTTTCTGTATGATTAAAGCAACTCATTTTCTGTCAAATATGTCTGGCAATAGTGTGCTGTTCTGCTGAGCTGGAAACATCTCTTTATCTTCTGAATCCTCATTCATCTCAAGCATTTAGCATCTTCTATCATGAACGATAGTTACTGTGTGCATGACCCCACTCCACACCCAAATGGGAATCCTCTCCCGCCTCTTCAGAGCAGGGGCCACACCTATATATCTTTCTCTGCCAGAGAGTGACTCACAGTATGTACAAAAAAGGCCTTAATAAATGTTAAATAAACAAATGAATAAATAAATTCAGGGAAGCAAAAGAGTAGCTCTGGCTATAGCCAAAATCAAAAATGACCCTGAGATAATAAAAATTAAAATTAAATTTTATAATAAAATACAATTATAATAAAATTAATACAATTATATTATCAAACTGTAAAACATAGATGAGGCAGAATTTACCAGTTTCAGTTTTGTTGGGGAATTTAACCAAATAGTCTCACATTGATTCTTTATCTCCTCCCAAAAAGGATTTTGTGAGCAAGTCCAATTTTCACACCTAGAGATACGACTTTCAGTTGTTCTCCATAAATTCATATAGGCATTTCATAATTTCACCTTCCCAGGCAAAGCCTTCCCCTTCTCCTTCCCACCTGAAATCGTGCCACTATCACACACATCTGAGTCTGGAGATCTGGTATATGAGTGTTAGGAGTGAGAGGTGGGGAAAAGGGAAAATAGGTTATTTTTGCATATCTTGTGGGTTTGCTAAATAATTAGTGGGTTTCCTAAACTCACACTATTTTGCCAGATTCATTTACAGGGAGGTAATTCCATTCTTCTTGTGGAAGAGTCACACAACCTATACCACTTTCTGATTGTTTAATCTTTAAGAAAACCCTAGAAATGATAGTCCAAAAAAAAAAAAAAAAAACCCTAAGAGTCACTGGACTTGAAATTCGAAGTCCAATGAATAGATGGATGAAAATAATGTAAGATAAGATATATTAAAATTTTATTTTTTAATTATTTTGAAAAATTTTCCCTATCATTTATAATCAAGATTGGAAAGGGTTTTCAGATTCATGATATGCTAAATTCTTCTAGATAAGAGACAGGTGTTTCCAGTTAGACCTAAACAAAAGCTTTTCTCTTTCCAGAGTTGTAGTGATAAAGAAACAGTACTTTGGCTCTCCAAAGGTCAGACAGTGATGAGGAAAGGAAATAGAGCAGATAACTACTTCTGGAGGTAACAGAGTTGAACCGGAGTAAAAGAAGGCTTCCTTCTATAATAAAACTTAGAATGTTCACACACAGACATACTAATTTTTAACCACATTCTACAGAGGTCAATTAATTCCCACGTTTAGCCCTAGGGAAGTGTTGTTTAGAGCCCAACAGAAGTCTAGGTGGTGAAATCACCCAATTATTATTCCAACTGGAATTTTGAAAGCCTGGAAGTGTTTTCAATCATGTGATCCAACAGAGACTTGTAAATAAACCTGCTGTAAATAAGCTCTAAGATTTTGAAGGAAAACAATTTAAACATAACTCAATCTTAAAGGCAGACAATAGAGAAATGCCAAGATAAGTAATTCCCAATATGCATAATCTCATATATTTAAAAGGTTAAATGAAATGGATCTCAAAGATACAATTAAAGGCAATTAAAAATTAACCCAGGTGACATTAGAGCAATCACCTCTATGTGAATTAGATTTGGTGTTTGGGGGGAAACGAATGGCTTTGAAATTACCTGTCACAGCTAATAAAGAAATTAAGGAAATGCTAGGAGGGCTTTCAAAATAGCCACTGCCTGGTGCTTTTACACTGCTCCTGGGAAATGCTCTTAAAATTCCATGTGTTATCTTAGTCAGGACTAGTAAAGTTTCTTCGCTTTTTAAATTACATAAAGTAAGATACCTTCCCACTGCCAAAAGGTATCTATCTACCTTCTGAGAATGTCCTTGTATGCTGCATACATCCCCCATTTATGTACCAATATCTTGTCAGTATTTTTATCCAAACTACTTAAAATACCAGAAATGTCTATTTGCAACCTGGAGTTTAGGCTCAGCTAATCGAGCATACTGAGGCATATTCATGCTACATTTTGGCACAAACGTCAAGATATCTAATTTTATTATTAAAATACTGTCTGAGAAATCGCTTTAGTAACTTTTTAGTAAAGACAAGACCTTGGTGGGAAAATTTGGTAAAAATGCAGTGTAACTATATAAGGAGGATTCCATAGTTACCCTGAATATTGAACTCTTATGAGTAATGCAAATAATAAATGTAATAAAAGTAATTAAAATAATAATACATGGCCTGTTTTATAAAACTTTGCTGATCATATAATTCTTTTTTTGAGATGAAGTTTCACTCTTGTCGCCCAGGCTGGAGTGCAATGGCGTGATCTGGGCTCATTGCAACCTCTGCCTCTTGGATTCAAGTGATTCTCCTACCTCAGCCTCCCAAGAAGCTGGGATTACAGGCGTGTACCACCATGCCCAGCTAATTTTGTTTTATTAGTAGAGATGGGGTTTCACCATGATTGGCCAGGTTGGTGTCAAACTCCTGACTTCAGGTGATCCTCCCAAAGTGCTGGGATTACAGGTGTGAGCCACTGCACCCGGCCAGTTGATCATATAGTTCTGATCTTCCTTAACATTGAATTCCATTAATTTAGATCTCCAAGTGTATATATATATATATATATATATTCATCACTTTGCAAAAATGCAATAGAATGAGTATTGGCTATCATTACATGCCACTTACTTCAACATACTTTTCATTTAGTCCTTTTAACCCCATAAAGTAGATACTATTATTTCAATGATGACAAATGTAGAAACTGAAACTCAGTGAAGAAACTCCTTAAGATGCCACACATATCTTTTGGTGTGTGTGCTGTTGCATCCCTAGGACCTGGCACTATACCAGGCACTATGTGTCAAATAAATGTTAATTGTCCACATAGCTAATAATATGCATCTTTCAGACCAGGATTTGATCAAAGACCTATTTTTTTTTTTTTTTTTTTTAGACGGAGTCTCACCCTGTCTCCCAGGCTGGAGTGCAGTGGCCGGATCTCAGCTCACTGCAAGCTCCACCTCCCAGGTTCACGCCATTCTCCTGCCTCAGCCTCCTGAGTAGTTGGGACTACAGGCGCCCTCCACCTCGCCCGGCTAGTTTTTTGTATTTTTTTAGTAGAGACGGGGTTTCACCGTGTTAGCCAGGATGGTCTCGATCTCCTGACCTCGTGATCCACCCGTCTCGGCCTCCCAAAGTGCTGGGATTACAGGCTTGAGCCACCGCGCCCGGCCTTGATCAAAGACCTATTTTAACTCAGTCTCTCTTTTTCCAAATCAAGGAAGGGCATGCAAGTTTCTTCTAAAATGTGGGCTACATGGTTTCCGTTGCTCTGCTCTGCCATTCTAGTCAGAAAGTGGCCACAGACAGTATGTAACTGAATGAGTGCAGTTGTGTTACAATAAAACTTTATAAAACCAGACAGTCCACAGTTTGCTGACCCCTGAAACTGTCACTAAGATAACTAAAGAGACAAAAATACCAATCAGTATTTGCATGTTATTGTCTAACTAAAACTCAGAACTGATAACTCTGTGATGGGACTTGGGATATTTACTGATATGGTCATGGTTAGATCATGGTGCTTCACCGATGCAACGGAGAATTAACGATGCATGATTTACCTTTCTTAAGCCTAGCTATGAGGAAGTCAGACCTCACAAAACAGTCTCCTCAGAGAATCCCCTACTCTGAAACAGAAAAACTATCATTCATCATTTTATAGAAATAAAGAGCGAGGAGTCCCTCAGCAAATGATAATTCCACATGGTAACATAAGCCCATGTAGTAGACGGGATCAGGGCTGGACCCCCAGGAGAATTATCTAATTCAAGTCCTGTGATGAAGTTGTTCAGCTTCCCTGTAAATGGAGATGATACAAACATCAAAAAGCTGTATAGTTATGAAAAAGTATTTTTAAAAAAACCTGAAGTCCTCTATTAACATGTAGTTTGACTGACAATTTATGACCAAAACAGACAATCTCGAGTAAAGGTTTGAAAGGATCTAGATCCACACCCATCTTTTAAGAAATTATTCCTGGCATAGGCAAGAATCTTGCCCCAGATCAAAAAAAAAAAAATCTCATAGAAAAATAAAAAATAGTCATTTAAAGTATTAGAATCAAAAGTCACAAAAGGCAGCTCTTTCTTAAGAGGGGTAGACTGGTTCATATTCTCTCCATGGTTGCGAGAAAAGCAACAAAAAAATAAAGATTTAAACTCCTTCCCTTTAAAAAAAAAAAAAAAGGACAAAACAAGATGAAAAAACAATGTGCCACAGACCATTAGAAAAAGTGTATGGTGAGGAAAACTATCGATTTTTTTAAAGTCAAGGCCAATGTCTTCCTTATGAATTATTATATTTATTTCTACTCTCTCTCCTTCAAAAGGTTTTGCAAGGATCCAACAAGATATATATGAAAGTGCTAGGCAAACCATTAGGCCCTATAAAAATGTAAGTGGCATAAGTATTATCATCATAATTATTATTACATTGATCAACTGAACTACTGCTGTACTAACAACCAATTTTTGGCATACAATCTTTCTAAAAAGACCCTAATCTCCTAGAAGGCAGATGTTTCTAGTCTAACACAGTGAAAAGCACCCTTGTTAGGAACACGGCCACTCAAATGCCTTTTGAATTTAATTGAAATCGACCCCAGAAAACAGAAGTTTAAATGAATAAATAAAAGGACAAACACTAGACTCACGGTGCACATTAGCTCTGAGTTTTAAGTTGGTTGCCTTTTTGCCTCTTCTATTTTAGCAGGTCAGTATCTGATAAATATCCCCCTCCTCCCTCTGTTTTAGCTCCGTATAATATCAGATGTAGGAAAAAAAATAACTCTTTGCTACTGCTAGTTATGGGCATAAACTCTCATTGAAGAAGTGACCAACAGAAACGCAGCACAACGATCTGGGAGAGGGAGGAAGGAAAGGAGAGACCCGTAGAGCCAGAAGAGAATATAGAGCCAAGAAAGAAGGTGGAAGTGGAATACAGAGGGCAAGTTTCCAAAGACCTGGGAATATGTTAAGAGGTATCCCCTGCAGACAGGGGCTGTCAGTAAAGTGCTGAGCCTTGATTTTGTAATGTGCGTATTCCTATATCAGCTATACAAAATTATAAAAGTCAGACTAATAAAATAGACAACTCAGAAAATTTTTAATTCATAAACATCGCTCAAGGCAATCAGAATGCAGTCTTCTTAGGATACAAGCAAAGGAGAGCACATTCTCTTGGTACCAAATTGGTCCCCTCAATACTTCATGTCAGTTTTCACTCCTCCTTGACTAACCCTATCTGTTTTAAAAAGCACATTCCTTAATAAGAGATCACTTTTATAACTTGGGGTCCAGCTTTCTGTATTAGGGAAATAGAAACAGACACGTTCCAAAAATGGTATTGCCATTGATCATTGGTCTAATATGGATACTGGAATTTCAGAGTGGTAAGCGTACTTTTAAAAATGGAATGTAACTGCCTAAAAGTCCATACAAAACCATGAGTTTAGCCCTTTCAACATCCTTAGGAAATGAACTTTAATTCTGGAGCATTTCCACTGGACCTCGGGCAAGCAAAGGCAGTTAACTTTTAATTCTGGTCATCTCCCCCATTCCCTTTATTAAAAGATGTAAAATACTTCCAGAAGAAGAAGGAAATTGGAGCAAAAACACAGAAAAATACAAGATCACAAGTACAAAGTTCTCTAAGTGCACATTACTTGAAATTCTCATAGTCCGGTCATTTATTAGTAAGTAGTGACTTTATGTGGGTCCCAGTACCACAATGAAAAATCATACAGAAAGTCATATCCTTCACTAAAGATGTATGTTTAGCAAGACAAAAAAAATTAATAACATATTGTATTATAGTATCATTTTCTGATGCAAATATTGTGTTTGTTTCAAATGTGATATTTAACAGGCCCTAAAGCATAATACTTCTGTAGCCATTACCCTTTTAAAATCCCCTAATGAACACGGTATCACTATCCCAAAGGACTGTCAATTCTATCTTGTTCATTCTTCTGTTTGAAATTGCTAATATAATTTCCCTAGCTTCTGGTCATGTTCTTTAAAAACTCACTATTAATCTTATTTTTCCTTTAAGTAAAAAAATCATTACCCTGGGCTACCAAAAGAGCAGCTTCTGCTCTTCATGTTTTTTAAAAAATACTGCTTGTCCACCAAGCTTGTCTTAGAAAATTTAGAAGTCTCACTAAAGAGCTGAGGAGGAGGAAAACTGCTGGGAATGTTCACAGATACCTGATTTTACAAGTTTTTGTGGAAAGAGCTCGCCTTTAGATGAGTGTTACTCAGTGTTTATGAGGGTTGTTTGTCAAGACAAAAATAAGGTACCTCCTCCCCACAAATTAAAGAATCGAGTTACAATCCATTATTTCATTTCTGATTGTTTTTCTTTGTATTAAGTGGGAAAGTGGATACTGGATAAAAGTTCCCCGAGCTAAAAGACTCCACATTAAAGGCTCCAATTAGCTATAAATCAGTTGTCTTTCCTACTGGGGGAGAACAAGAGAGAAAAGAGAGAGGGGGTAGTTAGGGAATAAGAGAACTGGAAGAGCTTCCAAATTAAATTCTGAAAAACGTACCTATTGCATACCTAAAAGTTCTTTCAGAGGATGTTAGGAAAATCCCATCAAAAATAAGACTAAAATCAAACCTTCCCAAATCTGAGGGTTAGGTCTTAAGTGTAGACCTTCCATTTTAACCTTTAAAAAGAGCCTGAAGAGGTTAGAGACCCTCATAAAACAAAACTTTAAGCTGCTTGCTTTCCCCGCTCGTTCCTAAACCCAGAGAAGTGCCACACATTGGCACTATTGTTATGCAAACAATGCCTAAAAGGCTATAACCATTAACGACCTCTCATTAAAACGGCTTTGAAAAATTTGTCACACCATCTAAAAAAGCTAGCAGGTACCTTAAATCCATCTAAATCGACATTGAAAACACAAATCGCCCTGATTTGTAAGCTAAAACTCAATGCAAGTAAAATCTCAATATTCTGATGTTGTTTCTTGTATATCTCGTTCAACCATTAAGCCAGATGCAAACAATTTACTTCTCTACAAAATTTATCTTGTAAAAAAGCATGATGGAATACATCTTTAATCAACCTTTAACCATATGCATGTGCGTCCACGCGTTTGAGTTAATTGGGAGAAGTTGGGTGTAGAAATGTACCGAAAGGACTAGAAAATCAAACCAGAGAACTACAAAATGAACTCCAAGAAACGTGGTTTTGAATCCCATCTCTCTCTCACCACCTCCCTCAAAATGTTGTAGCATTACAATACACCCATGTTTGTAATTGGTCATTTTTTTCTATGCCGAATTTGTGGAAAGTATATTCATTTTACATTAGGTAGCAGACGCATATTCTTTTTTATGCGATGCAACAACAAAAATCCTCCTTAGCAAACCCAAGATGTCAAAGTTCGTTATAAAAAAAAATAAGTTCTTCAGTTTAAAACCGAACATGCTAACAAATTTTAAAACGTTTTAAGTTGCCCAGGAAAACTGCCACTGCCTACAAAATTCACACGAAACGCTGACGTTGGATCTACTGTACTTATCAGTCAGGTTTCTGTGAAATTTGTCAAACCGGCCAGAGCGCTGGTATCTTGACAATTTCTTACGGGAAAGACCCTCAGCACCCTCCGGGCTGCGGAGGACCTGATTGGGACCAGCAGCCGAGCGGCCCCGAAGGGACAGAGAAGCGACTGCCAGGCTGCGTGGCCAAGTGGACGGGGAACCCCGGCCTCCATCTGAGGACACGAAGCGGTTCCGACCCCTTCCCCACGGCAGTCGGGACCGGGAGAATCGGACAGAAACCAACCTCAGACCGAGTCCGGGGCAGGAGCCTTTGACGGCGGCCGCTCAGCGCTGCGTTTCAGGTTGGGGCAAGTCCCCAAGGCGTCCTAAGGCCGCGGAGGGGCTTCAAACGCCCAAGTCCCGAAGACAGGCAGGGGGTCCCTCTGCCGAGCAGGGATGACAGGCTGGCCGCGGCGACCCCAGCCCCCCCGTCCCCATCACGCCGCACTCATCCGCTAAAGAGATCGGAGAGAGGAAAGAAGGTTCTAGAAAGTCTCCGTGGACGACGGGCGCTCGGCGGCCGCTTACCTTGGTGTACTTGATTTCGAGGTTGGGCGTGGGCGACGGCAGGAGGTGCAGGGACGCCATGAGGGCGGCTGGGTCGGCCTTCACCTCGCCAGGCATCTCTATCTTGCTGGAAGTCATGGTGGCAGGCTGGGTGTCCCTAGCCCGCGGCGTGGGGCAGTGCGGGCTGTGCGCGGTCCGCGGACGGCGGACGCGCCCGCCTGTATATAGGCAGGTGTCAAGCTGGGGCTCTTCTTATTGGACGTGAGGGCCGAGGCGCGGGGGGCTGGTCCATCCTACCTAGGACGCCCGGCGCAGCCTCCATTTACATAAAGCCCGCGCCGCGCGGCTGGGGACGCTTGGCGCCCACGGTCAAGTCCGCCCGGCTCCCCCGCCCCCCCGCCCCCCGGCCACTGGGACCAGCCTACGCCCACGCTGCCTCCACAGTCCTCGACGGCGGGAGCGTGAAGTTGAGCCGCGGCCCGCGGGCCTCGGCCAACCGGACTCGTTCTCCGGCTCCCTGGGTCAGAGTCGGCGTGAGGCGCACCGCGGCCGAAGTCGGGAGGGGGTCGTGGCCCCCGGAAGCGGAGCTGGCACGGGCTGGCGGGGACCGGAGCGGTCGGGTGCTGCCTCCGAGCGGAGAGCGGCCGGGAAAGTTCACACTGCGGAGGGCGGCTCCCAGGTCGCCCACGGTCCCTCCCATCCCCGTCCCAGAGCCCACCGAACGCCGTCCCCCTTCTTTTCCGGAGACCCGGGGGGCGCCTTCCGTTCTTCTCCTCCGGGCAGGGGCGCCGGGCTCTCGGCAGCGACGCCCTCTTTCCCTTCTTCCCGACTCCCCTCAGCCGGGCCGGGGTGCGTGGCGGCCAGAGAGTCGGGGAGAGGTGGCGGTGGGTGCGAGTCCCCCTCGCCCCGCGCTCAGAATGAGGATCCCCGCTAGCGGGTCAGCGCGGGGCGGCCCTTGCCAGGCGTCGCCCGCCCAGTTGCTGCCCTCTGCCGGCTGGGACCGCCCGGGCGGCCTGCGCTGTGGCGGGAGGATGTGGGCCTTGGTCGTCCCTGGCGTTTTGGAGGAGTTGCGTATTTCGTGGGCTCCTTTCGTTCTTCTTGGATCCCTTCTTCCGGCTGTTTACCCTCCTCACCCCAGCACACCTACAGAAACCCTATTTTGTTTTTCTGTTCCTTACACGCTGAGAGCTATCGTCCCGCCAGACCTTAGGCTCATTTTACTGTCCCTTTAGGGTTGAACTTCCATCTCCCCCCTAATTTAAGTGTTTCCGAAGTCCAACAAGCTGCCCTCTAGTCTGTGGGTCAGCGTGCATGTGTAAACCAAGAGCCTAGAGACCCTGCCTCAGAATGGGCTTTGAACTCCGTTGACTAAATCAGGGCCGAATGCAAAGACCTGCATAAGTCCCTTCCCTTCCTTACTCCTCACTCCAAATGTAAGCTTGACAGGGGCCTACAGTGTTGATAAATGCTTTTTCTACACTACCAAGCAACACTCTGATTCTCATCTTTCTGTTTTGTTTGAAGAGACAGGGTCTCACTCCTTCACTTAGGCTGGAATGCAGTGGCGCCATCATAGCTCACTGTAATCTTGAACTCCTGGGCTCAAGTGACCCTACCACGCCAGCCTCCCAAAGTGCTGGGATTATAGGCATGAGCCACTGCGCCCGGCCTGATTCTCGTCTAAAATGCCATTTTCAGACCCGCTGGAGTCCCATTTCTTGGGTGTTAAGAAAACATTAAGCATCAACCAGAAAACATCTTTCCTTAGATACTTTCAGTAACTAAAACTGCCTAATGCTCAGCGCTCGGATGCTAAGCAATAGTGAAAACAGACAAAAATATTTCATTTTAGTATTAGGTTTATAGAAATAAGTTCCAGCCTCTCAGAACCCAAAGTGACCTGGCTGAATTGTTTTCATGGAGAAACTACAGACCTTAGCTTGGGCGGTTGAGGGATCTCAGGGAATTTCTATGGCCAAAAATTATGACTTAATAACAGTGTATGCTCATAAGATAAACTTTTATCAAAGCCTTAGAAGGTTAGAGATACAATTGAGAAATAAAAAGTACAATCTTAGAGTTCATTGGGGAGAAAGAGAAGGTTCCAGCAAGGGTGAACAGTGATACCTGTGGAAAAACGTATCACTAGTTATGAGAGGCTGTGGGGAAAACATGAAAAAGAGCCATAACAACACGAGCTGGGTGCTTGGCCAAGGAGAACTCCTACTCCCTGGGAAAGTTGACCTTTGGCTGGATCTTAAGGGAGAAGGGAGGCTTCAACAAGAGCAAAAAGAACACTATAGAAAAGGTATAGAGACTGGGCACAGTGGCTCACACCTGTAATCCCAGCACTTTGGGAGGCTGAGGTGGGTGGATCACTTGAGGTCAGGAGTTCGAGACCAGCCTAACCAACATGGTGAAACCACATGTCTACTGAAAATACAAAAATTAGCTGGGTCTGGTGGCAGGCGCCTGTAATTCCAACTACTCAGGAGGCTGAGGCAGGAGAATCGCTTGAACCCAGGAGGCAGAGGTGGTAGTGAGCGGAGATCTTGCACTCCAGTCTGTTTCCTTTGTGCCTTCCTCAGTTCCTAAAACAGTGTAGAACACATAATAACTATTTAATAAGAATTTTTGTTGGTTGATGTGAGCAAAAGAGCACTTTTTACAACTTCCACCATAAGTGAAAGTAACTTCCTTCACTCTGATTAAGGAACATTTTCTCCTCTTGATCTTAAATTTTGTTTTGCTTTTCCCCATCTGTTTGTATGTGTTTTGTTGTTGTTGTTGTTGTTGTTTTGAGATAGAGTCTTACACTGTCATCCAGGCTGGAGTGCAATGGTGTGATCTTGGCTCACAGCAACCTCTGCCTCCTGGGTTTAAGCGATACTCCTGCTTCTGCCTCCTGAGTAGCTGGGATTACAGGGACCCGCCACCATGCCCAGCTAATTTTTGTATTTTTAGTAGAGATGGAGTTTCACCGTGTTGGCCAGACTGGTCTCGAACTCTTGACCTCAAGTGATCCAAGCTCCTCGGACTCCCAAAGTACTGGGATTACAGGCATGAGCCACCATGCCTGGTCGTTGTTCAAGCTTTTTAAATCAAGGTGGGGACAAGATTTAGCAGAAAAGAACAGTGAATTATAAATGCTTCTTTGGTGTTCATCTTCTTGGTTTCAGTTTGTAAGATTTACATGGCTATTACTTTCAAGGCTGCCTTAACACCTCTTCTCACCTTCTTATTTCCTCTTCTCTTTCTTTTATCATCTTGTTTTAGCATTTTCTCATATTCTCTACAGATTTCACAATAGTTAAGAAGACATCTTTGGCCAGATGCGGTGGTTTACACCTGTAATTAGGTAAAGGTGCTAAGATTGCTTGAGGCCAGGAGTTCAAGACCAGCCTGGACAACATACCAAGACCCTGCCTCTACCAAAAAAATAGTCAGGCATGGTGGTGCATTCCTATAGCCCTAGTTACTCAGGATGCTGAAGGAGGAGGATCGCTTGAAGCAGGAGTTCAAGGTTATGGTGAGCTATGATCACACCACTACACTCCAGCCTGGGTGACAGAGTGAGACCCTGTCTCTAAAATGACAGTCAACTACCTTCAGATTTCTAACAATTTGAATTTCAGTCTTTTCCCCCCAATTTGGCTAAGAAACTGTTTTTTTTCCCACCCTTAGAGTGTTTCTCCTCCCACACCCCCATCTGTAATTATTTATTGCTTAGCATACATCTTATTTGAAACCCCTTGCATAAGGGAACCTAAGCTGCAGCATGCTCTATTTATTTCCTTATGAAAACAATTTATTAGGCCTGGTGGAGCCAATATCCTGGAGTTGCAGAGGAGAAAAATAAATTCTTGCCTCATATTTCCTCACCTGAATAATAGAATGCAAAGTTGTAATTTTAGGGCATCAGCTTTATGTGAAGTTCGGCTTTAAGTTATGAAACCATAACAATTTAGGCTTCTTGTTAGCTGCGGTTAAGGGGAGGAAAGTATGTAAGTTGAGAACTGTGCTTTAGAAATCAATGAAGGGAACTAAATGTAGCTCAAAGATCCCTCTCAAAGAAGATACACTTTTGATTTTGACAATAACCGAATGTCCAGCTTGAACATCAAGCTTCTGTGTTTAGGGGCTATTTCAGCCTCAGGTGGCCCTGCTTAATTGCTTTCCTGTTCCCATTACTAACCATGATGACAACCTACCTTTCCTAACAGATACACTTGCGTTTTAATTTATCTTCAAAAATAAATCACACATTATAGCATTCCCCTCTTCTGGGCTAATTGAATCAGTTCCTTATATGTCTCTATATGTAATGATTTGAAAGAGGCACATTGTTTGAAATATTTAAAAAATTAGGGCCCTTAGGTTGTATGTAGAATGATCTCAGTGCTTATTTCAGGTATAAGTGTTTCCTAATGATCTCATTCATCTCAAATGGGATATGCCTGGCCACTTTATTTGAAATGTTTCCTGAAAACTCTAACAGGAAAGCTTAATGCAAGGTATATTTATAGAGAAATGGTATTTAATTTATTAACAAAAGCTTATAAAGAGCTTTACATATTTTTATCCAGAAATGCTTAATGAAGTATTTGGGACCCATTATGAAAACTTCTATAAAATAAATCTACTTATATTTGTATTTAACTTGTATATTAACTTTTTATGTGAGATCTAACCTCTCATTTAATTATCCTATTCCTTCTAACATCCAGAAGAAAAGAGGCTGAGACTGTGGTATTTATTAACCATAAAAATTCTCTACATATTAAGTTCCTCATTTCTTGATGTGGCCTCTGGTCACTATATTCAATGAGAAGAGGTATTTGGAGTTGCAGGGAGTAGAGTCCTAATTTATTATGACTCAAAAAACTATGTCTTGATACAAAACACAGTTCTTTTCTTTATATATTAAATCCTCTACTTTTCAGGGACCCCAGGAGACTATTTTAAACTTGGGAACTAGATGTGCCTTTGTTGTAAAGCCCAGTTCCATTTTGTATATGTTCGAGAAGCTTCAGTTTGGGTACTGGGATGAGCTCAGTACTTCATCAATAATCACACTTAACAGACACAGGAAGAAATTAAAATTCCAGCTACACAACATTTTCTGAAGGGCCTGAGGGAAATGCATTGGCGCCCCCTACAGCCGATGGTGTGTATGTGCAAGTGAGTATTGTCCATTCAAACATAATAGCTTGGATTCAATGTATTTTTATCTCATACTGGTGAGAAATGCTTAAGAGATGTTATCATTTAATTTGAATTTGCCTTGAGAAAAAATAATCTCCTAGAGTCAGACAAATTTTAGATTTTAGTTGGTTTAGGAGAAGGACTTTATTTTGACTTATAGGAAAAGAACAAAAGTGTTTCTTAGCCAAATTTACCATAGAAAGTGCAATACTGAGAACACTGTGGTCCCACTCACATAGTGTTCAGAGCACTCTGACACAGAAGAAGTTGCATTTTTGCATTAGTGTGTCTCAGATTGGAAGCTGCTGTTTTTATCATGTGAGTGAGGAAGAATTATTAAAAGGCAGATTCCAGAATTTATTTCTCTTTTTGCCCAGATAAGTACTTGGCATGTAACTAAGTTGTCTGCTGTTTTTCTTTATTTCACATTTTTTAGCTTTCCTTTTTCTTTTTACCCTTCTAAAATTCCTCAATTCTACAAATAACTCCTGTTATTATTAGGTTGGTGCAAAAGTAATTGCGACTTTTGCCATTTAAAAGTAGTGGCAAAAGCCACAGTTACTTTTGCATCAACCTGATACTTAACATGGGACCCTCCCAGTCTTAAGGTTCCTCCCCAAGTCCATCTGTGCTTATACAGCCACTCAACTTACAGGATCTTTGGGCATAAGGAATTCTCACATGAACTTTGGCACTATTCGGGGCAGGGATCTGTATTTATATTCACTAGAATATGAGGCTAAGTGAACTGTCTCTCACTCTTTTTACATGCTGAAATGGGCCACTGAAAAGATAACTAACGAGGAACACTTTAGATGTCCTGACAACAGAGGAGGCATGGCAGCCTCTTTTCTCTCAACCAAACAGTTTGCTGTGTGAAAGGCATAGAGTAAAACTGTGAGGCATTTAGGGCTGGGGTAGGTACCCAATTTGGACATCTACCACCAAATGGCAAGGAGGGGTCTTGCTTCAGGCTGTATAATCCCACTTTTAGAGCATCTGTGTCTTTCAGACTGCAGTTCCTGAACCTGGATTTTTTTTTCTCTGTTTGTCAATCAACTGAGTTCAATTGAACAAGCATTCATTGAGCATGTATTACGTGCCAAGCATTGACATAGAGTCTATGAAGAACACAGAGAAACTTTGTGGCACATCCCTACCCTCAAATTCACAGTGAGGCTGTGGAATGACAGTAATCAAATCTGTGAAAATATTCACAGGTCATATGAGACAAGAAAGAAATCAGAATATCCAGTGCAGAATGAGAGTGAAAGAGGATGTCTAAAAGGGGACAGCCCATTCACAACCCACACACAAATATTTTTGGAGGGGCCTCCCATGGGCATTTATAATCTTCTGGGTGCTATGAGGAACATGTGACACAAAAGATAAAGAGAACATTTTCCAGAGCATAGCCCAACAAAGAACTTATTTGACATTTTTTAGTGTAAAGGTAACTGATGGTATCTACCAAATTAGCAATTTGTAAAATTGGAACTTCCAAAAGCAAATACTTGGAGCTGAGATTACCTCCCACTTCCCAAATTCAAGTTATATGATCTCAAGTATAATACCCTTTGATACAGACCTAGCTGGAAGAGATAATAGAGGTGAAAACAAGGGCAGCTTATTTTTTTTCCACTTAAGAGTATTACATATAACACTATGTCATGTTTCTAGTGCATACACACCTACTGTAGAGAGATGTTGCCACCTACTCCTGTTTAGTCAAGGGGTCAGACTTTCATGGAATAGACCAGTGGTTTTCAAACCAGGTTCCAGTTGTAATTTAGGGAGCTTTACAATATGGATGCCTGGTCCCACCTCCAGAGATTTCAGTTAATTTAAGATGTGGCCCAAGGCATTGATATTTTAAACAAACTTTCTGATGTCTAGTAAGGCACAGCCTGGTTTGAGAACCACTGTTTAACCCCCAGAAGGTTAACCATGTGAGGTTACTTGAATCTACTCTAAACTTCTGGGTTGGGCAAATGGATTCTGTGCCTTCCCACTTTGTAGTGCTCTTTGATTTGCTATTTTTAATTTAGTATTTGAAAAACACATCCAGCCTCAAATGGACTGACCTTTCTGCTAATGTATTTCACCTAAATTAACAGAGGCAATTAGCTAATTTATATTGGAATTGTGCACTTTCCAGTTCACATTTATCAACTCTTAAATGCTTGATCTGGTGTTGCAGTTTAAATTTTTTATTATTACCCTTTAAATCTGAAGTAATGTCTTACATCTAATTAGCCAAACTTACATATTCAATTAATAGATTCATTATGGGCTAATGAATATGGAGGCAGCACTAGGGCAACATCTGCCTGCCAATTGAAATGACTGAAACTTTTCTGCTCTGAAGAAAGGAAAGAGTCTGTTCTATAAATTAAATAGCTCGAATTTTCCATTTTCACATTTCTGAGTACTGTACTGCTCTTAAGGAGTTTTATGGACTTGCCAACATAGGAAAGACAATATGTTGTCCAGAGAAACCTGCCCTTGTAGAGGAATGCAAAATTCAAAATTGCAAACAAACAAACAAACGAACAAAAAAAATATCTGAAGACATTTTTTAGTACAAAAATGTACAAATCTAGATGGTCACTCCAGATTATGGAGTTTTTCTAACTTGTGTTTTTCATAACAAATGCTTGAAACAATAAACTAAATGAGAAAACTAATATCACAAATCAAACAAAATCTTTAGTATACCTTAGGATCACTCCAAAACTCACTTGATTTCATGATTTAAAGATATGTCCAGATACTTTGAATAATTTAATGTTCTATGGTCAGCGATATTTGGAATCTAGATAATGCAGACATCTAAAATGAATTTGTGTAATATCAGTTATTAAAATTCTGGCTTTTTGTTTCTCTGGTTATAAAGAAATAGTCATTTTTAGTAATTATAAAAAGCCACCCACTTCAGGAAAAGTGGGTAAGAGCTAGAATTCACTTGAAAAACTGTTTTTAAGGATGGCAAGACTGTGGGGAAAATAATCAGAAATCATTTTCAAAGTATGTGATGTCTTTGACATCAAAACAGAAGGTGAACAAGTCACTTTGGCCTGATGTCTGCAGTGTGACAGAAAGAGAATTTGAGGTCGTGTATGTGCTACTCTACTGAGGCATGAAAAGTTTGTTGTTGATTTTTATACTCCTTACGTTCAAGGTGACACTTGGATTATAAAAAGTCTGTATTTCTTCCCTTGAATTATACAGATGCAAAGTGCCAATATCCTTGTGTCAAGTGCACGTTATCAAATATTCTAAAAATGAATTACTGCTATATTCATGTGTTTGATATTGAGGGACTCTTAATGTGCTTAGCACTGGCTAGATACCCTGGGGTTATGAAAAAGAAAACATAAATTCTGCTTATGACTGAAGAAATTTGCAATTTGTTTGTCATAATAAGTCTTCATAATTGACTTTACAAATACACCTATGCCCACAAGATTAGATTTACTGTGTTTTAACTGTGCTTTACCCTTTTCAGTATCTAAAAAAAAAAAAAGTACACGTGTGAGTAAATCTTTCCCATGCTGCTCTCACTAGTAAGGAGCATAGGAATTGAAAACAAAAGACAAAAAAATATGGCACTTGGTGTGCTCAGAGGAACTGGAAGGGGAAGGTACAAGTAGTACCTGAGTAGGAAGTGTGTCTGCCCTGGTACTCATGCTATAGAGGGTCCTGCAGTCATAAATACACAAAAAGCAAATTCAGTAAGGAATACGTGGGACCCTCTGTCACTTGCGATCTGACACAGGCTGTTTCAGATGTGTGCACCATCTCTAACCCTAAACAATCACTGTCACAACTAACACTGTTCAGGCCCGAAGGAAGTGCTCTTCCTCGTCTCTGGCCCTGTGTTCAGAAAAAGAAAGACAGCGTCCTTTGCAGGGAATACTGGGAAGATCAGTATGTCAAGCAGCTGGCATCATTAGAGTATAGGGTGTCACCATTTGAGCAGCACGAGTACAAAGGTGAGAGAAAGACACATTAATGAACTTATCACGTCCTTCCTCTCAGGTAGCATGAATGCACCCAATTCTTCCAAAGTGGGAGAACTGTTTCCCAGAGGTGCCTTGCTGAGTGTCTAGATTTTCTTGCTTCTCTTTGTGTTCTAGTTGATAGTTTCTAGGGTGGTCTTAAATTAACATGGTTTTCTCAATAGTTCTGTGTGGTGACTGAGGAATATTTTGCAATATTAAACAACAAAATATTCTTACATTTTTATATATGTAGATCTAGACATGTGTGAATTTGACCTTTTACATGGGCAACTAGGTACACATTAAACTCTAGAATTGCTAACAGTTTTATTCTTATAAAAATTTTTAAAAGAAGTACTTACATTTTAAAAAACCGAATAAATAACATTTTAATAATTGTATTTAAAAGTTTAGTACTCATTAATTTTAATTTCTATTTTACCTTTTAATTTAAAAAAATTTTTAAATATTTTAGAAAAGATAACTTTAAAAACTATGAGGGAAGTAATATGATGTTTCCATTTTAATTAGTTTACATCACTGATGAAAATATCTTCATATTTGTATACTTCAAATATAATTCATTTTTTAAAGATCCTTTAAAGTATTACTGTCAATATCACCAAATTATGTGAAAATCTTGATTATAACAATATTGTGATTTGATGAAATAAATGTAACAATTGCATTTTATCAAATAAATATGTAATTTATGAGTTATATATATATTTTATTATTTATCCAAACATTGCTGGCACATCAGCAGAACAATAGGACATACACAGTCATAATTAAATTCAACAGTCTTGATATTTTGTTTTCAGTCAAGTAAAAAGTATAGCTTTACATATTTAAACATTTTACCAACATGAAGCTCTATTTGTCAAAGCAGAAGAGGACATTATATTTAACAGTTTTTTTTTTTTGTTTTTTTTTTTGTTATTTTTTTGAGACGGAGTCTTGCTCTGTCTCCCAGGCTGGAGTGCAGTGGCCGGATCTCAGCTCACTGCAAGCTCCGCCTCCCAGGTTTACGCCATTCTCCTGCCTCAGCCTCCCGAGTAGCTGGGACTACAGGCGCCCGCCACCTCGCCCGACTAGTTTTTTGTATTTTTTTAGTAGAGACGGGGTTTCACCGTGTTAGCCAGGATGGTCTCAAACTCCTGACCTCGTGATCCGCCCGTCTTGGCCTCCCAAAGTGCTGGGATTACAGGCTTGAGCCACCGCGCCCGGCCATATTTAACAGTTTTTAAGTTTAGTTTAAGATTGTAAAATATTTAAATGTCTGGTTTCTGGGTCTCCATTTGGTTTTTTCCCACAAATATTAGGAGTAGGCCTAGATAAAAGGAGTTGCTTTTCTCTGCAGGCTCAAGAGGTTGATGTTTATCTGTGTCAATTCCATGTACCTTTTCAGAAATAATCAGTTTGCACTGTTTTCCTTTGTTGACTGTCCTATAATAACCCTCCTGCATACAGTTGTCCCTAGGTATCCATAGGGGATTGGTTCCAGGACCAGTGATACCAAAATTCATGGATGCTCAAGTCCCTGATAGAAATTAGCATAGTATTTGCATAAAACCTATGCTGTAGGTTTAGTATACGACATCCTCCTGTATACTTGAAATCATCTTTAGATTCCTTATAATATCTAACACAATGTAAGTGCTTTGTAAAGAGTTGTTTTACTATATTGTTTAGGGAATAATGACAAGAAAAAACAGACACCAGCCTGGGCAACATGGCAAAACCGTGTCTCTACCAAAAATACACAAATTAGCCGGACATGGTGGTGTATCCCTGTAGTCCCAGCTACCAGGGAGCCTGAAGTGGGAGGATCACTTGGGCCCAGGAGGTTGAGGCTGCAATGAGCCGTGAGTGTGCCACTGCACTCCAGTCTGGGCAGCTGAGTGACAGCCTGTCTCAAGAAAAGAAAAAAGAAAAGAAAAGAAAAAAAGAAAAGACAAGACAGACACAACCATCCTTTTTTGTTTTGCAGAATATTTTCCATTCAAGGTTGGCTGAATCCACAGATACAGAATCCGTGGATAGAGAGGGCCCACAATAGTTTTTAAGTTCTCTCTGAAAAGATATGCAAAGTAGTTCCAGAAACATGTTTGACTTTGAACTCAGTACATTAATTGGATCTTCATTTTTAAGTGGTGTTCATGTATTGTTAGCAGGCTGTGTCAACATTATTGATGTTTTCCATATCTCAATAATTTTGTGTTTGTTTACCTTATTAAATAATTGAAAGGACACTGGATCAGGACCTAGGAAACCAAAACTCAATTCCTGATTATTCTCTTATTCAATGTGTTGAACCACTGCAAATGTCCCCAGCTTCCCAAGAGAAACTGTCATTTCCCAATAGAAAATGTCAATGTTAATATCAGCATATTTCCATAAGAATATGCAAAAGTTTCTATTAGAGGATCTAGGTTTTTTTTTTTTAAATATAAAAGGAAAATAACTATGTTACAAAGCTATTCACAAAACTGTGGAATAAAGAATCAGGGCACAGTTGAGCTAAACAAGTTGTAGGATAAGTGAGAAATTATTATTACATTACATCTTCATCATCCAACAAAAACAACCACAGCACTGTTAGGTACTGCAAAGTATAAAGATGCTTAAATCATTGTTGCACATCAAGGAGCTCTCTGTGCAGGCCAGCAGGGAGCACAGTGATGGTCTTGTCCCTAAATAGCTGTGCAGTGCTATGGAGAGCCAAAAGAGAAAGTGGTATGTCCCCGTGGGGATCAGAAGGAGTTTACCTGAACCCGCATGATAGAGAGGAAGGGACATAGGCAAGATTAGGGTATTGGTCGGAAGACTGGGGCAAATTTTGGAAAAGAAAAGTTTGGCTACAGTGTGGCACACCTGTGGAGGAAAACCTAGGAAATAAGCCAGCCCAGATGACAAGTTAAGAAATTTGTTTAGGCAGAAGGGGGAGCTAGAGCAAATCAGTTCACATGCTCTCTCTGTCTCCTGTTTACACTGGTATTACAGGTGTTAGATGGTAGCAAGTCCTAGAAAAGTGTGATGTGTAACTCACTGTCATTCAACATTGTAAACAGCTAGGTAAAAGCAGAAAAAGGTCCAAAAGGTCTGTGCGTGAAATCAAAGGATCCTTAGGCATGGGAGAAATTCCTAGAACTATAGGAAAAGGAAGAAGGTGAAAAAGAAAGGGTTGTGAGATGCCTGAAGATGCTCACTCACACTGCAGTGGCTACAACACCCTGCAAGATACAAAGTGGTCTCTGTTAACCCTCTCCTCATCAAGTCCTGCATCTTCTGTTTCACTATTATTCCCCCTATGGAGTCCCTTCTCTCCAGTAATGCTACTGCCTTGGTTGTAGTCCTCTGCATCTCTTGAGCAGCATACGCAGCTCTGCAAAGTTATGTACTGATGAGAATGAATTTCAGTTAAAGGTAAAGGGCACCAGATCAGTTCCTGTAGGATATGAGAAACAAGAATGCTCTAAGCCACTGATGGGAGGAGAGGATGTCTGGACTATTGGAATAATTTGTTCTTACTGCTTCTGGACTTGACCGACTTCAGTCCACCCTTTATGCTGCCAAAAGAGAAAATTTGAAAGCAGGTGATTCAATCAAGTCCAACCAGGGACTCAGAGGTCATCTTTTCCAGGCTTTCCCAAACTTATGTCATCGCTTGCAAATAAAAGAGATTCCCAGGTTCCTCCTGGGCCTGCTGGATCAGTCTCCAAGGAAGGGTCCAGGATTCCGTGTCTTTAATGACTTGAAATCCCCCAGGGGATCCCTGTGCTCAGGCAGTTTGGGGAAGCACTGATGGAGCCCCTCACCTTTTATGACAGATGAGGAAACTCAGATCCTGGGAGACACATCAGTTACAGAAGTCTGGAAAATTAGGGCCAGAATCAGAATGGAGATACCGGAAAGCAGAATAGCTGTGGATGAAACTGCAGACCTTATCATCACCTCACTGGTGTCTGTGCCACAGCCCCATCTGAGATTCACCCTGAGGCTCCTGGGAGTGTGGGATCCAGGCAGTGGGGGGCCTCCCTCCCACTCCTTCAGCCCTGTGAGGTCACAACAGCTGCAACTCTTGAGCAGTGGGAAGGAAGAAAGGAAGGAGAGGGGAGGAAAATCTGGGACTGTGTTGCCGCTAAGGAACCAGGATCAGGCAGAGCATGGGGTACTTTTGCATCCAGCTTCTATTTGTCCAGAGACAGCTGAAGGTGAGCAAGATCTGCCTAAGGGCAAATTTGTGAGCCCAGCAGCACTCATCCCTGGTGCTTCCAACCTCCCATTTTGTTTTCTATCTCCCCCCATGAGTGCCCTTGCCTCTTCTTCCCCCAGGGTCTTCCCCCAGGGTCTCCTGTGCTCAGTCCTTTCTTTCCTAGATCCATAGAAATGTCTCTGCAGTTGTCATCCATACTTTGACTGAAAACTGTTTTGCTGGACTCATTACTTGTTCTCTCCAGCCTTTCCCTCCGCTCTGTCTTAAGTATTAATATAAGGCCTAAAAGAATAAAGTTTTTCAGATAACAGTAGCAGTGAAAAAACTTTTGTAATAGAAGACCAAGAATCCCGACTTGCCCTTGAAATTATAATTTTCCTAAGATTGCCTTAAAATTTTGTTCAGCCATTCAACACATTTAATGAGCAGTACCTGTACAAAGCACTGTGTTAAATATTTGGCATTCAGGAGAGAATAAGGGGAATTCGTAGAAAAATGAACAAGGCCTGGTCCTTCCCTTTGAGTTGCCCACAGTCTGGTGAGGATAAAAAATCTAAGAGATAACACGGTATGATGGAGACATCCATAACATAGATAGGAGCCTAGGGGAGGGCATTGTTAACCTCTGGGCCAGGACGAGCCTCTACAGAGAGGCTGCAATTGAATTTGAACTGGAAGCATAAGAAGGTTTTCACTTGGGTGTTAACAGGGTGAAGGAAGCCACATATACAAAGGAAAGGAGACTTTGAAAAGTTTCTCATGTTCAAAGAAAAAAAAAAAAAACAGAAGATCTGTATGGAAAGAGAGTAGAATGAATGGTAAAGAATAGATGGAAATGATGCTTAAAGGTAGGCTGGTAAGTAAGTAGTGTAACAGACTGTATTTTCCAAAGATGGCCTCATGGATACATATTCCATCCCACAGTATGGAGCTTACATTCCTTCATCTAGAGGTGAGGCCTTCTTGCAGGGCTTCAGACATCGCAGAGCAGTAACAAGTCATCCCTACTGTCTTCTGCTCTAATGTCTACCCACAGTAAACATGAGAGATAATAAATGACTTGCTGTTTGAAGCCACTAAGTGTGGGGGTAATTTTTTATACAGCAATAAGATAACAGATACAAGTCATGTCAAGGAATTGCTTGCTGGGAGAAAAAATTTTTTTTCTTTATAAATTAAAACTAACAAACACTGAGGAACCAGTGAAGGTGGTTTTTTGTTTGTTTGGTTGGTTTATCAGGGAATGGCCTAAGAATTGCAAATGAGAAAGACAGGCCTGGTGCAATATGGAAATAGGTGGTGGGGGAAGGGCTGCTTAGAGGCTGGGATAACCTCAAGGAGGCTGTCGGTTATCCAGGCCATGTAGGAGGGATGGTAGGGCAGGAAAGCAATTTCCATTTTAAAGGAATACTTTCTTAATTTTAGTTTTGTTTTGGAACTCTTTTACTTTCATGTGACCAAAAAGTGAGAGGCAAAATGCTTGAGCTGATTCTCTACCACTCCCCACTGCAGAGAATCATCCTTTTCTTCTGCTCCCTTATATCCAGATCTTAGACTTTCAGAGTCTATTGTCGTGATGCCCTCATTCCTCCCTAATGATGTCTAGTGGCAAAAATCCTACTTCTCTTAATCAGTTTCTTTCTCCTTTTCTTCTCTCCACGTTTGAAGGTCGTGATGTCAGTCTCATTATCTAGACTTTTCTGCTTCCTCTAGCTCATCAGCATCCAGGTTCAGGAGGAACCTTAGTCCTGGGGTTCTATACTATAGTTAATACTGTTACAGGACAGGGGTCCTGATCCAGGGACCTAAGATCTTGCAAAGATCTAAGGTTCTTAGATCTTCGCAAGAAAGAATTCAGGATGAGTCTGCAGTGCAAAGTGAAAGTAAGTTTATTAAGAAAGGAAATTAATAAAACACTGGCTACTCTATAGACAAAGCAGCCCCGAGATCTGCTGGTTGCTCATTTTTATGGTTATTTTTTGATGATATACTAAAAAAGGGGTGGATCATTTATGCCTCCCCTTTTCAGACCATAAAAGGTAAGTTCCTGACATTGTCATGGTATTTGTAAACTGTCATGGTGCTGGTGGGAGTGCAGTAGCGCGGACGACCAGAGGTCACCACTCTCGTAGCCATCTTGGTTTTGGTGGGTTTTGACCAGCTCCTTTACTGCAACCTGTTTTATCAGCAAGGTTTTTATGACCTGTGTTTTGTGCTGACCTCCTATCTTATCCTGTGACTTAGAATGCCTTAACCGTCTGGGAATGCAGCCCAGTAGGTTTCAGCCTCATTTTACCCAGCTCCTATTCAAAATGGAGCTGTTCTGGTTCACATGCCTTTGATATTACTGCATACTATTTGACCCCAAAGATGATTGTAAATACTGAAGGAATAACCATGTATTTATTAATACAAATGATTTAGTTGCATAAAGTAGTGTTAAATGTGTGATAGCCTTCACCACCTAGAGCAGGACTCTTTAATTGCCATATTTAACATGGTAGAGTGCAAACATCTAAGGGATATTTAGGAAAGTGATGCCGGCCAAAAAGAAAATGAATTAAAATTTTTCCTCCACCTCATTTATGTTTTATTCTTCCTGCCAAATATTAGACTCATCTCTAAATTTAAGAATCGTTGGCAATAAAATCTTAAATTCACTGTCATGCATTCTTTTTCGTCTTAGTAGGATTTTTCATTAAACTTTTCTGGAATTTATTGAGCAATTTCTCTCTACCAGAATCTTACTCATTATCTTACTCAATCCTCACATCAAGTCCACAGTCTTATTTTTTTTTTTTTTCATTTTACAGTTAAGACAATCTTCCCCAATCTAAGTTAAGTGACATGCTCAAGGTTAAGTGGCTCATAATGATAAAGCAGAGCCTTGAGGCCAGATATTTTGACTTTCCAATTCAGAATTCTTTTTGCTATATGCCAGAAAATGTGGCAGATTTAGGCCAGAGCTTTACAGAGACAGTAATTGAAGGCAAACTGAACAGGTATAATTACTGAATTTGTTTTTATCTACAAAGTGACATACTGACCAATCATATTCAAACGGTTGGGTGACTGTTTAGATCTTAACTGCTAAGTCTTTTAACATGGGCAGGCTTTCACTAGACCTGTGCAAGGTCCTACCCTAGATCTCAATCCTTCTCTACTAGGTCGCAAAACTTGACAGGGCGTCGTGATGCTTAGCAACCCAGATTCTGGAACCAATTATTTGGGCTCAGATCCTAACCCTGCCGCTTGTTAGTTCTGTGACCTGGAACAATTATTTAACCTCCCTATGCTTCAGTTCCTTTGTTTTTTAAATGTGGGTAATAATAGTGCCTATCTCTCTCTCTCTCTCTCTCTCTCTCTCTCTCTCTCTCTCAGGTTAAGTAAGTGGATATAGTACTTGACACATAGTAAATGTTATTTAAGCATTAGACATTATTATTATTGTTGTTGTTATTATTGCCACAATTCCAGGGAGCTAACAGCAATAAATAAATAATTATGGGCTGGGCACAGGGGCTCACACCTGTAATCCCAACACTTTGGGAGGTCCAGGCAGGCAGATTACCTGAGGTCAGGAGTTCGAGACCAGCCCAGCCAACATGATGAAACCCTGTCTCTACTAAAAATACAAAAATTAGCCAGGCATGGTGGTGGGTGCCTGTAATCCCAGCTATTTGGGAGGCTGAGACAGGAGAATTGCTTGAACCCAGGAGGTGGAGGTCACAGTGAGTTGAGATTGCACCACTACACTCCAGCCTGGGCAACAGAGCAAGACTCTGTCTCAAATAATAATAATAAATTAATTAAATAATTATGGAATCAGTATGGCAATTTAATACCACACATTTACATATATATGTATATGTGGATATATGTATATATAACTGTGTTGTTTTCTTTTATATCTTAATTTTCCAATCAAGATTTAAGGGTTCCCATTGACTGATACTTGAATACTTGAAGAATCTCTTTCTCTCTTTGATCATTATGGTCACTAGGCAAAATAAGTGATGACTTGTACTGATTTGCTAGGGCTTCCATAACAAAATACCATCGTCTGGACAGCTTAACAACAGAAATTTATTTTCTCATAATTCTGCTTGCTAAAAGTCCAAGATTAAGGAGTTGGCTAGGTTAGCCGCTTTTGAGGCTTATCTCATTGGCTTGCAGATGGCTACCATCTTGTGCCTCTTCACGTGATCTTTGCTCTGGGCATATACATCCCTGGTATTTCTCTGTATGCCCAGATTTCTTCTTATAAGGAGACCAGTCAGGTTGGATTAGGGCAACCCTAAGGGCCTCATTTTAACTCAATCACTCCTTTAAAAGTCTTGTCTCCAAACACAGTTACATTCTGAGATAGTGGGGTTAGGATTTCAACACATGAACTAAGGTGAAGGGAAGGGCACAATTCAGTCCAGACATGTCTGTTTATCCTATTTTATCTTGATGTGTCTACTGGGTGGGAGCTGTGATCTTTCACTAGTGTTATATAATTTCCTAGGATCACCCAAGGATATTGTCTGTGGCAGGAGGAGATTTGCATAGACACCTGGTTGAAAGATGGTAGCTTTTAAAATCCTCTTGTCTTTTCGGCTGGATTGCTGAGTTCTAGGGGAAGATAAGTGAAAAGTAGAGCCAGCCCTGAAGAACACCTGTGCAACTTGTCATCGTCCTATGTGCATACATGCAACGTATAACCAGGTGGAACCCAGAAAGTGGATCTGCTGGAAAATACCAAGGGTAATCCGTACATTTTCTGTGGTTTTATTTTGTTGTTAGGGTCTTGCTCTGTTGCTCAGGCTGGAGTATAGTGATGCGATCATAGCTCCTGGTAACCTTAAATTCCTGGGCTCAAGTGATCCCCCCACCTCAGCCTCCCAAATGGCTGGGACTATAGGAATGCACCACCATGCCCAGCTAATTTAAAAAAGAATTACAAGGACAGGGCATTGCTATGTTTCCAAGCTGGTCTCAAACTCCTGGCCTCAAGCAATCCTCCCACTTCAGCTTCCTAAAGTGTTGGGATTACAGGCATGAGCCACCACGCCCAGCCTATGGTTTTACTTCAAAGGGTTCTTCTGATCATTTAACTTGAAAATTTCTATAAGTTGACTCTTTCAAGGCAGTCATTAGAGTACCTGAATAGAAAGAAAAGGAAGAAAATTGGAAGGAATGGCTAAGAATGGGATGACAGAGCAAGTAAAGCCTTGATTCATATCTTCTCTATCTTTCAGCTCTGACGTGCAAGAAAGTTTATATAATGGTACAAACTCCTGCAGTGGGCTTAATCAACTGACTCTAATCATTCTGTTACTCAGTCTTCTGCCTGTCGTAACACCTTTGGGGGCTTGACTCTCCTTGGTAGCAGTCATCAGCAGGGTTAAATTAAGGCAGGAGACTAACATTGGTTATTAGTTATTAATGGCCTAAGGTTACACAAAGGAACTTTTATCAGTTATTGATAACCTAAACTAATTCCAAGAGTGTCATACCAGGAGAAAGTGTTCCAATGCTAGCATTGCTTCCCATGCATCAGTGGTCTATTTTTAGCTTATGGGCTAAGGTGGATTCACAAATACTAAGCTTATTTAAAGTGATTATGACTGCATTAGCGGAAGGTCTGGCAGAACTGCACAACCAAATCATTCTCAGACTTGCTGGTATGGTATTGTTAGTTTTATTTACAAACCAAGTACATCTTCATTTGACCTTATCTTTTGTCTACTGCATAAATCTTCTGAAATTCCTCCCTAGACCTTCCCCAAGGTGGAGGTAGCTAGAAAGCATGTTGGTTGGCCCCTAGTAAAGTTTTACCTAATTTGCAACTGACTTTTCTCACTAACATATTATTAATGTCAGGAGAAGCCTGTGTAACTGGGGCAATGGGGCAGTGCAGTTCAGTATCAGCAATCTTCAAAATGATCTGGTCTCATTTCCTCTAAGTTTCCCCAAAAATCCACCAACTTCACACATTCTTGTCCTACTATTTACCTTAAAACATTTTCCTTTCCAAAAGTTGATGTCCCTTTCGATCAGTAATACTTGCTGCTTCTTCACTTTTTTATTCTTTGTAAGATTTTTATCCACTTACAGAAAGAAGTGAATCCCTCAATTTTTTCATTTCCTCTTGTCTGATCTATCTCCCTGTAATAACATAAGAGAATAATGAGTTTAATTTATCTGGCTAAAATCACGTTCAGATTATTGATAAGATTATGAAATAGCTGTGATATAGCTGTGAGCTTTGGATTTAGAGTCATTGAGGCCAACTGCATTCTAATTCCACTGTTGACCAACTCTGTGAGCCCACGTAAATTCTTCCATCTCTCTAAGCCTTGACTTCCTAATACATAAAATGAGGGAGAGGAATATCTCCCATCCAGGATTATACTGACAATTATATAAAGTATCATGTATAAAAATGTTACACCTAGCACAGGATCTCACCCACAGTAAGTACTTGGCATATTTCACTTAAATCCAAATTTTTCATATTAGTAATATTTTTTAAGAAAAGTTTCTATTATGGTAAATTTCAAACATACTCAAAAGAAGAGTGAAATTTTGATAAACCCCAATGTACCCATTACCCACCTTTGTCAACAGTTTGCCAAATACATTTTACCTCTCTTCACTATTTTTCTACAGTAATTTTTTTTTTTTTTAGACAGAGTCTCTCTCTGTCACCCAGTCTAGAGTGCAGTGGCACGATTTCGGCTCACTGCAACCTCTGCCGCCCAGGTTCAAGCGATTCTCCTGCCTCAGCCTCCCGAGTTGCTGGGATTACAGGCGCCTGCCACCATGCCTGGCTAATTTTTGTAGTTTTAGTAGAGACAGGGTTTCACCATGTTGGCTACACTGGTCTTGAATTGCTGACCTCATGATCCACCTGCCTCAGCCTCCCAAAGTGCTGAGATTACAGGCATGAGCCATCGCGCCCAGCCTTTATCTGCAGTATTTTAAAGCAAATCCTAAAAATTAAGCTATGCCACATGTTAAAACTTTAGTATGTATCTCTAACTTACCACCAGAACATTATTTTATCTAACATAATTAAAAGGAATTCCTTAATATAATCTATAACCCAGTCCATATGCAAATGTTCTCTGTTGTCTTAGAGGTATCTTTCTATAGTCAGTTTTTGGAATTAGAATTCAAACAGGGTTCGCATATTGCATTTATTGTTATATCTCTTAAGTTTTTTTTGTTTTGAAATAGTCCTCAATCTCTTGTTATTTTCTTTATGACATTGATTTGTTCAAAAACAAAAACGATATTTGTGTCATGGAATGTTTACATTCAGGATTTAGCTGATTACTTACAGTTTTCTTTCAATTGTTCCTCTATCTTCTGTATTTCATGTAAAACGGGGGCTTGACCTAGAGTCTTGATGAGATTTATGTTCAAATTTTATAGGCCAGAATACCTCATAAGTGGTGTTATAGTTAGCAGTCTTTTGAGGATGAATAATGATGTATTTTTTACTATTTTAAAATCAGTCTTAGAAATCTTTCCCTGCCACAAACCCAGGCATATCATGACCTTGGTGGTAGTTCCATTCAGTTGACTATAGAACTCCCTCGCTTTGCATTACCTGCTGTATGTAGTCATACTGGTTTGTTGTTGCTGTTGTTTATTTTCAATAAAAGTACTGTTTTGGAAATCATGTGCCCCTAAGTCTAGTGAATCAATTATTTTTTAAAGTCACTCACCATTTGCTTCATATATGTAGATACTGACTTAGAATTAGTGTTGAGTCACAGTATATTTAAAACAATGAGTCATTACCTCAAATGGAATATAATAGGAATTATTCAGAAGATAATAATCATCTTTTCTGTGGTCATGTGGATAAAAATCTTACAAAGAATAAAAAAGTGAAGAAGCAGCAAGTATTACTGATCGAAAGGGACATCAACTTTTGGAAAGGAAAATGTTTTAAGGTAAATAGTAGGACAAGAATGTGTGAAGTTGGTGGATTTTTGGTCATGTGGTCATCTTTAAGTTAACTTAAAGATAACTGAAGTTTCAGATTCTGGATAAGTTAGAATCCCCAAATAACTTTCCCCCAATTATCTGGATATTCTTTTGAAACATTGAGTCAATTTATATGATTTCCCCTAGATGTTTCAAAGTATTTATTGGGTCCCTATTTCAAATAGATCAACTTTGCAAGGGGCTTTAGATACACAAAGGGAAGACATAACCCATGCCCTCAAGGACTAACAGTTTGGTAGTAAAGAGAGTACAGCAGTGGCAGAAACAAAGAGCATAAACATTTAGTAAAAGTTAGTTTAGAAGGATTATGGAAAAGTTATTGATAGCATTTGAAATAAGTCTCAAAGATTTGGTAAGATATTTTAGTCCATAAAAGATGAAAGGATATCTTTGTCATCAAGAATGACAAATGGAAAAAACATCTAAAAATTCAGAGGCTTCCAATCACTGAATATGGTTTGCCTCTAGTTAAGGGAATATGTAACAGAGATAAGAGAGACAGAAAAATGAATTCATATTATGCAGATTTCTGAATATCAGGCTGGTCAGGTAGCTTTCATTCATTCTTTCTTTCTTTCCTCAAAAGTTATCAGAAAATCATTAAAGTAAGATGGCATACAATGGTGTCAATGCCGAAAGAAGAATTTTAACATGAACAGAAATATCATGATTTGCAGTAGCCAAAAAGTGAAAACAACTCAGATGTCCATTGAGTGATGACTGGATACACAAATGTGGTATAGCCATACAATGGAATATTACTTAGCCATAAAAGATGAAGCATTGATACATACTGCAATATGAATGAGCCTTGAAAACATTACATTAAGTGAAAGAAACCAGTCACAAAAGCTACATATTATATGATTCCTTTATATAAAATGTTCCACAGAGACAGAAAGTAGATTAGAGGTTGGGCAGGGCCGGGGAGAAGGTGGAGGAATTGGGGATTGGAAGCTAAGGAGAGCAGTGTTTCCTTGAAGTATTCTAAAATAGATTGTGGTAACGAATGCACAATTCTATAGGTATACTAAAAGGTATTAAATTGTACACTTTACTTGATAAATTGTACGATATGTAAATCTTATCTCAATAAAGCTGTTTAAAGAAAAATATGTTATCTCAATCTTATCTCAATATAGCTATTTAAGAAAAAAAAATAACGTGGTTATTGCAGGAAGGTCAAGAAGGATGAATACCGAGAAAATACTATAGAATTTTACAATCATAAATTCCTTGGTGACCTTTAAAGAGGGAATTGCTTCTCTAAATTTGTGGGGGCAGGAGTGCATGAGTGAAGAGGAAGTGGAGGCAGAGTTGTCTTTCAGGAAGTCTGGCCATGAAGAATGAGGCCATGGGACACAAGCTCCTCTAACTTCCCTGTAATCAGTCTCAACATTTATTTTTAAAATCTTATTTGTACCTTTCATTTCCTAAGAAAACCATTCTTTGGGACTGGGGCTTGTCTTTCCACCTACATTCCTGAGCTCACTTTCCACTCTTAGCCTCAGAATCTTGCCTCATTTATTGTGTCCTTGCTGAATTGAACTATGAAAAGACATCAAACTAACACAAATTGAGAAACATTCTAGAAAATAATTGGCTTGTAATGTTAAAAAGTGTCAAGATCAAGAAAAGCCAGAAAGGACCAAGAAACTCTTCCCATTTGAAGGAGACTAAGAAAGCGTGACAATTAGATGTATCACATGATTCTAGAATGGCTTTTTTTGTTATAAAATACACTATTGAGACAATTAGTGAAATTTGAATGGGGACTGAGGATTAGACAGTAATAATGTATTGGTGTTAATGTCCTGATTTTGATGGTTATAGCGCATACATGTGGGAGGATATCCTTGTGTGTAGGCAATACTAAAGTACATGGTTTTGTAAGCATCATGGTAACCACAATGCAAAAACTTATAATAGATCCACTGAAAATAATAAAGGAACAAATTAAAACATACTACCAGATAAAATTGCTTAACCACAGAAGACAATAAGAAAACAAAATGGCAATAGTAAGCCTTTGCTTATCAATTCTCCAATTGAAAGGCACGAGTGAATGTGGAAACAAAACTCAACTATATGCTGTCCACAGGAAACTCACTTCATCTAGAAAGGCATGCATAGACTGAAAGTGACAGGGCAGAAAAAGATACTCCACGCAACTGGAAACCAAAAAATGAGCAGAAGTAGCTATACTTCTGTCAGATCAAATAGACTACAAATCAAAGGCTACCAAAAGAAACACGCGAAGATTACTTTATAAAGGGTAAATTCAGCAAGAGGATATAACAAGTATAAACATATATGCCCTCAACACAGGAGGCCCCAATTGTATAAAGCAAATGCTAATAAATCTAAAAAGAGAGAGAGACTGTGATACAATAGTAGTAGGTGACTTCAACACCCCACTCTCAGTAATGGACAGATCATCCAGACAGAAAATCAACAAAGAAATATTGGAGATAAACTACACACTAGACCCAGTAGTTCTCACAAATGTTCATAGAACATTTCATTCAACTGCTGCAGAATACATATTCTTCTCAGCATATGGAACATTCTCCAGAATAGACCATATCTTAGGCCGCAAGACAAGATCAACAAATTACCATAAAAGTTCAAATTATATCAAGTATCTTCTCTGACCACATTGGAATAAAACTAGAATCAATAACAAGAGGAACCTCAAAAAATACACAAACACATGGAAATTAAACAAATGAAAATGAAAAGAAAACATACCAAAATCTAAGGGGTTATCATTGTATATGTGGTTCATTGTTGACCAAAACGTTGTTGTGTAGTGAATGGCATATATATATATATAATACCATATATAAAATATTTTCTGAGTGTGCATACACACACACACACACACACTCCAGTTGAATGGAATAGGTAGGTGTGTGTATATGTATGTGTGTGTATATATATACCTATAGGTAGGTATATGTGTATGTACACACACATACATACATACTTTGGTTTTATATATATATATATATATATAAAACATACCACCTATTAAAAATACTACTAATTAAAAATACTGTTATATAAAACCAAGCAGAAAAAAATCAAACAAAATTTTAGAAAAGAAATATAATAATTGAAAATAAAAATTTGATATTTGATGTTTAAATAATAGATTAGACATAGACCAAGAGAGGATTAGTAAACTTAAAGATAGAATCAAAGAAAATTTCCTGACTGTAGTTTAGAGAGTCAAAAAGATGATGTATGTGAAAGAGGTAAAAAGATGGAGCTTAGAGAGTGAAGAACTAGCACGTTTGATTGGAATTTCATAAAAGGATAACAGAGAACTGGAAAGAGGCAATATTGACTGAGAATTTTCCAAGACTTGTAGAAAGATAATAATTTTTTTTTAAATTGTAAAAAAAGGTCAGGGAAATACCAAAGGGAAGCTGGGATTTTAGCTGAGAAGAATGTCACACAAAATTGACTTTTTAAAAAAAATGCCAGAGTAAAATAGCTTAACCAACAAATAGTTCATTTCATCAGGAAAATAACATTTCCAAAATTATATATACAAGTAAGGCTTCAATGCATATGCAGTAAAAATTAACAAAACCATGAAGAGAAATAGATAAAGTCACCATCAAGGTAAGAGATTTTGACACAACTCTCTCACAACTCTCAATTTCTCAGATTGATAGATCCAGAAAAAAAAAAATCGGTAGGTTATTTGGAGAATACACATTGATGCTTTAACAAATTTAAATGAGATATATTATGATCATGCTTTTTTACCAGAGAGTAATGAATTTCTGCAATTAACACAAAAATAACTTTAAAATTTTCCTACATTTTAACATTTGAAATACCCCTCTAGACAACTAATGGATCAAATAAAATCATAATGAAAAATAGTAACTAATAGAACTAACCTATAACCAAAAAAATAAGTGTTATAAAAAATTTCAGATGAACTAAAACTATACCTACAAAGAAATTTATGACATTAAATGCTTATTCTATCAGTTAGCAAGACTTATTTAAAACTACAGGATGAAGGCATTATGGTCTTGATACAAGGATATGCCAGCACGTCAATGGGAGAGAATGGTCTAACCATAAAAGATCAATACCTATATGGACATTTGGTTTATGATAAAGCAATGAGGGAAACAACACTTTTCTTAATACACAGTGCTAAGTCAAATAGATACTCACACAGGATGAAAAATATCTCACATTACACATGAAATTAACTCCAGGTTGTTTGCAGATTTAAATGTGTAAGTTAAATCAAGGTTTGAGAAGATAATATAAAAAAACTTCATGTTTTCATAATATTAGGGTTGGGAAAGACTAAACGTGGGCAAAAAGCATTAATTATAAAGTAAAGATGAATAAATGGAAATACACTAGCATCAAGAACTATTCATCAGAAAAGACACAGTGAAGACAATGCATTGGTAAGCCACAAAATAAAGGGAAGATATTTACAACATACATAACTGGTAAAAGCTCATATCCAGATATATCAAGAACTTATACAAATAAATGTAAAGACAGATCATCTAACAAAAATTGAGTCACAGACTTGAAAAGACATTTCACAAAAAAGGAAATCCAAATAGCTAATTAACATATGGGAAGAGAATCAGCCTCATTAGTAATCAGGGAAATGTAAACTGAAGCCACAATCAAACTACTACATATTCACCCAAAAGGCTAAAATGAAAAAAGACTGATTCTATCAAGTGTTGGTAAGGATGTTGATCAATAGGAATTCTGAAACATCATTAATGGTGTAAATTAATACCACACTTTGGAGAATAGTTTAGTCTAATTTAATAGAGTTAAATAAATAAATACCTTATAATTGGATATATTGAGTATGGGTATATACAAAAGACAGCAACATGCACATGTGCAGCAAAATACATGTATGATAAATGTGATAAACTGAAGGTAATCACAAATGAGTTATCACTCATTTCATTGAGAGGTAGAGCTATTCCCCTCCCTTTGCATCTGCCCTGGCTTTGTAATTCTATATTCAAGAAATGGCCGTGCAAGTGATGCTATGCCAGCTCTGGGAGCAAGTTTTAATAAGGCCTGGAAACTTCTGCTTTTCCCTCTTTTGAAGCTCTGAGATTCCATTTAAAATGTCCAGTTCTCCTGCTAGAAATACCATGTGAGGAACCCACACAGTGAAGCTACCAGGAAACAGAGAGGCTCTGGAACTGTATAGAGAGCATCTTTCTTAAGAAATATTTTAAATATAAAATTAAACCCAAATAAAGTAGAAGGAAATAAGTAATAAAGATGGGAGCAGACATTAATAAAATAGAAAATAAACATATAATAAAGTCAACAAAACCAAAAGATCAGTCTTTGAAAAGATTAATAAAATTGACAAACCATTAATGTGATTAATTAAGAAAAAAGAGAGAAGATACAAATAACTAATACCAGGAATAATAAAAATGTTATTTCTCTAGTTGCTGCAGGTTTTAAAGCGTCAGAATATATTATACATGACTTTATTGCAATACATTTGAAAATGTAGATAAAGTAGATAAATATCTTTAAAAACCCCATAAATTGCCAAAATTGACTTAAGAAGAAATAGAAATCTGAATGGTGCCATACCACTAAAGAAATTAAATCAGTAGCTAAAAAACTTATTTCAAAGAAAAGTCCAGGCCCATGGCTAATGCTGCATAACATCCAAGGAAAAGACTCTTCCAGAAAATGAGAAAGACTCATTTTCTGAGCTTGTAACTTTAATGCCAAAATCCCAAAACCACATTACAAAAGTGAAAAATTATAGGCCAATTTCACCAATGAATATAGTTTCAAAAATTCTAGATACAATATTAGCAAACTTAATATAGCAGTATATTCAAAGAATTATGAGTTGAGCTTTCCCAAGAATGTAAGGCTAACTTAAAATTAGTAAACGGTATAACGAAAGTTATCATCTTAACAGATTACAGAAGAAAAGTCATATGACCATCTCAGTAGTTGCACAAAGTGTTTGATAAATGTTAACATCCATTCATCGTGAAAAATTAGCAAATGAGGAATAAAAGGAAATTTTCTTAATTTTAAAAAGTTTACTTTTTAAAAAGTACCTAGAGCCAATATTATACTTAATAGTGAAATAGTTAAATCTCTCTCTTTAAGACCATTAGCAAAAAAAGATGGCTTCTGTGGGCCTAGCAGTACACTAATCAAGAAAAAGAAATAAAAAGTACAAGGGTTTGAAAGTTACTTAATCATAGGTATTATGTTTGGGCATATAAAATCCAAAATAATCTATGATTAAAATATTAGACTTAATAAGGTTGACAGATACAAAATCAATACATTTCTATAGATTAGCAACAAATAGAAAATTAAAAATGCTTAAAATGATACCATTAGTAATCTGAAAATATCAAATGCCTAGGAATAATTTAAGTAAAGATTCTATAGAACAACTTTAGGAAGATTTATAAGACTTTCCTGAAGGATTTTGAAGTAGACATTTAAATGAGAGATATTTTGTTCATGGTTTGGAAGACAATATTGTAAAGATGCTAATTTGCCCCATATGGTTAACATTCATGAAATTCCAATAAAAATCCCAATAAGTACTTTTGTGGAACTTGAGGGACTGATTCTAAAAATGTATCTGGAAATGCAAAGCACCCAGGAAGTCAAAGATACACTTGAAGATGAACAAGATGGGAGGACTTGGTTGACCACAAGTCAAAATTTATTATAAAGGCATCGTAATTGAGTTGATGTGGTATTTGTTCAGGGATAAAGAAATAGACAATTGGAAATGACTGTAGAGCCCAGAAACACCTCCACATGAAGAATGACAGAGGGGCGCTGCAGAGCAGTGGTAACAGTGAGAAAACAAATGAGGCTGGAACAACTGTTGTCCAAATGGGGAAAAATGAAATTCAACTCCTATCTTATACCAGACATAAAAGTCAGTACTAGATGATTAAAAACCTAATGATCAAAATTATAAAATCTAAGAAGATTGTATAGAGGAATGACCTCCAAAGTTTGAGTAGGATTTCTTAAACAAGATATATAACACCGTAAAGGAAAAGATTGATCAATTGGACCCCCATCAAAATTTTGGGGCATTAATTTTGTATAATTTTTCTTAGAGAAGGTCCCCAAATTGTATCACTTCAGTCCCCACAAAGACTGGATGCAAGTTAAGTGCTTTCCAACAATACATTCTTTCCTTCCTAAGCGAAGTTTATTCCTAAAGACAGTTTTCTAGACATATGATACATTTCTGTTTCCTTCTTAGGCCTCTTCTATTTTCTTTGTTTTCCTTTTTTTTTTCTTTTTTAATTATACTTTAAGTTCTAGGGTACACGTGCATAACGTGCAGGTTTGTTACATATGTATACTTGTGCCATGTTAGTGTGCTGCACCCATCAACTCATCAGCACCCATCAATTCGTCATTTATATCAGGTATAACTCCCAATGCAATCCCTCCTCCCTCCTCCTTCCTCCCTCCCCCCTCCCCATGATAGGCCCCGATGTGTGATGTTCCCCTTCCCGAGTCCAAGTGATGTCATTGTTCAGTTCCCACCTATGAGTGAGAACATGCGGTGTTTGGTTTTCTGTTCTTGTGATAGTTTGCTAAGAATGATGGTTTCCAGCTGCATCCATGTCCCTACAAAGGACGCAAACTCATCCTTTTTGATGGCTGCATAGTATTCCATGGTGTATATGTGCCACATTTTCTTAATCCAGTCTGTCACAGATGGACATTTGGGTTGATTCCAAGTCTTTGCTATTGTGAATAGTGCCGCAATAAACATACGTGTGCATGTGTCTTTATAGCAGCATGATTTATAATCCTTTGGGTACATACCCAGTAGTGGGATGTCTGGGTCATATGGTACATCTAGTTCTAGATCCTTGAGGAATCGCCATACTGTTTTCCATAATGGTTGAACTAGTTTACAATCCCACCAACAGTGTAAAAGTGTTCCTATTTCTCCACATCCTCTCCAGCACCTGTTCTTTCCTGACTTTTTAATGATTGCCATTCTAACTGGAGTGAGATGGTATCTCACTGTGGTTTTGATTTGCATCTCTCTGACGGCCAGTGATGATGAGCATTTTTTCATGTGTCTGTTGGCTGTATGAATGTCTTCTTTTGAGAAATGTCTGTTCATATCCTTTGCCCACTTTTTGATGGGGTTGTTTGTCTTTTTCTTGTAAATTTGTTTGAGTTCTTTGTAGATTCTGGATATTAGCCCTTTGTCAGTTGAGTAGATTGCAAAAATTTTCTCCCATTCTGTAGGTTGCCTGTTCACTCTGATGGTAGTTTCTTTTGCTGTGCGGAAGCTCTTTAGTTTAATGAGATCCCATTTGCCAATTTTGGCTTTTGCTGCCGTTGCTTTTGGTGTTTTAGACATGAAGTCCTTGCCCATGCCTATGTCCTGAATGGTACTACCTAGGTTTTCTTCTAGGGTTTTTATGGTATTAGGTCTAACATTTAAGTCTCTAATCCATCTTGAATTAATTTTCGTATAAGGAGTAAGGAAAGGATCCAGTTTCAGCTTTCTACTTATGGCTAGCCAATTTTCCCAGCACCATTTATTAAATAGGGAATCCTTTCCCCATTTCTTGTTTCTCTCAGGTTTGTCAAAGATCAGATGGCTGTAGATGTGTGGTATTATTTCTGAGGACTCTTTTCTGTTCCACTGCTCTATATCTCTGTTTTGGTACCAGTACCATGCTGTTTTGGTTACTGTAGCCTTGTAGTATAGTTTGAAGTCAGGTAGCGTGATGCCTCCAGCTTTGTTCTTATGACATAGGATTGTCTTGGCAAGGCAGGCTCTGTTTTGGTTCCATATGAACTTTAAAGCCGTTTTTTCCAATTCTGTGAAGAAACTCATTGGTAGGTTGATGGAGATGGCATTGAATCTATAAATAACCTTGGTCAGTATGGCCATTTTCACGATATTGATTCTTCCTATCCATGAGCATGGTATGTTCTTCCATTTGTTAGTGTCCTCTTTGATTTCACTGAGCAGTGGTTTGTAGTTCTCCTTGAAGAGGTCCTTTACATCCCTTGTAAGTTGGATCCTAGGTATTTTATTCTCTTTGAAGCAATTGTGAATGGTAGTTCATTCATGATTTGGCTCTCTGCTTGTCTGTTACTGGTGTATAAGAATGCTTGTGATTTTTGCACATTAATTTTGTATCCTGAGACTTTGCTGAAGTTGCTTATCAGCTTAAGGAGATTTTGGGCTGAGACAATGAGGTTTTCTAAATATACAATCATGTCATCTGCAAACAGGGACAATTTGACTTCTTCTTTTCCTAACTGGATACCCTTGATTTCTTTCTCTTGCCTGATTGCCCTAGCCAGAACTTCCAACACTATGTTGAATAGGAGTGGTGAAAGAGGGCATCCCTTCTTGGGCCAGTTTTCAAAGGGAATTTTTCCAGTTCTTGCCCATTCAGTATGATATTGGCTGTGGGTTTGTCATAAATAGCTCTTATTATTTTGAGGTACGTTCCATCAATACCGAATTTATTGAGCATTTTTAGCATGAAGGGGTTGAATTTTGTCAAAAGCCTTTTCTGCATCTATTGAGATAATCATGTGGTTCTTGTCTTTGGTTCTGTTTATATGCTGGATTACGTTTATTGATTTGTGAATGTTGAACCAGCCTTGCATCCCAGGGATGAAGCCCACTTGATCATGGTGGATAAGCTTTTTTGGTGCTGCTGAATCCGGTTTGCCAGTATTTTATTGAGGATTTTTGCATCGATGTTCATCAGGGGATTGGTCTAAAATTTTCTTTTTTGTTGTGTCTCTGCCAGGCTTTGGTATCAGGATGATGTTGGCCTCATAAAATGAGTTAGGGAGGATTCCCTCTTTTTCAATGATTGGAATAGTTTCAGAAGGAATGGTACCAGCTCCTCCTTGTACCTCTGGTAGAATTCAGCTGTGAATCCATCTGGTCCTGGACTTTTTTGGTGGTAGGCTATTAATTATTGCCTCAATTTCAGAGCCTGCTATTGGTCTATTCAGGGATTCAACTTCTTCCTGGTTTAGTCTTGGAAGAGTGTAAGTGTCCAGGAAATTATCCATTTCTTCTAGATTTTCTAGTTGATTTGTGTAGAGGTGTTTATAGTATTCTCTGATGGTAGTTTGTATTTCTGTGGGGTCGGTGGTGATATCCCCTTTATCATTTTTTATTGTGTCTATTTGATTCTTCTCTCTTTTTCTTTATTAGTCTTGCTAGCGGTCTGTCAATTTTGTTGATCTTTTCAAAAAACCAACTCCTGGATTCATTGATTTTTTGGAGGGTTTTTTGTGTCTCTATCTCCTTCAGTTCTGCTCTGATCTTAGTTATTTCTTGCCTTCTGCTAGCTTTTGAATGTGTTTGCTCTTGCTTCTCCAGTTCTTTTAATTGTGATGTTAGAGTGTCAATTTTAGATCTTTCCTGCTTTCTCTTGTGGACATTTAGTGATATAAATTTCCCTCTACACACTGCTTTAAATGTGTCCCAGAGATTCTGGTATGTTGTATCTTTGTTCTCATTGGTTTCAAAGAACATCTTGATTTCTGCCTTCATTTCGTTATGTACCCAGTAGTCATTGAGGAGCAGATTGTTCAGTTTCCATGTAGTTGAGCGGTTTTGATTGAGTTTCTTAGTCCTGAGTTCTAGCTTGATTGCACTGTGGTCTGAGAGACAGTTTGTTATAATTTCTGTTCTTTTACATTTGCTAAGGAGTGCTTTACTTCCAATTATGTGGTCAATTTTGGAATAAGTGCGATGTGGTGCTGAGAAGAATGTATATTCTGTTGATTTGGGGTGGAGAGTTCTACAGATGTGTATTAGGTCCGCTTGGTGCAGAGATGAGTTCAATTCCTGGATATCCTTGTTAACTTTCTGTATCGTTGATCTGTCTAATGTTGACAATGGAGTGTTGAAGTCTCCCATTATTATTGTATGGGAGTCTAAGTCTCTTTGTAAGTCTCTAAGGACTTGCTTTATGAATCTGGGTGCTCCTGTATTGGGTGCATATATATTTAGGATAGTTAGCTCTTCCTGTTGAATTGATCCCTTTACCATTATGTAATGGCCTTCTTTGTCTCTTTTGATCTTTGATGGTTTAAAGTCTATTTTATCAGAGACTAGGATTGCCACCCCTGCTTTTTTTGTTCTCCATTTGCTTGGTAGATCTTCCTCCATCCCTTTATTTTGAGCCTATGTATGTCTCTGCATGTGAGATGGGTCTCCTGAATACAGCAGACTGATGGTCTTGACTCTTTATCCAGTTTGCCAGTCTGTGTCTTTTAATTGGAGCATTTAGTCCATTACATTTAAGGTTAATATGGTTATGTGTGAACTTGATCCTGCCATTACGATATTAACTGGTTATTTTGCTCGTTAGTTGATGCAGTTTCTTCCTAGCCTCCATGGTCTTTACATTTTGGCATGTTTTTGCAATGGCTGGTACCAGTTGTTCCTTTCCATGTTTAGGGCTTCCTTCAGGGTCTCTTGTAAGGCAGGCCTGGTGGTGACAAAATCTCTAAGCATTTGCTTATGTAAAGGATTTTATTTCTCTTCACTTATGAAACTTAGTTTGGCTGGATATGAAATCTGGGTTGAAAATTCTTTTCTTTAAGAACGTTGAATATTGGCTCCCACTCTCTTCTGGCTTGTAGAGTTTCTGCCGAGAGGTCTGCTGTTAGTTTGATGGGCTACCCTTTGTGGGTAACCCGACCTTTCTCTCTGGCTGCCCTTAAGATTTTTTCTTCATTTCAACTTGGTGAATCTGGCAATTATGTGTCTTGGAGTTGCTCTTCTCGAGGAGTATCTTTGTGACGTTCTCTGTATTTCCTGAATTTGAATGTTGGCCTGCCCTACTAGGTTGGGGAAGTTCTCCTGGATGATATCCTGAAGAGTGTTTTCCAACTTGGTTCCATTTTCTCCCTCACTTTCAGGCACCCCAATCAGATGTAGATTTGGTCTTTTTACATAATCCCATACTTCTTGCAGGCTTTGTTCATTTCTTTTTCTTCTGTTTTCTTTTGGTTTCTCTTCTTGCTTCATTTCATTCATTTGATCCTCAATCGCTGATACTCTTTCTTCCAGTTGATGGAGTCGGTTACTGAAGCTTGTGGATTTGTCACGTATTTCTCGTGTCATGGTTTTCATCTCTGTCATTTCATTTGTGACCTTCTCTGTATTAATTATTCTAGCTATCAATTCTTCCACTCTTTTTTCAAGATTTTTAGTTTCTTTGCGCTGGGTACGTAATTCCTCCTTTAGCTCTGAGAAGTTTGATGGACTGAAGCCTTCTTCTCTCATCTCGTCAAAGTCATTCTCTGACCAGCTTTGATCCATTGCTGACGATGGGCTGCGCTCCTTTGCAGGGGGAGATGCACTCTTATTTCTTGAATTTCCGGCTTTTCTGTCCTGCTTCTTCCCCATCTTCGTGGTTTTATCTGCCTCTGGTCTTTGATGATGGTGACGTACTGATGGGGTTTTGGTATAGGTGTTCTTCCTGTTTGATAGTTTTCCTTCTAATAGTCAGGACCCTCAGCTGTAGGTCTGTTGGAGATTGCTTGAGGTCCACTCCAGACCCTGTTTGCCTGGGTATCAGCAGCAGAGGTTGCAGAAGATAGAATATTGCTGAACAGCGAGGGTACCTGTCTGATTCTTACTTTGGAAGCTTCCTCTCAGGGGTGTACTCCACCCTGTGAGGTGTGGGGTGTCAGACTGCCCCTAGTGGGGGATGTCTCCCAGTTAGGCTACTCAGGGGTCAGGGACCCACTTGAGCAGGCAGTCTGTCCCTTCTCAGATCTCAACCTCCGTGTTGGGAGATCACTGCTCTCTTCAAAGCTGTCAGACAGAGTCGTTCGCGTCTGCACAGGACTCTGCTGCTTCCCCTTTTGTTGTTAAGCTGTGCCCTGTCCCCAGAGGTGGAGTCTACAGAGACAGGCAGGTTTCCTTGAGCTGCAGTTCGAGCTTCCCAGCGGCTTTGTTTACCTACTTAAGCCTCAGCAATGGCGGGCGCCCCTCCTCCAGCCTCGCTGCTGCCCTTTCGGTTAGATTGCAGACTGCTGTGCTAGCAATGAGGGAGGCTCCGTGGCCGTGGGACCCTCCCGGCCAGGCGTGGGTATAATCTCCTGGTGTGCCCGTTTTCTTAAAGCGCAGTATTGGGGTGGGAATTACGCGATCTTCCAGGTGTTGTGTGTCTCAGTTCCCCTGGCTAGGAAAAGGGATTCCCTTCCCCCTTGCCCTTCCCAGGTGAGGCAATGACTCGCCCTGCTTCAGCTCTTGCTGGTCAGGCTGCAGCAGCTGACCAGCACCAATTGTCCAGCACTCCCCAGTGAGATGACCCCAGTACCTCAGTTGAAAATGCAGAAATCACCGGTCTTCTGTGTCGCTAACTGGGAGTTGGAGACTGGAGCTCTTCCTATTCGGCCATCTTGCTCCACCCCCCCTTTTATTTTTTTTGAGATAGAGTCTTCCTCTGTCTCCAGGCTGGAGTGCAGTGGCATGATCTTGGCTCACTGTAACCTCCGCCTCCTGGGTGCAAGCCATTCTCCTGCGCTAGCCTCCAGAGTAACTGGGATTACGGGCCCCCACCACTACACCCAGCTAATTTTTGTATTTTTAGTAGAGACGGGGTTTCACCATGTTGGCCAGGATGGTCTCGATCTCCTGACCTCGTGATCCGCCCGCCTCAGCCTCCCAAAGTGCTGGGATTATAAGTGTGAGCCACCGCGACTGGCGCCGCTTCCATTTTCTTAACTCTGAGGTTTGTAATAATGTCATTGAGATCTTCCTGTTTCTCAATTCAAGAAGGATATCATCATCTCTTTATAACAAGGGCTTCTATTCCTTTTGATTTGTTCATGAATACAACAGTTCACCATTTTGTGGAAGAAACTGGAACGTAGGACTCAGATCTCAAACCATGGTCAGAAATGACATAACTAACAAAACCAGAACCAACTCAAGACCATTGAGGCTATGATCAAAAAGGCTGGACATGATTCCCTCATTTTCCATGCACAAAGACATCTTTCTCTTTTTTAACTCTTAGGCCCTGAAATGAGACCATTTTTTCATACCTCATTTCACTTAGCATGTTTCCTACTACAACTAAATTTGGCATCTATTGGTAATTGGCTTCTTAAAATAATTAGGCAACATCATAGAACTATTAGCAAAATGACACTGATTTGGCTGGGTGTGGTGGCTCACGCCTGTAATCCCAGCACTTTGGGAGGCTAAGAAGGGCAGATCATGAGGTCAGGAGATCAAGACCATCCTGGCTAACACGGTGAAACCCCGTCTCTACTAAAAATACAAAAAATTAGCAGGATGTGGTGGCGGGCGCCTGTAGTCCCAGCTACTCAGCAGTGCTGAGGCAGGAGAATGGCGTGAACCCGGGAGGCGGAGCTTGCAGTGAGCTGAGATCTCCTGGGCCACAGAGCGAGATGCCTTCTTAAAAAAAAAATTAAAAAAAAAAAAATTATGCCGATTTAAGATATTTCTCCAAGTCAATAATAATGAATCCCTGACTTCTCTGCCTCCATGCAAGGATATAGAGTACTCTCTCAGCATGGGGCTTTTGGAAACAGAGATTTCCCCTTTATCTTTCGTGTATCTTCTTTGCAGTACATGTCAGAAAGAAACACAGTAGAAGGCGAGTTGTCCTCAGTGCTACTTTAATCCTGGCAGGGGAATCGTGTGGAACTGCAGAAGGTAATTAACAATACCTAATGTGTGCCCAGTACCTACTGTGTGCCAGGCATTATTTTTAGTGCTTTACCTAGATTTATTTAATTATTCTTTGCAACAATCACAGGTGTTATAACCATTACCATTTTATAGATAAGAAACTGAGGCACAGAGAAGTTAAGTGACTTTCCCAAGGTCACACATGTAAGTAAGTGGAAGAGTCACAACCTGAACCCAAGCTGTCTGGCTCTCAAGTCTATGCCCTGTAATTTAGTAACCAAAGGACAAAAGAATTCTCAGGGATCATTTAGTCCAGCCTCTCCAATTCAGAATGAAAAAACTGAGGCTCGATGTGGACTGCCTAAGACTACTCAAAGTTAATAGTAAAAGAGGTTCTCCACTCCAAACTTAGTGTTCTTTGTACTCTTCCCGTGGTAAATAATATTTGGTTTTTAGTACATCTGTCCACATCCCTCATTTCAGGTCCTTCCCCCACGCTCTATATTTACCTAAGTGTGTTTTTTCTCTGATTTTGTTCTGGCTGCTAGTCTTCCTTAGTAAAGCGATGTTTTGGACTTTGTTTTGGCTTGTTGGCTCCTGCCCTGCTCTGACAGGAAGGTGCCTCTGGGACAAGGTTTCCTGACTGCTGGAGGTGTGTATTGGATTTGCAACACACTCCCAAACCAAGTGCTTAATTTGTTTCTGCCCACCTTTATCTGACCCTGGGCAATCAGTGTTCCCATAGCAGCCAGTCCAATTACTCTGTATTCAATTTGGGCTTACCTTGGTTGCACATCTGAGCAGACACTGACTTGAAATTCACAGAGAGCTGGAGGGAGGTTCTGATCTCAGAGATATTCTAAAGGCAGGCTATACACCAGGCACTTTTTCCACTGGAACAGAGACATTCAAGGTGCCTTTGGACATTCAGGGACACATATTTGGAAGTGGATTAATTAGTAATAGGTGGTCTAAGCCATCCAACAAGTATTTTTTAAAAATTGAGAGGTAATTCACATACGATAAAGTTCACTCTTTTAAAGTATAGAATTTAGTTATTTTTAGTATATTCCTAAAAATTGTGCAACTGTCACCACTCCTTAATTCCCATTTTCATCACTCTTAAAAGAAATGTGTACACATTAGAATCAACTCACATTTCCCCTTCCCCGTCCCCTGATCTGCTTCTTGCCTCTATGAATTTAACTATTCTAGATATTTTATATCAATGGAATCATACAGCATGTGGCTTTTTGTGACTGGTTTTTTTCACTTCACATAATGTTTCTGAGGTTCATTCATACTTTATTGCTGAATAATATTTCTTTGTATGATTATACCACATTTTGTTTATCCATTATCAATTGATGGGCATTTGGGCTGTTTCCACTTTTCAGCTATTATGAATAATGTTCCTTTAAATACTTGTGTACAAATTTGTGTGTTGACGTATAGTTTCAATTATTTTGGATACAGACCTAGATGTGGAATATTCAGGTCATATAGTAACTCTATGTTTAAGCTGTTGAGGAACTTCCAGACTGTTTTCCAAGACAGCTGCACCATTTGACTTCCACCAGCAATGTTTGAAGGCTCTAATTTCCCCATATCTTTGTTAACACTTATTATTATCCATTTTCGTGATTATAGCCATCTGTATTAGCTCATTCTCACGTTGCTAATAAAGACATACCTGAGACTGGGTGATTTAGAAAGGAAAGAGATTCAATTGACCCACAGTACTACAGGGCCAGGGAGGCCTCAGGAAACCTATAATTACAATGCAAATGCATCATTCTTCACATGGCAGCAGCAAGGAGAAGTGGCAAACAAAAGGAGGAAAAGCCCCTTATAAAACCATCAGATCTCGTGAAAACTCCCTCATTATCAAAAGAACAGCAGCATGGGGGTAACAGTCTCCCATGATTCAATTACCTCCCACTGAGTCCCTCCCACAACACGTGGGGATTATGGGAACTACAATTTAAGATGAGATTTGGGTAGGGACAGAGCCAAACTATATCATCATCCTAGTGCTATTAAAATGCCATCTCAATGGGGTCTTGATTTGCATTTCTCTAACAATTAATGATGTTGAGCATCTTTTCATTGATTAGCCATTTGCATATTTTCTTTAGAGAAAGATCTATTCAAACCCTTTGCACACTCTTAAATTGGGGTACCTTTTTTTTTTTTTTTTTTGAGACAGAGTCTCGCTGTGTCGCCCAGGCTGGAGTGCAGTGGCGCGATCTCGGCTCACTGCAAGCTCCGCCTCCCGGGTTCCCGCCATTCTCCCGCCTCAGCCTCCAAGTAGCTGGGACTACAGGCGCCCGCCACCACGTCCGGCTAGTTTTTTTTTTTTTGTATTTTTAGTAGAGACGGGGTTTCACCATGTTAGCCAGGAGGGTCTCGATCTCCTGACCTCGTGATCCACCCACCTCGGCCTCCCAAAGTGCTGGGATTATAGGCTTGAGCCACCGCGCCCGGCCTAAATTGGGATACCTTTTTAATGATGATTTGTAGGAGTTATTTATATATTCTGGATATTAAATCCTTATTAGATATAAGATTTTCAAGTATTTTCCCTCATTCTGTGAGTTGTCTTTTCACTTTCTTGATAGTGTTCTTTCATGCAAAAAGGTTTTAATTTTGCTGACATTTATCTATTTTTCTTTTGTGTATCGTGCTTTTGCTATTACATCTCAGAAATCATTGTCCAAAATCCAAGGTAAGGAAGATTTACACCTATGTTCTCTTCCAAGATTATTATAGTTTTAGGTCTTGCATTTAGGTCTATCACTCATTTTGTATGCAAAGTGAGGTAGGAATCTAACTTTATTTTTTTGCATGTGGATATCCAATTGTCTCAGCACCATTTGTTGAAAAGCCTATTCTTTCCTCCATTCAATTGTCTTTACATCCTTGTCAAAAAGCAACTGGCCATGATATATGGGTTTATTTCTAGAATCTCAATTCTTTTCCACTGATTTATGTGTCTTATCCTTATCCTTAGCCCCCATTTATCTATCTTTATCCCACGCTATCTTGATTACTGTAGCTTTGAAGTAAGTTTTGAAGTTTAGAAATGTGAGTCCTCTAACTTTGTTCTTCTTTTTCAAAATGGTTTTGCCTATTCTGGGTCACTTGCATTATCATGTGAATTTTGGAATCAGCTTGTAAATTTTGCTCAAAAAGACCTGGATATTTATAAGGATTGTGTTGAATCTATAGATCAATTCAGGGAGTATTTTCATCTTAATGTTGTGTCTTATAATTTATGAACATAGAATGTCTTTCCTATTTATTTGGGCCTTTAGTTTGTTTTAATGGTATTTTGTTGTTTTCAGTACACAAGTCTTGCACTTGCTTATTAAATTTATTCCCAAGCATTTAATTATTTTTCATGCTATTGTAAATTGAATTCTTTTTCATCATCAAATTGTTCATAGGTTATATATAGAAGTACAACTGATTTTTAATGTTGATCCTATATTCTTTAAACTTGCTGAATTTATTTGTTTTAATAGATTTTTTTTCAGTGCATAATTCATTAACTTTTCCATGTACAACATCCTATTATCTGTGAATAGAGAGAGTTTTGCTTCTTCTTTTACAATCTGGATGCCTTTTATTTCTTTTTCTTGCCTGGTTATTCTGTCTAGACTCTCCAGTACACTGTTGAATAGAAGTGGCAGGAGTAGACATTTTGTCTTATTCCTGAACGTAGAAGGAAAAACTACGTAGTCTTTCACCATTTAGTATGATGTTAGCTGTGGGTTTTTCAGGGATGTCCTTTATGAAATTGATAAATGTCCCTTCTGTTCCTTGTTTGAGTACTTTTATTACAAAATATCAAATATTTGTATTATGTTAGATTTTATCAAATGCTTTTTCTGCCTCTATTGAGATAAATATTGAGCTTTTTGGATCTTTTATTCTATTAACATGGCTCATTACATTGATTGATGTTAATATTTTAAAATACCTTGATTTTAATATGTTAAAATACCTTGTATTCCTGAGATAAATCCTTCTCATATGTTTCTGGACTTAACATGCTAGTACTTGTTGACGAGTTTTGTGTCTATATTCCTAAGGGATATTTGTCTATAGTTTTTTTTTCTTGATGTCTTTGTGTGGTTTTGGTATCAGGATAATAATGGTATCATAATATGACTTGAGAAATCTTCCCTCCTCTTTTATTTTTTAGAATAGTTGGTGAAAAATTGGTGTTAATCTTCCTTAAATGCTTTGTAGAATTCACTAATGAAGTTATCTGGTTCTTAGTGGGAGGTTTTCTTTGTTTGTTTTTTTGTTTGTTTTTCTAACTCAATCTCTACTTGTTATAGATCTATTCATATTTACTATTTCTTTATGAATACGTTTTGGTAGTTTGTGTCTTTCCAGGAATTTGTTCATTTTTTTAGGTTACCTAATTAATTGGCATATGATTGATCATAATATTAAAGTACTTTTACTTCTGTGAGATCAGTAATAATGTTTTATTTTCATCCTGATTTTAGTAATTTGATTCTTTCTCTTGGTCATTCTTCCTAATAGTTTGTCAACGTTATTGATTATTTTCAAAGAACCAACTTTGGGTTTCACAGATTTTCTGTAGTTTTGCTATTCTCTATTTCATTAATTTTGCTCTAATCTTTATTATTTCCTTCCTTACATTTGTTTCATGTTTAGTTTGATCTTCTTTTTCTAATTTCTTAATATGGAAAGTTAAATTATTAATTTGAGGTCTTTCTCTTTTTTAAATGTTGATATTTGTAGTTATAAGTTTCTGTCTTTTCACTGCATTCCATAAGTTTAATGTTGTGTTTTGGTTTTCCTTCATCTCAAAGTGTTTTCCAACATCCCTGTGATTTCTGCTTTGACCCATTGATTATCGAGGAGTGTATTGTTTAGGATAATAGCTGCCAGCTGCATACATGTTACTGCAATGGACATGATTTTGGTCTTTTTTATGGTTGTGTTGTATTCCATGGTATCCATAGTATGTGTGTGTGTATATATAAATATACATATACATGGTGTGTGGGTGTGTATAATATCTATATACACACACACATATATATATTGCATTTTCTTTATCCATCTAGGTTTATTTCAAGTCTTTCCTATTTATTGTGAATAGCTCTGTGATGAACATACATGTGCATGTCTTTTTGGTAGACGATTTATTTTCCTTTGGATATATATCCAGCAATGGGATTCCTGGGTCCAATGGTAGTTCTGTTTTTAGTTCTTTGAGATATCTCCAAACTGATTTCCACAGTGACTGAATTAATTTATATTACCACCAACAGTATATAAGCATTTCCTTTTCTCCACAGCCTCACCAGCATCTGTTGTTTTTTGACTTTTTAATAATAGTCATTCTGACTGGTATGAGAGATGGTATCTCATTGTGGTTTTGATTTTCATTTCTCTGATGACTGGTATTGATGTCCATTTTTTAAATGTGTTTTTTTGGCCACTTGTCTTCTTTTCAAAAGTGTCTGTCTATGTCCTTTGCCCATTTTTAAAAATAGGATTATTTGTTTGGTTTTTTTCTTGTTGATTTATTTAAGTTGCTTATAGATTCTGGATATTAGGCCTTTGTTGGATACATAGTTTGTGAATACTCTCTCTCATTGTGTAGGTTGTCTGTTTACTCTGCCTATAGTTTCCTTTGCTGTGCAGAGCTCTTTAGTTTAATTAGGTGTCATTTGTCAATTTTTGTTTTTGTTGTAACTGCTTTTGGGGACCTAGGCATAAATTATTTGCCAAGGCTGATATTGAGAAAGGTAATTTCCTAGGTTTTCTTCTAGGATTTTTATAATTTGAGGTCTTACATTTACATTTTTAATTCATTTTGACTTATTTTTTGAATATGGTGAAAGGTAGGGGTCCTATTTCATTCTTCTTCATATAGCTAGCCAGTTATCCCAGCACCATTTATTGAATATGGAGTCCTTTCCCCATCACTCATTTTTTGTCAACTTTGTTGAAAATCCACCTATTGCATGTTCTCACTTATAAATGGAGCTAAACATTGAGTACACATGGACATAAAGATGGAAGAAATAGACACTGGAGACTATTGGGGGAAGGGAGGAAGGGGGAAATTGACTAAAACTACGTATCAGATGCCATGCTCACTACCTGAGTGCACAATCATCCATGCCCCAAACCTCAGCAACATGCAATATGCCCCTGTAACAAGCCTGTGCTTATTCCCCCTGAATCTAAAATAAAAGTTGAAAATTTTAAAAAGAAGTATGTTTGATCCACAATTTTTATGAATTCCCCCAAATTCTTTTATATTACTGATTTCTAATTTCACTCAAATGTGTTTGAGGAGCATATTTTGTTGTATGCTTTCGGTCATTTTAAACTTTTTCTGACTTGTTTTGTGACCTGACCTAGTGTCTATCCTGTATGATGTTCCATGCCCAGTTGAGAAGAATGTGTAATCTGCTGCTGGGTTGAGTGTTCTACAGATGTTTGCTAGTTCTAGTTGGTTCATAGTGTTGTTTAAGTCTTTTATTTACTTGGTGATTTCTGTCTAGTTGTTATATCCATTATTGAAGGTGAGGTACTGATATCCTCAAATATTATTGTTGAAATGTGTATCTCTCTCTTGAATTCTGTCAGTTTTTCTTAATGTATTTTGGGACTCTATTGCTAAATACATGTGTGCTTATACTTATTATGTCTTATTGATGGATTGATAATTTCATTATTGTAAAATATCCTGCTTTGTCTCCAGCAATAATTTTTCCTTAAAGTCTAATTTCTCTAATGTCTTAGTCCTTTTAGACCTCTATAATATATTGTCCTAGACTATGTGAACAAAAAAAAAAAAAAAAAAAAACCAAACCAACAAACATGAAACAGCAAACAAAAATGTCTCCAAATATGTTGAATTTACTTGAGAATTAGAATGAGGATTATAAGATGCACAGCTATGCCAAGCCACGTATATGTCTGAAGAGGGGAGAGTAAAGAAAAACTTTGATTAGCAAAAAGGGAAGTTCACATAAACTGCTTGGAAACACAGTTTATTGGTTTTGAATACTCAAAAATGCAGAGTTGGTGTCAGTTCATTGGTGGAGATGCTATTACTGGCCAGGTGTTCTTTTGAGAGCATCTTATCTAAATTTCCACAGCCCTAAAGAAAGAATTTCTTGTGGGGTCATTGCATAAAGTTGTTGAAACAGACTTTACCATAGACATGCAAGCATTAATTCTCCCCCTTCATGCTCTCCTGGCTTTATTTTTTTTGTGGGGGGGAGGTCTAACAAAAAAGTGATTTCATCCTAGTATCTAAAACTTTCAAAACTAGATAGCATATAAACAATAGAAATTTATTTCTCACATTTCTAGAGGCTGGGAAGTCCAAGATCAAGGCACCAGCAGATTCAGTGTCTGCCAAGAGTCTACTTCTTGATTTGAAAATGGAAAACTGTCTTCTTGTTGTGTCTTCACATAGTGGAAAAGATGAGGGGGTTCTCTCTGTGGTCTCTTTCATAAGGGCATTGATTCTATTCATGAAGATGCTACCCTCATGCTCTAATAACTCTCAGAAGCCCCACCTCTTGATACCATCACCTTGGGGGTTAGGATTTCAACATATGAACTTGGAGGGAACATAAACATTCAGTCCATTGCATCTCATATTAGTATAGTTGCTTCAGCTCTGTTTTTATTACTATTTGCATGGTTTATCTTTTTTCATTCTTTTACTTTCAACCTATCTGTGACTTTGAATCTAAAGTATATCTCCTGTAGACAGCACACAGTTGGTTCATGTTTTATTTTAATTTATTCTGCCAATCTCTGCCTTCTGATTGGAGTGCTTAATCTATTTACCTTTAATGTAATTACTGATAAGATAGGATTCATGTCTGCCATTTTGCTATTTGTTTTTTGTATGTCTTATGCCTTCTTTTCTTTCTTTATCCTTCCATTACTTCCTACTTTTGTGTTAAGTAGATATTTTTCATTGTACCATTTTAATTCCCTCATACTATATTTTAAAATTTATTTTTAGTGATTGTCCTAGGGATTACAATTAACATAATTTATAACAATAATGCTCAGATTAATACCAATATAATTTTATTAGCAAACAAAAAACTTTGTTCATGTATAGCTTTATTCTCTTCTTTTTTGTACTGTTATTGTCACAGAAATTACATATGCATATGTTATATGCCCATTAACATGGATTTTTAATTATTGATTTATGCAGCTGCCTTAAAAACCAGATAGAAAAAAAAATGACTTATAAACAAAAAATATATCTATCCTGCCTTTTATATTTTCCCATTTAGTTGACTTTATAAAGGTTTTTTGTTTCTTCATGTCAACTGATATTACTATCTAGTATCTGTCCATTTTAGTATGCAAGAGTCCCTTTAGTGTATTTTGTAGGGCATATCTTCTAACAAAAAATTCTCAGTTTTTGTTTATCTGGGGATATCTTAATTTTTTCTTCATTTTTGAAGGATATTTTTGCCAGATAAAGAATTCTTAGTTATTTTTTATTTTAGAAGTTTCAATATGTCATTCCATTGCCTTTTGGCCTCCCTGGTTTCTGATGAGAAATCAGCCATCAATCTTTTTGAGACTCACTTGGACACCATGAGTCACTTCTGTCTTTCTTCTTTCTTTGTCTTTGTCTTTTGGCAGTTTAATTATGTGTCTAGATGTGGATCTCTTTGAGTTTATCCTACTTGGACTTTGTTGAACTTCTTTGATGCATATATTAATAGTTTTCAACAAATTTGAGAAGTTTATAGACATTATTTATTTAAATATTCTCTCTGCCCCTTTTTCTCCTTCTCTCCTTGACCTCCTCTTATGCATATGCTGGTATGTTTGATTGTGTCCACTGGTTTCTGAGGCTTTGTTCATTTTTCTTCATTTTTATTCTTTCTGTTTTCAGACTGTGTAATCTCAATTGATTTATCTCTAGTTCACTGACTTTTCTATTACTCAAATATGCTGTTGATTCTTTCAGGTAAATTTTTCATTTCAGTAATTGTAATTCATAACTCCAGAATTTCTATTTGGTTTCTTTTTATCATTCCTATATTCATCAATATTCTCTATATGATAAGATGTCATTTCACATTTTCTTTTAGTTCTTTTTTTTTTTTTTTTTTTTTTTTTGAGACGGGGTCTCGCTCTGTCACTCAGGCTGGAGTGCAGTGGCCGGATCTCAGCTCACTGCAAGCTCCGCCTCCCGGGTTTACGCCATTCTCCTGCCTCAGCCTCCTGAATAGCTGGGACTACAGGCGCCCGCCACCTCGCCCGGCTAGTTTTTTTGTATTTTTTAGTAGAGACGAGGTTTCACCGTGTTCGCCAGGATGGTCTCGATCTCCTGACCTCGTGATCTGCCCATCTCAGCCTCCCAAAGTGCTGGGATTACAGGCTTGAGCCACCGCACCCGCCTTCTTTTAGTTCTTCAGACATTGTTTCCTTTAGTTCTTTGGATACATGTTAAATAGCTGATTCAAAGTCTTTGACTGGTAAGGCTAATGTTTGGGCTTCCTTAAGGAAAAGTTTCTATTAGTTCCTTTTTTATCCCCATTTATATGCCATACTTTCTTGATTTTTTTGCATGTTCAATAATTTTTTGTTGCAAACTGGACATTTCAAATAACATAATGTGAAAATTCTAGAAACCAGATTATCTCCCCTCATCAATATTTACTGTTGTTTGTTTGATAAACTTTCTGAACTAATTCTGTAAAGTCCATATTATTTATCGTGTATGGCCACCTGAAGTCTCTGCTCAGTTATCTTAGTGGTCAGCCATTGTTTGGAAATAAACTTCCTTAGATGCCTGGAACCAGTTAAGTCTCCCAGTCTTTGCCTAGTGGCTCTGTATGTTTATTGGTAGCATGCCTTTAACATTCATCCTAAAAGTTACAACTCCACTTTTATCTTCACTTCTTGCTTGTACAGAGCGTCAAAATTAGCCCAAAAACCACAGAAAAAAATCAAATAACAATTTTCTGGGAATGGGACTTTGAAGAACCTCATTCTCTGGTAGCCACCAGGTGTTGCTTTTTACCATCATTGTGGACTGTTGGTTTTTAAGACTACCACATACCTGTTAAGGGGGCCGAAAATAGTCCAAATTAAAATGCCACAAGCCTCCTGTTCTTACTGAGATGTGTCCATTTTTCTTAAATAAATGCGTACCTGAATTGCTGCAAATCTTGTTAACTTTAGAGTCCTGTAAAAAGCTGATTCTGACCATTTTTGCCAGTGTTCTTTTTGCTTTTACAGAAGAGATAATTTTCAGAGATCCTTTTTTCATCTTTTTCACTAACAAACATTTTTAGTTTTTTGTTTTGTTTTGTTTTGAGACAGGCTTGATTACCCAGGCTGGAGTGCAGTGGCACAATCCTGGCTCACTGCAGTCCCAACCTCCTGGGCCCAAGTAACCCTCTCACTGCAGCTTCCTGAGTACCTGGGACTGTAGTCATGTGCCATTATGTCTGACTAATTTTTTTTTTTTTTTTTTTTTTGCAGAGATGGGGTTTCACCATGCCCAGGTTGGTCTCAAAATGCTAGGCTCGAGCCATACACTCCCCTCAGCCTCCCAAAGTGCTGGGATTACAAGCCACCTCTCCCAGCCTCATTTTTAACATTTTTGGTAAGTTATCAGCATTTAATCATGACCTGACATTTGCATATCAATTTATACTTTATGAAACTTATTTCCATCAAGGCATTAGTTTTTATTCTAGCTTTATAGATGAAGAAACTGAAACTTATTTGGTACATGATCACAATCAGGTAGCTGATTAGCAGTGGGACTGTGCATTCATTACAGAGCACGTGTGAAGCCTGGCTCTATTTATCATGTTGTGCTCAATATATGGCACTGCTCTGATAAGTTTGAATCATGCAGATGAAATGGGATTAATATAGAGAAGTATCAAAGTATTTGGTTCTAACTTCTTCACAAACTCTAAGATCTGTATTTTCTGAGACATAGACGATTTAGTGCTTGTGTAGTCAAGGAAGCTTGAAGAAAATAAGTGGAAGGGCAGGTAGACTTTACATAGATGAAAAAGAGAGGGGAAGAGATATCAGGCAAAGGAACACCATGGGTCTACAGAACATTTTTTCTGAGTCTGGCAGGGAGACCTAAAGAAACAGGTTGTGAGCACTGCTCTTCCTACAATTTCTCATTTCATTGTTTCCACAAAATGTATGGATTCTTATTCCCACTTTATAAAAATGATGAGAAAAGTGAGACTTAGAGCTACAATTGCCAGAGATCACAGAACTATTAAGTAATGGTTCCAGGTGTCATTATTTGGACTCTGTAGCAAAACTACCTGTGTTCAAATCCAGCTCTTCAACTTGTTTTCTGGGTGACTATGGGCAAATGAATTAACCTCCTTATCCTTAGATTTATAATCCATAAAGTAGAGATAATAGTAGTATCTACTTCCTAAGGCTGTTGTGAATTAACTGAATTAATGAATTAAGTACTTTAATATGTTTATATATTGCTTTTGCAATAATCTTACAATAATTTAAAATTTTATTATAATAGAAAATTCACGTATATCAAAAAATACATATATTATTATTTACATATACTATACTATTTTTATTTCATTTGAATTTCAAAATATTAATTAAATATATAAAGCAAGTACCTGGCACATAGAAAGTTCTCTAGGTCAGGCGCAATGGTTCATGCCTGTAATCTCAGCCCTTTGGGAAGTCAAGGCAGTAGGATCACATGAGCCCAGGAGTTCGAGACCAGTCTGAGCAACATATGGAGACCCCATCTCTACAAACATTTTTTAAAAAATTAGCTGAGCATGGTGACCCGCTCCTGTATTTCTAGCTGCTTGGGAGGCTGAGATTGCATGGATGACAAAGCAAGGCCTCATCTCAAAGAGAAAAGGAAAATTCTCTAAACAACAACACTACAACACTTCCTATCACACATTACCTACCTGAGAGAGATTTAAAATCTACTTAGTCTTCCAAATATAGTCCTTCTCTTAGATCCTAGAAATTACATTCCTCCGATACCTCTTACATTTCCAGTTTTTCAGTTCTGACCCTATATCACTGGCTCAAGTATGAATTACTCCTCACCTCCACAATTACGTTAGTTTCCTCCATTTTCAAGTTGCTATCTCCCCCTTTCTAATAAATGGGTATCTCATTTTCTCATACTAATTTTGTATAGAATTTGACCTCAGTAGTTTTCTGTTATTAATTTCTGTGTGAATTTGATTGGCCAACTTTGTTTTCATGAACATTTAGAAGAAAGAAGTTCAGCTAGCTCTTTAAACTGCACAAAGCTCCTTCTTGCTATTTTCAGGTGGTGTTAAAAAATATATAAAGCCTTGCCTTCTGGGATACTCTGATTCTGTTCCACCCATTCACTTTTATCTGAGCCTTCATCTCTATTTTGATTCCACTCCTAGCACTTTCTCCTGGAGTCAGATCTTAAATGGGAAGGGAGCCCTGATGGGTCAGTTTGGAGAGTGTATGAGGGGCTGGCCTTTCCCCATCCCCTAGGCCCTCACCATGGGCCCCTTACACTCACCTATTATTAGAGATGATCTGAAATTTCCCAGTGTCAGCTGCTGACTTCATATCGCTCTTTTCCCATGTTTTCTGTTGGATATCTGTTGGCTGATTCAGGGTTTTTCTCTTTTCAAGTTTTGATGCCTTCTTGCTTCTTTCTGCTTCACTTCCTCCCTGACAGAAGCACATAAGACTCAAGCATTGTAGCGGTTAGTGGCTTGTTCCACCTGTTTATATTTTGGGGGTCGGGGAAATCTTGTCACTCAGTTTTGTTATAACTGTTGATCATGAATTTTTGGTTTTGCTAGCTAGGCAGTCTGTGTTTGTTTGTTTGTTTGTTTGTTTGAGACAGTCTCGCTCTGCCGCCCAAGCTGGAGTGCAGTGGTGCAATCTCAGATCACTGCAACCTCTGCCTCTCAGGTTCAAGTGATTCTCCTGCCTCAGCCTCCCGAGTATCTGGGATTATAGGCATGCACCATCCTGCCCAGCTAATGTTTGTATTTTTAGTAGAGACAAGGTTTCACCATGTCGGCCAGGCTGGTCTTGAACTCCTGACCTCAAATGAGGCTTCCCAAAGTGCTGGCATTACAGGCGTGAACCACCATGCCTGGCCCACTCTTTGTTTTTATGTGGTGATTTAGGAAGACAAAAGCTATCCTGCCATGCTGCTGCCATTTATTCAGAATCCTCTGTGTTAAACACTCCAAATGTGTTAGATTTTGTGCAAAGTTCCCAAGAAAGAGAACAGTTTAGTAAAGGAGACAGAGAAGCAGACCACAATGAGGGTGCACTCGGCTCCGTGCACAGGTACTATGTGTGCAAGAAGAGCATTGCCTGGTTTTGTGAGATAGTGGGGAAGAGAACAGGAAAACCTTTCTGGAAGAGATAATATTAGAGTTGAGCTTTGAAGGACAATTATAAGTTAGCTAGGATGATTGAGTTGGGGAAGTCTCTTCTAAGCCAAGGAAATCACATGGGCAAAGGGGTGGAAGCTTGAGATAGTAGAACATAGTTGGATACCATATGTTGAACTATAGATGTACAGGGACTGAGAGCAGGGTTCTTAAGAGAAATGATGAGATATGAGCCTAGAAAGATGAGTGGGGCAATTCATGAAGGTTGAGGTTGTAAGCTGTGAAATGCATGTAGCATTAGTTATAAACAAGAGATCTTGTCTCATAGTGTGCCTTGCTCTGCCCTGTTGCTCAAAGAAATCATTCCAACTGTGATCCTCACCCCTTCCAGTCTAAATAGACCCCTGTGGTTCATACTAATCTTCAACTATCCAACTAATTTGTCTATACGTTCATTTTTTAGATTTTTGCCCCAACTCTCTTCTGTACAATCTCTGTTCCTAGCCTCTTTCTGACTACTTGTTATACTTTAGGCAGTTCTGTTGACTTCCCACTGTTCCATCCCATCTCATCATCCCTGACTCTAAGACAACTTCCCATCTGGCTTCTGGAATCATTACACCCCTCATTAATGTATTCCTTTGTTTATAGATCAACTATTATTAAGCATTTAAAATGTACCAAAAAGATGAATAAGAAATTGTGTGTCTTAGTTTGGAATCTCCGTTAACTTAGATATTGAGACAAGCGTTAGGCTGTAGTTAGTTTATTCAGGAGGTGCTCCCAGGAAGCACAGGAGGAGGAGTGGGGAAATCATGAGAGGGAAGGAATTAAAAGCTAGCAAGGGATGCATTAATGACTGTGTCATTGTGGACAACTGGGGCCCAGTTCTTCTGATTATCCTCTACGAAATCATGCCTCAAAATGGTGTTAACAAGGGCCACGAAGCTGCGGTATTTTCCCACATATTTCTATCTCTCATTGGTTGATATTTGTCCTGGAAGCAATACATTCTTGGCACTTCTGAGTTGCTCTGCAGCTGTGCAGAGCAAGTTCCCATGGCATTGGAGAAAGCCCTCAGCCAGCAAAGCAGGTGGACCAATACTTGAGCTAGGAAGGTGCCAGCATGCTCTATAACTATCATCTGCAGTTGCAGAAAAGCTCAGAAGTCAGCATGGGGATGTAGGGCAGAGCATAGACACTGTTTTCTGTGTAGTCCTTGCTTTCAAGAGGTTTTAGTCTAGTAGACAGAGACAGGCATGTGAACAAATAGAGTGTTGTGGTATTGTGAGTGCTATGGTAGGAGAATATACAGTATACATGTGGGAGGAGGTACAATGGAGGAAGTGGCGTATTCTACCTGGAAAGGATTGAGAAAGGTTCCCAAAAAAAGTCACCCAGAGACTCTACTCTGTCCCACTTGACCTAATCTCTCAACTGAGACAAAAACTGATTCGACCAATTGAGGGGAGGGGGCAGGGAGGATGACTACAGAAGACCTCTATGATCCAGTCTGCACTTTGGCAAGTCAGTCTTCCAACAGTGTGCAGGACAGGCTGGAGCAGAAGAAGACCAGAGGATTCATTAGGAACCTTGGTACTAAGCCATGCAAGACAGTCTGAGAGCCTGGATTATATCTGTGGCAGCGGGGCTGAAGAGAAGAGAAAACATTCTAGAAGAATAATGGAGGATTGAGAGAACATGTTAATGGATTGCATACGAGGATTGCAGGAGAGAGAAGAGTTTACAGATGTTTCTGGATGAAATGGCTGGGTCATGGTGATGCCATTTAGGGAGACCCCTGGGGATACAGGAGGAGGAAAAGGCTTTACAGGAAAGAGGGCGAACTCCTATATGAATGAGTTGAGGTGTTCTTGGGACATTCATATAAGGTCCGTGACCACAGCATGACAGAAGTTAGAAAAGGTGAAGGACAATTTGGCCAAAGAGTTTGGAATTCAAAGGAATGAGGGTTGAGGAAATAGTGAGGACTCAGAAAGGTTGGTCTCTTTCTCTTGTCCCAGAGATGTAGGTAGGAGAGGAGATATAAAAGAATGAACCATTGAAAATAGAGCCACAAAAGAAATTTGGTTACCAGAAGAGAGACAATAAGACAATTTACAGTTGGGGCCAAAAGGAGAGGAAATGGAGAAGGTGAGGGTAGAAGGATCCTATTAGTAATCACAGACTTTCCCCAGGTTTCTAAAGAGAAACTGATGAGAAGTTGCCGAGGCATGTTTGCCAAGCCCATCCCCAATTGATGGGAAGAGGAAAAGACAGATGGAGTATTTCCAGCTCACTATAAATAAACAACACTTTCCATCTGTACCATAGGCTAAATAATCTTACCTTATTTATTTATTTATTGAGACAGGATCTCACTTTATTACTGAGACTGGAGTATAGTGGTGCAATCACACTCACTTCAGCATCAACTTCCCAGGCTCCAGCGATCCTCCCACCTCAGCCTCCCAAGTAGCTGGGACCATAGGTGTATACTACCATGCCTGGCTAATTTTTGTATTTTTGGCAGAGAATGGGGTCTCACCATGTTGCAAAGGTTGGTCTGTAACTCCTGAGCTCAAGCAATCCACCTACCTTGGCCTCCGAAAGTGCTGGGACTACATGTGTGAGCCACCACACCCAGTCCTAATCTCACTTTCTAAAGCCCTCTAAGTTATGCCATTTTCAGTCTTTTATGAGGGAAAATACCTGCAAAATATCTTTCAGGCTTTTAAATATCAAGAGCTGAAATAAAGTTAATATTTTTAGTTAAATACTTTTAAAAATTTTGTCCATTGAACATTTTTTTTTTCTTTGTGTAGGTCACATGGTGGACCATATTTCAGAATGGCTATCATCAGATGGTGGACAAAGGGCCAGAATGAAGGACACAATGTGTTTTGAGGTAGATAATTGTTTTCTGAGAAAAGATGAAACAGATAAAAAGGAATTATTCATTCATAAGCTCCTTTAGGTGCTCCAAGGAATGTATAAGAAGCTTTTTCCCTCAGAATATTGACTCACCCCCAGCAAGAGGATGATTCAAAATAATAAATGATTATAATATCAGTCAGTAATAACTCTAAGACTTCATAAAGGAAAACATGAAGGATAAATTACATGGAAGAAAGTCTTTGATAAAAGGGAGGAAATTACACTGGTGGAGAGAAGTGAGATAACAGAGCATTCTTAGCAGGGAAACAGCATGAACAGGCACGGAGTTAAGAGTGACAATGCATTCTCATGGGAATGACTTAGAATGTCCCGGCTGGGGAATGTTGGGGATGAGATTGGAGAGATAAAGTGGGTCTTGTTGGCTGACAGACTTTAATGCTTGGTGCAAAGAGTGGATTGATCTGATAGGTAAGAGAAGACACTGTAAATATAGCAAGAGAATGGCAAGATAAGAGTGACATTAGAGAAATAATTTTCTGGATTGTTAAAAAAATCAGTTAAGCCAGTGGCTCAGAATGTAGTTGGGGCACTGACTGCTGAGGTAGATTGAATAATGGCCTCCCAAAGATATTCACATTCTAATTCCTGGAACCCATTAATGTTACTGTATGTGGCAAAGGGGACTTTGCAAATGTTAGGGATCTCGAGATGGGGAGACTATCCTGGATTACCTGAGTGGGGCCAATGTAATCACAAAGGTCCTTATCAGAGAGAGGCAGGAGGTCAGAGTGAGTAGGCAATGTAACGATATCAGCAAGGGCTGCACTATTGCAAGGAGGGAACCACAGGCTGACAAATGCTGGTGGTATCCGGAAGCTGGGAAGGTCAAAGAAGCGGAAGCCTCCAGAAGGAGTGAAGCCCTCCCAAAGCTTTGATTTTAGACTTCCGTCCTCCAGAACTGTAGGAAAATAAATTTATGTTGTTTTAAGCCATTAAATTTTTAGTGATTGTTACGGTGGTACTAGGAAACAGATGCAAGCCCCTTTAAGAGGCTGATGAAAAGTATTATTTTACACAGGAAATACATGTATGCACACAAACACACAAGAATTTAAAAAATAATTTCAGGGGTTTTGTAGTCACATCAAAGTTCATCTGTGGACCTTATAGAGGGTGTTTAGTTCCTAGGTTAATAAACCCTGGAGTTGACAGGTTATTTTAACACTTAACACATGTAATGAAAAGGTTTAGGGCTGTGTCAGTAAGACAGGGAAAGATAATGTAAATCTAAGAGGTATTATGGTAGATGGCTAAATTTGCAGTCTAAGGACAGGGCTACATTAAAAGTGACTCCAAGATTTCAAACCTGGGAGACCAAGAGAATAGGATATGTCAACAAGATATGGAGAAGGTGAGAAGACAGGAAAGTTTGCAGGGAAAAATGTGGGGTACAGCCTGTGATACAGAGGCTACCATTCAAGGTCTTCAGTTCATCTCAGGACCTAGAATGCCCAAGCGGAACACTCATGTGAGGCAAACCAGAGGCTAGAGCTCAGCCTTGAAGAGAAACATGAATGAGCAAGAGAGAGGCCAAGAACAGAACTTGGGGTATGGCTACCCCAGCAAGAAATTGAGTAGAGCCAAGGAAGGGACTGGAAATGGATCATCATGGATGCCACAGAGGTGGGCGTGAGGATGGTGCCCCCAAGCTGTACCCACCAGTTCTTCTAATCAATATAATAATTGACTGCTACCTGAGGTTCAACCCCAGGATCAGTTCAGTTCCTAGGAAGACTGGTAAGTTGGTCTTCAGCCAGAGGGATGTTAAGATGGAAAAATATAGCTCATTGGCTCAGAATTGGGGCCAAAATAACAATAAACAACAGAAGCAAAATAAATAAACAAAGTGCAGGACAATGTAATGTGAAAAGGCACAACCAGGGCTGTCCCAGGAAATTCCAGATACCTGGTCTAACTTGATAATGGACAATGAGGTCTATGTCATTATTTTAGGAGTCTATACAAAGATACCCCTACCATAGGCAGATAGTTTAAGGAAAGGGTCACTCTAAATTGTATGCAGAAAAAAATAGAACATTCTGGAGAAAAGTATGAGCCCTGGAACTGTTGGGGTGATTGGACCCAACACCAGGTCGTGGGGGTGATGAAGTCCAGTGGAGTTAAAGGAATGAGAAAAGACAGTTTGAGAGAGAAAGTGGGACGAGGGGGCCATTGCGAGTGTGGAGGCTGTGAAGGCCCCAAGCACTGGAAGCCCAGACTATTTATTGGTGATCAAACAAAGAAACAGATGGTGAGAATGTGGGGTTGAAAGGGAGTGTTGCATTAAGCACATGATTTACAGCTGTGATGGTTTAGCATCTGCTCTGCCACTTGAGATAATGGAGAGCAGGTTCTTTTAACTCAAGATACAATCAATCCTTGGAGCGCAAGGAGCAAGGAGCCAGAAAGTCAAGACACATTCCAGAGCTACAAGCCCTGGATTCTATCCAAGCCACAAGGGGTTTTATGCCCCAGGCTTAGATTATGGTACATCACTCTTTAGCACAGAGCTTGGTGTTCCAAAGGCCACAAAAGGTTTTAGACCCTGGACCCTGGACATGTTCTAAGACTCTTTTACTTTGTCAGACATGCAAGCTTGCCCCAACACTCAGCTTTTCCCAACATAGAACCAGGAAGACCTCAATTCAAATCAGGACTCCTCCAATTACTGGCCATCCAGACAAATGTCCTAATGCCTGGAAGTCTACTTTTCTTATCTTTAGAACTGTAATAACAATATATTTCCTTACAAAGATATTGCTAAGATTATGTGTGGTAATATTTATATTGTAAATTATTTTTAGTTTTCCATATTTATGATTTTTTGATATCTTAAGAAAACCTTGCTAGCTGAGCAGAGACTGCTCCCCCAGGGCTAGCCAATTCTTAAAGATTAACAAATGGCTCACATAGGAGCACATCTTTGATACACTAACCAATCCAGAGCCATACCTTCTCTATCTGGTCCACACACTCCAAGAGGCAAGATTTATCTGCCTTAATCATCCCAGGACCAGGTGTCAGGCAACTCACGACCCCCTGTATATCCTAAAGCCCACTGAAATTATCAAAATAACCAATGCTAAACTGTACCCCCTGTCCTGCCTTTCCCTTTCTTTGGAAATCTTCATTTAGGGCTGTAGTGGCTCACCCCTGTAATCCCAACACTGGGAGGCCAAGGTGGGAAGATCACTTGAGCTGAGGAGTTCAAGAGCAGCCTGGACAATGTGGTGAGACCTTGCCTCCATAAGGTCTCTACAAACAATTAAAAATTGGCAGGGTGTGGTGGCACATGACTATAATCCCAGCTGTGAGGGAGGCTGAGGTGATAGGATTGCTTGAGCCCAGGAGTTGGACACTGCAGTGAGCTTTGATCATGCCACTGCACTCCAGCCTGGATGACAGAGCAGGACCTCATCTCAAAAAAAAAAAAAAAGACTTAACCCTCTCCTTGCTACTGTCATCTGCCTCCCGACCACCCTAGTGTCTTTCCCTTGTATATAGCACTTTGTGGGGTAGCATGGCCTGCCATGCCTCTTGTCTCTAGGATCTGTGAGTATAATAAACTTTGTTTTTTTCCCCTGAGCCTCTCCTGCATCTCCTCTTGTGACCACATCTGACTGATCATCATATAAAAGATTACAAAACAATTTTCATAAAGCAATTTGCATAGTACTTGACACATAAAAAAATGCTCAGTAAGGGGTGGCTGTTGTCATTTGATAAGACAGCTGCTAGGCGGTATGTCCTGGAGATGTTACACAATACGATTGTGCGCCTCCACAATCACATTCTATCTAATCTCTTCTAATCTAATCTAATTTAATCTACTTCCACATCAGATCAAGGGGGTGTTACTCTGAAACTATAACCCACTCCATAGGATTGTGAAATGTCTGAGGTCATGGTGCTGTCATAAAGAAAAGGGGCTGCTTGGAATCTAGAAAAAGTATAGAAAAAGAAGAGTAACAAGTATTGTGTCCTTCCTGTTTGTCATATGGACTGTGTTATATGAAATAATTCATTTACTCCTCAGAGGAGTCCCATGAGGTATGGACCATTAATATCTTCATATGTTCTATAAGGAAACTGGGTGCAAATCAGTTAATAGCTTGCTTAAGATTCATAGCTATTAAGTAGTGAAAGAGAAATATTAATAGAAACCCAAACCCTCTAACTTGGGGGTTTTTGAACTCAACCCTATACTCTTCTCTCTCTCACGAGTAAAGAAATGGTCTCCAGCACCACTTGGGTGATGGAGTCATGACCAACGAACACAATGTTCTGGTACCTTCCATAGATAGATCCCCACAGTAGAAATAGGTACATCAATCAGGTTACTGTCTGAATCTTTTCTGGAACAGAATGATAGGAGTGAGGATGCTAGCATTTCTGACACAGAAAGATTCTGTTTGCTGGGCTAGATGTCAGAATGGATAGGGACAAGTTCCAAGAGTTATCTGAAGGACAGAAGCCAGGAGTGAAAGTTGGGTTGAGAGCCAGGAACCATCTAAAGAAATATCAATCCCAAAGCAGATGGACTGAAAGGTGAAAACCTGGCCGAGGAAAAGGGAGTATGAAATAGAGCCACCAGACGGAGTCATCAAGTTCAGGAGGATCTGGAACCTGGAGAGAGAATCCGTGAGAGTGGAATGGGAAGCAAGTTCTTTCTTGAAGGGAACCTGTCTGTGGGTGGAAGGAGCAGTTCAGTAATAACAGTGAGTTGTTAAGGCAGCCATTCCCTCCACTCTAATCCATGTTTTCCAAGATTCCAAGAGTAATTTGGCTTCTCTGATAGACTTTACTACTAAGGAAGCATGTACTGATCAGCCAACAGGGTAATCATGGTTGTTCTGCACAATGTGAGTTAATAAATGGTCATCTTGTTTGTTAGTCAGTATCTGGTGAATATTGTATCACGACTCAGTTCTCCAGGGCTCAGTCACATTTGGGCAATACAATAAAATTAAGCTTCCAGATCTGAGAAGCTGAAGACATCCTGGGTCTCAGTTGATTCCACTCAAAGGACAATCCTATCCCCTTTTGTAAGAGAGTTAATCAGTCTTACCTTAACATCTTTTTAGAGGCAAGAAGTTCCATAAATTCTATGTACTAAGAGCTCATTTAATTCAACTGCATGCAAATTAAATGACAATATTATATTTTACAAGCAGTAGTGGCACCAAGAGGTGGCTTGTAGGGCTTTAGGAATCTCCCAATTTCCATCATCTCCTTCAGTCCTCCCCAAATGTAATTATAATGGACCAATTTTGGAGGAGTGTAACTGACATTTTTCAAATCTTATGTAAAGTATATTCACAAAACAGTACTATGGGTCCGTGTCATGCACTCAACACAACTCCAAGGCAAGTCCCCCAGCTCTTCTTCCAACCAGACTTTGACCCTGAGGCCCCACTGTTCATGAGTAAAATCAATAGCAGAACAAGGAGGGACAGCACATTCTAGAGGAAAGAAGAGAGGACTAGAAATTAGGGGCCGGGTGCGGTGGCTCAGGTCTGTAAGCCCAGCACTTTGGGAGGCCAAGGCAGGCGGATCACAAAGTCAGGAGTTCACAACCAGCCTGGCCAACAAGAGGAAATCCTGTTTCTACTAAAAATACAAAAATTAGCTGGGCAGTGGTGGCATACGCTTGTAATCCTAGCTACTCAGGAGGCTGAGGCAGGAGAATTGCTTGAACTTGTGAGGTGGAGGTTGCAGTGAGCTGAGATTGTGCCACTGCACTCCAGCCTGGGCTTCAGAGCAATATTCTGTCTCAAAAACAAAAACAAAAGAATAAAAGAAATTAGAATCCTTGATTCTAGCATTCTAGTCTTGGTTCCCCATGAGCTGTCTCCAGGGAAGTCACTGAGCCTCTCTTGCCTTATTGATGATAAAGGAGTTGGGTTATGTGTATGTTACCACTTTTTCCAATTCTAAAATTCTGATCTTGTGAATCTCTCTGCAAGAAAGTAGATAATGTTATATTAATTTCTTTGCAAATGCATTTGCTAAACAAAGGGATGAGTACTTATTAACCAGCAAGTCCTCATCTCTGTTCTAATTTCACCCTGGGGTATTTGATAAAATAGAAGTTCTATACATTTACCAAATTTACCAACACTGTGTTTTCTTAATTGGATTGAAATCATCTTGAGAGCCAGGGCTGCTTTTCATTTATCTTCCTGTATTCAGGGCCTAGCATAGTGCTAAGCATCCATACATTCAAAAAATGTTTGCTGAACTGAACTGAGTCAATATGAATTTTTTAAAATATCATAATATAGACAATATAGGAAATCCATTCAGTCAATTTGTTTTAAGATAGTGGATTAAACCACTTTCAAGATGTCACTTTACCTCTTTCATGTACCAAACATAATAAATATTTTAAAATTATAGATAAAATGCTCATTTGAAAGGTATTATTGACTTCCATTTAGTTTCAAATAGATTGCAATGTTTTTCTTCATGTCCTTTAGTAGCATACCAAATTTCAACAGTCTCTTTGATATCATGGATGAAACAAAAACAAACAAAACCAAAAGTGACCTTGCTTCATTTAGTCAACTCACTTTCCCTTAAACGAATTCTCTCTGAACAAATGTTTGGGTAAACAAATGGTCTTCAGCTTTGTACCCAAAAGATCAATGAACTCAGATCATAGAGGACATAAAAGTCAGAGTCAAGGAGCCCTTTGGCAAGCACACATCAGTCATGACTATGTTCAATTCAGATCACTCAGTCAAAATGGAGCTGACTTAAATTTTTTTCCTACTGCTTATACAATTATTAATTGATTAGCTACTTTTATCATTTTAACTGTTGAAGCCACTCAGGTTTGTGGGAATTTGATCAATTATTCTGAGATTCATCTACAAAAGATCTACCTGAGTAAACATGGTCAAAATCTCCAAAGTCTTTGCATCAAGCCAGAGGTATTTCAAGGTGTTTTTGAGAGTGTATTTCCATCAAGAAATATGGCATTTAAAAACACACCTTTCATTCACTACCAAGAACAAAGGTTTTGGTACCAATGGCATATTCTGCAGTGACTTCCTAGATAATGGTCTATTTGAAATGACATTATTTTGTTTTTCATTTTCTACAGGTCATTGTAGTATATTTTCAACAGCTTCCAAATTAATTTTTAAATTGTAATAATAATATTAATAATATAAGCCTTGCTGGTTTTGGGAGATGAGAGAAGCTTTCCTTGCCCATGTGCTTCAGTGTCTCCTGGAAGTCTATGGAGAGCTACAGGATATTGGCACCAGGAAAGACATGGCATCTTTCCCGAGGATGAAGTAAAGGTCACCTAACTGAGATCAGTGGCCATTGCTGTTTCTCTCCATTGTGTTACAAATACGACAGCAGGAGAAGAGGGTTTTATTGAAAAGAGCCATAACAATTGATTTTTGTGTCCTCTTTGCTCAATGGAACAGTTGGAATGGAAATTTGTTGAGTTCCTTCTGGAAGGAGAGATTTATGATCTAGCACCTTCACAGACATGAATGGCAATATAACCAACTGAGTGATAGTTGCTAGGACCAGAAGGAATCCCCAGATTCTCAGAACTATACAGAGAGTACACGGGACTAATATTTGGCAAGCAGTAGGCATTGAGGCTTTCCACTACCAAAGCTCGAAAAGCGAGCAATGTACTCCTGTCCTGATGCTCAGAAATTTAGGGGAACTTCAATACCTTTCTCAGGATATTGTGTTCAGCACCCCTGCTAGTTGGGGAATGGAAGTGGAAAAATGCAGTGACTTACAGAGAATGGAAGTCCTAGATGTTTTAGTCCACTGTTAATGTGTGGGAAATGTGATTCCTCAACCCAACTCCCAGGTAACCTGGTAAATCATTTAGGCTCCTGAAATACTAACACTGCAGTTGTAATACTAGGCACCTTATGCACAGTTGTTGCTAATGCCCTGTCATCAAGGCACAGGCTTTTGTGTTTTTGCAGTTCTGAAGATGAGTTTTGACTGGATCACTCCCAGCCTGTGTGATCAGCTGTGTGTCTGGGAGACGCATATGGCTGGGCCTGCGAAGTCCATTTAGGCCAAGTGACAAAGACCAAGCTCTTGGCCTCAGCTTTAACCTCACAGAGAGTTGCAGTTCTACCTAAGGTACCTTTTCCCAGTTTTAGTGTATTCATTCTATGTAAATAGCATAATCATAAAGAAATTAGAAAAAGTTGAACATTTTTAAAAAAATCATAACAAACAAAAAGTTATGATCAAGATGTCCTTTCAATTTTGGCAATGGGATTTCCCCATTGTGTTGAGCAATGGCAGAAGGTACAATGGAACAGGATTCCAGAGGTGTAGATCTGAATCCTCGCTCTCCACTAACTGCATGATTTTCGACAGGTCAGTCCTCTTTCTTGAGCTTCAGTTTCCTCAACTGTATAGTGAGGGTTTGCTCCACAATTTCTCATGTGTTTATTAAAGATTACACATCAGGCCAGGTGTGGGGGCTCATGCTTGTAATCCCAGCACTTTGGGAGGCCGAGGCAAGGTGGTCACTTGAGGTCAGTTTGAGACCAACCTGGCCAACATGGGGAAACCCCATTTGTACTAAAAATACAAAAATTAGCTGGGCGTGATGGTACACACCTGTAATCCCAGCTACTCAGGAGGCTGAAGCACGAGAATATTTTGAACCTGGGAGACGGAGGTTGCAGTGAGCCTAGATCATGCTCACTGCACTCCAGCCTGGGTTACAGAGTGAGATTCTGCCAAAAAAAAAAAAAGATTAGGCACTGGGTATCTAACAGTCTAACAGTCAACATTAGTTTTAGGCACTCACACTGTAGTAGGAGAGACAGGCAAGAAACAAGAAATTCATATACGTGTATACATATAATATGCAATATATCTATTCTTTTTACTTTATAGGATTGTTTTGAGATACAAATAAAATAGTTGGTGCAAATGTTTGATAAACCGTGAAGAGCTATTTATTTTAATGAAAGGCCCAGCATTCTGTCCATACTTGGTTCTCCATATTTATTAAATTGTACTTCTGTGATTATCATTTTTTTGTGAAAATATTTTGTGTGTTTGGTAAAAACAATCTTCTAGGTTTTCTTAGTTCATGAAAATAGAATACATTGAAATGAGATGATCTTTCTAAAGCAGAAGATTTGACATGACCACCTGGATGTGGCTCTGTATTCTCTTATCCTTTCCCAAAGCCTTATCCATCTCTCATCAGCCTCTAAGACACACACTTCCTTTCCTTGCTCCTGCAACCCCTGACCAAAGGATCATAGATCCATGAGTCTCGGGACACAGAAGGAAGGAAAAGACCATGTCTGCTATGCAAGCTACTGGTAAATTTTGTTTCTTTGTATTACACGTTACCTGTACTAAGCCCTTTCGACCATGCCAAAAAAGTATAAAACATAGTTCGTTTTTCTGAAGAATTTATAATCTATTTGGAGAGAGAAAACATATGCATACACACATATGTACAAATACACAAGAAGAGAGAAGAAACTGATGTGATTAAACTATGTGAGTAATTCATACAGTGAGTGGTATACATATTTGATTGTGGGAGATTTCCCTGTTCAATGGAATTGTGAGGGAAGGACTCATAAATGAATTAGTAAGTCCAATTCTTCAAAAGGTGAGGTGAGTACAATTTGGATGGAAAGAGAGGCAGAAGAGGAGCCTTCCAGATGAGAGGACACAGCACAAGCAAAGACTTGTAGGCAGAAATGAATAAGGAGTGCTGTGGAAGAATCTATATGCACCCTTCAGATAAAATGAAGTATTTCATGCTGGGAATATTGAGATACATATTTGTGCAACTATGGAGGAGTCAGATTTATGACAGAACTTAAATATCAGTCTAGAAAGTTTGGACATTACCTATTACGTAGAGGGGAATCACTGAGTTTTAAAAAAGGGAATATTAACCGGGTGCAGTGGCTCACACCTGTAATCCCAGCAGTTTGGGAGGCCGAGGCATGCGGATCACCTGAGGTCAGGAGTTCAAGACCAGCCTGACCAACATGGTGAAACCTCTTCCCTACTAAAAATACAAAAATTAGCCAAGAGTGGTGGCGCACACCTGTAATCCCAACTACTTGGGAGGCTGAGGCAGGAGAATCGCTTGAGTCCAGGAGGCAGAGGTTGCTGAGCCAAGATGGCACCATTGCACTCCAGCCTGAGCAACAAGAGCAAAACTCCACCTCTAAACAAATAAATAAATGGGAATATTCTAACTAAATTATGTTTTTAAAAGATTTCTCCCCCAAACAAGGTGACACAAGGTGAATCATGAGCAGGAAGTTTATTTATTCTGCTATGTTTTCAATGTTGTTTTATTTTTTTCTCTTTATTAATAAAATAAATATAAGACATAATAATTTATGGTACAATTAACACCTGTGAACCCACCTTTCAGTTTATGGCAACCAACAGTTTTTCTGCAACATGTTTTTTGTTCAATGTTATATTTCTGGGATTCACTTATGTTGTCATGTGTAATTGTAAGCCATTAACTGCTTTATGTCATTTCGTTACAAAAATGTACTGTTTATTCATTTAACCGTTGATTCACATATTTTTTTCCAGTTATTTTGTTACTAGAAATAGTCTTGTCATGAATCATTTTATATATTTCTCTAGGTATATGTATGCAATAATTTTTCTAGGGTGGATTCCTAGGTGTGAAATTGCTGGATCATTATGTACACACACCTGAAAATTTATTAGGTAATACCAAATTGGCAAATTGGGTTCAGTTTCATTCAAAAGATATTTTACCAGTTTACACTATCACCAGAAATGTGTTGGTGTTGTAGTAGTTCTACATGTTTGCTGACCCTTGATACTGCAATTTCTTTTCTTTTTTGGCTTTTGCCAATCCAGTTGGTATAAAATGTAATCTCACTGGGGATTTAATTTGCATTTGTTTAATTACTAGTGAAGCAGAGAATATTTTTCATGTTTATTGGCTATTTGAGGTTCCTCTTTGTGAAGTGCCTCTTCAGATTTTTTGCCCATCTTCCCATTGGGTTGCCTACTTTTCCTTTATGTGTATATTAGATATTGGCCTTTGTCTGCTATATATGATGCAAATATCCTCTTTTTTCTCCTTTTTGTTGTCTTTTGATAAAAAGGCATTGTTTCATTTTAATACAGTCAAATATAACATTTTCTTCTATGGTTTATGCATTTTGTGTCTTATTTCAGAAATCTATCTTATGCTAACAACAGATGGCAGGCCTACAGTATTTTGACTTTTTTCTACAGTTTATGAAAGAAGGAGAAATGAGTAATGATATGTGCATTAGGATGATGGTTGAAAACAGTCTAGGAGAAGAAGAGTCTGATGATAGGGAGCCCAGTCACTATTAATTTTAACCATTCAAACAGAAAACACTAAAAACGTTTCTAGAAATAAATTATTAAAATTTCCAAATATATGTAATTTAGCTTTGATTAAAATTGAGACCAAATTTCCCAAACTTCAGTAGCAGAAATTTGCCATAAGTAATTTTGAGAATATCAAATGCTGGAGTAGCAGGTCACCTTTGTTCATCTAGCTAATGGGGAAGACTGCCTATAGCTACAAAAATTTAAATTATATCTATTCTTATTCTAAATCTTGTCATCAGAAGGTTGGCTTTTTTTGTTTACTAAAAAGGACAAAAACTTTCCTACAATATTGAGAGGTTTCTTTTAAGTTTCAAAGATGTTGATTTGTAACATTTAGAATATGAATGGTTGTTAAATGAAAAGCATGTATTAAAATTTTTGTTGAAAATTTTATTTATGTACTAACTCTGTAAATTATAATGGCAATACAAAGTTATTATTTATTAACATATGCTGATTAACCTGCTTATCATGACTTCACTCATCTAGTTCCATTTAAACAAAGCAAAAATTAGCTGAGCATGGTGGCAGGCACCTGTAATCCCAGCTACTTGGGAGACTGAGACAGGAGAATCTCTTGAATCCGGGAGGTGAGGCTGCAGTGAGCATTCCAGCCTGGGAGACACAGTGAGACTCCGTCTTAAAAATAAATAAATAAATAAAAATAAACAAAATAGATTATGTAGAGATTCACTCAGAGTCAGGAACATAGCTAAATACGTATCAGCCTCTTGTAAAATGATATTTTGCTAGTAAACTAAATAGGTGATTCTAAAAGATTGACTATAAAATATAATGTAGATCTAATTTTTATTCCACAGATTTAAAATTGAGGGATGGACAAAGATACAGCAAACAAACACAAAAGTAGGACTGACAATATTAACAGCACACAAAGTATAGTATACAACCAAAAAGCATTTCATAGCTCAAAAATAACAATTTACTTTGATAAAAGATGTAGCTCTTAAGGAAGTTGTCGTGAAAATGCCTGCATAGCTGTGAAAATGCCTACATAAATAACTTAGGGTTCAATTACAAAAGCAGGATCTCACATATATGTCATATATATATATATGTGTATACAAATACATATATATGTGTGTATATATATGTATAAAGGAGTCTGTTACAGTGATTGACCTTACACAATTGTGAGAGATGGTTTAGCAGTCTCTTATAAGGCTATTGTTTTTATGTCTGATGCTGATGCTTGATGTCCACAGGGCGGGCAGTCAAGAGAAGATGGATGTAATTTGAAGGGGAACAAGAAGAATCCGGAACCTACCAACACAGTCCGGAGTTCATGAGGACACACTTGTTGTAGGACTTTCTCCTTAGCTCAGCTAAAAATGGGGTCCTTGTCACATGGCCAGGAGAGATTAGGCTCACAGATACTTTGAAGGGTGAAAAAAAAAAAAAAGGAATTTATTGGGCAAAAGGGAAAAACTCAGCAAAGGGAAAGAGGTTCCTGTTAACAAGCCCCCATATCACAGATTGAATCCCCAGGTTACCACCCTGGAATGGGAGAGACCAAGATCCTCCTCCCTGCAAATGGTACAAACTTCCCAAGGCTCCACCTCAGTGTACACTCCTCCCAGTGTGCAGGCCAGTTAGAGGTTCTCCAGGGACCTCTTCATACTTGGCTGTCTCAGATTGACACCTGTCAAAACCTGTGTCGGTTCCTGTTGCCTCTGACTTTGATGGTATGCATGTCCTACAGAAACTGGAACACTTCATGTTGATGTTGAACATGTACACATCTAGTGTAGAAGCCAGAGAAACTGAAGGAGGACCCAGGGGAAGGTGGAGAAGGCCTGGGTGTGTTCGCTGTGTGCCTGCTGCCTTACACCACAAAGGTGAGCAAGCAGATAGGTGATGGCATGTGTGAGCTACAACAGGGCTGCTGTTCAAACCTGTCCTTCATGCCTTGCAAAAGAATCTCTCTTGTGGTCCACCCTAATCAGAAATATACAGAAAAGGGAATTCAGGGAATATCATATATTAATTAATTTTAAATAAAACAAAACTATTTTTGACAAATAAAATCAAGACATGGTTCTTCAAAAATAACAATAAAAATGATACACTTCTGGCAATTGAGACCAAGGAGAAAAAAGAGAAAAGTACAAATAGATTACGTTTGAAATGAAAAACGATGCTTTACATTATACACTATATGTGTTTTATTAATTATGAGATTCTAGATTGAGTAGAACAAATTCTAGAAAACCATAAATGACTAAAATGTACCTAAGACCTATAGATGACAGTAATGATAGTAGATATTAAAATATTCTCAAAGATCTACTAGCCAAAGAGGACTTGGCTCATATTTGCATGTACATAAAACCCATTAACTTTTAAGGAACAGATAATTCTTGGGTTATTTAAACTGTTCCATAGGGTAGAGAAATATGGAAAGCTATGCAGTTCATTTGTTCATGGCTAGTGTTAGTCTGATATCAAAGTCTGATAAGTGAAACACGAACTATCCTTTTATAGTTTTGCTTATGAATATCCAAGCAAAAAAATCGAAAATAAGTATTGGAAAACTAAATCTAGCAGTATATGTATATCACAACCAAGCAGGAGACTTTTCAGGAATGTAAGGCTGTTTCAACAGTAGATCATTTAAAATGTAATGTAACTAACTAATGACATAAAGAAAAATGAAAGTTTTTAAAGTGAAAACTTCTCATTAAATATTCAAGACATTTGATAAAAATTCAATATTCATTACTGTTTTTAAAAATCTCAGTAATTAACAAAAAACTAACCATGATAATAGGAAATATGAAACTTACTGAATGACACAGAGAGGCATTGCCTTTAAATTTCGGAACAATAGAAAAATGCTAATTTTCATTATTAAGATTAAATATTTTTGTAATGGCTTCAGCCAATATAATAAGACAAGAAAAAGAAATAAATTGAAGTATTAGAAGAGGTAAAATGAGTTGTTATAGTTCATATTATATTCTACCTTCAAAAATCTAAGCTAATAAACCAGTTAGAGTTTTTAATGTTGAAATTAACAGAAATTAACACATTCAAATTGGCTTTGAAAATATTAACTATTATTGGTTCATATAATAATTGCAAGCCCTGGGGTAGAGTAGGCCTCAAGTATGGTAGATCCAGAAGTAATATCATCAGTGATGCAAGTATGTCCTGTTTTCATGCCCTGCTAGATTCTGTATCAAGTCATCCTCCCTCCCCTTCATTCCCTCTGCCTATCCATGGTTTCAGGATGGCTGTCTTTAATCACCACAAGCTTCCTTGCTCATATCCAGTAGAAGACAGAGAACTGGGTTTTTGTAGCTTTCACAGAAATGAGGACCTTCTTTCCAAAACCCCAGCTAATATCGTCTCAAATTTCATTGGCCCAAATTAAATCACATTTTTCCTGAACTTGTCATGTTTTCAAGGGGAGGAAAATCATTATTGTAGGCTTAGACTAATCAGTGTTTACCCTTAGATCTGAGAATGGTCAGTCTTCCACCAAAAGCCCAGTTGCATAGAAAGAAAGGCAGATATTTTAAATGAAAACTTGGTCTACCAGAAAGAAGTTTTAATAGATGCCAAGTAGAAAACTCACAATGTCCTCTACAATATCAACTAGAAACCCATTTTAACCTATAAAGAAAGTTCATTAGAGTGGGCAGATAGAAGATATACACACAGAAATAGAGTTTTGCTTGTGATAATCAGTTAGAAAATAGAATAAAAAAAGAGATCTCAACCTAACTTCAAAAATAAATACAAATAAATATCAAATGCCCAGAAATAAGCTTAACAAGAATTTGGAAGACACAACAGAGAAAACAATGTATCTTAACTTAAAGGACATAAAGATTTGACTAAATGGACAGATGGACTATATTTTGGGTTATGAAAGTTATATTATAACTTTATCCATAAAGTGAATGCCTTTTTATGAATTATAGTTGGGATGAGATGGAACTTAAAAAAATGATTCTAAAGTTCATCTAGCTCATATATGTTAGAAAATAATGAGGGGCGATCTACCAGAAAGTCATTAAAATATATAGCAAGACTAGAGGTATTAAAATAACAACTTTACTTCTGGGAAGTTTTTATATATGAGATCAAAATATTGGGAAAATATTAGAGCCCTACTTTATACATCAAAATATATTCTAGAAAAATTAATGATTTAAATATAAAAACGAAACTGTAAAAATACCAGAATAAAATATAGGACACATTTTAATATTCTTGTCGTTTTGGGATAGTGCTGGTCTTTCTTAGCACAAATAACAAAGTTAGAAACTATACAGAAAAAGGTTTCAGAATTGAGTACACAAAATTTTCTAAACCTCTATATCACAATCAAATAGAATCATCATAAGTTAAAGGATAAATAACTAACTGGAAAATGACATGCCACATTTAACAAGTAAAAGATTTCTATTCATATCTTATAAAGAGCTGAAACAAAGTAATAAAAAAGTAAGAATTACAGATGAAAAGTAGGCAGAGGACATAAAAATAAAACATAAAAAATAGCTAATGCATTAAAGATGCTCAACTTCACTGTTAGCCAAAGGAATACATACTAAAACAATATTTTTTAACTGTTAGATTGGGAAAAACATTTAATAAATTTCAATTACCCGATATTAAAGAAAATGAGAAAACAAATATTTTAACACACTTTAAATGTGCATACTCTGACTAATTATTCAACTTCTAGGAAGTTATGCTAAGAGATAGAGATACTCAAGGATGTTCATTGCAGAGTTGTTTTAATGAACAATAATTGGAAACAACCAATTGCCTATTAAGAGGAGTTTGTTTAATTTATGGCACATTTGTACAAGGGAATATTACACAGTCATTAGAAAGATGAATTTTACATTGCCATAGAAGGCTAAACAGGAAGGTTCAAGTGGGAAAAAATTTTAATATAGTAAATGTAGTATAACCCTACTTTTAGGGTGGAGAATAGATACTTATATATTATTAGATCTACTAAAACAAACTCTTCTTCTTTTCTTTCTTTTTTTTTTTTTTTTTTGAGACAGTCTGGTTGCGACACCCAGACTGCCAGACTGGAGTGCAGTGGTGCAACTGCGATCTTGGTTCACTGCAACCTCCGCCTCCTGGGTTCAAGCGATTCTCCAGTGTCAGCCTACCGAGTAGCTGGGATCGAAAATAAGTTTGATCCCTTCCTAGGGATCAAACTCTCTCCCGAGGGAGCCTCTTTACTCCAGGCTCCAGTTATCACCACTATGAGCACACAGACATTCCTTCTTCATCTGGACCCATATCACTTCCTAATTTACATCGCTCAGAAGCCCCTGAGGCTCAACTTCGCACAAGCGGAATTAATGATCTTCCGCTGCACTTCTGGTCCTCTTCCAGGCTGGTCCTCTTACATGCATGCACCATCATGCCCAGCTAATGTTTGTATTTTCAGTAGAGACGGGGTTTCACCACGTTGGCCAGGCTGGTCTCGAATGCCTGACCTTGGGTGATCCACCCGCCTTGGCCTCCTGAAGTGCTGAGATTACAGGCGTGAGTTACCATGTCCAGCCTATTAAAACAAATTCTGCAGATATTCCAACCTGTTAACAATGGCTATCTCTGATGACAGGGATTATAAGAAATTTTAACATTTTAATTTAAATACTTCTAATTTTTTTCACAGTGTAATATGATTTTATACTCATGGGAAAAAGGTTACTTCTTCCGTAAGTGGAAAAGAAAGAAAGTGGAGGAGATATTAATAGATAAAGTGGTAATTTGGAGTGAAACAACTTTGAGGAATGTTTTTCAGTATTAGAGAGACCTCTGTTTGTTTTGGTCCTGGGGTGGTGGGAGAAAGCCAACCTTGGAAGGAGACTGAGAGTGAAGGGAATGTTGACTGGCCAAGGTTCCAGAGGGGCTGGAACAGAACACCAACATGGGGCAAACGGTAGGAATAACGAAAGGAAAGGAAAGGAGGATAACATAAATAAAACTAAGGCAAATTTTTTAGGAGTAAGAGCATAAAAGGACTTACAGTCAATGAAACCTATGCTTTCCCAGTGGATTTGGAGAAAAAAGTAATCATCTGAGTGGGAAGGTTGGGACTGTGAGATGGAGGGCATAGAAGAGGTATGTGGTTGCTGCTGGGCAAAGAATGGGCTCTGAATTATCAAGTATGCTTGTGAGATTCCTGGGCTCCATCCCAGATCTACAGAACCAGTCTCTGAGTGAAGCTGATTTTAATGCATGCTAAAATCTGGAAACTTGGAAATAAAAGATTAAGAACATGGGGCCACTGCTGATCCTACATCACAATTTTCTGCAATAGAGTCAATCAATACATTTGTGATTTTCTTCAGCAACATTTAGCAGCCTGGGAAGAGAAATTCTGAGGGGGGGAAAAAAAAGATGGTTGGGCATACCCAGAGTTGGGCTTTGGCAACATGGGTGTAGAAGAAAGTCACTGTGTCAATGGAACCTGAGATGCTGGGAAGTGCATCTTTAACCTGGGTAATCAGGAGGTAATAACTAGGTGGAGAGGAAGGCTTTGAGGGACTGGAATTTAGAATAAGGAGATGTAGGGGAAGTGAGGTCAGGGTGTGAGGTGGTTATGCTTATAAACACCAGGCTTCTATCTTGGGATTGCGTGAGTGTAGGCAAAGATGGTTACGCAAGGCAAAAGTAGATAAACACAGAATGGAATGTTGGGGAGAAGACAAGGTAGGAAGGGGCAGAGCCAAGGGAACTATTAACAAAAGAACAGCATACGCCAGCCCTGGAGAATCAGTATAGCAGTGCATCCAGGAAAGCTCATCAGCTTTAGAACTGTTGATGGCAGTCACCGTACTCATTCTTTCCTCTGTATGTTGCCAAATGCACAGTTAGCGCTCAGATGTCCCTATGGTGACAGAAATTTTGGTTCAGTATCTTGCTTACAACTCTGTTCTACTCTATGGTGTGTCTTTGTCACTTAGACTATTAATTCCTTAATAATAGAGTTTTTTTTTTTTTTTCATTTTTAAATTCCCACTGCTTAATGCTATGCCTAACACATGGTACATATTCAATGAAAACTTTTTCTGAGTGAACGAAATTTAAAAGCTGCCTTATGCTTCCAGTTAGCACTTTGGAGTCAGGGTATTTTGACAAAGGCCCCCTCTCAGGTGGAAGAAAGGAGGAATACTATTCATTGCTTACCCTCTTAGAATGCTTTTGAACATTTTGTTAGGTGGCTGGAACATTTTGTTCAGTGAATATTTTATATGAGTAAGCTATGTTTGATGATGAGCTGTTTGTGATGATGGAGGTGAGAAGTGTGACTGTCAATTGAAGGTAGAAAAACAGAAATAATGAAGATTCCATCCTCCTCTACCTAAGCATGAAATGTTCCATATCAAACTCTTAGCTCTCTTCAAACTCTCTCCCTAGGGAGCCTTTTCACTCCAGGCTCCAGTTATCACTACCATGAGCACACAGACATTCCTTCTTCATCTGGACCCATATCACTTCCTAATTTACGTCACTCAGAAGCCCCTGAGGCTCAACTTTGCACAAGCAGAATTAACGATCTTCCACTGCACTTCTGGTCCTCTTCCAGGATTTCCTCTCACAGGGCTCAGCAGCATTTTCCCCAGCAAGTTAGGAACCAGGAACCAACCTTTCTCAGTCTCTTTTCCTCATCTCCCACATCTGATCTACCAAATTCTTCCAATTTTAAGATATAAAGAACTCTTGGATCCTTCCATTTCTCCATTATCAAAGCTACCACCTGGTTCTGGAATTCAGTAATACCCCCAAATGGATCTACCTATGACCATTCCAAGTCCCCTCCAGTCCCCTCTCTACCTCACAGCTCGGAGGATCTTTTCAAAACTCTAATCTGATCGTGTCATATTTCTGCTTAAACCACCTCAATGACTTAAGCTTTTAGCCCTAACTACCACTTACAAGGCCTAGTAAGGTCTGACCCTTGCCCACACCTCGGGGTTCATTTTGCATGCTGTACTCCTTCACTCTCTCTGGGGCCAACCACAGTAAATTTCTCTTATTCTTTGAGAGACATCATGCTGTCCCCTACCCTCTACCCCCAAACCCACCAAGGCCTTTGTACATGTATTTTCTTCCCCACTTCATGTAGTTAAACCCATGCTTCTTTCTGATCTCAGTCCATACATGATTTCCTTGGAGAAGCCATCAGCGATCTCTCTGACAAAGTCAAATCTTTTTGTTATATTTGCTTATAGAAATATGGCCCCCATCTTTGCAGCATACATCTCAGTTGTGATTTTGTATTTATGTGTATGGGATTATTTCACTTACATCTGTCTGCTTCACTAGACTCTAGGCTCTGTGAAGGGCAAGAACCCTATGTGCTCTTGCTAAGGGCAGTGCTTGGCATGTACTGAGTGTGCAATAAATAGTTGTTAGATGAGTGAATGGGAAGACCAGAGAACACTCTTGCATGTTATTAGCTGTAGTCACAGTAAGAAAGTCCTGTTTCTCTGGTCCACCCACTGGGACTTGGTAATGGTATGGTCATAGGTAACCCTTCTAGACAATGGTAGTTCTGATAACTTCACCAGGAATTAAAGCCAAAATGCTGAGGTTTTGTCCTGGTTCCGCAGTGGTGTGGCCTCAGGCAAGTTATAACTTTTTAAAGTCTAAATTCTAAATGTCACCTGCAGATCAGAAGTCTCCTTCTGCCTTTGGCCTCTCATCAGCTGCTTTCTCCATATCCTCTCCTCCCTCCCTTTTTGCAAAGCTAGGGGAGGGCCTGATGCAGAGCTGGCTTCCCTGTGGGAGGACTGGAAGGAACCACACAGCATGGGTACTAATTCCATGAATCCACACTGGTAATCAGAAACTAGGCCCGCCTTGGTGTTTAGAAACTAATGTTGTATTCTATTTCTTCAGATAAGCCAGTTTTGAAAAACAAGGCTTGACTATTTGGCAGGACAAGAAGCTAGTACCAAACACAGTTTGTTGCCAGCAAGGATGTCAATTTATCAAATTTAAAGGGTATAACCTAGGACCCTTGGTTAGGTGTACTTTCTTATTTGATTAGGATGGCATACATGCTGATAGATCTCTTTCCAGCTCAGTAATCTCCATGCAGTAAAGAATTTCAAGCTGCTATTGTTTATTTCCTATGTATTATGTCTAAATATTTCATGGTAAATGAAGAAGAGTGATTGTTTTCAAACTGGAATACTTCTTCAGAAGAAACCCAAAAAGGTGACTCCTCCATCTTTCTCATTCTTGGATCCTAAAGTATCTTTAGCAAATGAAGCCCAGTTTCATAACCAAAGAGGTGACTTGCAGTGTGAAACTTGCAATGCTCTCCCTGTATGTTAATTTCTCTATCTCTAGGATGGCCTCTGTGGTTCTTACTAACCTCAGAGTGGTATCATGAAGTCACTGAAATGATACTGGAAGAAAACAAGAGTGATGAGTCTTCTAGGGTGATAAATCTATATTTTCTTCAAATTCTTCATTTTGCAATAAAAACCTTTTTCAGAAAAGAATGTTTACATTGGATATATCTACACCTGATTTGACAATTCCAAACTACACTCCAACCACCCACTTCTGAATGAGAAAAAAAAAAAAAAAAAAAAATCAGAAGCCTGCAATTGCGTAACATGCAAATCTTTTCTGGACAAAGGCCCATCACTGTGGTTTGGCAACACAACCGGCACATCTCTTTTCTCATCTCTTGAAAAACACCAACAGAGAAAAACGTACCTTGAGAATAAAGGTAATGATTAATCTATTAGGTACAAAAAGGATCATTTGGGGGATTTCAGGTTCTAAGTCGCAGTTCAAACAAATAGCAGCGAACAGGGAATGACAGTTCCACCAGAAGACGATTAAGCCACAGCCTCTAATTGGAACGGCATTTGTACGTCAGAGACTCTCACCAGACATCTCCAGGAATCTGTGAGCCACTGTCAAAACGTCCATTTTCATGTGGCTGTGAAAGTGAGGACCACAACAGGTAGGCATTGGTGGAAACAGGAGTCCTCAGAGAAGCCCCAAGATGCAGCCAGAGAAAGCAGAAAAGGGGAAAAGCTTCAAGCAGAGACTGGTCTTGAAGAGCTGCTTAGCGAAAGAAACCCTCTCTGAGTTCTTGGGCACGTTCATCATGATTGTAAGTATTTCCTGATTTCCTCGATTCAGACCCAATACTGCCTCCCTAGCTGCCAGGCTGGTAGTGGAGAGTTCTGTTCGGTTTGTTTTCTTTAAGTTAATTATCAGATTCATCTTTTCCAGGAAGCAACAAGTTACTAAAGGCTGTTTGACTATTTAGTGGTTGTGATATTAAGTTTTCAATTACCCATTGCATTTGTCCACAAAAGTTGATGGAAATGGAAGAGAGGGAGTGTGTGAAGTGCCTTCTTTATTTCAGGTATTTACTTATACTCTAAAATGGCTTTGTGATTTAAAAGTCAGTCATTAGACAATGTTTTCATTGATGAACTGATTTGTACCCTGCTTGCTTCCTCTAAGCATTGGGGTGACTTGGTCACCTGGAATAAGCAACAATAGTCAATAAACATGGTTGGCAAAAATACGTATATGGATGGCAAGAGACATCCCAGTATGACAAGTGCTTGACAAGTATTGTGCTGTCAGATCACTTGATTTGTAAGAAATTAAAAATTGCACTAGGTAGAAATAGTATGTCAGGCAATAGTCCAGCTTAGTTTTGTATCATTTTTTGTCTCTATTTAAAGTAAAGTAATCTCTAAAGATCTTTGGAGATTTACAAGACAATTACAAGAACCTTCTAGATATAAACGAGGGATGACTTCTAAGAACCTCTTGAGGATTGCCCAGAGATTTACTCAGCTATTAACAAGAGACTGGAAAGTTTACTTAAGTAGTCTGGGCTTTCATTTTGCTGCACGTTCTAGCATTCTCTGTATCCTGAAGTTTTACCTGGAGCCAGACCATTTGTGAATAGAAATGTATTATCATGTGGCAACTATTGATTTCAACTGTTTTTTTTTTTTTTTAATCCTACTTAAGGATTTCCTACTCCAGGTATAAATAATTTCATTTTCCTTAAAGTTATAGAGAGTAGCCCATAAACTCTGTGCATTAAAAGTTCTTTGCTTTTGGGCAAATACATAATAATTTAGAAGAATAAGCACAGAATGCATCAGCTAAGCCAAGATTGAGAAACAAACGTGAACTCAAAATATTGAACTAGTGTAACGTGAAGAGACAGTCATAAATTTTCTGGTCTCTGAGAGACACATTAGACCAGATTCGTTAAAGTATTTTCAGGGAGCTATGGACAATTTCTTGCACTCCTCATCTTCCCTTGGCATTCATTGTTGACTGCTCTGACCACACTCACTGTCATAATGTAGTAAGAGGAGTTAGAAGGAAAAGAGAGAAGATAAAAGTCAATGATTCTTATGATTCCCAGTTACTGCTTACTGGAAAATCTTTCTTAGGGAGACTGAGACCCCTCTGTCATGTTACCTGACAATCTGGCCCCAAAGAGGAAAGCAGTTGTCGGTACAGACTGGTTACAGCCTCACAGTGACGAGTGCGTCAGAAAAGTGAAGCAAATTCAGTTACAATTCTTAGTGCTCTACGGAAAACAGAGAAGGAAGTGAACTACATATCCTTTTTTTTTTTTTTTTTGCAACCAAAAAGTTTAAAACCTTCTTTATTTCTTAAGAAAAACCCGTTTCATAATCTCATGCTTTCTGCATTGTAAGTGAAAGTTACTTTCAGCAGTTCACTGCTCAACTGGTCTTGTGTCTTCCCCACTACGCAAGGTGGGGGTTTAATAAAGAACATCTTGATATTGTCTGTTGAAAAATTAAACCTTATATCTTCTGGATAAAGCCAGTCATTACCTGAAATATTTAATTTCCATTTATACCATACGTTTATTTTCTAAAGTGAACCCTAATAAAATCTGCAACCTTGATTATCATCTTCAGTTTTGTTGGAGCTTGGGGGGATGTATAAACAAAAAGTTCCTGCACAAACACAATTTTTTTAAACCAAGAAATCTACATGGTTTTGCTCAAAGTTTATCCAAAGTAATTGTTTCTGCTTTATTAGAGAATGTGCATTGTGCCTTGTATTTTCTAGTAAAAAGCTTTGTATATTGATAAGGCAAAGGGGAGGGGAGCATTAAAAAGATGGCAGAGGATATGAAGGGCTCAGTCCTTTAAACATGTGAGATCGGTTTTTTCCCTCGACCTTGGGAGTCTGGTGCTATTTTTTTCCCTTCTTTCAAAAACTGCTCTTATGGGGAGCATCTCAAACTAATCCACACCATGGTATAAATTAGGGGTCCCCAACCTATAGGCCACAGACTGGTACAGGTGATCCCTGGTGCCAAAAGATCGGGAGCAGTTGGTGTAAAGGATTGATAAGGCCTACTGGTAGCATTAAGAGAAAAGAAGGTCTATGAAAAATTCTTTATAAACTACAATTAAAACCAACAACAATTAAGTCATAAGCCAAAAAGCTAGCTCTAATGTGGCCTTTTAGTCATTGGGATAGGTAGGCCTTTCACCTTTACTAGTATCGGGGGAAAGTTTGCAACGCAAAACGCTGATCTCTTCCTTAGGCTGAACTTCACAGATTCTCTAGTCATGTCTAGTCATTTCTCACAGGAACTATGCTCACTCCTACTACTTTATATATTCTCCTCTCTCTTCAAACTTTTCAGGATTCTTTGATACAGAGCTCATCTTATTTAAGATGCTGAAGTGACAACCCAGCAAGCAGCCCCATTTCCTCCTAAGGTGGAAGGACAGGCTTCCAGGGCTGGACTTTTGAGTAGATAACATACTGTGCAGACGGACAGATCCTAAATTCTTTTCTCATCCTGTCAAACTTCCACATTAGAGGTCTAACTTTTAGCATCTCTTAGAATGGAAAAAAATGCAAGTACTTCTGCTAAAAGTAGTACCCTTGATCTTTACCTTGAGTGCCCTGAAGGAAACAGAAAGAAACTATCCCGGAACACAGACTATGGAGGAAATAGGGGAGTGGGCAGTACAGGAAGGAGGAAGGAAGGACGGGGATGGTTGATTGTGTGTGAGAAATTTCAGGCACTGCAGTGTTCCCTTCTTCCTGCTCCTACCTTCTGCCAGGACTGGGTGAGAAAGTGTCCCTCCTTGCTGGGGTCACAGAGTTTGTCACTCCATTTTGAGAGGATTCTCAATCAGATATGCTGGTTATAGACACCCTAGGGATAAAATTATTATTACAAAGTTTGTTCAGATCTTGAAGTAGGTCTATTCTACCTTAGGGAGCGTTTGAGACAAAAGAATCTATGGTCAGGATTTAGAGTGAAATCAGAAAGTTCGTAAGCCAAATTAAAGGAGACATTCACTTTGCAGGGCAGAATCCAGGACAATTTTGGTCTAATACATTATTTGGAATGCCCAGGTACTGGCAGGAGAGCTCTGAGATAAGGGTGGGCAGATATCACTGGCCCTTTTTATTGGTGGAGAAGCTGAGCAGAGGCTGATGTAATCATGCATCCCAGGAATCAGCCCAGAGCCCAGCTGACCTGCCCTGGGCACACACTCGCCCTTGGACTTCCACTGTGCTCTTCCCTCGAGCAGCACAGAGTATTCACTCATCCAAATTCTTGTTTCTGTTTATATGTTTCCTGAAGAGAGAGAAAGGAGAGCGATCAAGTATGTTTTGCCAGATGGAGAGACAAGTGTAACATAATTAAGAGACTTATCAGCCCTTGAATGAAAGAGCTGGGCTTGTTATCTTGACTCCAGTCATTTCCTAATACCATCATTTGATGAGAATTAACTCCTTTCATGTGAAAGCCCAAGAAAACTTGACAAATTTTACAGCCTAAAATACAATAGCAGTGTCAAAAGATGATTTTACAGAACAGACGTGATGGTGGTGGGGACATTTTGTAGAAGATCTGCTAGCAGAGTCTTGGGATCTCTTTACCACCTACAAACACATTCAAACCTCAAGTAACACCAGGGTTCTGAGGTGGCTCAGTGATGTCTTCACAGCTCTGATAAACTCACTGACCATGCATTGCTCTGTATTTTTCCTCTAGTATTTCTGTTTTCTAGCTTCTCCTTAAGACCACTCTTTTGGTTCAGAGCAAAGGACCTACAGGAAAGTGGGCCTCAAGAGATCCCATAACTTCTCTTTCTTGCTTTCTGGCTCAACAGCCACCTGTTCTTTCTCTGTTTCCTCCATGCTTGGTTCTTCTAGCTTGCTATTTTACAAAACCATCCATCTCTCCAAGTCTAGGGTGCCCAGGACTGAGGGTCACACAGAGTTAGAGCTGTCAGTTGGCCAATAGATGATAGATCAGAAGCCCCTGCTGTCAGCAGTACCCTGGATGATTCTGTCTGTGGGTGGTTTGTCTGTCCACGTCGTGCAGGTATCCACCATCCTCGGGCCCTCACTCAGAAGCTTTGGAAGAAGATGGCCTCTGTTGCCTGACCCTTGCATCTTTCAGATGAGAGAACAGACACCCACAGTCTTGCAGAATTTTATCAAAAGCTCTTTCCACCACAGCAGAACATTAGAGGATGTCTACAGTCAGTTTCACCTGCCTCTTGTTATTATGATTTATGTTCAATGCTCAGTCCTTCAAGGATTGGTACTTCTGTACTTGGGAGTTCTGTCCCTTTAAGAATGTCTGAGGTTCAAGCAGAGAGCCAAATCAGGAATGAACTTCCATTCACAATTGCTTCAAAGAGAATAAAATACCTAGGAATCCAGCTTACAAGGGATGTAAAGGACCTCTTCAAGGAGAACTACAAACCACTGCTCAGTGAAATCAAAGAGGACACAAACAAATGGAAGAACATACCATGCTCATGGATAGGAAGAATCAATATCGTGAAAATGGCCATACTGACCAAGGTTATTTATAGATTCAATGCCATCCCCATCAAGCTACCAATGACTTTCTTCACAGAATTGGAAAAAACGGCTTTAAAGTTCATATGGAACCAAAAAAGAGCCCGCATTGCCAAGACAATCCTAAGTCAAAAGGACAAAGCTGGAGGCGTCATGCTACCTGACTTCAAACTATACTACAAGGCTACAGTAACCAAAACAGCATGGTACTGGTACCACAACAGAGATATAGACCAATGGAACAGAACAGAGTCCTCAGAAATAATACCACACATCTACAGCCATCTGATCTTTGACAAACCTGAGAGAAACAAGAAATGGGGAAAGGATTCCCTATTTAATAAATGGTGCTGGGAAAATTGGCTAGCCATAAGTAGAAAGCTGAAACTGGATCCTTTCCTTACCCCTTATACGAAAATTAATTCAAGATGGATTAGAGACTTAAATGTTAGACCTAATACCATAAAAACCCTAGAAGAAAATCTAGGTAATACCATTCAGGACATAGGCATGGGCAAGGACTTCATGTCTAAAACACCAAAAGCAACGGCAGCAAAAGCAAAAATTGACACATGGGATCTAATTAAACTAAAGAGCTTTTGCACAGCTAAAGAAACTACCATCAGAGTGAACAGGCAACCTACAGAATGGGAGAAAATTTTTGCAATCTACTCATCTGACAAAGGGCTAATATCCAGAATCTACAAAGAACTCAAACAAATATACAAGAAAAAAACAAACAACCCCATCAAAAAGTGGGCAAAGGATATGAACAGACATTTCTCAAAAGAAGACATCCATACCGCCAACAGACACATGAAAAAATGCTCATCATCACTGGCCATCAGAGAAATGCAAATCAAAACCACAATGAGATACCATCTCACACCAGTTAGAATGGCAATCATTAAGAAGTCAGGAAACAACAGGTGTTGGAGAGGATGTGGAGAAATAGGAACACTTTTACACTGTTGGTGGGATTGTAAACTAGTTCAACCATTATGGAAAAGAGTATGGCGATTCCTCAAGGATCTAGAACTGGATGTACCATATGACCCAGCCATCCCACTACTGGGTATATACCCAAAGGATTATAAATTACTCCACTACAAAGACACATGCACACGTATGTTTATTGCGGCACTATTCACAATAGCAAAGACTTGGAATCAACCCAAATGTCCATCTGTGACAGACTGGATTAAGAAAATGTGGCACATATACACCATGGAATACTATGCAGCCATCAAAAAGGATGAGTTTGCGTCCTTTGTAGGGACATGGATGCAGCTGGAAACCATCATTCTTAGCAAACTATCACAAGAAGAGAAAACCAAACACCGCATGTTCTCACTCATAGGTGGGAACTGAACAATGAGATCACTTGGACTCGGGAAGGGGAGCATCACACACTGGGGCCTATCATGGGGAGGGAGGAGGAGGGAGGGATTGCATTGGGGAGTTATACATGATATAAACGTCATGCACATGTACCCTAGAACTTAAAGTATAATTAAAAAAAAAAGAATTAATAAGAAATGATAAATTTTATAAATATTTTTAATATTCTGCAGCTGGTATTAAAATTCAGTATACTGTTTCACAAAATATTAAGAACTGATAAAACATCTGGCAATTCTAGAAGTTGTATTTATCAGTGTTAAGATTTATATCATTTGCAATGTTCTGAAAATCATGTCTATGTAATTCTATATTTAAAATACTTTATTAATCTAGAAAAAAAAAAAAAGAATGTCTGAGGTTCTAAATCAATGTGCAGAAGTGCTCAACACTGAGGATTCTCCTCAGATCCTTACCTTGAAGCAAGAGTTTAAAGACCCGAGACTCTCTCCTGTCAAGTATGATGACAAGGAAAAGAGAGGGCAAAGAAGGTTAACACTGAGCATACTCTATACCCCAGACACTTTGATCCTTAAACCAAATCTAAACTAAATCTAATGAGATAAAGATATTGCTCTCATTTTATAGATGAGGAAATTAGGACTTAGTATAGTTAAGTGACTTGACCACAAGCAAGTGTGTGATGGAGTTGGGATTAGAATCAAATCTCTCCAGTTTCTCTTAACCATGCTGCAGTTAACATTCTAATATATGCTTTTGAACTTTTACTACAGTTGTCTATAAGTATATTATAGTTTTATATGTTTAAAAATTTACATATATAGCTTCATAGCTTGTACACCTCCTCCAGTCTGAGACTTTTCCCCAGAGACACTTTCTGAAATTTGATAATTTGGGAACATGTATGGCTGGCTTATGTATCCATCGCCCTCTCACTATTGATTACAATTACCAAGACTGCTGCATTGAACATCTTGGTACGTGTCTCCCTGTACACATGTTCAAGAGTTTCTCTGGAGTATATACCTAGAAGAGGACCTGGTGGTCTTAGGGTATGTGCGTTCTCAACTTTATGTGAATTATAAAATCGCTCTCCAGAGTGATTTCAAAGTTGTACTTCCAGCAGCGACACGAGTTCCCATTTAGCATATACTCAACCTCCCTTGATATCATCCAACTTTTATATGTTGCTAATTTGACAGATAGAAAAATGGAATTTCACTAGTAATTGTACTCAATTCCAGTGCAGTGATTATCTTTTCATATATTTACTAAATGTTTAGGTGCCTCTTTTGTAAATTGCCTGATTAAAGCCTCTGCACATTTCTCTTTGGGATACTTTACTTTTTCTTAATTGTTATAGGATATTTGTATTTATTTTAAATCCATACATTAAAGTATTTTGTGTTTTCTTATTGACTTTTAATATTTTGCTTTTCATATTTGTGTCTTTAAATAATTAGAATGCATTTGGTGTATGATGTGGGATTGGGGTCTATTATCTATGTCTGGAAGGATAGACAATTGTCCCAGGACCAATTTTGACAGTCTATCTTTTCTCCACTGATTGTGATGACATTCCTATCATATACCTGTTCACACGTGTATGTGGTTCTGTATCTGGACTACTCAGAGCCATTGTTCTGTTTGTCCAAATTTGCACTACCTCATATATCATTTTTTTGTTGCTGAGAACATTGTTTGTTGTTGTTGTTCTCTTTCTACTTTTATTACCAAGGTTATATTAGATTCATGAAATGAATCAAAATTTCCCCTTTTTTTTCTATTTTCTGGAGCACTTTGTGTAAAATGGGGGTTATCTATTTCTTGAAGATTACTCAGCATGTGCATGAAAAAAGAGAGGGATGGACAGATGACAAGAAAAAATTTCTTTAAAAGTTACAGGTCTGGCCAGGCGCAGTGGCTCATGCCTGTAATCCCAGCACTTTGGGAGGCTGAGGCGGGTGGATCAAGAGGTCAGGAGTTCGAGACCAGCTGGGTCAATATGGTGAAACCCCATCTTTACTAAAAATACAAAAATTAGCTGGGCATGATGGCATGTACCAGTAGTCCTAGCTACTCAGGAGGCTGAGGCAGGAGAATCGCTTGAACCCGGGAGGCGGAGGTTGCAGTGAGCTGAGATTGTGCCACTGCACTCTGGCATGGGTGACGGAGCAAGACTCCAACTCAAAAAAAACAAACAAAAAAAAATCTCTACTATATCTGAGGTGACATCCTCTTTTCAAATTTTAAAAAGAAGTTAGAAGTTTCTTTGTTTTCCACTTCAGTAATTTCTGCTTTGATCTTCCTTATGTCCTCCTATTGAGTTGATCAGCTTTCTTTATTCTTGCCTTTTCTCCTCTGTGTGCCCTTTCTATTAAAGTATTTACCCTTAGGCTGGGTGCAATGGCTCATGCCTATAATCCTAGCACTTTGGAAGGCTGAGGCGGGTGGATCACCTGAGGTCAGGAGTTCAAAACCAGCCTGGCCAACATGGTGAAACCTGGTCTCTACCAAAAACACAAAAATTAGCCAGGCATAGTGGTGCGCACTTGTAATCCCAGCTACTCAGGAGGCTGAGGCAGGAGAATTGCTTGAACCTGGGAGGTGGAGATTGTGCCAAAGCACTCCAGCCTGGGCAACAAAGCAAGACTTTGTGTCCAAAAAAAAAAAAAAAATTACATATATATTTAAGTAAATCAATTTTTCTTCTGAACAACATAAAAACTTTAAAAAATCCTAATTCCAATCAACCACTCCATCTTACATGTCATTGTTGTCTAATAAATTTTTCCCTCATTATTATGGTTATTACTGGTGTTTTAAAATAAAAACTTATTTTTATTTGCTTATGTAAAAATGCATTCCTATCATTTACTGGTTTATTTGCTAATCATTACTGCATACACTCACTACTTTCTCTTGGGTTCTATCTCCTTCTTCTTGCAGTTCTTCCTTTAGAAAATTTTTCAGGAAGGGTGTGTGACAGATGAACTTTCTCAGTCTTTGTCTGAATGTGTCTATTTTATGCTCAAGGTTGAATGATAAATTAGCTGATACATTTCAGGTTGATAATTATTTTTGCTTGGCATTTTTCAGGTGTCATTCCAATGTCTCTATTATTGCTGCTGACAAGCCTGTTGGTCTCATTTTGTTCCTTAATAATCTGAATTTATCTGGTAACTAATAAGAGTTTTACTTTGTTTTTTATTTTGAAATTTCACCATAATGTGACTAGAGGTGAACTTATGTCTAGTGCTTAACTCATTTTTTATCTTCAGTTTAAAGAGTTACAATTTTTACCAATTCTGGAAAATTTTCATCTTTATTACCTTGTCTTTCCCTCAGTCTGTTTTCTCCTTTTAGAACTCCTATTGGTATGCATGTTTGACCTTGTCTTTTTTTTCAGTCTCAACTGTTTTTTTCATATTTCTTCTCTTATTCTCTTAATCCATACTGAATTTTGTATAGTTGTTTCAAATCTATCTTTCAGTTCACCAATTCCCTATTTGGTTCTATCTAATCTTCTGTTTAACACATTCATTGAGTCTTTAGTTTCATTATGTTTTCATTTCTATATGTTTTGTTTGGTTTTTTTTTTTCTTTTTTTAGTTTCTTTTCTTATGTGCTTATTTCTTTAATTTCCTTAACTCACCAAAGCCTAATATATTTATAATATTTTAAACCTGTTCTGTCATCTCGAGTTTTGGGGGAGTGAATCATTCTGCCTATTTTATCTACTGACTCTTATTCATAAAGGATCTTTTCCTTTAGTGTTTTATACATCTGTATTGTAAATTCTTCAGGGAGATTTATTTTTCCCTGTGGGAATTCCACGTGGCCTGAGCTGTGGATCTGTTCTTCCAGAGCAGGTTTGCATTTGTTTCTGCTGGGTTCCCCAGGTATATCGCCAGCCAGAAATGATTACTGTGAAGTGGCAAACTGAAAAGAGAAGCCTGGGGGATGCAGGTGCCTGTTGAAAAGCACTCTCCCAAAAGAACAGCGCTCTGTGCCCTTTCTCCCAAACTGGGACCTGTGACCATGAATGACTGAGAGACCTCGTGCTTCCTACAAACGAGGCCGGCTCTTCTGACATCCTTAGACTTTGAGTCAGTAGCAGCTGAGGGAGAATTTTCCTACAGACTTCCTCCTGTCAGCAATGAACGCGGAGGACCAGGTTCGCCTGGGAAATCTCACAGTTTAAGGCGCTTGGTAGAAAAGTACGTTCTGAATCATTGATCTAAAGGTTGCAGACTCCCGGAGCCAAACTTGATTCTGCCAAACAGGATTCTGCTTCTGATTGTGAATTTTAATTTTACCCAGAAAACTCACTGTTTTCATTGACTTTCAAAGGGGAAGTATTTTTTTTTCTACTTTCCAGAAGTGGGTTTGGTTAGTTTTTCTTTAGTGATGAAGCCCATTGCAACATGTTCTCATTACATGACAAGAAAGGAAAACATGGTAATGAGAACAGAAGTTGGCCCTTCTTTACTCATCAGCCCTGTGAAAGTGACCTAACAACCCACAGATGGTTCAAATGGCTGAGGCAGTTCAGCCGTGAAGAAATTAGGTGCCCACTATACCTCCAGCAGGCACTTAATTTCATGTCTGGGGCAGGATTGCTGAGTTCACTTAAACTTCTAAGCAAAGCAAATGATTTAAGAGAAACTATGCCAGCAAAGTGTGCCTGCCCTGCCCCCTGCCCTTTTCTCCATCTTGTTATATTGGCTGATCATGCTAAGATATAAGCCTGGAACAGTCAGTCAAGACCATAAAGGACTTGAGGGCTTAGTCCCTTCTCAGCGCACATACCTTAGAGTCTGTCTGGAAACTCAAGCTTTGTTATGAGAATACCTCCCAAAAACCCTATGCTTCTATCAACAGGTGATTGGTTAAAGAAATGGGGGTGCATCTATGCAAGACTCCTATTTTGCCATTAAATAGAAGGTTTACATGCTAATATGAAAATACTCTAAGCTACTCAAGTAGAAAAAGCAGGCAGAAATGGTATGTGTTAAATACCCTCACCTGTATAAACACACACACACACACACACACACACACACAGGCACATGCACATCTTTTTGACAACATACCAGAAAGTATTGATATTAGTTACCTGTGGAGAATAATATTTAAAATCTGGGGTGGGAAGGAAATACATTTCTTATATTCTATTGTATACCCTTTTGAAATTTTTAAAATTGTACATATTCATGTGTATTTTCTTCACCCTCTTCCTCCCCATGAGAGAGTTCACCCAGTAGAGTATGCATTTTCAAAGCATTTTTTTTAGGGAGTTGCTCAAAATCTGTTCTGAAAAACACTAGCTCCAAAAGATGCAAATAAGAATTAAGTGAAAGAAAATATGCAGTCCTTCCCAAATATGCTTGGGAAACACTGAGTTAAACAAAAATAAGCAGTTTTCTCAACTGCAGGAATTATCAGAGCCTTTAATGTTCTCTATAAATCTCTAAGAGGGGAACAGAATGTAAAGCTGTCTTCATCTCTACTTAACCACAAACCCCTTTTTTGAGGAGCATCTCATGGGACTAATGATCTGTGAAACATACTTTGAGATTTGCAGACTCTGGAAACACATCAATCCTCAGAACTCCTCCGTCTGCAGAGATCTCCCAGGTTGAGAGTGATAGGAGGTGGCCTTGGCACTGCTGGGCCCTGTGGGTACAAGGAGAACTGTCCTCAGCAACCCCCACTCACACACAGCCCACTCAGAGTCACAGTTATCCTAACGCAAACACACACAACTTAATTAATAAATGCTTCATTCGTTTCTTATTCTGGCCCTTGGGATGGTGATCAACTTCCCATCCACGTCAGCATTTGGGATGAGTTGAGCGATGTGAATGCCTGGCGGGGTCAGAAAAGGAGAGCATTGTTCTTTTCAGCCCAGTAGAGACAGTGGAGTTCAATCACCTCTCCTTTCTGAGCTTTGAGTTGGTTCTTGGTACTTTTTTCTGCTTGGAGAGTACTGAGGCTGGCCATGTTCCCATTCACCTGGGTCTCACATTGCAGATTCCTCTGTTTTTATGAGCCTGCCCTGTTATTGCCTCTTTTCAAGTACAGCTGGTTCTTGGGTGATTGATCTTATGCTGATATTCTCTCAGGCTGCATGCCACCACATACTTTATTTTTAGCCAGAAGATCCAGGTTTCAGTCTTGGTTCTTTGTGACTATTTTTGTTATGACTGAGAAAGTTTTATTTTGCAATTGGAAAACCAACTGACGGGAAAGTTGTGCATAAATCTGCACTCTGTGCTAATAAAGGAAACAGGCTGACCCACAGAGGCAGCAGCAGTTGTCACAGGAGGAACACTAGGATGGGAATCAAAGAATCTGGCTCCAGATTCAGAAACTGTCACCTATTCGCAATATGTCTTGTATCAAGTCACTCAAACTTTCAGTTTTTAACTGGGGATGAAGTATTGGGAGGACTCACAGAAGTAAAGTGCGTGACAGCGCCTCACCATGGCTAAAGTGCCATGTGAATATTTCCTCTTTCACCCATTGCTGGTCAAAATCATGTGCAGTCAAACCTTGGCCCCAGCACTTACCACTTACGGGAATGTGAGAGCAAGTGTTTTAACCTCTCTAAGCTTTGGTTTCCTAGTTTGTAAAATGGAGACAGGAAGAGGGCCTGACTCATAGGTCATTGTGGGGACTGGTGAGCTAATGCATGGAAAGTGCTTAACTCACAAAAACCATTCAATATAGATTAGTTGTTATTGGTATTATTATCTTCATATGTTCAAAAGGCTATAGTCACATAAGCTGAATAGGTGGGAATAAACAGGTGGAGCAGGACGGGTGGGAGACTTCTCTAACACACACCTACAGCACAGGCTGGAGGGCCAAGGTTTGCAGAGAGTGCCGTGCTGACAGATTGCCATGGATTCTCCTTCCCCTCCAGTTACAACCTTATAGGAGCAGGGAAGCCTCTGGTAAGCCCTGAAGTGACTCCCTTCTCAAGAATGGGGATTGCATTGTTTGGAAACACTATGGCCACCACCTTAGACAAAGTTTTGCCTATAGGCAGCCCTTCCTTTGATGGTAGCCACAGATTCTTTCTTCAGGAGCTAGGATTGCATCCCAACCCAGGTGTGTTATCACCATGGTATCTGCAAGGCCAGGAAATCGCTGGCACCAAAAGCTTAATGGTTTCATCTTCCCAGACCTTAAGACAGGAGTCAACAGCTCCAAAGCAGACTGATGGGTCTTGACTCTTTATCCAGTTTGCCAGTCTGTGTCTTTTAATTGGAGCATTTAGTCCATTAACATTTAAGGTTAATATGGTTATGTGTGAACTTGATCCTGCCATTATGATATTAACTGGTTATTTTGCTCGTTAGTTGATGCAGTTTCTTCCTAGCCTCCATGGTCTTTACATTTTGGCATGTTTTTGCAATGGCTGGTATGGGTTGTTCCTTTCCATGTTTAGGGCTTCCTTCAGGGTCTCTTGTAAGGCAGGCCTGGTGGTGACAAAATCTCTAAGCATTTGCTTATCTGTAAAGGATTTTATTTCTCCTTCACTTATGAAACTTAGTTTGGCTGGATATGAAATTCTGGGTTGAAAATTCTTTAAGAACGTTGAATATTGGCCCCCACTCTCTTCTGGCTTGTAGAGTTTCTGCCGAGAGGTCTGCTGTTAGTCTGATGGGCTTCCCTTTGTGGGTAACCCGACCTTTCTCTCTGGCTGCCCTTAAGATTTTTTCCTTCATTTCAACTTTGGTGAATCTGGCAATTATGTGTCTTGGAGTTGCTCTTCTCGAGGAGTATCTTTGTGGTGTTCTCTGTACTTCCTGAATTTGAATGATGACCTGCCCTACTAGGTTGGGGAAGTTCTCCTGGATGATATCCTGAAGAGTGTTTTCCAACTTGGTTCCATTTTCCCCCTCACTTTCAGGCACCCCAATCAGACGTAGATTTGGTCTTTTTACATAATCCCATACTTCTTGCAGGCTTTGTTCATTTCTTTTTCTTCTTTTTTCTTTTGGTTTCTCTTCTCGCTTCATTTCATTCATTTGATCCTCAATCGCTGATACTCTTTCTTCCAGTTGATGGAGTCGGTTACTGAAGCTTGTGGATTTGTCACGTATTTCTCGTGTCATGGTTTTCATCTCTGTCATTTCATTTGTGACCTTCTCTGCATTAATTATTCTAGCTATCAATTCTTCCACTCTTTTTTCAAGATTTTTAGTTTCTTTGCGCTGGGTACGTAATTCCTCCTTTAGCTCTGAGAAGTTTGATGGACTGAAGCCTTCTTCTGTCATCTCGTCAAAGTCATTCTCTGACCAGCTTTGATCCGTTGCTGGTGATGAGCTACGCTCCTTTGCAGGGGGAGATGCACTCTTATTTCTTGAATTTCCAGCTTTTCTGCCCTGCTTTTTCCCCATCTTCATGGTTTTATCTGCCTCTGGTCTTTGATGATGGTGACGTACTGATGGGGTTTTGGTATAGGTGTTCTTCCTGTTTGATAGTTTTCCTTCTAATAGTCAGGACCCTCAGCTGTAGGTCTGTTGGAGATTGCTTGAGGTCCACTCCAGATCCTGTTTGCCTGGGTATCAGCAGCAGAGGTTGCAGAAGATAGAATATTGCTGAACAGCGAGGGTACCTGTCTGATTCTTACTTTGGAAGCTTCCTCTCAGTGGTGTACTCCACCCTGTGAGGTGTGGGGTGTCAGACTGCCCCTAGTGGGGGATGTCTCCCAGTTAGGCTACTCAGGGGTCAGGGACCCACTTGAGCAGGCAGTCTGTCCCTTCTCAGATCTCAACCTCTGTGTTGGGGGATCCACTGCTCTCTTCAAAGCTGTCAGACAGTCGTTCGCGTCTGCACAGGACTCTGCTGCTTCCTCTTTTGCTGTTTAGCTGTGCCCTGTCCCCAGAGGTGGAGTCTACAGAGACAGGCAGGTTTCCTTGAGCTGCTGTGAGCTCCACCCAGTTCGAGCTTCCCAGCGGCTTTGTTTACCTACTTAAGCCTCAGCAATGGCGGGCGCCCCTCCCCCAGCCTCGCTGCTGCCGTTTTGGTTAGATCGCAGACTGCTGTGCTAGCAATGAGGGAGGCTCTGTTGCCGTGGGACCCTCCTGGCCAGGTGTGGGTATAATCTTCTGGTGTGCCCGTTTGCTTAAAGCGCAGAATTGGGGTGGGAATTACCCGATCTTCCAGGTGTTGTGTGTCTCAGTTCCCCTGGCTAGGAAAAGGGATTCCCTTCCCCCTTGCGCTTCCCAGGTGAGGCAATGCCTCACCCTGCTTCAGCTCTTGCTGGTCGGGCTGCAGCAGCTGACCAGCACCAATTGTCCGGCACTCCCCAGTGAGATGACCCCAGTACCTCAGTTGAAAATGCAGAAATCAGCCGTATTCTGTGTCTCTCGCACTGGGAGTTGGAGACTGGAGCTGTTCCTATTTGGCCATCTTGCTCCGCCCCCACCCACGTCTTTTTAAAAGCTACATATGTTCAGGATCCACCAACCATAATCTCAGTGATGAACAAGACATCTGAAAAATAGGAGGACTATTCAAGACTCTACTCCTCACTTCCTCCTCCCTTATCATTGGCAGCCTTGCACATACAGGTATGCCTTTCCTCACAGGTTTTTATTCTGAAGACCTCATTATTGAAACCACAAACACATCATACACCAATGCCTGAGCCCTTTCTTATTACTCTTATTGCAACCTCCCTAACAGCGGTCTATAGTACCCAAATTATTTTCTTCCCTCTGATAGGATGACCTAGCTTCGCAACTCTGATTATTGTTAATAAAAGTAACCCTTTCCTAATTAACCCAATTAAGTGCCTAATAATCAGCAGTATCTTCGCTGGATGCCTCATTACCAATAATATTGTTCCCACTTCATCCCCCTAAACAACTATGCCACTTCACCTAAAACTCACAGCCCTAGGTGTGACCACGTTAGGCCTCTTACTAGCAATAGAACTAAATTTTATAATGAATAACCTTAAGCTAAAGTATCCATTACAGACATTTAACTTCTCCAATATACTAGGTTTTTACTCAGCCACAATCCACCGTACAGCCCCCCCACCCACTCAAGCCTATTTACAAGCCAAAATATTTGATTAGGAAAGTCCATACCAAAAACCATTTCACAAACTCAGATATCAGCCTCCATTATTGTATCTGCCCCAAAAGGCCTACAAAATTCTATTTCCTCTCCTTTTTTTTATTTTACCTCTTCCAATTCTAATCTTAATTATCTAATCATCACCCCGAGTAACTTCAAGTGCAACATAAATACTAACAAATAACGTTCAACCAGCAACTACCACCAATACCCATAACTTTATAAAGCAGCCACACCCACAGAATCCTCACGCAAACCACCCTCACCCTCAAAAGTTATGCAACTCCCTACGCTATTAAATTAATTGTAATGACCATCCCATCATACTCAGCCATTCGCCAAATCAACACCAACTCTATTAATAATCCTAATAATAAAGCCCCTCAAATGTTAATACCTGACCTTCATATTTCAGGATATTCCTCAACAACCACTGCCACCGTATAACCAAAAACAACCATTATACCACCCAAATAAATTAAGAAGACGATTAACCCTACGAAAGTCCCACCAAAATTCAACACAATACCACAACCCACAGCACCACTAATAATTAACCATAGACCCCCATAAACAGGAGACAGTTTCAAAGAAAAACCTGCAAACCCTATAACCAAAAGAATACTTAATAAAAATAAAATATAAGCCATTATTCCTACATGGACTACAACCATGACTAATGGTATGAGAAACCATCATTGTATTTCAACTGTAAGAACACTAATGACCAAAATATGCAAAACACCTACTAATAAAAATTATTAATCATTCATTCATTGATCTTCCCACACCATCCAACATTTCTACATGAGGAAACTTTGGCTCACTTACTGGTGCCTGCTTAATTCTCCAAATCACCACAGGATTGTTTCTGGCCATACACTGCACATCAGATCCCTTAACCGCCTTCTCTTCAATCGCCAATATCAGCCAAGATGTAAACTAAGGCTGAATAACTCGCTATCTTCATGCTAACGGCGCTTCAGTATTTTTCATCTGCCTCTTCCTACATGTTGGCCAAGGCTTATACTATGCGTCATTTATATTTCTAGAAACCTGAAATATTGGTATTATCCTGCTATTCATGACCATAGCAATAGCATTTGCAGGTTACATACTCCCATGAGACCAAATATTCTGAGTTTTTACAAACCTATTCTGAGTAATTACAAACCTACTATCAGCCATTCCATATATTGGAACTGATCTTGTACAATGAATCTGAGGTGGATTTTCAGTAGACAAAGCCACCCTTACACAATTTTTTGCCTTCCATTTTATCTTACCTTTCATCATTGCAACTTTAGTGGCTGTTCACCTGTTGTTCTTACATGAAACAGGATCTAATAACCCTTCAGGGATCTCCTCAGACCCTGACAAAATCACTTTCCACCCTTACTACACAATCAAAGATATTCTAGGCCTAATTCTCCTCCTCCTCTTCCTAATAATTCTAATAATTCGAGTGCTATTTTCACCTGATCTCCTGAGCAACCCAGATAATTACACTTTAGCCAACTCCCGCAATACCTCACCCCACATTAAACCAGAGTGATACTTTTTATTTGCATATGCAATCTTATGATCCATCCCTAATAAACTAGGGGGTGTACTGGTCCTTATATTTTCCATTCTTCTTCTAGCAGTTATTCCTGTACCTCACATGTCTAAACAGCAAGGCATAGTATTCTGTCCACTAGTCTCACACTCACATGAATCAGAGTGCAGCCAGTCAACTACCCTTTTATTATCATCGGACAAACAGCATCCATTATGCACATCTCTACTATCCTCACCTTATACCAATTATGGCCCTAATTGAAAACAAATTATTCAAATGAAACTGCCCTTGTAGTATAACTCAATACTCTGGTCTTATAAACCAGAAATGGAGAATTCCCTCCCCAGGACAACTCAGGGAAGAAGCATTTCTTCTTCACCATCAACACCCAAGCTGAAATTCTAATTAAACTATTCCCTGTACTTTTTTCGGCACACACTTTAACCACTATGTCAGTATTAATGAACTAATACCTAAGTGCTTTTATGTACTTCATGCATTACTGTTAATCCCATGAATAATATATTGTACTGTAATTGTGTAACCATATATAGTACATTAATACATTAAAGTACATCAAGAATATAATCCACATACATATAACCACATATTAACAATCCCCGAATCAACTATAACACATTCACCATATCAACCGTATTAACTCAAACTAGTCAACACGAATATCAACCCATACTAAAAATCCTTAATATTACATAGTACCTTAAATCGTTCATCGAACATAGCGCATTTCGGTCAAGAAACTCCTCATCAATATGGATGTAACCTCACGGCCCAGGGACCGCAAACTGGGCAGGAAAACTGCAATCCCCTGTAAACAGCATGCAGTTTATATAGTATTTTCGCTTAATAACCTCCTCTTAATGACTTTCACCTGTCAACCTTCATTTAACTCAAAACTCAGGGCCTCAATGCCTTGTACAGCCCATGTTGCATAGAACTGGACAGGGTTCAGATGTTCATGATAGATAGGGAACGCATCTCTGGGTTGGCCACTTCCAGATTCCCTAGCTCAGAACATTCAGGTGCATCTGCCATACAGGGTCAGTCTAAGGGTGGGCTTACGTTATTGCTATCAGGTGCGCTTACCCTACAAATGTCCTCAGGAAAATTACTTAATTTCTTTGTCCAAAGGTTTCTTTAGATGGAAAAAGGAGTCCTTTCCTCCCCCTAAAGGGGACTAAATGAGAATATACATACCACATATATACATGTATACAAACACACATATATGTGTGCATACATACACACAAATCAGTTGATTTAAAATATGTGTTGCCACAAATAAGCTCTTTTAATGCTTGTTTTTATAAATATTTGCATCACTTAATGACAAATTACTGGAGAGTATTTTTGCTTAATAATTTAAATGTGTTCCTTTCCTATATCCAAGAAGACGTGCAGCAGGGTACGAGGTAAAGCAGTCACACGGAACTCATGTTCCTGGGTCACGTTGCTGCTGTCCACATAGCATGGAGCAAAGGTGCCCTGAACTGGCACCACTGGATCTGCTTCCCAGAAAAGTCTTTGAAAGAACAATAATGAACACATTCCAGCTGGGTGAGACTTGGTGTTATTGGGGCATTTTAGAATGTCCACCTGGGTTACTTGTTTGACTTTAGCTAAATAAAATGTAATAAAGGGGGCAGGTGGGAGTAAGGGGAATTGTTCAACTCCCTTGTAAGTGCCCCAAATGCTGACCAGTGCCACAGAAACCCATGTGGCTGTTGGGCGTGGCTCATCCGTGTGGGAAAGGCCCCTTCTAGGTCCATACTCACTTTCAGCATTAGGCATATTTGGTCAGCATTAGCGGGGAGTGTGTGTTGATAACCACAAAATTGGAAGACACTATGAGGAGAGGAGAGGAGAATGTGAGAGAGAACAAGAGAGGAAAGGGTTTAACTGTACCTTTCACTCTAGTTTTCTACTGGTGGGCGCTTGATCATCTAGTGGAAGTTGTCTGTGCAAGCGGAGCTAGAAATCAAGTGAGCAGAAATCAAGAAAATAGATTTTGCATAAATTGAAAAAGCTGGAGGTAATCACCAAAATATCTCAGTCATCTCTGAGAAAGGAAGGGAAATTGGAGCTGAAAGATTTTCTTTTCTAGGTCCCTGAGATGCTTTGATGACAAAGCACGAGTGTTGTATATTTTCTGAACTAGGGTGACCATACTTATTGTTACCAGAAAAGCACTTGTCCTGGCAAAGACCAGGAACTATAAGGAGACAAGTAACTTCAGCCTCAGTCCTTTCTCTTTGGACTGACACATCTGGTTTACAATGAGGCCGTTTATACTAGATAGATTGGGAACAGATGGCTGCTACCTGGGGTCTTCAAGTCCTCACCTTCCCAGACAGCCCTCTGCTTTCAACATGCAGATAGAAAAACTGATGCCCCTATTCCACATCCTGTGGAAAACCCAGTATCCTCCCTGAAGATATCCATGGATTCTTGGAGGCATCAGCTGCATCTGATGACCGCTTGTTCCATCCAGTGTGTGATGGCTAAAAGTTCAGGCCTCTGACTAAGACAGACCTGTGATCAAATCCTGGTTCTGTCTCCTTACAATGATGTAAAATGAGGCAAGTGGCTTTGATCTTTCTCAGCCTCAATTTGCTCATCCATGATATGGAGATAATACTCCTTACCTCCCAGAATGTTATAACTGTCAATAACGGGATAGTGATAAAGGAATACAAGTAAAGCACTTAGCATGCAACCTGGCACAAAGAATGAACTAAATAGAGGGTAGCTAGTATTCCTTTATTCACACTACCCTAAACAGATGAGTCAAGATGGTAAACTTTTTGTACAGTATTTATTCCAAAGCCCGTGACAATCTTTCCCAAGGAGATCTTTTTAACTTCAAAAATTTTCAAGAACTCTATACACTACAACATTCTTTTGGTATTCATTAATTCTGAAAATACAAGATCACAAAAGGAAGATAGAAGACATGTTATTTTTTCAATTTTTGGACAATGTTTGACGCACACAAGGAATCATAGACCTCTTGCAGTAATTCTAGGGTTCCATGGTGGTCCCTGGCCCCAGGTTGCATGCATTCACAAACACTTCACTAAGGAATTCCTAAACTTCATTAACTACTGCTTTTCTGAAAGGACTCAGTTCTTACATACTCACCGAACAAATATTTATTGAGTGTCGGTTATGCACCATGTATTCTGCTAGGACTATCTTGTTTTACACTTTAAAGGACGTAATAAATATACAAGAGATTTGAGAAGGGTTACGTGCAATAAAACCTGTGGGTTGATTATTCCCTCTCTGTTCCCAGCATGTCAGCTTGTGGTAATCACTTCACCATGTCAGCTTTTACATTGTGTCCAATAAACAGCTTGTCATAGGGGTCATGGCTCAGTTGGGAACTGCCCAGCAGTGCCACTTGATATTTCTTAGAAATTACACCTCCTACTTTTCACATTTCATATCATACCTCCAAATTAAGTTGGGTTTTTTAAGATTCCCATTTATTTATCATTTCCACATTGTTTAAAGGAGGATTATTCAGGGTAGTTTTGTATCCTGCTTTTCTTTTTTTATTCATACCTAACAGATGTGCATATTTTGGGGGTATATGGGACATTTTAATACATTCATATAATGTATAAAAATCAAATCAGTGTGATTAGGTGATCCATTGCCTTAAATATTCGTCTTTTCATTCTGCTAGAAATATTCAAATTATTTTCTTCTGGCAACTTTGAAATATACAATAGATTATTGTTAACTATAGTCATGTTACTGATCTGTCAAGCACTAGGTCTTACTTCTTCTATCACACTGTATATTTTTACCTATTAGTCAACCTTTCTTCATTCCTCTGCCGTTTCTTGACCTCTAGTAACCACCCCATCTACTCTCTGTCTTCATGAGACCCACTTTTTCAGCTCTCACATAAAAGTGAGAACATGTGATGTCTATCTTTCTATGCCTGGCTTATTTCACTTAACATAATGACTCCAGTTCCATTCACATTGCTACAAATGACAGGATTTCCTTCTTCTTTATGGTTGAATAATGTTTCGTTGCATATATATGCCACATTTTCTTTATCCATTCATCTGGTTGGTGGGCACTTAGGTTGATTCCATATTTTGGCTATTGTGAATAGTGCTGCAGTAAACATGAGAGTGCAGATAGCTCTTCAACATACTGATTTTATTTCTTTTGGACACATGCCCAGTAGTGAAACTGCTGAATCATATGGCGGTCCTATTTTTAGTTTTCTGAGGAACCTCCTCCCTATTTTCCATAGTGGCTATGCTAGTTTCCATTCCCACCAACAGTGTATAAAGGTTCCTCTTTCTCCGTATCCATCATTCCCTGTCTTTTTGATAAAAGCTGTTTTAACTGGGGTGAGTTGCTATCTCATTGTGGTTTTGATTTGCATTTCTCTGATGATTAATGATTGTTTGAGCATTTTTTTCTTATACCTGTTGGTCACTGTATGTCTTCTGAGAAATGACTACTCAGATCTCTTGCCCATTTTTAAAATCAGATTATTTGGATTTTGTTTGTTTGTTTGTTTGCTATTGAGTTGTTTGAGCTCCTTGTATATTCTGGTTATTAATCCCTTATCAGATGGATAGGCCAAACTAAACTTTTTATCTTTTCCTGCTTTTTCTTGAAAGCAGGGAAATTTTTTTTTTGCCCTTGCTTAAGTTTAGATATTTTAATATCTTTCATCAAATATTATTATACTTAAGCATGGAATATAAAGAATTAGGGTAATCACTCTGTAGTTCTTCCCATGTATACATGTTAAATAAATTTGTATGCTTTTTCTCCAATTAACCTGAAAAACAAATGTACTTCCCTGGTGGACGTTATAGTTTTGGGGGGATTGGTGCCACAAGACAAGCTGGCAGGTATATAATAAAATGGCAAAGTGCAGACGTGGTAGAGTAGGCACAGGAAGTCAGTGAGGGCTTCTGTTGTCAGAGAAAGTCCTATCGAGAAGGCAAGATTTCAGCTCATCATTCAGAACAGATTGGGTTTAGTTGGAGAAGGTGCAAGGAAAGGGTGTTTCTTCTGAAAGGCACAGCATAGCAGATATGCAGAGATGAAAACAAGTGTCATTAGCTCAAAGGGCTCCAAGTGACTAGGATGTCAGCCTGGCTGATGCAGATCTGTGCTAAAGAATACTGGAAAGGAAGGTGGCTGGGAATCGTGAGGTAAGGCAATGGAGAGCCCTGAGCACCCGCCTGAGGACTCTGGGCTGACATTTCCTGAGCAGTGGGGAGGTGGTGTGTGCTGCTTCATCTGGAAGGGTCTCTGGATGGGGAGAGATCGGAGGTGGGGACACTGATTGGAGGCTGCAGACGACCAGATGTGGGAATGACGGACTATGGGTGGCCAAGGGAGAGAAGGGGAAGGAATAACAGGTATTAATAATCCCAGAATTTTTGCTCTGGGTAATCGGGAATGACTGGAGGAATTCCCACCAATCAATGTTTTGTAGGAATTCTGCCTTTCAAGTGTCTTTCTTCCTTTTCCAATGGAAGTCTTTTCCTTCTTCCATGTATGGAAACTGATAGTAAAAAAAAAGCATTTATCTTTCTATTTTCTAGCATTGCTTTCCTACAAAAAGCACTAAAATCCTGCCAATTATGAAATGGCCTATCTTTGGAGAGTAATCACAAATAGTCAAAACACCTTGAAGATCTTATCAGCTTCCTGCTTTCCCTCTCTCACCAAAATTAAATCCCATGACTAGGAATGAAACAACAAATATTTCAACTAGATGTATTCTGTTATAGATGCCTTTTCTCCCCTGTTTTTATTGCCAGGCAGCGAGTTAGCAGTTAAGTTCATGGGTCTATTTTCTTAACCTATTCACCCTAAACTGGAATTTTTGAGTTTATACTAAAAACAATAATATCCTACCCTTATTGTTGCCCATTGTTGTTTAAATATTGCATTTATTCATGTTATCTCATTTGATTCTTTATCAAAAAACCATAAGATTCAAACCTGGCACATATCATTATTCCCCTTGAATATATGAGCAAGCTGAGAACGAGAAATAACATGTTCATTTACATTGCCAACAAGTGTCATCCCTGGAAATAATGTCCAGATCTGTTACTCAATTACATCCAATATACTAGAAGCTGTTACAGAGACAAAAAGAGTTCAGCATATTATCTTGAAAATCTTCTTATACAATTGAGAAAATCAGGCATAAATATGTAAACAGTTAAATAACATTCCATGGCTAAGAGTCGCACAAGACGGCAATAGAAGCCATGAGTCAGAAGGTTAATTACCATGTCATAATGTGATATACAAATATGGGAGGACTGTGTCCATTTCTGGGCTCTGTGTTTTAAGAGAGACACTGACAACATAGAGCTTACCCAGGTGAGACTCACTGGGAGTCTAAGGAGACGCAGAGATCAAAGATGAAGGGACAAGTATCCAAACAAAGAGAAAACCCAGGGAGGACATTATGCCCCTCCACTTATTGCAATGCCTGGTATGTGAAAAGCTTATTCTCCTTGGTCTCAACAGTATGCCAGGGGCTAATGGACAGAAGTTACAGGAAGGAAGCGTCCAACTTCATGTAAGGAAGGATGTTCCAACCACAGGAACAATAAAAAGTATACAGAACAAGCTGCCTAACGTGGTAATGAGCTCCCTATCCCTAAAGGTGATCCAGTATGGGTTAGGTGAACACCGATTTAGGATGTTTTAGGGATAATACCTGTATCACATGCCTTCTGTGTGCTATCGAGTTCAGAACCAGCAAAATGGTATAACTGAGAGATGGCATGGTACAGGATTTAAGAGCACAGTCTCTGGAGTCTATATGATGCTCAGTCTTGGAACTGAACCACCATATTGTAAAGAAGCCAGGCCCCATGGAGAAACCATTTGTAAGCCCCAGCTAAGGTATCAGCAAACAGTCAACATCAACCTTGAGATGCATGAACATGCAAGCTTTCAAATAATTCCAGTGTTTCATTTTTTGAGCCACTCCATTTGATACCAAGTAGAGCAGGGATGAGATGCCCTGCCAAACTCCTCCCAAATTGCAGATTCATAAGCAAAATAAATGTTATCATTTTAAGCCAGTAAGTTTGGGGGTGGTGAATTCTTCAGTGCTGGATAACTGAAATACAAAGTTTGTGTGATATTCTGAGTAACCATTGGTCTTCACATCCATTAATAGGTGCTGAGTCAACTAGAAGGTGGTGTTACATGCAGAAAGGCAGTTGGGTGGGTTGTGCTGATGAGAGAAGAGAAGGCTTGGTGAAGCTATCGAGAGAACATGAATGAAAGATTAATGAGGAACTTTAAAGACACAGTGAAGGACTCATTGAACACTAGATCTTCACTGTGTCCATGCATTTGTCATGCCCTCCATCTCCTCTATAGTTTTGTGACTTTTCTAATTCTTCTTGAAGAGGCAGCTAGATTGAGCAAGTGCTAGGTCCTGCCAAGAAGGTAGAAGAAATCTTAAAGGTCTGTAGGCCTGCCGAGGAGGAGTGGGTGGTGGACTCAGGAAGCAAACCACCCAAGAGGACAGAATGAAATCAAAGAGACTCTCATATTACAGACCATGATACATTAGAATATCCACAATGTTAATATGGAAAGGAACCCAAGAGACTGTTTTCTAGATAAGGAAATCAAGATTAGGCACTTGGAAGGTAACTAAGTACTTACTGTAGAGTATAAACAGTACAATTGAACTTCAGAGGAGAGACACTAGGTTTGTTCAGAAAAATCTGAATGGGCGATGGACCTAAAAATGCTCTCTAGGCCCGGCGCGGTGGCTCACACCTGTAATACCAGCACTTTGGGAGGCCGAGGCGAGTGGATCACGAAGTCGGGAGATAGAGACCATCCTGGCTAACACAGTGAAACCCTGTCTCTACTAAAAATACAAAACATTATCCAGGCATGGTGGTGGGCGCCTGTAGTCCCAGCTACACAGAAGACTGAGGCAGGAGAACGGCATGAACCCGGGAGGCAGAGCTTGCAGTGAGCTGAGATCATGTCACTGCACTCCAGCCTGGGCAACAGAGAGAGACTCTGGCACGAAAATTTAAAAAAAAAAAAAAAAAAAAAGAAATGCTTTCTAGATGGGGAGACCAGGAAAATCAAGCAGAGTGGATATGATAATGTGCTCTTTTTGAGTTTAAGAAGGGAAAGGTATGGCAGTTCTTGAAGGTGAGAGCAGGGAATCAGGATGGAACTTTTATCGTCAATACCATAAAAAACAGTTGTCTCATTTTCGGAGGAAAAAAATACACTAAACACATAGAGAATCAGAGTGGGTGACCAGATCTCCAGCAAGCAGCTCATGATACATTAGAATGTCCATGATCTGCTATCCTGGTGCTACGAATATAGGCAAGAGGAGGCAGGCAAAGGAAGAAACCAGGAGGCAGTTACCTGGCTTCCTCGTTGCTTTTCAGGCTACAGCAAATACATTTCTAAATTAGGATGCAGTTCTGGAAATCTGGGCTCCAATCCTCTGAGCGGCATTTCTGATGAGGGTAACTGAAGTCCCCACATTGCTCATCTCTCCTCCTGTTTCCTGCAGCACACAGCATTGATTATCCTCCTAAGAAAAGCCATTTCAGCATCTAGAGTGGAAGAGGAGAGGATTAATCATAGTGAAATTTGACAAGGCAGAAGCCTCCACGGGCCCACTTGAACCATTTAAAGCTTTTATGTCCCCTCTAGACTCGCACAAGTGAATGTACATCAGGATCATAAAAGAGGGGAGACGCTTATTTAGAAAGCAATCATAGCTCAGGACTGGCCTCTCTCTTTTGTGTCTCTTCTTAGCCCCGGCTGTCTAAATCAAGTCATCTCAGCTGTCAGTATTGTTTTATTCCTCATTTTAGGAGATACTACAAAAATGTCAGTCCGCCTGGAAGTTGTGCCCAGAGCGTTTAATTGGATTTAAATTCAAATGAAAGAAAGACACCAATGTGGTTTTAATTCCAGCAGTTATTATAATAGGTAAGGATTCTAGGAAAAAGTAATGTCAAGTCTAGGTGAAATTGTTAGGCTACAAAATGGACCCAGGGGATTTTTTTTTTTTTTTTTTTGAAAAGAGAAAGGGGACATGTTCTTGCTGTAACTGTATTTAACATTCAGTGTAGGGTGCAAAGCTCTCCACCTTTTCTCTGCTTGCTAAGACAAGTGGATGTATCTTAGAATTGCGGACTGGAAGGGACATGAAAGCATCATCTACGTAATTTCTCCACTGTCAGAGAAATCGTTCTATATGTATTAAATATCTCTTGTTTGTAACTTATACTCCTCTAAATAGCTCCTGAGGGAGCTATTTAGAATTAATTCATCACAATAAAAAAATTGTCTTTGTGTAAGCTTTCATATTTTAGTTTTAGACTCTTCCATTTTCAACCCTTTATGAAAAGACACAATAGTAGGTTATTATCTTCCTGATAAAAAGCCTTCACATTGTTAATCTCTTTTTCCTAAAATATGTTTGTTTCTGAAATATTTCCTCATATGCTCTATTTTCCTGCCCCTAAATAATATGTCCCTCAAGTTAATTGCTCTTCTTTAGTTATAAAATCCCAACTGGGTTCCATCTAATCATCTAATAATTCCTACACTTATGCCTCCAGGGCCACACTAGCTTTTTAAACTACAGCACAGTGAAAGCTGGTGGTCATTTGCTGTCTCATTCTCCTACCAAAATTGTATGCAACTGTTCTGTCTTTCCCAAGAACCGTCCTTTGCCAAGTATTTCTTTAATGGACTGTGATTAAATGGTTTTAACTGATTGTTCAATGAATACGTGGGGCCCATTTAAAACAAAAAAGTAGAAAACACATGGGTTTAAAAAAAGAGAGGATATACAATGAAAAGTTCTCTTCCAGCCTCTGTCCCAGTCATGCGCTCCCCACAACCCTTTCGGGTCTAACCCCATTTCTGCTGCTCATGTATTCATGGAGAGAGATCATATATATAAAAATAAATGCATGTAATGTATTTAATACAATTGGCAGCATGTTTTAGCACTGCTCTGTATCTTTTTTAAATTTTAATAATATACCTTGGGGATCTTTCCACTTGGTACACACGAATCTCCTTTATTCTATTTTCTTTTACTTATTTTTTTTCAGTAGACTAGCAGTCTACTGACTGGATGTACCATCATATATTTATTGCAAACCTTTCTGAATATGGATTTCATTCTCCAAAATATCCTCTACCAGCCGAAGACCGTGGAAGACTCACTATCACACTTCACTATGCAACTGTTTGCAGAATGCTTACTGTCAGCACAGCACTGGGCTTGGTGCGATGGGGAATATAAGAAGCAGTGAGTTTGGCAGCCTCTGCTCCCTAGGAAACTATAGTCCCATCAGGGAGAACTTACATGAGAATAAGGGGGTCCTGATTGCCAAATCTATCCCCCTAAGATTTTCCTTTGTTTTCTTGCATATCAGACATTTTTTCTAATACATAGTACAAATGGCCTTTCCCCTTTATTGGATATGTGTATGGTGGTTTGTGTGCCTGGTCCTGCTTTTATACTGGGAGCTACAAGAACAGGACTATCAAACTCAAATACCTACAGAGGCCAGGAAGGTGACCTAAATGAGTGAAGGGCAGTGAAATGAGCCAGTTGGGAAGGCATAAGCTCTGTTTAAAGGGATCCCCCAGCTGCTACTGTGCTCGATTATTTCCCTGTGAATAACGAGATCTTCTGGTTGATTAAAAGGAACCAGCGGGTAACAGGTACATGGGACTTTTCCGCATTATTTCTTACAACGCATGTGGGTCTATAATTGTCTCAAAATAAAAAATTTAATTTTAAAGAAAATCAGAGGCCGGGCGCGGTGGCTCAAGCCTGTAATCCCAGCACTTTGGGAGGCCGAGACGGGTGGATCACGAGGTCAGGAGATCGAGACCATCCTGGCTAACACGGTGAAACCCCATCTCTACTAAAAAATACAAAAAAATTAGCTGGGCGAGGTGGCGGGCGCCTGTAGTCCCAGCTACTCGGGAGGCTGAGGCAGGAGAATGGCGTGAACCCGGGAGGCGGAGCTTGCAGTGAGCTGAGATCCAGCCACAGCACTCCAGCCTGGGCGGCAGAGCGAGACTCCGTCTCAAAAAAAAAAAAAAAAAAAAGAAAATCAGATAACTAGATCATTGTGTGAAATTTCCTGATTTATAAATGTAGGCAAAATCTGAGCATTGCGCAGGCACAGCAAAACTCATCTATCTGTAAGCCAAATGCAGCCTTGGGTTCACCATTTTGCTCTGCGTATAGCTGAATCATTATAATTTGATTTGTATAAAACCCAAGGCAACCCAATGCACGAGTTTGTTTTAAACATACTTGCTACTGCGAGTTTCCGTTACTTCTGACACTAGCCATCCTCACTTACTTGTTGAGTTTCCCTCTTGTTCCAGGTCCTTGGATGCGGGTCTATTGCCCAGGCTATTCTCAGTCGAGGAAGTTTTGGAGGGATCATCACTATCAATGTTGGATTTTCAATGGCAGTTGCAATGGCCATTTATGTAACTGGCGGCGTCTCTGGTAAGCAGTAGAAATAATGAATGCTGCTATTAATTCAAGCACTCCAATGTGGCAGCACAGTGCTGAGTGCTACACATACCTAAATTTATTTATATCTTAAAAATCCTGCAAAAGTGTGTATTGGATCCCATTTTTATAGATAAAATTAAATTTGTATAGATAAAATTAAAATCACCAACCAATGGTAAGTAACTTATGCAAAGGCAACATTTAACAAGAGACAGAAATGGGGGTTAGAGCTCATAAAGGATTCATTCCTAAGTCTGGCTGCTGCATCTTATTCTCCACCAGTCAATGGGATTTTTTTACTTGCTCTAGCCCACATTTGGAATCCAACTCCCAGATACCCTGTGAATAGCTCAGTGAAGGTCACTCCAACAGAGGCAAGTCCTGGACCTTTATCTATAGTAAACAGGAAGAGTCTGGGTCTCTTGCAAAATGGATGGTGCTTTCATGGACATGTAGATCTGATCTACAAGGTCTTAGTCTAATCCTGCCCTGAGGAGTAAACTGATTAGAAGCCATTCACATGGTTCTCAGAAACAAAATGAAATGATGATAATTTAATGCAGTCTAGGGACTTAGGAAGTGACTGTGGAAATGATCTGGTTACCAAAAACACTCAGAATCTTTCAGCAGCCTGGTGTGGATCCTAAGAGCATTGAGTCAAGACTTGGTGATAAGAGAAGAAAGGGTACTGAGAAACCATGTATGCTGAGCACTGTGCTAAATGCCAGACTGCCTTTATCTCCCTCTCCTTTACAACAGCACTCTGAGGTGGGTATTACTGTCTCCATTCTACAAATAAATCCCTACTGAGAGGGAGTCAGTAAATAACTGGAAGCCCTGCAGCTGGTAAAGAGGCAGAGCCAAGATTTGGCCCAGGTTCACATGATCTGCGTGACAGTGAAGCGCACATCCTCATTTTTTGTTTGTTTGTTTGTTTTTTGTTTTGTTTTGTTTTGTTTTAGAAGGAGTCTCGCTTTTTCCCCTCAGGCTGGAACACAATGGCTCAATCTTGGTTCACTGCAACCTACGCCTCCTGGATTCAAGCGATTCTCCTGCCTCAGCCTCCCGAGTAGCTGGGATTACAGGCATACACCACCACACCTGGCTAATTATTTTGTATTTTTAGTAGAGACAGGGTTTCACCATGTTGGCCATGCTGGTCTCGAACTCCTGACCTCAGGTGATCCACCTGCCTCAGCCTCCCAGAGTGCTGGGATTACAAGTGTAAGCCACTGCACCCTGCCCGTTTTTTGTTTTTTAAGACAGAGTCTCACTCTGTTGCCCAGGCTGGAGTGTGGTGGTGGGATCACAGCTCACTGCAGCCTTGACCTCCCAGGCTCAAGCAATTCTACCTTCGGCCACCTCAGTCTTCCGAGTAGCTAGGACTACAGGCACGAGCCACCACACCCAGCTAATGTTTGTATTTTTTTGTAGAGACAGTGTCTTGCCATGTTGCCCAGGCTGGTCTTGAACTCCTGGACTCAAGTGATCCACTTGCCTCAGCCTCCCAAAGTGCTAGGATTACAGGGATGAGCCACCACACCCAGCCAACACATTCCCATTCTTACACAGCATTTCCAGCGCTCTATTATGAGAAGGGCATTACAAGCAGGTTAGTTGGGCAGAGGATCCTGCAGTTAAGCTGGCTGGCCTGGTAGCAAATACTGCCTTTGTAGCACTGAAGAACAATTGCTTAGACTCCCTGGGAGCTCCTTGGGCTGTGCACCTGGAATGGCCATTGACGGGCTAGCACCCTTTCCATATTCCAGCCAGACTCAGATCCAAAGGCGGTCCAGGTTATGACAGAGTCCCACTCTGTTGCCCAGACTGAACTGTGGTGGTGGGATCACAGCCCATTGCAGCCTTGACCCCCCAGATTCCTGGATATGTGATTTGTTAGCATGCACAGTGTCTTCATTCAAACTCTTGTCCAGCTTTTGCTGTGATCCCAGCACTGTACTGCTTACCTCAAGGCAAACTCCAAGAAGAGCACAAGAAAAACCAGGGGACTGCCCTAAATATGCCAAGGCTTAACTGCTTCCCCTATAAGCTCCCACTGCGTTCACCAGGTAATGTAGATGTAGCCATATTTTCAGCCTTTTTTTAGGTAGAGACATGGTTTTGGAGTATTTTGCCTGCATAACACCCTGAACTGAACATCAAGTAGATACTTAGAATTAGTTGGCCCCAGACCCTACCACTGTTGTTAACACCCTTCACCACTGCAATCCATATCTGTTTGTGTCCATTGATATACCTGGGGATTTCTGCAGTCACTGTAGGAGGGAAAAAGGGAAAGAACCAGCAGGAAGAAGGAGTGAAGAAATGGTATGAAGTCTTCTGTGGCCCCTAAACTGGGGTTGAGTCCCTAGAGTTAGAAGAGTAAGGACCAAAACTGATGGGACTTCTTTCAGTAGAAGCTGTGCTTCTGGGTGAGAGTCAGGACCTGACCACAATGTTTATGAGCAACTATGACACCCTAAAATACAAATAGAGTTGTATCTGTGACTGGCTGGAAAATGGTAACATTGGCTTGGAAAGGCAGTCCTTACCATTCTATCTCTGGAATCTAGCACAGTTCAGGCTCCTTGAGAACTGGTGGCTTTGGGAACTTTTTGGGAACATGCAGCACAACACACTGGCCCATCATGACATCTGTGTGGACAACAGGATCAATATCAGCTTCAGCAGGTACAGGAATAGGAGAGGATTGTGTGTGTGAGGTGACTTTCTCATTGTGGCTGCAGCTAACATACTGGTTTGTGGGCACATACTGGTTTGTAAGATCTGCTTGAAAATTCCAAAAGTAACCAATCTATACTGGGCATAAATGGGATCCCATTTTGTGGTCACCGACTAGCGAGGTCAGCAGATATTTGTCTTTTAAATATAAAACATCACCTTATTGTAAAGAAGTTACAGCATCCTGCTCCCCTGGGAATGTTCCAGTCAAATCCAGTCAATCAGAGGTCGTAATACCCTAATTATGTAGCATCCTGCACAAAGCATTTAGGCTAATGGTAATTGCTCTTGATGTAGCATTTTATGACTAAAATAAACTTATTGAAAAAGCAAATAGCCTTGTTTTCACAACAAATAAAATATAGGGTTATCTTGATCACAGGATTGTGTATGGGTGGGGAGAAGGAAAGGATATGCATAGAATAGAACATTGAAGGGGTTCCCTCTGCTCACCTAAGACTTTCATCTTGTGCCCTGTGGGCTCCAGCTGTGCCCGTGGACCCTTTATGTGAATAATCTGATTGTCCCAGCAAGCTTGGCAAAGCCAAGAGTTGAGTGCACTGACTCTAGTTCTCATGTTCTTTCCAATACACTGCTCTGCCTTGTCCTTGTGATAAGCCGGGGTGACCACTCATCTCTACAGGGAGAAATTTCTAGCAGCCACTTGGCCTCTAACCAGAGGCATCAGGGTGCCACTTGTCCACCTCTCTTTCTGAACCTTTCTGCCTCCTTTCCAGCCCTTTTCCTCATTGCTTTGCAAAGTACCCTTCCAGACATACCCTTTCTGATCCCCAAGCAACTTTTTTTCCTCTGTAGATCTCTGTAGTCTGAGCTATCTAAATAAGGCCTCTGATTATTTCTTCAACCTTTTTTTTTTTTCTTTATGGAGTTGCACTCTGTCGCCAGGCTGGAGAGCAGTGGCACAATCTCGGAGCATTGCAACCTCTGCCTCCCAGGTTCAAGCGATTCTCCTGCCTCAGCCTCCCAAGTAGCTGGGACTACAGGTGTGTGCCACCACGCCCAGCTAATTTTTGTATTTTTAGTAGAGACAAGGTTTCACCATGTTGGCCAGGATGATCTTGATTTCTTGACCTCGTGATCCACTCACCTTGGCCTCCCAAAGTGCTGAGATTACAAGCTTGAGCCACCACGCCCAGCCTATTTCTTCAGCTTTTATATTGAACACCTACTAAATGCCTTGCATCATGTGAGGTCCAAGGTAAATAATAGTTCCAGCCTCAAGATGCTTAGAAGGAGCTAACAAACAGAAACCTACTTATGGGAAATTTTATTTTGCAAGAGGAAATTGTTAAACAAAGAGATCTCCCACTGGTAGACGAAACTCAAGGGAGTTAGATTGGAGGTGATCCCTTACAGCCCCCTTGTTCTTTTTTTTTTTTTTTTTTTTTTTTTTTTGTCACCCAGGTTGGACAGCAGTGGCACAATCTCTGCTCACTGCAACTTCTGTCTCCTGGGTTCAAGCAATTCTCCTGCCTCAGTCTCCTGAGTAGCTGGGATTACAGGTGCGAGCCACCATGCCCAGCTAATTTTTTTTTTTGAGACGGAGTTCCACTCTTGTTGCCCAGGCTGGAGTGCAGTGGCACCATCTTGGCTCACTGCAGCCTTCACCTTCTGGGTTCAAGCAATTCTCCCATCTCAGCCTCCGAGTAGCTGGGAATACAGGCACCTGCCACCACGCCCAGCTAATTTTTTTCTATTTTTCGTAGAGACGGGGTTTCACCATGTTGGGCAGGCTAGTCTCAAACTCCTGACCTCGTGATACAACCACTTCGGCCTCCCAAAGTGCTGGCATTACAGGCATGAGCCACTGCGCCTGGCCCCCTGCCCGTTTTCCTTTCACAATGGCTACCTCCAGGCAGCTGGAGGTAGCTACTCTGCAGGAAGCTTCTGGGAGAAGAGGAACTTCCCACTGCCCTGTGTGCCCCCTACTCCCTCCTAACCTCTGTTTCTAGCCTTCCCTGGTAAGGTGTACTGCTAGTCTCCAGAATTGTGGCTCTCCTGCACTGAAAAAGAAAACCCAACAGTTGAAGTGTTTATAATGCTTTAGGAAATCATCCGTGCTTCAATACACTGGCATTTTCTCACTCACAGTAGCCACTGAGTGGCAGGGGCAGGTGAGGAAAGGACCCTTGTGGCTTAGCCAGTAGCCAGAATCCCCCTACCCACTGCAAATCCACTTTGTCCTGTAGACTTGGAAAAAGCATAGCTTTCTCCACAGGGAGTGGTAAAGGCTTCTAGAAACAAGTGCACCTTTTGGTTCTGTGTAGGATCAGCAGCATCATCATCACCACCATCGTCTCTCCTTTGTTTACAACTAAGTCCACAGCCTGAAAGTCCACATCTCAATGTGGTGTCTCTGATTCCCCCTCCACACAAAATGTCATCTGTCTTCCTCAAATGAACATCTGTTTTCACTAGGAAGTGAGCCTATATGCTCAGACAATTTTTAAAAATTCTTCATTTATTTTTCTGCCCACGAAAGCAGAGAAGGCTTTATAAACACAGTGACGATGGTCTGGAAGTGGTATAGCAGAAAATATAGGCTCTAGAATTCAGATCAACCTGAATTTGAATCCTGGTTCTTCCACTTACTGATCATGTAGCCTTAAGAAACTTACTTTCCGTCCATGCCTCAGTTTTCTCATCTGTTAACTGGAGTAGTACCCATCTCATTGGGTTCTTAAGGGGATCAAATGCACCTACTACCCCTACAATAGTGTCTGGCAAGTATTTGATAAATGCTGCTCTTGTTGTTACTAGCAAAGCCAGCTGGAGATGTTAGAGACCAACCACAGAGCAAACTCTCCATTTGATTTTATGGCTGGATGCAAGTCAAGGAAGCTGATTTCTCTAGCTGGAGCCTGGGTTGGGCTCAGGAAAGGGTTGCTACATTTCTGTGTATGACAGAAATGCATTGTTTATGCAGAGGAACTGAGAACTAGCCACTCAAACTCTGTGACCACCTCAAAATCAACTATGCCCCCACCCTCAGCAACTCACGGTCATTTTCCCTTAAAGATACATCTCTTTTGAGCTTGTTTTTATATCCTCTGGTCATGGCCTGAGAAATTGCTAGATATAGATTTAAATCCTATACATATATTGGATAAGCATATTGACTTTTGAAAGATATTGAAGTTAATAGCTAAATCAATCTGTTTGGGGTGATTGCTTTATAGACAGAGGGATATAACCCTATTAATAAAGAGCCACTTGAGCACATCAAGTTTCTTTTTATACCTGACTCTCCTTTCATCAAGATAAACATTCTAAACAGTTATCCAAGGATGCCATGAAAATGATCAGTCCTGGCCAGGCGTGGTGGCTCAAGCCTGTAATCCCAGCACTTTGGGAGGCCGAGAGGGGTGGATCACGAGGTCAGGAGATCGAGACCATCCTGGCTAACACGGTAAAACCTGTCTCTACCAAAAAAAATACAAAAAACTAGCCGGGCGAGGTGGTGGGCGCCTGTAGTCCCAGCTACTCGGGAGGCTGAGGCAGGAGAATGGCATAAACCCGGGAGGCGGAACTTGCAGTGAGCTGAGATCCAGCCACTTCACTACAGGGTGACAGAGTGAGACTCCATCTCAAAAAAAAAAAAAAAAAAGAAAAGAAAATGATCAGTCCTCCCTCTCTCCCTGCTCAGATACACACACTCTCTGTTTCATGTGCATACACACCCCTGTTTCTCCTCACAGGCAGTAGTTCTCTACCTAGAAGACTGAATTCCACCTGAGATCTCTAGATGGTTTTCTGTATATTCTTCATCTTAACTTGCCTTCTCACTTCTCCAATCTTCCCTTCTTTGCAGGTGGCCACGTCAATCCAGCTGTGTCTTTTGCAATGTGTCTCTTTGGACGGATGAAATGGTCCAAATTGCCATTTTATGTGGGAGCCCAGTTCTTGGGAGCCTTTGCGGGGGCTGCAACCCTCTTTGGCATTTACTATGGTGAGTAAAGTCCCTGAGTCTTAAGATTAGGAAGAGCTGGGCATAATTTGAAAGTCAGAATTACTTGGTAGGCACAGGTGAGAAAAAGCAAGGACAGGAAGCGTTCTACAAGTGACAGGAAGTTCTAAATTTGAGAAAATGAGGCCACATTACCGTTCCAGCAAATTCACGAATCCTCTTGATGAAAATGGTCGTATCTTAAATGGGAAGCAGAACTTAAAGAAAGCCTATCTTTGTGCCAAGCCAGAACTACAACATGAACATCCATACAACAAACAATAGGCCAGTGGCTTCCCCACTGCTGTCTCTGATTTGGCTGGGAAAGGAGGTGTTTTCTGGTGGCAAAGGTGTGACCAGTAAGTATTGAGAGAAGGACTCTGGGATGATATCTCTGAAGGAAGAGACACAGCAGAGATGTGGGTGGGTGGGAGCCTCATTGTCCTTCTATCAAACAGCCAGGGCTTCCACTCCGCAACAGTCCTTGGGAAAAACACAGTACTGGTGATAGAAGACCAGACTTTAGTTCTAGCTGTTCAGTAAATACCTGTGCGACTTAAATATCTGATCTGACTAGCCTCAGTTTCCTCCTCTGGAACATGAGAAAATTGAATTACATGACTCTCGAGGCCTTTCAAACTAAAACACCTTGGTGTTTCCATGAAATCAACTGTTAAAGCAGCTCCTTCCTTCTAACCCAAGGTAAGACTTAATACATTATGACTCCCAAACTGAAGGCCTTAGGAAGTCATGGAGGACTAGGTGTGTGGTGGCTCACACCTGTAATCCCAAAACTTTGGGAGGCAGAAGCAGGAGGATCGTTTGAGCCCGGGAGTTCAAGACCAGCCTGGGCAACATAGGGATAGCTTGTCTCTTCAAAAAAAAAAAAAATTAAAAATAAGCCAGGTGTGGTAACTCACATCTGTAGTCCCAGGTACTCAGGAGGCTGAGGTGAGAAGGTTGCTTGAGCCCAGATCAAGGCTGCAGTGAGCCAGGATCACGCCATTGTACTCCAGCCTGGGCAGCAGAGAGAAACCCTGTCTCCAAAAAAAATAAAAAAGGAAAAAAAAAAAAGAAAAAGACAAATAGGTTATGGAAAGGGACTTTTCCCCATAGAGTGTCTCTCTGAGAATTAGAGTCTAAAAGGGCTAAAAGGGAATTCAAGGCCACACAGGAAATTCAGAGCCCACTGCTATGGCAAGAATGGCCTGGGGTCAGTGCTGGCTGTGGCAGTGGCTGCCATACCCCTAGCTCTAAGGGCGTCTTCAGTATACTGCAACACCCTTAAATTCTGGAGTGGTATTAGGGGTTACTGAGAGCCCTCTGGGAAGTACAAATTCTTCCTAGAGCAAGACCAAGCCCTGCTTTGGCTTTCAGTTGAGCTTGAAAAGTCCAAGAATTACCACAAAAGAGAATTCATCCCCAGGACCCTATTGAAGAAGAATTTGTCCAAGTTTAGAGTGGGCCATTCAGAGAGGCCAAGGGCCTTCTTCCTTTGACCCTCCATCCTGGGATTCACATGGGCATTCCTAAAACTATCATTCCTCAGAAGTAGAGAGAGACAAATGACACAGCTATGCCAAGCTCAACCTGAGTGACTGGTTGTTTAGTAGAAGGCCTGGCATAGGCCTCCTTCAACTCTTCCCAGAGAACACTAATGTGCTGGAGTTTTGTCTTTCATAGATGGACTTATGTCCTTTGCTGGTGGAAAACTGCTGATCGTGGGAGAAAATGCAACAGCACACATTTTTGCAACATATCCAGCTCCGTATCTGTCTTTGGCGAATGCATTTGCAGATCAAGTAAGTGTAAATTCAACAAAGACTTAACTTTGGTGAAAAGATATGCTCTTATAAGGGAAATACATTGGAGAATTAGAGACCAATCAGAAAGGAGAGATTGTATTTCCAACGGCAAGGGTTGCTGGGCATAACCCAAGCTTTCTTGATAATCGTTTTACCTTTGCAGGAAGCTGATACCACCAGAAAAGTTTTCTCCTTCCTCTTTAATACATACACTTGTTCCCATAAGTTGAGATTCAGAAAAGAATGAATGACTAAACGTTTCAACCCCTGTAGACACGAATGGAGTTCACTTCACTGTTGTCTCTTTTAACATGTGGTCTAAGTGTGGAGGCCACAAGAGAAGACATTTCTATTTCAAATCAAAGGGACTGTGAAGGGTGGTAGCTGAGCCTAGGGTATCATCAGTCCTCTCCGTCTCACCATGTACATAGGTTTATTTATTTAAACTGTCAAGGTGGCTAGAAGTACCTCTGCATTATTGACATTTAAACAAGCTTCTGGCACCCAGGCATACTGTGGTGTAACCAATAGCACACCTATTTGGTCAGCTTGTGGCAGGACTAACATTGTCAACTCAAAAGACTCTTCTTCCCTTACGGTGTCCCAAGAAGGCTGCTGGTCATCTTGGTTAGTGCAGTGGAAGGAAGGCTATGTTTTTCAGTATCTCTAAGTTCTGCTTCTATGATCAGGTTTATACAGTGGAGCAGATCAGAATGGGCATGTGTATAAAATGGATGTTCCAGTTCATCAGCTCTGCCCATCTCCATTCAATGTATGGATGAAAAACTATGCCCTCATGCCCTTAGCTTTTTTACTTTACACTTTCATCAATAAATCAAACAGGCAACAAGCGTTTATTAAAAACTCACCATGTGCTTGACCCTGTGTCTGGAGCTTGAAAGACTGACAAGCAAACGTGAGTTGTAAAGATCCAAGATGCAGAGTCTGAATGCTTGAATTAAAATAGCTGTTCTGCCTCCAACTTCCTGCATGGTTTCAGAAAAGTACTGAACTTTTTGGGTCACAAGTTTTTCACTTGTAAAATGGGGGTAACATGAGCCTTCATGAAGTTACTTATGAGGATAAAAAGAAAAATGTGAGAAAAATGCATTATAAACAGTATCTGCCCAGAAATTTAGAATCTAGTTGAAGAGCATTGAACAAGGGAACAATGCAAAGTAAGATATAATTAGATAGGGCTGGCCATGGTGGCTCACATCTTAATCCCTGCATTTTGGGAGGCTAAGGTGGACAAGTCAACTTGAGCCCAGGAGTTCACTACCAGCCTGGGCAACCTGGCAAAACCCTGTCTCTACCAAAAATACAACAATTAGCCAGGTGTGGTGGTGCTCACCTGTAGTCCCAGCTACTTGGGAGGCTGAGGTGGGAGGATAGTTTGCACCCAGGAGCTGGAGGCTGCAGTGAGCTATGATCGCACCACTACACTTCAGCCTGGGCAAAAAAAAAGAAGAAAATAAAAGAAAAAATATATAATTAGATAAGAAACTGGAGTATAGGAGCCATATTATAATAGAAATTTGAAGCAGAGAGCATAGAAGAGCTACAACAATTTTGGTTATTTTGGTGTTTTTATCTAAGTTTTTTTTTTTTTGAGACTGAGCCTGTGGCCCAGGCTGGAGTGCAATGGCATGATCTCAGCTCACTGCAACCCCTGCCTCTCAGGTTCAAGCAATTCTCCTGCCTCAGCCTTCTAAGTAGCTGGGATTACCAGTGTGAGCCACTACTCTTGGCTAATTTTTGTATTTTTAGTAGAGACAGGGTTTCACCATGTTGGCCAGACTGGTCTCGAACTCCTGACCTCATAATCTGCCTGCCTCAGTCTCTCAAAGCTGTATCTTGATCAATGCTGACCTGCATACCATATCCTGAGCTTTCTTCATTGTGTCCTTGTCTCAGAGTGAGTTTGCAATTTCTCTAAGGTCTGTGATTTCTAAGTCCATTATTGTGTACATAGTCAAGTAGAAAAAGCAAATATTAGAAAACCCTGATGCTGTAACCATCAGCAAACTCTGAAGGCTCTCTGTATTCCTTAGGCTTTGGAGAGAGTTCCAAAAATTACCAGTTATCAGTCAGTCAACACCCAACAGAGTTCTTGGTCATTATGACCATATTTTCGGGTCACTTTATCTCAAGATTACTAAATTGCTTAGCTCTAAATATTGTCAAAACATATTCCTTGGTTTAGTTAATAATCAATCACTTATTCACCCAATAACTATTTACTGGGCACCTACTTAGCCACGTACAGCTCTATGCTCTTCCTTCTTCAATGAGGTCAGAGCCTGAGGCTCAATCTAACAAGTAAACAGATATTCTTTTGCAGAGTGACAAGGACAGTGATAGAAGTAAAGTCAGAATGTCATGGAAGCCCAGAGGCGGGAGGTTTTACTCTGCAAGAGAGAGTTGGAGAAGGCTTTCCACAGAAGAGTGCTCTTGGGGGAACCTGTGTCTTTTAATATTAAAAATTATTTTAACATGATTATTTTGGAAAGCAGATGAAATGATAATGAACTTAAACTTTAAAATCAGTTGCCTGGTTCCCATCATGATTCTTCCTCTTACAAGTTTGACATTGGACAAGTGTCTTAACCTTGTTCTACTGAAATTTTCTTATGTATAAACTGAGAATAATAACAGGATTTACGTCACAGCATTACTATGAAGTTTTTATTTTATTTTAATTAATTAATTAATTATTTATTTATTTGAGATGGAATCTCGCTCTATTGCCCAGGCTGGAGTGCAGTGGCGTGATCTCGGCTCACTGCAAGCTCTGCCTTCCAGGTTCACACCATTCTCCTGCCTCAGCCTCCCCAGTAGCTGGGACTACAGGCGCCCATCACCACGCCTGGCTAATTTTTTGTATTTTTAGTAGACACGGGGTTTCACCATGTTAGCCAGGATAGTCTCGATCTCTTGACCTCATCATCCGCCTGCCTCGACCTCCCAAAATGTTGGGATTACAGGTGTGAGCCACCGTACCCGGCCCCTACTGTGAAGTTTTAATGAGATAAAGCATACAAAGTACCTGGCATATAATAAATATTCAATAAATAATGGCTATCATTTAACTGTTAAACAGTAGTTTGGGAAATAAATAACATAGAAACCAGCTATAATCGGCCAATTTAGAATACCTATTATCATTTTTGTTTATTGTCTTAAAAGTTTTCTTTTATGTGTGTTTTTAAGTAGAGTCAACCCTACATATCTGTGTATTCTGCATCCATGGATTCAACCAACCATGGATCACAAATATTTTTTAAATTGCATTTGTATTGGACATGTACAGACTTTTTTCTTGTCATTATTCCCTAAACAATAACATATTTACATTATATTAGGTATTATAATAATCTAGAGATGATTTAAAATATACAGCAGGATGTGCATAGGTTATATACAAATAATACACAATTTTATATTGGAGACTTGAACACCCATGGATTTTTGGTACTTGCAGGAAGTCCTGGAAGCAATCCCTCACAGATACTGAGGGACAGCTGTGGAAAACACAAGGCATATACAAATTTTTTTTCACTTAATGTCATAAGCATTTTTAAATATTACTACATAGCTTTTATGTTTATAGTTTTTAATGGCTATGTAGTAGACTAAAAAAAGAGTAAAAGCTTCCAGTTTTTCAGTACTATAAATTTTGCTAAAGTGGACATTTTAAAATGATTTTTCCATGTTTTAGATTATTTCCACGGGGTAATTCTCAAATATCCAGCAGCATCAAATTGTATACATAAATTTATGTTTTTGAATGTATATTGCTAAATTATTGCTCAATTTCCTTTTGAAAGCATAGTACTTATTTAGCTCTATTAGAAAAGCCTGAAATAACGATATCCTTTTCCTAACATTTGATATTGTTTGGAAAGAAACAATATCTTGGAAACAGTGTTGTGGAAAGAAGACAGACTGGCACAATTACTCACCCAGTACATGCCAGTTATTAGTAGGCATATTGTAATATAAGTAAAGTAATACTGTAATATTGCAGAATAGTAAGAAAGGATGGTTTTGAGGCATGCAGGTGAGCAGAATGCAGGCTAAAGCCCTGGCTCAACTTCTCCCTCTCCAGGTGGTGGCTACCACAATACTCCTCATGATCGTCTTTGCCATTTTTGACTCCAGAAACTTGGGAGCCCCCAGAGGCCTAGAGCCCATTGTCATCGGCCTCCTGATCACTGTCATTTCTTCCTCCTTGGGACTGAACAGTGGCTGTGCCATGAACCCAGCTAGAGACCTGAGTCCCAGACTTTTCACTGCCTTGGCAGGCTGGGGGTTTGAAGTCTTCAGGTAAGTAACAGTGGTGGGGAGGAGACAGAGTTATGCTGCACCTTACCAGCAGGGCGGGGCTTCGGCATGGAGATCCAGGGGAGTTCAGAGGACAGCGCCAAGGTTAACTGCACACTCTGGTCATAAGCATGGGACACTGCACTGGTATTTTGTGGCATGATTGTGTGTGTGTGTGTGTGTGTGTTGTGTGTGTGTGTGTGTGTGTGTGTGTGTGCTTGTGTGTGTACATGCACGTGTGCGAGAGAGAGAGAGCGAGAGAGAGAAAGAGAGGCGGCTCTAGGTAAATTCAATAGAGATAAACCTGTCCCACATAATAATCCCTCAATTGCTATATGATTTTATGTGAACATTTTAGCTGTATAACTTGTCTGTAGATTCACTTTGTGACAAAGTTGGACTAGAATTTGCATCCACTGATGCCACTACGGGGCTCTTCCTCGTGAACCACGCAACCTGTGCTGCATTTATTCCACAGATATTTCTTGGGCATTATCTATGCTTTAGTCACTGCGCTAAGCAAGGAAATTTCAAATCAGCAAAAGCACTCGCCTTGAGCAATATAATAAGTGCTCTGGCAGCCCCTAAAAGTGCTGCAGGAACACAGATAACGAGTTAGTAACTGCCAGGGAAGCTGGGAAAGACATGACTACAAATGTGAGAGCTGACTTGTTTCTGGAGATAGAAGTAAGAACTTCCTGACAGGACAGATGTAAGATCGAGCCTCTGCCCCAGAAATGGCAAGACTCCACGCTTTCTACTTCAGAATGTGCTGAGGAAATATGCCAACTGTTGGTACCTACCTTCTAGGACAAACTTTGCCCCTTCACTCCTTCCTGCTTTCTCTGCATGCAGTCACAGAGGAGCATCCTCATCCACCCATGGCAACTCCCTGCAGGGAAGGAGCTCACTTTGGTTCATCAGGAAGCAGGGCTCTACCATGGAGAAAAGTAGGAAAAGCATGTGTGAGCAAATTCTAGGTTAATGTTTCCTGTGAGAACAAAGGACATGAGTGTTCCCAAATGATGACCTAGACATAGAGTCATTGGAGTTTGGCCTGCCTTTCACCAGCGTGAAAAAGAAGTTAAAATAACTGGTACCATTGAGATTGCCACCACAGATAGCACTCAGAGCATCAAGAGTGTAAGTGCCACGAGTACCTTGACAGCCTTTCTCCTGGTATATCCCCAGTGCCTAGAACAGGGTGTAGCTCATAGAAAGGCTCAATAACAAGGTATTGAATAAAAGAATGAATAACTTCTATGTGTCGACACTTCCTAGGAGTAGAAGGATGCAAAGCAACTCAGTCGACATTCCCTGTCCTCAAGAAATTGACAATGCAATAAATTTCCTAGAACAGCAGTTCTCAACCAGAGGTGGGCAACTGTTCCCCCGGGCATTTTTGGTTGTCACAGCTGGAGCTGGGGGAAGCAGATGCTATGGGCATCTAATGGGTAGAGGCCAGGAATGCTGCTAAGCATCCTGCAATGCACAGAGCACACCTCCCACAACAAAGAATTATTCAGTCCAAAATGTTAATAGGGCTGTGGTTGAGAAATTCTGTCCTAGAATGATCACAACTAGAACATGAAAATGTCCCCAACGAGGGTGGATCTCTTGTATCCTTCCAATGGAGCATCAAAAACATACATCCTAAGGATCTCCTTATTCCCAGAGCCCAGAATTAGCCCATGAGTTTCCCTTAATTCCACCTTCCAGAGTCTCAGTCTTGGAGACCATGCTCTTCTCCCACCCTCTTTGAGTCCTCCTTGGCGATTCATTCTAAAGTTCAAGAGACGTGGTTGTTCCGAAACAGACGGAGATCTTGCCCAATGTCTCTTTGCTGTGTTAGGTATATGTTAGGAGAACCCATGTGGAGGAAAATGCTGGAATCACCTAATGTCCCATGTCCCTAGCTAGCATCAGGATCTTTTCCCTTCTATGCACTCATTTATTCATTCACGCAGCTGCTTGATCTCTTACTCAAGGCTCTCTGCTAAAGATGATAAGACCTAGTTTCTGTCCTTCACGGTTTTATTTATACTCTAAGAAGTTATTGCAGAAGCTCTTACACAAGGTTAAAGTGGTCAAGTGCCATTAAAGAGATCTGACGAATTAACTCCAGGAGTTTAGAGGTCTACAGCTCCAAATTTAAGAATTATGGGAGTGGAAGTGGGAGCATTTATAGTATTTGGATATGTTTAAACAGGCAACAGAGGGGATATCTCAGGCAGAGAGAACCCTTATTTAAAGACACAATGTTAAAATCACAAGTGATCTAGTTTAACTGGAAGGGTGCAGAAAGAAAGTTGGAAAGGGCAGTTGTCAGATCATAGAGGACCTGGACTCCCGGAATGAGAATTTTGTTTTTTTTTTTTTCTGCTCCCTATTCTGTAGGTTATAGAGAGTAGCAAAGTATTTGGGGTACAAGTTTGGCAGGTTTAGAATGTCAATTTAGCAAACTTAATCTGACATCATCCTATAGGACTGACTGAAAAAGGAGAGCGTGAGGAAGCAGAAACTCATTAGGAAACAGCAGGGTTGGCTGGTACTCCTCAACCAAAAAGTTCTCCTCAAAACCTTTGAGGGACAACAGGCTTCCAAAGTGTTCTTAGAGTGTCTCATTTCCTCAGAGTTATATATCCAAGGGAAATCCCTCATTAGATACCCTAGCTTGGATCCACACCTAAGGTCTTAGAGAAAAAACAAGGCTACCTTGTTCCCAGGACCCCATGTACCCCTGAATGGCAAGCAGTGGAATGATGGCAGGGACAGTGAGGTGCCAGAGGGTCTGATGAGGGCAAGAGTCAAAAGACCCTGGCCGACTCTTGGTTTTTCCTTTAAATGTTAAGATGTTTCCCATCAAAGTTCTCTCCACTTATTCACATTAAGATGTTAATGACTTAATCAGGGAAAGCTCTCAGGAGCATTATTAAATTTTTCAAATAGTTGACCCAAAGTAACGAATCTCTAAAGATGATCCTTTAGACAGTTAACATAGACATGTTCTTAGCATCCCCCGAATCATAGTGTGCAAATGATCACTATTTGTGTGCATATGGGACTAGGCTAGGCAGGTAACCACATCTGAGCACCTCCATTTGTGACTTGTGAACCTCACACAACATGTCCAGTCTGATAAAAGAAAAAGTCTCCAGCCAGTGAAAGGAGGACATGCACCCTGGCTGATATCTTGGACCTTCATCTGCTGAATGACAGGAAGAGATTTGCCACAAAAGGAAATGATGGACCCAACAGGTAGCTTATACTCCCTTCATGTTTTGAGCTCTAAAGAAGACTTCAAGTCTTTACAGCCAAATGGGAGAAGCAGCCACCCTCCATGTGCCTCCTCTAGAAAAATCCATCTGGATTTGGGGCCTGGGGAAGGGCACTGTGAGAGCGGCAGTGCAGCATCCTCACTGCCATGTTGTAAGAGTGACATCTGGTGGCTGCCGTGCTCAGGCTCAGTGCTCTTCCATCAACTCTGCATGGGCGATGGAGGACTTCAGAGACAACTTAGGTGCTCCAGGTAGAAAGGACCATGCAGATGGAGGAAGTGGAGCTCACGGTGGAGAACAGGAGTTTGATTTGCTCAAAGACCTTCTAGATAATCTTGAGATTAGACCTAGTCTCCTGGATTCTAGGACAGGGTTCTTGTTTCCTGCTTATTTCCTTTATCATTCTTTCTAATCAAAGTTTGAGATACACAAAAGGCCACATGGAACATATGTGTAGTTATTAAGCATAATGATGAAAAGAACAGCTCTGGGTCCTTCCAGAATCCAACTAGAACACTGAAATTCTCACATGCCTCTGGGGACTCCTCTTGTCTTCCACCCCCTCTGCATTTATCCTGAACTTTTGTGTTTGCCATTCTCCCGCTTTTTAAAAATACTTTTATCTTAAATGTACATATCCTTAAACAATATATTGTATACTTTTGTTTGCTTTCCTGATCCTTTCTAAGAAATTATTTACATGAATTTTCTCTCTCCAAAGAAGATGGTGACAACTCACAAAGATACCTGCTTTTCCCCAGAACCATAGCTTTGCTGTAATGTACTGACATTGAGGATTTCTGGAAGAAAGAGCGTCATGGCATGACAACCTTATCAAAGGGTAGCTTCAAGCTATGACCTTAAAAAATAAGTGTGGATTTAAATTATATTTAGTAGGCAATTCACACGTCCACCTTAGATTTTTTAAAAATTCATTCATTAATTGAAAAACATTTCCTGATTGATTAGTTTGATTGTCCTCATACACGAGTGATGCCCAGGAATCTCTCCACATTCTACTCATAATCCACAGGCGTCATTATTTCAGGATGAGGGAAAGGCACTTCCTGAGTAATTGACCTGAACTTTCTTAGGGGCCCTCAATCCTAACCATGGGCTCCGGCACTATATTTTCTAAAAGGAAAATAAATAAGATGTAATATCCCACAAATATTAGTAGGACAAGGAAATAGATCATCTGAAATCAGGTGTAGTGGAAAATCAAGGATGACAGTTGCCATGCTGCAGTGACCCCTCCTTATACTTAGATCTTGCTGAGTTAAGAGGGAACCATGAGCATGAGAAAGACTAACAAGCGAGTGAAAAACTAGACAGTAATACCAGGAGGAAGGCCAAGAAATGTATCACTAATTTCTTGTTTGATTTCAGAGCTGGAAACAACTTCTGGTGGATTCCTGTAGTGGGCCCTTTGGTTGGTGCTGTCATTGGAGGCCTCATCTATGTTCTTGTCATTGAAATCCACCATCCAGAGCCTGACTCAGTCTTTAAGGCTGAACAATCTGAGGACAAACCAGAGAAATATGAACTCAGTGTCATCATGTAGTGGCATACTCAGTTCTGGATTTGCAATCAGTTTGGGATTCTCTTCAGAAAGATGGCATCTAAGTGTCTGTGTTTTTGTAAGCCTGAAGTGGAATCCACCCAGTTTTGTCTGCTAGCCATATGGGACACCTAATTGGAAAAACATCTGAGTAAAAGTTTGGAAACACTGACCACTTCTCTACCAGTGTCCCCCCCCCCCCCCAGGATAACACTGACCGTCCCCTGAAACAGCCTTCTCTCCTGCCCTGTTTATTTCATCGTTGATGGGAATTCTTCCTAGGTAAGCACTAATAACTTCACATCTCGATGATAGTCTCATTTGGGTGTTCTCAGCTGCACTATCTGTATGAAATGCTATCACCAAAACCCTTTTCTTCAATATCAACAAAGATTACATTCTGAGTATCAACCAAACCCTAAATTGAAAGACAAAACCATGGTTTCAGTCAACATATTCATGAACTAGGGAGCTAATGGGTTAAGCTTCTAGTTACGCTGTGCTACTGGATTTATATAAAAACTCATATTCTCCAAACCTAGTGATGTAGGGAGCAAGAGAATGCAGCTGGAAGGCACAAGGGGAGGACATTGTGGCATTCAGAAACTGCAGGAGACAAGATGAATTTGAGAAGCCAAATGGAATTTTTAATGGAAACCATTTATCAGATTAATCTTTTGCTCTCCTGCATTTTAGAGGACACCAATTAATTTCCTGGTCTTTAGTATATAATAACCTAAAATACAATTGTAACCTCAGTCATGAAAAATACATCACTTTGTCTTTTTAGCTCAAATGTATTCTCCTAATTGCCCACTTGAGAACAGACATTTGACAAGTTATATCAACAACTGTGCTTGTCCATTATTTTACACATGCCCTAGAAGCCAAAACTGAAAGCCACTGGATCCTGGTCTAGCTGAATCTTCAGAGTGGGAGGTCTCCAAAAAGATAATATTGCCTTATTGGGCTTAACAATTCACAAGGCACTTTCACACACATTTTCTAATTTAATCCTCATAATGACTATCTGAGGCAAATGCCACATTGCCCATTTTTCAGATAAAGAAACAAAATCTTAGGGAAGATAAGCTGAGTTGTCCAAGAGCACATGGAAGGTTGAACATCATCTAATGCATTCCTCCACCTTTCAGAAGATCAGGAGCTGGCTGAAAATCTTTGTCAAATCTTCCTGGCTGGCCAAAGTGGAATTGGCAGCTTCTAGAATATATACACCTCTAGATATAATGTTCCTCAATCTTAAGATACAAAGACCCTCATTGTCTGGGTCTATTCCCACACTTACTGAGTACAGATGAAGGAAAGTGGTAGCAATGTAATCATAACTTTCATTTGCTTGAAAAACATTATCAGAAGTCCTCCCTTCCTAAGCCACCTCTGGTCTTGCTAAGTCTTGATCTTCCTTCCTGCCAGCACCAAACATTACATTCAAGGGATTTCCTCTGGCTCAGTCTTTTCCCCTTGAAGTTCTCTAATAGATGTTACTTTTGACAAAACACTGTCTATGAGTTACAAGCACCAGGGGATGCTCTATATCAAGGGATGCCCCTTCATTCAAACTGTCGAAAAGCCTAGTATTCCCAAGGGCATTCGGTTTCCCAACTGCTTTGTGCTGATAAGAGAACAACAGAAAGCAAATGTGAAATGTTTCTGATGACTTATGTTCTACAGTCTGTGGACATATGGGATTTTTTCCCTGCTTTGAAGCTACCTGGATATTTCCTATTTGAAATAAAATTGTTGGGTCATTGTTGGTTGGTTGGTTGGTTTTTGTAAGTATTAAGATTATTAAGTACGTTTAGTTCAGAGATTGTCTATTGTGTCTACAAATTTGAATTTCCTGGGGGAACTTTTGAAAAAATACTAGTGCCCAGTTGGTCTTTTGTAAACATCTCAGGTGATTCTAAAATGCAGCAAGGGTTGAGAACATTGACTTGGGTAAATCACACAGGTCTCAAGTTTCTTTGACCATGTCCAATAGTGGCAAGGTAATTCCTGGCAGGATTCCAGAGTCTTGGGATCCTCATGGATTACAGCAATGGTTTTCCTCCCTCCCTACTTCTAAAGGGAAATGTGGCATTATTTGGAGACTTTTTGGTTATCACAACTGGGAAGCGGATGCTAATGGCAACTAACGGCTAGAGGCCAGGGATGCTGCCAAACATCCTACAATGCAAAGGCAACCCTCAGAACAAATAATTATTTGGCCCAAAATGTCAATAACGCTGAGGTTGGGAGACCTTGGAGTCGAGGAAAGGTGAAGAGGAGAATAAGAGAAGACACTGAAATCTTGCACCTTGATTCAAGTTCAGCCAGAAGAAAAGGTGCCAAACAAACTAGGAACAAGCCTTGGGGGTGGACTATAATTCTTAAAGCAAGGGGCAACTCAAAATTTGAGTTTTGAGGATGAACTGTGGAATCGATGATCTACACAGGTGCTCATTAAACACAACTTGATGATTGATGACTAGGATTTATAAAGAGGAAATGTACCATTATAGAAATCAACCCAGGAAGATATTTTTCAATGGAAAAAAAGTGCTTTTGTTCCAGGTGTTCACACTCAAATTCTCTCCCCAACCCACCCCCATTTACGAGTAAGTGGATTTACCTTTGTGGAGTTATTTTCCAAGAGAATGTTTATATGGTTGAATTATCTGTATCTGAAGTCAACTAGATAGAGCCAACTCATCCATTTTTTAAATAGTTGCTTTAAGAGCTAGAATTGTAACATTCCTCCTTCCCTCCCCCTCATCAATTGAAAAACTTGATAGGAGCATTTATCTTAATGCCAAAAATATAATTTCTCTGATTCTTTAACCAGTTGAGATCTCAGAGCATGTCAAAGGTTGCAGGGCTTTTCTAACCAGTAACAACCAGTCAATATTCAGCTGTTAAACAGGATACCCCACATAAAAATGTCTTATGTAAAATTTTATCCTTATGATATAAATTATTATTTCCTTTAAATTGCTTACACACACAGACACACACACACACACATCTTACTTTAAGGTATGTTGATGTTCAATAATATTGTCATGGAAAAAAATACAACTTCCAGTTAGAGAGAATGGTTTATTGAGCCACAGAACCTATCGTTCAAATAAGACCTTATGTGATAGCCATAAGTGAACTGGAATTACTATAAAGAAAGAAAGGGAGGGAGATCAGGAGCTTCATTCTGCTTGTAATATCACTTAAAAACACACCCCCAAAGCAGCCCCTAAGGGGTCTCTGAAGAGAAATTGTGTTTGTGTATGTGTGTGTGTGTGTGTGTATCAGGGCTGGGAGGGGGTTTTCAGAACACAGTGTCACAGTTTGAAAATCATTGATAAAGATTTGGGATAAGTTGTTGGTGCACACTTTTATGAAAATTTCAAGGATATAACCTACAAAAGACCATATTAGTTTAATCTCAGGTCATTTTCCAAAGACTTCTTAATAAATGAATGCGCTGGGGTGAACAGAATTACTCAACCCAGAAAACATCATTCACAAAGAGATGTGGTAAATCAGTTCTCAAACTCAGAATTTAAGTTCTCTGTGACAACATGTTTACTAATCACAGCCCATACCGAGAAGCAATGGTAGTCCTGGTCACACTTAAACTGTGTTGACTGTCTAAGTCTGTATAAAAATAAATAGATAGATGCTAGACAGACAGACAGATAGGTAAGCAACCAACCATGCTCCAATCTCTTTCTTATTGCTGGAAATGAAGTAGCTCTTATTCAAGAGATGCTGTCTCTGGATTAGTGAAAAGAGGGCCCCAGGCAAACTGAACATGAATCCATAGAACTCTGTGTGGATGAAGATGCTGCCCAAGCCAGTGGGACTCTGTCTCCCTCCAGGGCTACCTTATGTTTCTAGTCGCTTTCCACACTTTTGCCTTCGTGGACCTCTCCCCACCCCTGAAAGTATTGATCAAAATAAATTGTTTTGTAGTTGTACTAGTGACAAGCTCGTTTATATTCCTTTTTTCTGGATGTGATTTCAGAAGAGATTTAAGCCTTTCGGTGGTCTCCTAGAAGTAGCATGGATTCCAGGCGTAGCGCCCAGTGAGGAAGCTCTACTGCCTGCCGCTGCCTCCCTAGTCTAGCGTGCCCCTCCGTGTCCCAGAGCCCTGCACACCACAGCCCCTTCCTCCACGGGGAGCCCTCAACTCCCTGACTGTGGGGCCTCAGGAAATGCTGTGGGAGCCTTGGGAGTCCTGGAGGTTGTGAGGGATGCTCCAGAGGTCAGACCACTGTTCTCGGGGATCGGCCGCATTGTGGCCCTCCCCCTTCCGCCCTCCACCCTCTCCCTCAGGCTCCCAGCAGGAAAGAGGCTTCCTGACTTCCATCCTGCAGAGGAAGCAAGGCGGTCCAGGGGCCTGAGTACCTCTGATCCAGAGGTCTTGTGCTTTAATTCTTGGTGTCTCACAGTTCACAAAGCACGTTCATATCTAGGACCTCTAAGACTCTCAGAACAGCTCAGCAAGTAGATTATTATCTCCACTTAGAGATGGGGAAACTGAGGATTGAGGCCTTAAACAATTTGTATCAAGGTCCAGAGTGAAGAGTGAAAGCGGTGGGATGTGAACCCCGTGTCTGAGCGGGGTGACCAACCGTCCCAGGTTGCTTGGGACTCAGGGGTTTCCTGGGATGCAGGATTCAGTGCCAATACCAGGACCAGTCGGTCACTCTCCATCCTGAGCCAAGACTCCTGCCCTTCCCACCACTCAGCCTCCTTGCAGACACATGGTCTCCTTTGGGCTCATTGTCTTGCAGCAGATAAAATGTTCTTTGATTAATTTAACAGAAAGAGAGAATGTCTTCATTTTTAATTTCAATTATAAATGTGAATAAATATTTTAAGAGTGGCACAGTGGTTTAGAGCATAGGCTATTAATGAAAATTCTGTCAGCTCTACTTTCCAGATATATTCCAAATCTGACTTCTTCTCACACACAGCCCTACTCTAAGCCATGGCCTCCGTCTCTTAGGTCTTAGAAAAGCCTCCTAATAGGTCTCCCTACCTTTCTGCTTAAACTCCTGCTGCCTGTAATCAACACAGCAGCCTGTGTGATCTTTAGATAAAAGCCCAACTGTACTTAGAAGCATCACACGCTCTGACCTTCCTGGCCTGGTCTTTACTGCTCTCCCCTTTGTCTGTCACCTTGGCTCCAGCCATACAGGCTTCCATCCTGATCCTTGAACCCACCAAGCAAGCCCCTGCTACAGGGCCTTTGAACCTGATGTCTCTCTTGCTTGAAATTCCCTACCCCACCTCCTTCAGGTGCCTATTCAGTGTCACTGTTAGTAAGGCCTTTCTGATCACCCATCACTCTCTACCCTCTTTCCTGATTTATTTTTCTCCCCATCACTTACCACCCTCCCTAAAATACACACATTTTGTATTAAACTTACTGGATTTTGTCTGTTTCCTCCCATTGGAATAGAAGGTCCATGCTGGCAAGACGTTTTGCTCTTCAATTCTCCACCTCTGCCCCAGGGCCTAGAACATGGTAGTTGCTCTATGAAAATTTGTTGAATTAATGCAGTACAGAGTCATCCTCTCTGGGTTCAAATCCTAGTTCCTCTACTTGCTAGTACAGTAGCCAAGTTAGTTAGCCTCAGTTTTCTCACGGATTAAGTAGAAATAATAACAGTGAGATAATTAATGTAAAGTTCTTAGAAAAGTCCCAACCTTATGGTATATATTATATAAATATGAACTGTTGCTGCCACAGCATCTGCTGTTGTTATTATTTCTGATGTCATTATAATATGTGGGAGTTTGAAAACATGGAATCATGTCATTAAAATTTGGTGACAAGCTCTTCTCTTGCTTTTTATAATTCAATCCTTCTCAGTTGCACATGTCTTTCAGGAACTATCTTTCAAATACCTAAGTTTTCAGTTTTACTTTTCAATCTTTAAAAGAAGTCAGTAGGATTATCTTATTTTATTATGGAAGATTTAAAAAATACACAATAGTGAGAAAATGGTAGAATGATACCCCATGTACTCTTCACTCAGCTTCAACAGTTACCAAAATACAGCCAATAATGTTTTATTTATTCACCCTCTCTGCTTCTCACTTCTCCCTCTGGGATTTTTTTGAAGCAAATCCTAGACATGATATCATTTTACCCATGAATATTTAAGATGTGACTCTAAAAGATACAGATTCTTTTTAAAAACATAACTACAATACCATTATCACACATAAACTAAGCATCAATAATTTCTCAATTTCTTAATATCATCAAATACACAGTCATTGTGGACATTTCCAGTGAGACTGCCCTTTGTTGTTGCTGTTGTTTGGAGGAGAGTGTCTCACTATATTGTCCAGTCTGGACTCGAAATCCTGAGTTCAAGGAGTGTCCTGAGCAGCTGGTACTAAGGTACACACCACCACACCTAGCTGAGACTGCCTTTTAACTCTGGACGTAACAATGTAGATTCTGTAAAGGTTGAAAACCAATGAGTCACTCTGATGTCTAATGGCTCAGGCAAATACCAGGGTTTTGCAGCAACAGTTTGGGACTGAAGGGTATCCTGGGGTACAGGATTCAATGCCAATACCAGGACCAGTTGGTCACCCTTCATCCTGAGCCAAGACTCCCGCACTTCCCACCACCAACCCTCCTTGCAGACAGATGCTCTCCTTTGGGCTCATTGTCTTGCATCCTCAGATTTGTACCTTCCTGTCCAATTCTTCTATAAGATTTTTGCAAAACATTTTCATTTTGATGCAAAAAGGAAAATGCATTTGTCTGCTACTACTAAAAAATAGCCATCTACCAGTAGTAGTTATGTTTAAGCAAGGAGGAAGTCCTGACTTTATTTGAAATTATGGAAAATATAATTAACAATTGTTGTTACACTAAGAAATCCACACTATACAAAATGCTTATACTTTAAATGGTAAAATATACTGTGAAAAGAACTCCAAATATTTAACATCTGTGCTGCCCTGTGAGTGACATTGTGAGTGATTAAGGCAAACGAACACCTAGAAAATCCTACTATAACCTATGGTGGTAGTACTTATTTGATATTTATGTATTTATTCTTACTCAAAGACTTCACACCTTTGGAAACAGAAACTTACACAGAAGTGGCACAATAATTCTGTGTTCCAAACTTTACATGAAGGAAATCACCTTTATCTAGAGAGGATTTTGATGTCCCTTGGCTGGCTGATCTGTGGTGATATTCTGATAATAAGGTTCTAACCCAATGGAGGACATAGTTATGGGCAAAAATCACCGGTAGATCATCCCAGAGCCTGTTCTCAGCCTAGAACCATAAAAAGACCAAATAAAAAAACCGGCAGAGAATTGATGTTTCGTTGCTGATGTGATTATCTTTGGAATAAGACCATGGGGGCATTCAACTACTAACACATTGGAGACTGTGTAGCTAGTGTTCAAAATGTCAGGCTCTAGAGACAGCCAGATTGGATTCCAGTCCACCACTGAATAACTGTGTGACCCTAAACCTCAGCTTCTTCATCCATTAAATGGGAATGAAACTAGTACTTGTATCCTATAGGTTATTGAAAATATTAAGAAAATGCCTGTGAAACATGTAGCACAATGCCTTGAATTTCTTTCCCTCTTAATACTTCTTAGCTAGTTCTGTTATTATTATTTCACGTTTACAAATTCAGCTGTATATCTGTGTAAGAATTTGAAGCCCAAGAAAAGTTTCCAGGAATATGAATTTGCTAACACCTACATAATCTGATTCATATGGCTGGCTTAGCTTTGACAGTGTTCTTAGCATACTCAGGTGAAAAGAACCTACATAAGGCTGTGCTTAGCTTATGAATTACAGAGTTGAGTTTTGATAAATTAATTAAACAAATTATTTAGTTGCCTAATGGAGCTGCCAAATTAATCTGAAAAAATCTATCAAAAATAAATGAAGAATGATTTACAGAGTTAACGAAACTCCCAGTAAAAAATCAACAGGCTATTTTTTGGAGAAATTAACAAGCTGACTCTAAAATTTATATGGAAATACAAAGTAACTAGAACAAAAAAACTAGGAAAAGAGGGAAAACATAGGAAAAGATAGGCTATTTAATTTCAAGACTTTCTATAAAGCCATGCTAATCGGAACAGCATGCTATTAGTACAGGAAGGAATAAATAGATTAATGAAGTATAATAAAGCATCCATAATTTGACCCATGCTTATACAGTAAATTGATTTTCAATAAAAGTAGCTAACGCAGTCCCATGGAGAAGGGAAAGTGTTTTCAGCAAATGGTACTGAACAACTAGAAAAAAAGGTAAATCTTGACTTCTACTTCACAAAAACATAACAGAAAAATTAACTGAATATGGATCACAGACTTAAAAATAAAAGTTAAAACTATAAAGCTTTTCAGAGAAATATGAGAGAATATTTGCAACCTTGGGATGGGCAAAGGTTTCTTGTATACGAATACAAAACTATAAAAAATAGAACAATTATATGTCAATAAAACTTAAAACTTCTACCCATTAAAAGAGATCATTAAGAAAATGAATGGGCAAGCCAGAGACTGGGAAAAAAATGTTTGTAATAGCTGTATCTAACAAAGAAAATGTACTCAAAATATATAAACTCGCCCAACTCAATAAAAAAAGACAAATCAATTTTTAAAATAGACTACGGATGTAAACAAACAGGCACTTCATTAAAGAATATATATGAATGACCAATAAGCACATCAAGGAAGTTCAAATTAAAATCACAATGATATACATGTTGCAGGCATTAGAATAGTTATCTTTAAAATAGACTGAAGACACCAAACAGCAGGATGTGGGGCAACTGAAGCCCTCATATATTGCTAGTAAAAGTGTAAAATGGTACAACTATTTCATAAAAATATTTATTATAAAGGTAAACTTACACCTACTCCATGATCTTCAATTCTACTCCCAAGTACTTAACCATAAAAAGACCAAATTTTAAAAACCAACAACAAAAATTGTTATGCAAGAATGTTTATAGTGTCTTCATTCATAATAGTTCCAATCTGGAAAGTGAAAATTGCTTTTGGAATTTCCATATTTGGAATTTTGGAATGCAAATGTCCATCAAGATGAAAATGAACAAAAAATTTGTGGTACGTTCTTACAATAAAAATATTTCTCAAAATAAAAAAGAAAACACTATCAATATATGCCATAATATGGATAAATCTTAAAACATGCTGAGCAAAAGAAGTCAGATATAAAAGAGTGCATAATGTGTAATTTCATTTTTATAGAGCTCAAGAATAGAAAACAAGTACTCTATAGTTATAGAAACCAGAGCAATGGTTGCTTTAGAAATGGAAGAGGGCACTGTTTATAAAGGGGCTTGAGGAAACTTTTGAAGGAAATGGAAATTTTATATAATATGTTTGGGCTATCCATGTACACACATGTCAAAACTCAGCAAACCCTACACTTAAAAATATGTGCAGGTAACTATGTATAAATTATGCAAAAGTATTTATAGTTGATTTATCATCAGAAAACATGAAGGCCAGAAGGCAGTGGCATAGTGTATTTAGAGTAATAAAAGAAAAAGACTGTCAACTAAAAATTCTATAACCAGCAAAACATCCTTCAAAAATGAAGATGAAATTAAGATATTCCCAGATAAACAAAAAATGAGAGTTGTTACAACTATATCTGCCCTACAAGACATTCTAAAGGAAATTCTTCATGGTAAAATTAAAGGACACTACACAGTAACTCTAATCCACGTGAAGAAATAAATAGGCTGATAAAGGTAACCACATAGGTAAAAACAAAAGACAATATGCATGTATTTTTGTTTGTAACTTTTTTTCCCCATGGTCTGGTTGTAAAGATAACTGCATAAAGCAATAATTACAAAGCTCTGCTGATGGAGGCTATAAAATCAAAAAACAAAAATCAATTTTATATCCATACACTAGCAACAATCTGAAAATAAAATTTTAAAAATAATCCCAGTTACAACAGCAATAAAAATAATAAAATTTACAAACAAATTTAACAAAAAAAAGTAAGAAGTACAACATTTGTACACTGAAAACTGTGAACTATCATTACAGGCCATTAAAGAATATATAAAAATTAAAAATATATTCCATGTTCATGGTTTAGAAAGTTTAACACTGTTAAGATGGTATGGCTATTTCCATCTCCAGCACTGTGAGAGGAACCGCCACCATGTCTGTGCTTCTGCAGTGGATGGTGGTGCAGAACTGTTCCAGTTTCCTGATCAAGAGGAATAAGCGGACCTACAGCACCAAATCCAGTAACCTGAAGGCCCACACTCCCTCTGCTACCAGGCCAACTCACCACAAGACTGTGGATGTGAAGCCAACAGCCGATGGCAACATTGTAGTGGTGGTCATGAAACAGAGATCAGGCCAGCAAAAGCCAGCCACCTCCTACATGCATGCAGACCACCATCGACAAGAACAACTGGGCCACTTTCAGCAGCATCATGCACATGATCCTCGAGAACAAAGACTGCCCTGACCTGCACATGGCTGCCATCCACAGAGCCAATGCCATCCTGCACAGTCAGAGCCTGTGATGGTGAAGAGAAACAGTTTCTCAGTAATTAAGCATAGACTTCCCATGTTAACTAACAGTTCCACTCCTAGGTTTATACCCAAGAGAATTAAAAACAAGGGTCCACACAAAAGCCTACCCCAGCAAGAGTGCCTGAGCCCCCGTCTGCCAAAAGTAATAGTCAGATGACTATTTCCCAATCAAAAAAAAAAAAAAAAGAAGAACAGTAATAAAGATGGTATGGTAAGCAGAATAGTGACTCATCAAAGATATCCACATTCAAACTCCTAGAACCTGTTAAAATGTTAATTTATGTGGCAAAAGAGAATTTGTAGATGTGATTACGTTAAGGACCTTGATGGGGGGACTGATACTGGATTGCCTGGATGAGCCCAATCTGATCACATGGGTCCTTAAAAGTAGGGAATCTTTTCCAGCTGTGGGAAGGAGGTGTGACTTCAGAAGTGAGAACCAGAGAAATAGCAGCCTGTGAAGGACTTGGCTTGCCATTGTCTTGGAAGATGGAGAAGGGTCTGGTAAGCCAAGGAGCGAGGGTAGCCTCTCGAGTGGCCAGGAAGGATGCTGTTAAGAGCCATGTGGGACTTCTGACCTACAATATTATAAGATAAAATTTGTTGTTTTAAGCCACTTCATTGGTACTAATTTGTTACAAAAGTCATAGAAAGCTAATGCAGATGGCAATACATCCAGATTCATATACAGATTCAATGCAATCCCTGTTAAAACTCTCAGCTTTGATTTTAAAGAAATTGACGAGCTGATCATAACATTCATATGGAAATGCAAAGGATGAAGAATAGCCAAAACTTTGTCTTTAAAAAGGACAAAGGCAGATGACTCAGACCTCCTAATTTTACAACTCAGTACATAGCTGCAATAATCAAGACAGTGTGAATACAGACAGACATTTAGAACAATGAAATAGAATTAGGAGTCTAGAAATAAATCCATAAGTCTATGAACAGTTGGTTTTCAACAGGGTTGCCAAGGCAATTCAGTGGGGGAAAGAATGGGCTTTTCAACAAATGATGCTGGGAAAACTGGATTTCCACACGCAAAAGAATGAATTTGGACCCATACCTCACAATATATGTGAAAACTAACTCAAAAAGAATCAAAGACCATAAATATAAAAGTTAAAACTATAAAATGCTTAGAAGAAACATAGGCATAAATCTTTTGTCCTTAGTTTCGGTAATGGCTTCTTAGATATGACACTAAAGCATCGTCAACAAAAGAAAAAAATAGATAAGTTGGACTTCAACAAAATTAAAACTTTTATGTTTCAAAGGACATCATCAAGAACGTGAAAAGATGGCCAGGCACAGTGGCTCACGCCTGTAATCCCAGCACTTTGGGAGACCAAGGCAAGTGGATCACTTGAGGCCAGGAGTTCGAGACTAGCCTGGCCAACATGGAGAAACCTTGTCTCTACTAAAATACAAAAAAACAGCCAGGTGTGGTGGCACACGCCTATAATCCTAGCTACTCAGGAGGCTGAGGCATGAGAATTTCTTGAATCTGGGAGGTGAAGGCAGTGCGCCAAGATAGCACCACTGCACTCCAGCCTGGGCGACAGAGCAAAACTCTGTCTCAAAAAAAAAAAAAAAAAAAAAGTGAAAAGATGACCCATAGAATGGGTGATAATATGTGCAAATCATCTCTGATAAGGAACGCATATTAATAATATATTTTAAAACTCTTACAACTCAACAATAAAAGGACAAATAATCCAATTTAAAAATGGGCAAAGGACTTAAACAGACATTTAGAACTTAGAAACACTTAGAAAGATGCTTAAAGTAATAATCAGAGAGATGCAAATCAAAACCATAATGAGATGCCATTTCACACCTACTTGGATGGTTATAATGTTTTTAAATGAACGATAACAAGTGTTAGTGAGGATATTGAGAAACTTGGTCCTTTGTATATTACTGTTCAAAATGTAGAATAATGCAGCTGTTTTAGAAAACAGTTTCTCAGTAATTAAGCATAGACTTCCCATGTTAACTAACAGTTCCACTCCTAGCTTTATACCCAAGAGAATTGAAAACAAGGGTCCACACAAAAATATATGCATAAATGTTCAGCATTATAGCATAATAGCGAAAATATAGCAGTATTATTCATAACTGTGAAGAAAGTGGAAGCCATCCAAATGTCCATCAACTGATGAATAGATAAATAAAATGTAATATCTCTATACAAGGGAATATCATTCAGCCATAAAATGAATGGAGCACTGATACATGCTATAACGAGGATAAACTTTGAAAACTTTATGCTAAGTGAAAAAAGTCAGAGACAAAAGGCCATGTATGTGTAATTCCACTTACCCGAAATGTCCAAAACAGGCAAGTCTACAAAGACAGAAAATAGATGAGTGGTTGTCAATGGTCAGGGAGAAGGGAAAATGGGAGTGCCTGCTATTGGTTATAGAGTTTCTTTTAACATTTTTTAAACTAAAAAATGTTAGAAATATTATTAAAAAAAAAAAAAAAAGAGAGATGGAGAAATAAAGCCCACTACAATGACACCGCTCGGAGACAACGAGAATCTTGAAGTGATGAAAATGTTCTGGTTGGACCACGATGCTGATTTCACACATTCATGCGTAATCCAAAAACCCCTGAAATGTACACTTTAAAAAGGTAAATTTTATGGTATATGAATCCTTTCTTGGTTAAAAAAGAAAAAAAAGAATGTTGTAGCCATTTGAGAAACAATCTGGAAGTACTTAGTGTTGCTAAATATGTGTATTCCTGTGACTCAGCAATCTCACTGCTTATACACTTCTGATAACCAGATCCACATGGGCATATGCGTGGGGATATTTATTGTGTTGTTTTTGGCAGCGGGATACTAGAGGCAACCTAGAGTCCATTACTAGGGGAATAGATATGTGAAAGGAGGAGAATGTCACTCTGTGACAGCATGTAACAGCTAACTTCAATGAGCCAGAGAGACATTCTGTATTGCAAATAGATCACAGAAACAGTGATGGGCTTAAAAAAAAAAGAAAGTGAGGGACTGAACAAGGCCTATAACAAGTAAAACTTATGTAAATTAGAAATACATAAATACAATATATTCTTCAATGATGCATGCAAATGTAAGAACATAGCACCTTATAATGGCTACCAATGGTGGGCAGTGGCGGGGAAAAGGAGTAAACACTCAGGATGAAGCGGGAAAATAATAAAGTAAAATAGGATAAAATCAAGCACATGAAAATGTTGATAATGTGCCATGAATGAGGGGTATAAATAACCCAACTCTCTGCCTTTGAAACCCAAAGGGAGAAAGATAAGAAGGATAAGAAGAAGGAAAGGCAAGAGGGAATGAGGGAAGAAAGACACTAGATACCCTCCAAAATTTTTAACAGAGATGGCCTCCAGAAGGTGCGATTGTAGTGGGGTTTCTGTACCTTTAAAAAAAAAAAAAAAAGTTTTTTTTTTTTTAACATTTCTTAGTTTTAAATGGTTAAGAAATGCCAAAAGTTTTAGATGGCTTTTGAGTGGCATTTAAGGATAGCCAGAGAATTATAATCAGTACCATTCCCTTAGGTCATTAGAGCAGATTAAAAATGACTGCGCTGTGAAGTGTAACCCATCACTCTCTCCATTCTTCTCAGATACGTTCTTGCCTTAAACTGGCATTTTGAATACTCAGAGAGTCATTAGTGACCTGGATTCTACTCTGTGTGGTTGAATATTGTCACCCTGCTGAAAGAAGGGCATCTGATGGGTTTCTGACCAATAAGGCCATCTCTCAAAAGACTTGAAACCAGTAAGAGAAAGGTTCTCCAGGATTTAAGTCAGGACTAGCCAAGTAACAGAATGGGATGAGCAAGTGTCAGGAATCTTAGACATTCTCCTGGAGAACATCTTAGTACCTTGCTTGGCTCCCTGTTGGGGCAACACAGTAACCTCCACTGCTGGGGCCACCTAATGCAACTTGTAGATTCAACTTAGACCCAAGATCTGGTATTACCTACTTTAGAAGGGGGATTTTAGGAATGCTGAGTCTAGCACTTTCTGGTTTCTCATTGTGTCTGTCTTGTAGTTGGTTCCATGACTTGGTACCCAGTCCGTGCTAGTATGATTGTATTTCATTTTCCTTCCTGGTGCCCAGGTTCTCCCATGACTGAGGTGCTCTTCTGCTTGTCCAAGTCAATCTAAACCTAGATCCCATGACTTCTTCAGGTTGCCTGGTTTTCTACTTCATTCTGGCAGAGCTAAGTGACATCTAGGCTTGGCCCAACACAGTCCTGGAGATGACAGACCTATAAAAAGTTGGTGCATGGGCCCTATAAGCCAGGAGAAATGTGAAAAGTGGCCACAGTGGGCTTGTCTGACACCAGTTGGAACCCCAAATGGGTTGAACTGTGTAAAATATGGGAGGGACACAAAGGGTGTGAGTTGGGCATGGATGGGGGTTGGGGGACACATTGTAATTAACATTTTGAGAAAGAAGAGCAAAAGAAAAGGGATAAGGCTACAGTTCTGGGCAGATGGTTATTATGAACAGATGGCAGACAGAAAGAGCACTATTTTTATTTTTGCTATATTCTTCAATGTAGTACCATAAGATTGGGGATAAGCATGTAGTCTTCAAATTTTCAGAGAAGTGAAAAGAAAGAGGTCCATTTCACAGACTACAAATTGAGGAACAACTTACTATTACAACAATATAGCAATAACAGTAATGAGCTTTAACAGTTATTAAGTGTTTATTACATGCTGGGTATCCTGTTAAGCGCATTCCACATTTTATTTTGTAATCATCACGTGAAACTCATGAAAAATGTATTAATTTCCTCATTTTACAGATGAGGAAACTGAGTATCAGAGAAGTTGAGTATCTTGCCTTAGTTCCCTATGAAAATAACCAGGATTTCAACCCAGGTGTGTTTGACTTCCAAACTTGTGTTCTTCAAACTCTAAAACAAATTATTCATGATTGTGTAGGAAATAAAGTGGTGTGCATTAGCCACCCACATAAGTGGGTTAACAGCCAGTCATGTCACACTAAATTTGCTTTATTCAACAATTTTACTCTGAAAGTTCAGGGAAAGGCTAGAGAGCTGACTTCTATGCTGAAGTCAAGGGGAATTTCTCCACAATGCTTTCACATAACAAAGGAAGAAAAGCAATTTGGTGGACAACAGACTAGACATACTTGAGGTGGAATGACCATTTCCTAAAGGTGTTGTGTAGTCAATGGATAGAAACCTACTCAGCAGGAGATCTTCAATGCTCTGCTGAAGGACTTTGAATTTGCCAGGTCCTGCTCAGTATGTAGGCATATTTGTCAAATTGCAGAAAACACAGGAACAATTATTATGTTAGAGGATATATTAACTTTTTTTTTTCAAATCTCATCAAGCTGGAATGACGAGTCACAACAGACAAGATAAAAATTATCAAGAAAAATAATATAAAATCTGTTATTTAGGTCCGTAGCAACATTTAGAAAAAAACTGGGAAGAAAGAACCAAACAGCAGTCCTGTGACAAGTGCTGGGGATTTATAGTTGGCTACACAGTCAATCTGATGATATGATTGCTAAATGTAAACTAGATCCAGGACTGGGTTAACAATGTCAGAATACAGAGGCACTATTCCTTCCACGCTCAACACTACACAGACTCATTTTGATCCTAGGAATATTTTTTAGAGGGTGGTTTCAGTTATATATTTGATATGGTTTTGGCTCCACCCAAATCTCATCTTGAATTGTACTCCCATAATTCCCACATGTTATGGGAGGGATCCAGTAAGAGATAATTTGAATCACGGGGGCACTTTCCCCCATACCGTTCTTGTGGTAGTGAGTCCGTCTGACAAGAACTGATGGTTTTATCAAGAGTTTTCGCTTTTGCATCTTCCTCATTTTCTCTTACCGCTGCCATGTAAAATGTGCCTCTTGCCTCCCACCATGATTCTGAGGCCTCCCCAGTCATGTGGAACTGTAAGTCTAATTAAACCTCTTTTTCTTCCCAGTCTCGGGTACATCTTTATCAGCAGCATGAAAACAGACTAATACAGATTTTGGTACCAGGAGTGGTTCTAGAGGAACAGAATATTAAGGATGGAGTTCTTTTGCTGGTTTGGGGGTTTCTGGAGTTGGCTGCTTTATATGATTAGACCCAGATATACTAAGGACTCTACTTCTAATTGTATGGAGAACACTGCTAGTCCTTGGCATAAACTGTTTAGTGAGTTCCTAGAAGTGAAACTGATAGGAAGCCTACTGCATTCCTACTAAAGAGAAAACTTCTAGACCAAATGGACAAAACACTAATTTGAATTATAAAAAGGAGAATCATGACCCAATCAATTTCCAGACTTGAGCCAGTTTACAGACCCAGAAACCCTTGAATGAAAGGGAGGTTGAGTCCTCTTGAGGAAGGATCCCACTACATTACTGACAATTTATGCACTGAAAGTTTTTCCCATCCTCCCCCAAGGAGACCTCTGGCCTTTTACCAGGGTAACTGTGCACTGGGGAAAGGGAAATGATCAGACATTTTGGGGACTACTGGACACTGGCTCTGAGCTGATGTTGATTCCAGGGGACCCAAAACATCATTGTGGTCCTCCGGTTAAAGCAAGGCCTTAAGGAGGTCAGATAATTAACAGAGTTTTAGCTCAGGTCTGACTTACAGTAGGTCCAGGGGGTCCCCAGACTCAGCCTGTGGTCATTTCCCCAGTGCCAGAATGCATAATTGGCATAGACATACTTAGCAGCTGGCAGAAGCCCCACATTGGCTCCCTAACAGGTACGGTGAGGGCTATTATGGTGGGAAAGGCCAAATGGATGCCATTAGAGCTGCCTCCACCTAAAAAAACAAGTAAATCAAAAACAATATTGCATCCCTGGAGGGATTATGGAGATTAGTGCCACCATCAAGGACTTGAAAGACACAGGGGTAATGATTCCCACCACATGCCCACTCAACTGTCCCATTTGCCCTGGCCAGAAGACAGATGGATCTTGGAGAATGACAGTGGATGATCGTAAGCTTAACCAAGTGGTGAGTCCAGCTGCGGCTGCTGTACCAGATGTGGTTGCATTGCTTGAGCACATTAACACATCTCCTGGCACCTGGTATGCAGCCATTGACTTGGCAAATGCCTTTTTCTCCATTCCTGTCCATAAGGCCCACCAGAAGCAATTTACCTTCAGCTGGCAAGGCCAGCAATATACCTAGTGTCCTATCTTATGAGTATATCAACTCTCTGGCTTGGTGTCATAATCTTATTCAGAGAGACCTTGACCACTTTTCACTTACACAAGATATGACACCGGTCCATTACATTGATGACATTATGCTCATTTGATCCAGTGAGCAAGAAGTAACAAACACACTGGACTTACTGGTGAGACATTTGCGTGCCAGAGGATGGGAAATAAACCCAACTAAATTTCAGGGAACTTCTACCTCATCAAAATTTCTAGTGGTCCAGTAGTGTGGGGTCTGTCGAGATATTCCTTCCAAGGTGAAGGATAAGTTACTGCATTTGGCCCCTCCTACAACCAAGAAAGGCACAACGCCTAGTGGGTCTGTTTGGATTTTGGAGGCAACACATTCCTCATTTGGGTGTCTTACTCCGGCCCATACATTGGGTGACCCAAAAGGCTGCCAGTTTTGGGTGGGGTCCAGGAGAAGGCTCTGCAACAGGTTCAGGTTGCTGTGCAAGCTGCTCTGCCACGTGGGCCATATAACCCAGAAGATCCAATGGTGCTGGAGGTATGACTGATAGGGATGCTGTTGGGAGCCCTGGGCAGGCCTCCAAAGGTGAATCACAGTGGAGGCCTCCAGGATTTTGGAGCAAGGCCCTGCCATCTTCTGCAGACAGGCAAAAGAGACAACTTCTGCTTGTTATTCTTCTCTTCTGCAGAAGAGACAACTTTGGCTTGTTATTGGGCTTTGGTGTACACTGAACATTTGACTATGGGTCATCAAGTCACCATGTGACCTAAACTGCTTATTATGAACTGGGTGCTTTCTGACCCATCTAGCCATAAAGTGGGTCATGCGCAGCAGCATTCCATCATCAAAGGAAATGGTATATACATGATCAGGCTCAAGCAGGTCCTGAAGGCACAAACAAGTTACGTGAGGAAGTAACTTAAATGTCCATGGTCGCCACTCCTGCCACCCTGCCTTCTCTCCCCCAGCCTGCACTGATGGCCTCGTGGGGAGTTCAGTTGGCAGAGGAAGAGAAGACTAGGGCTTGGTTCACAGATGGTTCTGCACGATATGCAGGCACCACCTGAAAGTGGACAGCTGCAGCACTACAGCCCCTTTCTAGGACATCTCTGAAAGACGACGGTGAAGGGAAATCTTTCCAGTGGGCAGAACTTCAAGAAGTGTGGCTGGTTGTGCACTTTGCATGGAAAGTGAAATGGCCAGATGTGCAATTATATACTGATTCATGGGCTGTAGCCAATGGTTTCACTGGATGGTCAAGGACTCTGAAGAAGCATGATTGGAAAATTGGTGACAAAGAAATTTGGAGAACAGGTATGTGGATAGACCTGAGTGGTCAAAAACTGTGAAGAAATTTGTATCCCATGTGAGTGCTCACCAACAGGTGACCTCAGCAGAGGAAGATTTTAATAATCAAGTGGATAGGATGACCCATTCGGTAGACACCACTCAGCCTCTTTTCCCAGTCACCCCTGTCATCACCCAATGGGCCCATGAACAAAGTGGCCATGGTGGCAGGGATGGAGGTCATGCATGGGCTCAGCAACATGGAATTCCACTCACCAAGGCTGACCTGGCTACAGCCACTGCTGTGTGCCCAATTTGCCAGCAGCAGAGACCAACACTGAACTCTTGATACAGCACCATTCCTCGGGTGATCAATTAGCTACCTAGTGGCAGGTTGATCTTATTAGACCTCTTCCATCATGGAAAGGGCAGAGGTTTGTCTTCACTGGAATAGACACTTATTCCAAACATGAGTTTGCCTATCCTGCATACAATGCTTCTGCCAAGACTACCATCCGTGGATTCATGGAATGCTGTATTCCACCGTCATGGTATTCCACACAGCATTGCCTCTGACCAAGGCACTCACTTTACAGCTAAAGCAGTGTGGCAGTGGGCTCATGCTCATGGAATTCACTAGTCTTACCATGTTCCCCATCATCCTGAAGCAGATGGATTGATAGAACAGTAGAATGTCCTTTTGAAGTCACAATTACAATGCCAACTAGGTGACAATACCTTGAGGGACTGGGGAAAGTTCTCCAGAAGGCTGTGTATGCTCTGAATCAGCATCCAATATACGGTACTGTTTCTCCCATAGCCAGGATTCACGGGTCCAGGAATTAAGGGGTAGAAGTAGAAGTGGCACTGCTCACCATCACCCCTAGTGATCAACCAGCAAAATTTTGCTTCCTGTTCCCAGGACATTACATACTGCTGGCCTAGAGGTCTTAGTTCCAGAGGGAGGAACCCTGCCACAAGGAAACACAACACTAATTCCATTAAACTAGAAGTTAAGATTGCCACTTGGACACTTTGGGCTCCTCCTACCTTTAAGGCAACAGGCTAAGAAGGAAGTTACTGTGCTGGCCGGGGTGATTGACCTGGACCATCAAGATGAAATCAGTCTACTACTACACAACAGAGGTAAAGAAAAGTATGCATGGAATACAGGAGATTCATTACGGCGTCTCTTAATATTACCGTGCCCTGTGATTAAGGTTAATGGGAAACTACAACAGCCCAATCCAGGCAGGACTACAAATGACCCAGACCCTTCAGGAATGAAGGTTTGGGTCACACCAACAGGAAAAATAACCATGACCTGCTGAGATGCTTGCTGAAAGCAAAGGGAATACAGAATGGGTAGTAGAAGAAGATAGTCAACAATACCAGCTACGACCACGTGACCAGCTGCAGAAACAAGGACTGTAACTATCATGTGTATTTCCTCCTTCTTTTGTTAAAAACATGCTTGTGCATGTATACACTTGTACTAAGACAATATCTTCATTTTATTTCCTTTCTCCTTTATCATGTGACATAAGATTTATTGACATCACATCCGCATTTAAGTATTGTTAACTTCACGTAATAGTATTTGGGTTGGGGATTGGTGTGTTTCTGGTTGTATGAAGAATAGTTGTATTATGTTAGGCATAATTATGACCATATTATTGCCTTTATTTGAAGATTATGTATGACCTCAGGAGATGTGTATGGGTTCAAACTGACAAGAGGTAGACTTGTGATCATTAATACTGAGTGTCAACTTGATTGAAGGATGCAAAGTCTTGATCCTGGGTATGTCTGTGAGGGTGTTGCCAAAGGAGATTCACATTTGAGTCAGTGGGCCGGGGAAAGCAGATGACCCTTAATGTGGGTGGGCATAATCTATATTCCAGCACAGCTAGAATATAAGCAGGAACAAAAATGTAGAAAGAGAGGCTGGTCTAGCCTCCCAGCCTATATCTTTCTCCCATGCTGGATGCTTCCTGCCCTCAAACATCAGATTCCAAGTTCTTCAGTTTTGGGACTTGGACAGATTCTCGTTGCTCCTCAGCTTGCAGACAGCCTACTGTGAGACCCTGTCACACAATAAACCCATATATATATTTGATTCTACATATATAATATATATAATTCTATATATATATAATTCTATGTGTATATATATATATAAAATCCAAGGACTCTTTCATGTCTTATGTTATATAGCCAGGCATTTCCTGTCACCTTTTCCTTTTTTCTTTTTTGGAGACAGAGTCTCGCTCTGTCGGCCAGGCTGGAGTGCAGTGGCGCGATCTCGGCTCACAGCAAGCTCCACCTCCCTGGTTTATGCCATTCTCCTGCCTCAGCCGCCTGACTATAAGCGCCCGACACCACGCGTGGCTAATTTTTGGTATTTTTTAGTAGAGAAGGGGTTTCACCGTGTTAACCAGGATGGTCTCCATCTCCTGACCTCGTGATCCACCTGCCTCGGCCTCCCAAAGTGCTGGGATTACAGGCGTGAGCCACCGTGCCCGGCCTCCTCTCACCTTTTTATTGTGCAAAATGTCAAGTCCATAGAAAAGATACAGAAATTTAAATATATATATGTGTGTGTGTGTATATATATATGAGTTTGTTAAGTATTAACTTACACCAGAGTACTCCGACACCAGCTGCCAAATGACTGCAAATGCAAGCGAGATTCAAAGGGAGATAAATGGAAGAATCACCCAGCTGAATCCAGTCAACACATGCTATCATGAGAGATAATAATGCAGTAAATTATTTTTTAAGCAACTACATTTGGGTGATTTGTTACAGCAATATTGTATTAGGGTTCTCTGAAGACATAGTCTCCTACTAGTACTGTCCCTCTAGAGAACCCTGAATTATATATATCTATATATATATATATATTAGACATAGTATATGTAACCCTGACTATATATGTGTATATATACATTTATGTATACACATGTATACATATATATGTGTATATATACATGTATGTATATATATATATGTCTTATGTTATATAGCCAGGCATTTCCTCTCACCTTTTTCTTTTTTTTTTTTTTGAGACAGAGTCTCGCTCTGTCGCCCAGGCTGGAGTGCAGTGGCATTATCTCGGCTCACAGCAAGCATTGCCTCCCGGGTTCACGCCATTCTCCTGCCTCAGCCTAATTAAACTAGTAGTAGACATATATACATTTATGTACGTATATACATATATACATGTATGTATATATGTCTACTAATAGTTCTGTCCCTCTAGAGAACCCTGACACCAGTTGGCAGCTGGTGCTGGAGTACTCTGGAGACCCACAGGCTGGAACATCCAACATGGCTTCTCCACGTGGTATTGCATGCCCTGGGATCTCATCTCTCCAGCAGGCTAGCTGAAATTCTTTTCTTTTATTTATATATATATTTGAGATGGAGTCTCACTCTGTCACCCAGGCTGGAGTGCAATGGCACGATCTCAGCTCACTGCAACCTCTGCCTCCCAGGTTCAAGCAGTTCTCCTGCCTCAGCCTCTTGAGTAGCTGGGATTATAGGCATGCACCAGGCCGGGCGCGGTGGCTCAAGCCTGTAATCCCAGCACTTTGGGAGGCCGAGACGGGCGGATCACGAGGTCAGGAGATCGAGACCATCCTGGCTAACACGGTGAAACCCCGTCTCTACTAAAAAATACAAAAAAACTAGCCGGGCGACGTGGCGGGCGCCTGTAGTCCCAGCTACTTGGGAGGCTGAGGCAGGAGAATGGCGTAAACCCAGGAGGCGGGGCTTGCAGTGAGCTGAGATCCGGCCATTGCACTCCAGCCTGGGCGGCAGAGCCAGACTCCGTGTCAAAAAATAAATAAAAAATATAGGCATGCACCAGCACGCCCAGTTAATTTTTGTATTTTTAGTAGAGACGGGGTTTCACCATGTTGGTCACATTGGTCTCGAACTCCTAACCTCGTGATCTGCCCACCTCAGCCTCCCAAAGTGCTGGGATTACAGGCATGAGCCACCATGCAGCCTAGGCTAGCTGAACTTCTTCTGTGGCACTACCTTCTAAGGGCACAAAGATCAAAGTTATCAGGCCTTCTTAAGGCTGAAGATCAGAACTAGCACAGAGTCACTTTTGTCACATTCTATGTAGGTCTAAGGACAACTAAAATTCAGGATGGGAGGGGACTACACAAGGACAGGAGGCATCATTCATTGGAAGCCGTCTTTGTAATCCATCAAAGGGAGACAACCAGGTTTATAATGAATATTGTTCAAAATCATGCATAATGTGAAAGACTTAAAGAAGTTTAGGGTTTTTAGCATGGACACAATGTGTTATAGGTTCACAAGAGCTATTTTGAAATTCTTGGAGGACTGTGCACAGAAGAAGACGTAGATATATCCTGTATAGCTCCAAGTAACAAAATTAGGAGTAGAGGTGGGTTTCAAGTCAAATGCTAAGCACTCAATTGTCAGGGGCATGGAGAGATGTTTCTGTTTGTATAGGAAGTCATAATAGACAGCCTCTAAGGCCCATTTCCACTCTTGAAATTTAAGCTTCTAATTATATGCCTCCTCCTGTTAATTATTTCTTGGTATAACAGTCCTATCTCGTTAGCCAGGTTTTAAATTGGAGAAACTGAATGAAGAAATAAAACACATTTCTAGAATAGCTTCCAGTCTTAGCTCTGCTAGCAGTGAGCTGCTGCCTGACTTCAGGTAAGTCATTTAGTGTCCCCAGGCCTCAACTGCTTCATCTGAAAAAGAAGGGGATTCTATTCTAATCTCCCTTCCAGTGCAACGTGAAGATAATAAATGGCAACTTTCATAGTTTTAAGAGTCAAATGGAAATGAAGATAGATAAAATGCTTAAGACAATGCCTGGCCTATTGTTAGTGCTTTATAAATATGAGCTCTCGTTGTTTCTCTGATTATTATGACATTTCTGATTCTATGACCTCTATGTTTACAATAGAATCCTGAGATACTTTAGACCTTCACTTCTTCTGCTCTGCACAGTGATTAGAAAGTGACTCATAATCATCACTAGTCTAGGTCTCCTCACCAGGTGATCAGGAGTTCACCATGACCTTGTATAGTACAAGCCGTTGATAAATGATTCAATTAAATTCAAAAGGGCTTGGGCAGCAAAATGTGTCCTCTTGCTCCATGCCCAGCAGAGGGAGCAGAAGAAAAGGAACAAATCTTTTCTCAGCTATGTACCGAACACGAAGGAAGACAGTAGGCTGAGGGCTTCTAGAAGTCTCCTTATCCACCCACCTCTCTCCCCTCATTTTGTACATTGTGAAACTGAGACTAAGAGAGGAAAGGGGATTTCTCAAGGTTACCAACCAATAAGTGGTAAGACCCTCAGAAAGACAAGCCTGTGTTCTCAGGCCCAGGTCTTGGTTCTTTAATGCTATCATGTTGCTTTCTTTCTTTTCAGGGAAATCTGCCGTGGGTAACTGCAACCTCACCGTTCTCTTTTGCCTCAGTTCTCTGATGGCATGGGCTTTGGGTTTGAATCCAGCTCTGCTGCTAACTGCGTGGCCTTGGGCAAGTTCCATAGCCTCTCCAAGATTCAGGAACACATTTTTTAAGTAATTATAACAATTTTATTTATCTTAAAAGTTGGAAGGAATAAATAAAATGATGTAATGTAAAACTCCTTGTAAGGCATCCTGAATGCATGAGGTGCCATAACAGATGTAAATATCTATCCTTGTCAAAAAAGAAATCGTTTCAACGAAATGAATTGAAACTGTATGACATAGCTCTCAAACTCAGAGGCTGCTGGGAGCTAGCCATTTAAATAAAGCCGTCTGGATATACAACAGGGACTTCTAGGGATTGCAGTAAACTGCAGAGCTCACAGCCATGGGAGATAAGCAACTTTTAACAGGAGAAAATTCAAGCCCAGGGTTGCCAGATTTTCCCAGAGAAGTTGGAAATCAGGGATTTTATGTGCACATTTCTTATGTTAAAAAATATTGTACAGATAAAATAAAACCTGGCCAACAGCTTGTTATGCCTGCTTTTAAAGAGCTAATTTTAGAGTTCCATATGCAGAGACACACACCATACTACAAAAGAGAAACTCAGCCCCATAAATTCAGGAGAAGAGATGATGTCTGTCATTTGGAAAGAATGTGCCAATAATATCAACCCACAGACTTGTTTTTCTAAGGCCCTTACTCAGCAAATACACTGAACCTCTGGGGCTTATGTTGCAATCTCTGGAATATCCTCCAGCTTTCCTTGATGACTTTTGATTTCCTGCCCGTTCCATGCCTAGTACCATTTAAATTGCCATAGTCTTCCAGCTTGACTGTAAATTATACATTCCACATCGATATGCTTTTTCTCTACAAGGTAGAAAATAACATTTTACAATTTTATATATAACATTCATTTTTATTTAACAGCTACCTTCATTAGTTACTCACTGAAAAGAGGTCCATTATAAACAACAGCTAGATGGGGACAGGACTGACTGTCTAGAATTTTCTATACCAAGCTTTCCAATACACATTAAGGATGAAAATCCTTTTGTTCCAGTCAAAGAAGGAAAATAAACCATAGGTATATCAGAAAAGGAAAAAGAAAATGCAATGTTAAATGAAAACACAAAAAGGGGGTGGGAGAGGGAGGAATTTGGCAAAAAAAAAAAAAAAAAAAACAGCAGAAAAGTTAAATCCAACCTTGAAGATTTCTCAGTTATTTTTACTTCTCTACCTAGAAAGCCTTAAGCCCCTTAATTCATGCTTGATTTCCATTGAGCATCTCCACCACTAGTTCCCTTTCTTTGAGGGGAAAAGGACCCAATAGGAAACACTCTTATTTTCATTGTTTAACTACTTTGCAAAATGTTCTTGTGCAAACTCAGCATGGTGGTTTAATTTATAGGTTGGTGTGTTTAAAGCTACCCTTTTGCGGAAGGCACTACCCCTTTGGAGATTGGAGAAGTTACGGCCCAGAATATAAACTTTCATTTGAAACTGAGGTTTCCAATTAGCATGGCCAAGATATGATTGTGTTGAGTTACTGTTGTTATGATTGGTTTCAAAAATGTAAAACCAATCAGCCCGAGAATATTAAGGAACATGACTGATGGAGTGACATGGCCAGGTCAGTGAGGGTGGTGCTGTGTTAAAGAAACGGTGAGACAGTGGAGTCCAGGAAGTTGAGGTGGGAGACAGAGTGAGAGGGAATGTGAGCACAGGGCTTCCTGCAGTCCCCAAGCTCCGGCCTAATGAGCAGGAGCAACCATGATCCTGAGGAAAGTATCAGGGATCAATCCATGTCAGGCCCCTGCCTCTCCCAGTCCTTCAGATAGGGAAAAGCCAGTGTGGCATGAGAAGGAAATAAAAACTGAGGTTAATTTTCACGAGAGCAAACAGTAGTGAATATAACAGCAGAGGCTGAGCTCTGTTATGTGCTAACTCTGTGGCCTTGAGTAAACTCTATAATGTCTTTGAATTTTAATTTTATAATTTATAAAATGAAAAATTTATAAGATAAAAATCCAAGGACTCTTCCATGTCTTATGTTATATAGCCAGGCATTTTCCCTCAACATTTTTTTTGAAAAATTTGAAGTCTATAGAAAAGATAAATGGATTGAACTAACAATATGCCCTTCTGGATTCACCAAGTGTTAACATTTTACCTTATTTGCTTCCTCCTTCTGTCTCTGTTGCTATTTCTCTATCACTCCATCAATCTACCCATCTATCTACCTACCTACCTACCTATCTACCTACAGAGGAAATACAGGAGGAATAAAATATATATGTATTATTATTATTATTTGTTAAATTACTTAGAGTAAGTTGCAGACATTCATGGCATTTAGTCACTACTTCACCATGCATTGCCTAAGAATAAGGAGGTTCTTCTACGTAACTGCAATATCAGAATCACATCTAAGAACATGGCAACAATTCCATATGATCTAATATTCAGTTTGTATTTCTATTTCTAAAACTATGCCAAATTCTTGCACTTGATCGTGTTTTTAGCCTTTTAAAGCTTTGTTTTAAAATATAAAAAAGATACTTTTTCTTTTTTAATAATTTATTTATGTTGACTTTTTAAAGGAGTCCAGTTATTTCATAGAATGTTCCACACATTCTAGATAAAGCTGATTGTTTCCTCTTGGTGTTTGTTTTGTAACCTGTTCCTCTATCCCTACATTTTCTGTGCTCTGAAAATTAGGTCTGGCGAGTTGATTAGATTCAAGTTAAACATCTCTGGCAAGAACACTGCATTGTCCATTTTGTTACTTAATGTTGAATCACACTAGGGTAGCCACTTAATGTCATAAGAGTGTCCCCGTATAAATGATGCTAAGTTTGATCCTTTGGTTAAGGTGGCGATGGCCAGAGGTCTCCACAGAGTAAAGGTACATTTTCATTTTCCCCTCCTTTGTCATCAGTAATCTGTGAGGTGGTACTTTGGCACTGTATGAATTGACTTTTCAACAAAATGTCACCCAACTGTTTTAGTATTCATTAAAGATCCTTACCTGAGTCCATCATTGTATTACGGCTCTATCCTTCTTCCTTTATTTATTAGCTAATATTCTTCTGTAAAGATGAGCTTTCCTTTTATTCTGTTTCTTCCCTATTTTCTCTCTCTCTCTCTCTCTCTCTGTGTCTGTGTGTGTATATCTGTCTCTGTCTGTCTGTCTCTCTCTTTCCTCTCTCTCTACATCATATTTCCGTGGTCTCATACATTTTTTTTTTCATTTAATGTGTTAAAGTCAGTTGCTTACTTTATTTTTTTAATGTTCGAACTGTCCCAAATTTGTTTCAAGGGAGCACCTTCAAAATGAATCCTGGATCCTTTTTATAAGAACATACTAGTTTTTGAGTTTCTCCTTGATGTCTGGCACCATAAAATGTTTCTGATTCATTTTATATTTTTTTCTCAGATCTGGATTAAGCCATTTGTATTAGTCTGTTCTTGAATTTCTATAAAGAAATACCTGAGACTTGGTAATTTATAAAGAAAAGAGGTTTAACTGGCTCGTGGTTCCACAGGTTTTACAGGAAGCATGGTACTGGCATCTGCTCAGCCTCAGGAAACTTATAATCATGGCAGAAGGAGAAGGGGGAGCAGGCACCTCACACAGCTGGAGCAGGAGCGAGAGAGAGGGAGGAGGTGCCACACACTTTCAAACAACCAGATCTCACGAGAAGTTACTCATGATCACAAGAAGAGTACCAAGGGGATGGTGCTAAAACATTCATGAGAAATCCACCCCCATGATCCAGTCACCTCTCACCATGCCCCACCTCCAATGCAGGCAATTACAATTTGACATGAGATTTGGGTGGGGACACAGATCCAAACCATATCACCATTCTCCAAGGAGTCCTGTTTCTTTGTAATGGAGAGCAGTATTTACAAGAACTAGATAGTAAGCATGTTCATTGCAGCTAGGTGTCACCACTTGTTAGACCATTCAAGTGGGCAAAGCAAGGAAATACATGTGCTCAAGACTCATATATTCAAATTTAATGTAAAAGGTTTTTTTAAACTTATTGTATTTTTTTCTTTTCTTTTTATTTTATTTTATTTTATTTTTTGAGACAGAGTCTCGCTCTGTCACCAGGCTGGAGTGCAGTGGTGTAATCTTAGCTTACTGCAGCTTCCTCCGCCTGGGTTCCAGCAATTATACTGCCTCAGCCTCTCAAGTAGCTGGGACTATAGGTGCATGCCACCACGACCAGCTAATTTTTGCATTTTTTAGTAGAGACGGAGTTTCAGCGTATTGGCCAGGCTGGTCTCAAACTCCTGACCTCATGATCCGCCTGCCTCGGCCTCCCAAAGTACTGGGATTACAGGCGTGAGCCACCACACCTAGCCAACTTATTGTATTTTCAACTTTTATTTTCCATTACAGTAAAGTCTTGATTCCCAATAATGTTACTATATCTACTTATTTGCTTTATCCTAATAATAGTCATGTAACAGTCTAAAATTATACTACTACTATTCTTAAAAACCAATAGCTGGGCGCGGTGGCTCAAGCCTGTAATCCCAGCACTTTGGGAGGCCGAGACGGGCAGATCACGAGGTCAGGAGATCGAGACCATCCTGGCTAACATGGTGAAACCCCGTCTCTACTAAAAAATACAAAAAACTAGCCGGGCAACGTGGCGGGTGCCTGTAGTCCCAGCTGCTTGGGAGGCTGAGGCAGGAGAAGGGCGTAAACCCAGGAGGCGGAGCTTGCAGTGAACTGAGACCCGGCCACTGCACTCCAGCCTGGGCGGCAGAGCGAGACTCCGTCTCAAAAAAAAAAAACCAATAAATATACCACATAAACCTTTAGCTGCCTTTGAAAGTCTTCTTCTTAGAATATATCCCACTGAGGGATGTCAGCCAGAGTCCTAATATCAAAATTTACTTGAATCAATTATTTTTTCTATGTGGTTATTTTAATTTATTATCATTATTATTATATTTTCAGCTTTTATTTTAGATTCAGGGGATACACATGCCGGTTTGTTACCTGGGTATGTTGTGTGATCCTAAGGTTTGGGGTATGAATGATCCCGTCACCCAAATACTGAGCATAATATCCAACAGTTCATTTTTCAACCCTTCCCCCTTCCCTGCCTCCTCTAGTATTCCCCAGTTTATATTGCTGCCATCTTTATGTGCACAAGTATCCAGTGTTTAGCTCCCACTTATAAATGGGAAATATGCAGTATCTGGCTTTCTGCTCCTGTGTTAATTAGCTTAGGATAATGCCCTCCAGCTTCATCTGTGACATTGCAAAAGGCTTGATTTCATTCTTTTTTATGGCTGCATAGTATTTCGTGGCATATATGTACCACATTTTTTTTTGCTTGTTTAATTGTGTAACTTCCTTATAGATTTCAGATATTAGACTTTTGTCAGATGCATAGTTTGCAAATTTTTCTCCCATTCTGTAGGTTGTTTGCTCTGTCAATAGTTTCTTTCTTTGATTGTATCCCATGTGTCAATTTTTGTTTTGGCTGCAATTCCTTTTGAGGACTTAGTCATAAATTATTTCCCAAGGCCCATGTCCAGAATGGTGTTTCCTAGGTTTTCTTCTAGGATTCTTATAGCTTAAGGTCTTACCTTGAAATCTTTAATCCATCTTAAGTTAATTTTTGTATATGGTAAAAAAAAAAAAAAAAAAAAAAAGGGATCCAGTTTCATTCTTCTGCATATGGCTAGCCATGTATCCCAGGACCATTTATTGAATAGGGAGTCCTCTCCCCACTGCTTATTTTTGTCGACTTGGTTGAAGATCAGAGGGCTGTAGGTTTGCAGCTTTATTGCTGGGTTCTTTATTTGGTTCCATTGGTCTACTGTCTGTTTTTGTACCAGTACCATGCTGTTTTGCTTATTGTAGGCCTGTAGTATAGTTTGAAGTTGGGTAATGTGATGCCTCCAGCTTTGTTCCTTTTGCTTAGGATTGCTTTGGCTATTCAGGCCCTTTTTTTGTTCCATATGAATTTTAGAATAGTTTTCCTAGTTCTGTGAAAAATGACATTGATAGCTTGTTGAGAATAGCATTTAATCTGTAGATAGCTTTCAGCAGTATGGCCATTTTAATGATATTGATTCTTCTGATACATGAGCATGGAACATTTTTCTATGTGTTTGTGTCATCTATGATTTGTTTTATAGTTCTCCTTATAGAGATCTTTCACCTCCTTGGTTAGATGTATTCATAGGTGTTTTATTTTTCTGTGGCTATTACAAATGAGATTGCATTCTTGATTTGGCTCTCAACTTGAATGTTATTGATGTATAGAAATGCTACTAATTTTTGTACATTGATTTCGTATCCTGAAACTTTACTGAAGCCATTTATCAGTTCCAGCAGCCTTTTGGCACAGTCTTTAGGGTTTTCTAGGTATAGAATCTCGTCATCTACAAAAAGAGATGGTTTGACTTCTTTTCCTATTTGGATGTATTTTCTTTCTTCCTCTTGCCTGATTGCTTTGGCTAGCACTTTCAGTACTATGTTGGATAGGAGTGGTAAGAGTGGGCATCCTTATCTTGTTCCAGTTCTCAAAGGGAATGCTTCTAATTTTTGGCTTAGTGTGATGTTGGCTGTGTGTTTCTCATAGATGGCTGTTATTATTTTGAGGTATGTTCCTTCAATATCTAGTTTCTTGAAGGTTTTTATCATGAAGGGATGTTGGATTTTATTAAAAGCTTTTTCTATATCTATTGAAATGATCATGTGATTTTTGTTTTTATTTCTATTTATGTGGTAAATTACATTTATTGATTTGCATATGTTGAGTCAATCTTGCATCCCAGGATTGAAGTCTATTTGTTCAAGGTGAATTTACATTTTTTTTTTTTTTTGAGATGGAGTTTCGCTCTTGTTCCCCAGGCTGAAGTGCAATGTCTAGGCTCACTGCAACCTCTGCCTCCCAGGTTCAAGTGATTCTCCTGCCTCAGCCTCCCAAGTAGCTGGGATTACAGGTGCTCGCCACCACACCCGACTAATTTTGTGCATGTATGTGTGTATTTTCAGTAGAGATGGGGTTTCACTATGTTGGCCAGGCTGGTCTTGAACTCCTGACCTCAGGTAATCCGCCTGCCTTGGCCTCCCAGAGTGTTGGGATTACAGGCATGAGCCACTGTGCCAGGCCAAATTAACTTTTTGATGTGCTGTTGAATTCAGTTTGCTATTTTGTTGAGTGGTCATTTCATCAAAACAATATAGAGTTTCATTTTTTAAAATTGTATTTCAATGTTAGATTTTGCTTCTTCCTACCCTTTTTAATTTTAATATTTAATTTTCCAAGTATATAAGACATTCACACACTGACACCGCTGTTCCCTCCAACCCAGTTCCAATCCTCCCCCTTACAGGTTTTATAATTCTTTTTGTATTTCTTTCTTTCTGCAAACACACACACACACACACACTCACACACACTCATAATTTTTCCTTCTTTTTGGACACAGGATATTCTACTGTATGCTTTTTGGACCTTGCTTCTTTTATTTAACAGTATATCCTAAAACTTACTCCAAATCCACTCATAGAGATTTTCCTCATTCTTTTTCATGTTTCACCAGGTATTTTTAAATGCATATTTATTACAAAATAATACAAAATAAGACTTCAGGAAGACAGTAAGTGCCTGACATTATAATAAAAGATTTTAAAGTTGGAAATAGAGTTAAGAATCAAATGGTCCAATATTTCTACTTGATAATTGTAGAATTGGAGGCTCAGAAGGGGGAACTGACTTGGCCCATGCAGTGGATGCTGGATTGTGTTGCCCAGATTGCTTTAGGACTAAAAGGCTAATCGCAGCTGCTAGAGATGCTGCTGGCACTTCCTGCTGTGGTATTGCCCTATACCGGGAAGAGGTGCCTCAACAAAGATCCCACCCCTCCCAGCTGGCATCAAAAGACAGACTACCATGGGTCCAGTCCAGGCACCTTGTCTCAACTCAGGACAACTGTGCAGGGCCACCACAGCTCCAGAGTGACCCAATGGGGTTAGCTGAGCCCTGTGGTGACAGCATCATAGCCCAGCTTCTCCTCTGTCCAGTCCTGCTTTCTTCCTTCAAGGTATTAATCCTATTAATCATCCTGAACTTTGATCTCCAATTCAGGGTCTACCTCCTGGGGCCCAACCTGAGACCCCGAGAGTCATCCATTTTATTATCAGTAGAATAAAAACTAGACACCAAATCTTCTGACAGTAAATCTACTGGTTGTACTGTATTATATTGCCTTTCAGATCCTTATCAATTTCCTTAACTGTTAAGAACACTGAAGTCACTAGTCAAATTTCCTTCTGGGGCAAACAAGTCTCTATCTTTAAAGTTACTTGGCATCAAAGCTAGTATCCTAGTTTTATTTAAAATACAATACATTTAAAACACAACACATTGTGTTTTAAATAAAACAAACCAGAATATCCACTAAAATCTCTTCAACATTTGAATCTGGATAAAATTGGTATGAAGTCCTAGTCCCCACTGTGGAAATTCAAAGCTTTCTGCAAGATTTCTGAAAATGTCCCCCAAAGCTTATATTCTTAAAACAATTATTGCTCTGTCTCCTGTTTCCAAATGTACTCTCTGGCACATAGCAGGTGCTCAACAAATATTTATCGTTAGCCAAGTACCTGTTTTCCTTTCTCCTGAGAATAGTGGCTTCTTTTGGGAAACAATTTCTTTTCCCAGCATCTCAACACTAAAACAAGGGCTCCAAAACAGAGTAGTTCTCTTTTTACATGTGACTATTTTAGCATCAGTGATTGGCCCAGGGTTGAACATAAAACCCCATTCAAGCCAATCAGAGTCTCTTCCAGTTACTAAAGATTAGAACTAAGGGGAAAAGATCTTTCTGTCTCTGGCAGCGAAGCTCTGAGGATAAGAGCCTGGAAGCTGCTGCTGGCCACATCCCTGTTGAGTAGAGAAAGTTCATCTGTCAAGGAAAAAATAAAGCCCCTACATAATGATCAAGAGAGGAATCTGATGGTGTTTGAGTCCTACATAGCATAGTCTCTGAGCCAGTTCCACCTTCACCTTTCCCATAGTGTGAGCTGAAAAATGACATCACTGTCAGAGATACAGGCTAAATTACCTCCCCACAAGATGGAGATGATGATAAGTGGCATTAATTGTAGTGGAAAAGGAATATAGAATTAGAAAATAACACTAATTACAAAAACAAGTCAAAAGCTATATAGATAAAAAGGCAAAGAGAGAGTGACAGATTAAGAAGGTGAACAATGTTGCACAGTTCATTTGTGAATTGTTAAAAAATGTCGCCTCTCCCTGGAACACCCTTGCCCTTTGTCCACCAGCAACCCCTGTGATTCCAAAAAAGACCATGTCTCTCCTCCAGAGGAAAACTTACTTGTGGCCTTTATCTAACCTCCCACCCTACAAATCTCTGTCAGTCCAATGTGGAACATGGGTTTGAGGGAGACTTCATTTGCTAAACACTTATCAAGAAGGCTTCAAAAACCTGGTAGGGTTTTTAGTATCCATGTCACACAGAACAATGGCATTTGGGCTGGAAGAATGGCCTTCAATTGGCTGTCTACATTAGTCAGCATTATCAAACAATCACTGAATCTCCAATGGCCTACCCTAAGACTTTGGGAAGTGGAGGTTTTGTCTTTTGCAAAACATTGATCCTCCTTTCTCTTTCTTTTTCTAGAAAGAGGAGAAAGCTTTATCCTAGCATTAAGTACCAGAGGAAACCTATGTTTGCTTCAGTGGAGCTGATGTGTAAAATCATTCCTCCTTTCCGGTTCTGGGCAGAATCACGTGCTCAAAAGGAAGCAATCCATGGAATTTATAACAGCCAACCTTCTAACATCGTCCCCCTCCCTCCAATACACATACATACTTAGTCTTACAGGGGTGCTGTTCAAAAAAGACCTCACCAAAAGCCCCCTCATATTCGGGTCTGCCTATGCAGTTTTTACAGAGGAAGGGTCTTGGGAATCCTGCCCAATTTCTTCCTGGACAAAAGTCATAAATAACTCCACCTGGGTAGGTGACTGCTGGGGTCTGTAACATGGGCATTTCCCAGTGCAGAGGCTTTGAAATCTTCCAGGGTTTGAGATAAAATGTTAACTCTGCTGACTACAAGAAAATGATGAAGAAACAGAAAATACCACTTTAATACCAAACACTGGATTGTAATATTAATTTTCAAAATTCTAATTCTCTGAGCTTCCACTCCTGCATCCATAAAATGAAGAGTAAGACCTACCTCATGCAGTGTCTTGCTCAGGCAATGTTGTTTGAGTAAGTGAAACACTGAGCTAATTAATTTGCTGAATAAATGCATCAGTGTTCTTGGTTGCAAACAATGGAAACTCAATACAACTAACTTAAGCAGAAAGAGCCTCTGTGGCCAAGGCCCCAGGGGGCTCACAGAGTTGGCCAGGAAGCAGAAAAGCCAGTGCACGATTGTGTGGTGGAACCCAAGCAGGAAACACAGCCAAGGTCTTGACACAGGAGCAGCCAGTCAGGACACAGCTGTCACCCCACAGTGTTCACACACTGCCCAGTTGGAAGCCTGTCCCTGACCACCCCCAGACACGTCCCCTGCTGCTGGGCTGTCCACTCACTGAGTGCAACTCCCCTACCAAAGAAAACAGAAATGGGTCTCATTCTGTATGCCTGAGTCTCCTGGCTTCACCACTTAATGTTTAAAAAGATGTATGAATGTAACAGTGTGGAGAAATTACTGCAATTTTGAAATAGCCATTTCTTTCACAACTGGAGGAATTAATTTCAAGTTTACTTTATACCTGCTTCTGCCAAGGACTTAGGCCCTTATACAGGTTAAAACTCAGTCCAAAAAAAAAAAAAAATGCTAGATGGATGGGTGGATGGAGGCTTAGATAGTTATACAGGTAGATAAATAATACAATAGAAAAAAACAAAACCCCCAAAAAAACAGCTAAAGGGAAATATGTCTTAAGCACTTGACTTGAGTAAAAGAGCACATTTGGACAATGAATTTAACCTTAAGTTATCTGGCACTCAAGACTTGGAGAGAAGTATGAAGTACTATACAATTTTTTTTTTTTGAGGGGGGGGACAGAGTCTCGCACTGTCACCCAGGCTGTAGTGCAGTGGCACTATCTCGGCTCACTGCAAACTCCACCTCCTGGGTTCAACGGATTCTCCTGCCTCAGCCTCCCAAGTAGCTGGGATTATAGGCACCCGCCACCACACCCAACTAAGTTTTTGTATTTTTAGTAGAGATGGGGTTTCACTATGTTGGCCAGGCTGGTCTCAAACTCCTGATCTTGTGATCTGCCTGCCTCGGCCTCCCAAAGTGCTGGGATTACAGGTGTGAGTCATCGCACCCAGTCTAGAATTTTAATTTTATGTTTCACACCAAAATTTTATCTATAGAGACAAAACATTTTCTGGCAATAATCTCATGCAAAAAAGAAATTCCATTTGGGTTTTATATGAAAGGTGTTACCTGAGATAGTACACAGTACTACCAGTTATGGTTTCACTAACACAGAAAGGATGAACCTCATGTGAAATATTTTCTGGAGGCAAACTGTGCCTCAGAAATGTTTCTGTCAGGCATGCCGGAAACGGGGCCCAGGTGCTTTGGCTCCTGTGCTATAGTTTCTACCCCAGATACGACCTGAAGAATCTGGATGTGCTTCTAGCAGATGCTGCCAATGGTCCAACATCAGATGTGTCAGAGTAAAGTTTTGGCACCGGCTAAGCCTCCATGAACGTTTGAACAAATCTAACACATCCCTGCATCTCTGCAGGTCCTTGTCGTCAGGTGCAGTGATGGGTTACGCCTTAGATTCCAGACAGGAGGTGGTAGACTGGCGTTTTGTTCTGGAAGGTTTCAAACCCTACGTGTGCTCTTGCCCAGACAGTAGCCTGGGCCTTGGCAACAGGAGGAGAACCTGCAAATGGAAATGCTTTTTAATTTATTTATTTTTCTTTTTCTGGAAGAAATTCAGAAGCTGCTCAAACTCCAGTACAGTCATGGAGCTTCCATTACCTGGCAGGCAGCCTTCCAGCAGCATGGAGCCTTGTCAGAAACTGCATTGCTAAGCGTGAGAATGGCATTAGAAGCAAAGAGGTAAATTCTAAGCTGTTCTTTTATACAGAAGAGACTTGGGGAGGCAATCAGAACCTGAAAACAGCACTGAAGTTGAATGCTTACAAAAACACCGCCAAAGGGCTGAAAACCTCCACTTCATTTCAAAAGAAGATTGGAGACAGGTTCCCCCCGATTTTAGTAAGAAATTAAGATGAAGACAAAAATAATATTAGGTCGGTCAGATGAAAGGTGGCATCAAAGTGGGTTTTCCAGAAATGCATGCCACATGAGCCTGGAGGAGCCAGAGTAGCTCTGCAAGAAAAGCAGCCGACTGTCTGCCTCTGTGCAGAAGACTGGAGAAGGACCTGACCCAGCGGAAGAAGGAATTACCACGGCCTGAGGACCACACAGTGTCGGCCTCTCTTGGAAAGGCCCACGTTTTGCCGCTCCATTCTCCACTGACTGAACACTACACTTCCTCAGGACTCGGCTCTGAGACACCCCTGGGGATGCTCTGCCTCCTGCAGCTCCCCCTTCCCCACACTCAGCCACCCCTCCCCAAGGTCCCTCCATCAGCAAGGCAGATGGAATAGCTCATAAAAAGGTACATGTTCAACCCCTCGCCTTTGTGTGTTTGTCAACATAGGGCAGAGGTAGGGGGAGAGGGGAGGGATAAAGGAAGAGAAGATTCTCCTTGCCCCGGAACCAGATAGTTGCTAAGTCTAGACCTGAAGTTAAAATTATTTTGCTCCTATCAGAGGACCTAGTTGGAGGGTGGGAAGAAGGGAGAGACACCCTTCTCCCCCCACACCCTTGCTTTTCCCATTTCCCTTAACTCTACCGGTTCCCTCTGTGACAACACTCCTGGGTGACAGACTCTGGATCCCATCCCCACCCCAGAGAACCCCACACCCAGCCTATTCTACTCTGTTACAGGATGCTTTAGCCACTGTTGGGGAAGGGAAAAGTTGGGCGTGTGGAGAGTGAGGGTTGGGGGCTTGGGAGGGGTCCTGGCAAGTGAGAAGACCAGTGGGTTAAGAGGGAATTAGAATTCCTTGACATATTCCAAGAAAACTCAGGCCTAGGATATAAATGGAGAATGGAAGGCAGCCAGGGCCTGGGAAGTACAATCTGGAATCTTTGCCTTCAATTTGCACATGATAACAATGCCCCTGAAACTAGCATCTGGATAACAGAGGACTTGTACACACAGCATCTTGTTTGACTCTTACACCCACCTGGTAACATATAATTATGATCTCAATTTTACAGACCAGGAAAGCTAGCCCTAGGGAAGTGAAATGACTTTCCCCAAAGAAGCAGCAATAAGTGGGCTTTCAGTCTTCTGATCCCAGAGTATATTGATGATAAAATAACTCATGAACTTTAGCAATTATTTCAGAATTCTCATGCTGCGGAAATAACAAAATAAAAAGAAAATAGAGAATATATAAGAAAAAAAGATTTACCTATGTTAAATCATCTGCACTTACATCCCCTAATGTGAACTCCTCATCCTTGGGCCTAAAAATTGTGGAACTGGGTATGATAATGGACATGATGAATTGTGTCTGATTAATACATTTCTTACACGTTTTATTTATTATAACCTAATAAAATCTATACACATGATATTTTCACAAATCATGTTCTTCATGGTATCTGCTTACAATAGTTGTGCGTTCTCTAAGGAACTGCAGTATTCAATTATTTTATTAGGCTTGTAATACTTCACAAGATAAAGTATAAAGCTAATATAAAGACATGGTTTTTGCTCCAAATTGATGCTGAATTCTAAATAAGGATGATAGTATGAGACAAATTAATATCTTTGTAATTTGGCTTGTAAGATACAATTCCCAGAAGAGAGGCTCTTACCACACACAAAAATATGGAGACGGGAGGGAGGAACGTGACTTAATTTAGGTACACTGCCACCAGGTGGAGGCAGAGTGCCATGGACTGTAAGTCCAAAACAATAGGTGGAGGATTTGTTAAAATTACAGACTGCAGCTCTGGGTTCAAACCCTACAGACTTGTAATCACAAACGTTTCCATTTTTTATGTATTAGAAACATTTACTGGAAAATAAAATTCAAGCAAGCGATATACAAACATTTAAAACAGCTCTTTAGAAGGATTTTGCAAATTAAAACTATAGTTACATCTTTCCCTTCAATCTCTTAAGGTTCTTTTCCTCATCAACACCTTCAAATAAGGTGAATATTGATCCCTCCTAATGTTGTTTTAGTGTGAAACCCCCAAGATATCTGGAATGGGTTTGGTGAAAACTTCCAAAGCTCCATTTCAGGCTCTGATCTCTTAGTCTCTCCTTCTCTCAGCCAGTATGAGAAATAGTGATGAAGGGAATTGGAAGGATAATAGTGGTGAAGGCTATGGAGGGCGACCGACTGTCTCAGTTTCCCCAACACTGCCCCAGTGTTAGCCCCAGTGTCCCACACCCAGGGACACCCCTAGTCCCAAGCAAACCAAAAAAAAATATATAGGCTTTCATTTCAGGCTTGCTGGTCCAAGACCTTCATCTCTTTCTATGAGAAAAAGGCCAAATGCCCCCCTATCTAATGAACGCCTCAAATCTCTTGTATAAAAGCCCTCCTTCAGTGTGAGTCTTTGCGGTGAGGTTAAGATTGTGCTTTGTATTTTACGTGGAGGCAGGCATGATGCATAGGAGGAAGATAAATGTATAGAGGCTGGTGAAGTAGCAGCGGGGAGCAGGAAGACCAGCTGTTTCAGGTAAACAGACAGGGCCTCGAGGAAGTCCCTCAGTTTATCATGCCAACCTCTTTGGACACCCTGAAGCCTCTGATAAGGCTGTCTGGTGGCAGGGAAGCAGGAGAGAGTCCGCTCCAACTGACACAGGATGTGACCCTGGAACAGAGGCTGGCGGCTCCTGGAAGGGATATATTTAGTCTAGCTCTGTTAATAGCTGACCTCTTGGATTGCCTCAGGAATGTAGCAGGCAGAGTTCTTCACAGTGAAAGAACATGTACGGGCTTATAACTTGAAAAGAAGACTATCTTCAAGGAATGACCTTAAAAAGAATGACTCCACAGGGACTAGATGAAAATGTTAATGTTATTTTGTGCATTGCTTTCCTGAGCAGTTTATATCCATTAGATTCATTTCCTGTATTCTTTCATGTAATCGGTACAACCATAGTTTAGCTTTTCTTCAGGGCAAGAGTTCTTTGTCAAGTTCATGTTCTCAGGCAGAGTCCTAACAAATCCTGCAGGTATAGTATACCTGGTACCTGCCGGCACCTATTGATGAGGAAAGCCACAGGATGTGGTAACTTTATCAAAAGCAGAGATCTGGTTAGAATTACCTCCAATCCTCCAAAGAATGAAACAGAGATGCTGACCATGGGAGCAATGTCCCACTGGGATGGCAGGGTGATCTCATGTGGTGCCTACCAGGACGGGGGGAGGGAGGGGCTGGGGGGCTGGGAGGCGGGAGTTCCGAGGGCTGAAGCCTGGAATGGGAACAGACAAGGAACAAGGCGACACAATAGCACAAACACTGTTAGAACAACACATTTATTTACTGAATCTGAAGCAGGAGAACTGAAGACAGCTGAGAAATACGGTGGAGTTCCTCACTCGACAATGAATAAACAGACTGTAATTTACAATGGCATGGGTGTTAGGCCGCCATGTGTTATGTAAATAGCTGTGGGTCCCTTTAAGAACAGAAATCCAGTGAGGACAAGGCCCTTTTGTGATACAGACTGGCTTTCCTGACTCAGACCTATCTTGATTTCAGGGAATAAAAGGAAGCCCACTTGGATAGAGCTGCCAGATAAACTAGAGGACACCCAGTTAAGTTTAAATGTCAGGTAAACAACAAACAAAATATATTTTTATTGTAAGTGGGTCCCAAATATTGCATAGGACCTACTTATACTAAACATGTTATGTGTTGTTTATCTGAAATTCAAATCTAAGTGGGCATCCTGTTTGCCAAATAAGGGTTACAGGTAAACAGACAGGGCCTCGAGGCCCTGTAACCCTACACCTGGGATCAAAAAGGAACAGGCAATAAGAGCGGAAGGGAAGCACCGCCATTAAGGCAAAGGAACGGGCACTTGGAGCAACATCAGAAATACCCAAGAATAGAGGAGAAGCTCAAACAGTGAGAGGGCAAAGGGGCATGGAGAGGAAAGGCTGGCCTCAACAGCAAAAGCTCCCAAGAACCCCCTCCAAATAGCTTCAAAGTTTTTCCGCTCACCTTGTTCCTGTTTGAGTGAATGGTCAGATATTGAAAATTATTTTATTGGCCTTGTTGGGGCACATAACATTCGTTTTTAAAGAGTAGAAGGCTGGCCTTCAAACTTAACTGGGCGTTCTTGGCAAAATTCTTCTGATTAAAAACCCACTCAAATGAAGTCAAAGCGGGTTGGCTGGTGGGCTGGGAGTGGGTAGAGAGGTGGAGTTATAAACCCAGAAGGATGAAGAGAACAGGAGGGGATGTAGAACGCAGACCCTGATGGAATTCTGGGAGCAGGAGAGCAGATAGATGGAAAGGAGATCACCACGCTCCATGGAGAGCCCACCAAGCTGGCAGGGACTTGGGTTCAGAGGGGTCAGGCACCCAGATGAAAGGAGACTGGTCCTTGTGCTGAAGAGTAGACACCAGCAGCCACCACATCCTTCACCAGTGGCCAGCTGCGAGTCCCCTGGTAAGGAGACCAGAGAGTTGTTCTCTGCAGAAACTGGAAGGTAGAGAGGCTTCAGTCTTGGAAACTCCAGGTATAGCAGAGCACAGAAGCAAGTCAGGTGGGCTGAAAACAGTAGGAGCGATGGGATCGAACACAGGCACCTTCCTCTGACCTGAACACACAGTGAAGGCTCCAGCCCAGCCCCAGGCAGGGGACAGGAAGGTTCCTCCCCAGAGAGAGAAAAGGACCACAGAGAAGGGGTTCCCACATATCGCCCTCACCCCCAGTACACAAAAATAACTTGCAGAACTTCCAATCAGTTTATTTCTGCCACAGTCTTAAATATAAACAAACAGCCAAGGATGATCAGCCATTGGAGGGAATTTCCCATCCTCCTCCAGAAGCCCCCCAGCCAAAGGACCAAAAGAAGAAAAAAAAAGTAAACAAATAGATGAAAATGTCAGATACAGAAGGTGGACTTTAAAATTTCTACTTAATAACCTCAAATATATGAGACTATATTAGATACTCTTTCTTCCCAGAAAAGAACAGACTGTGATTAAGATGAAACAATTGCAGGACAAAGTAATCTTGGCGGCTTTAAGCATGATACCAAAATAAAAATTCAATAGAAGCCTTAGAATATCAAGAAGACAGTAGCTCTTGTAAAATAGAACAAAAAGACAAAGATATGGAAAATATAACAGAAAATATAAAGGACACAGAGAATTCAGGAAGACCAATTTTCACATAATAGATATTTCAGAAAATGGAGTTGAGAAAACAGAGGTAATGAAACGATCAAAAAACGATATTGAAAAATGAACAGAACTGAATAATAAGAGCTAACATTTATTGAGTGTTCACTGTGTTTTAAAAGTATTAATTAACTTCATCTTCCTGATAATCCTGTGAGGTAGCTCCTATTATTCGTGCAATTTACAGATACGGAAACTGAAGTACAGAGAGGTTGAGTAACTTGTCCAGTGCCTTCCGGCCAGCAGGGCCAGGACCAGGATTCAAACCCAGAGTCCAGCTCAGGAGCTCAAGCTCTGGGACTCACTATGTCTTAGTCTTGATTTCCTACAAACCAAACCCAAAGAATAAATTTTACTTGCTAACTCTTCATTGCAGAATACAATGAAGCAAGAATGATGGAAAACAGGGAATAAGGCAGGGAAGGGGGGGAAACAAAGATGAGAGAGGGTGCTTCCAAGCTGGCCATGGATTTGTAATGAGTAAAGACGCTTGCTTTTCAGTCTCTTAACGATCCAACTCAGAGCAAATAGGAAAAATTATCTGCCGGTTCCCATTTCCAATGGTCAGACTTGCCCCATAAGATTGTATCCTCCCTCCTCTGTGGTTCTTGGCTGCTCCATCTGGCTGTTCCAGAGGCCATCAAGGAAGCCAGATCCCACTGCAGCAGCAGCAGCAGCAGCAGCAGCAATGGCAGCAGCAAGTGTGCATGGGCCAGTGGCACACCCACAAGCTTGCACAATTGCCTGCTGCGTCTCAGGCCCGGCTCAAAAAGCCATCAGGCACGTGCAGGTGCTGAGTGCACAGACAGAGTCTCATGCCTTAATGGGTACAGGGAAGTCCTAGGGAAGAAAGTGAATGACAGTTGCATGAGGTATGAGGAGGGTCCTGTTGAATCATGCCTTCATGTGAGTGGCACGAAGGACTGGAGCAGCTGCCATGGTGGGCCTGGCCAGCCAAGAAAGCAGTGCTCCACACTGGTGATGACAGAGGCAGAACTCAACAAAGGTCAAAAGTCCCCTCTGCAGCCTTTAAGAGTGTGGTTGGCGCCAAGTGGTTTTCCTAGGGGGCCATCAGTGAATGGCAGCCAGTCCAATCAGGGGGACACATGATTGGGTATGGCACTCTACTATGCTGAGTCTGCAGAACTGCATGCTGACAATGACTATCTCAATACAGCATTTGCCACTATGTGCCAGGCACTATTCTAAATGCTGCATGTATATTATTTGTTTTAATCCTCATAGCAATGTCATGAGGTTCCTCGGGATTTTCCAGACAAAAACAACTAACCCAGAGAGGGTTAGTAAGTTAATCAGTGCCATAGCTGGTATATGGTGGAGTCAGGTTTTGAATCTGGGCCATCCAATTCTGGTGTCAGTACATTTAACTATCAAAAGCCCACTGACCTATTATTGAATGATCAACAAACAAATTAAAAAAGACCTCCCAAGAGGTAAAAATTTGGAACATCAGGAATAAAAAGATGATTCTAAAAGCTTCCAGGGGAACAAATCAATAGAATTAGAATGAGAATAGTGTTTGTGTTCTGAGCAACAACGTAAAAGCCAGGAAACAATGAAGCAATGCCTTCAAAATGTTAAAGAAGATAATTTTTCAGGCTAGAATTTTACAACCAGGCAAATTGAATCAAGTACGAAAACAGAACGGACATTTGCAGACATGTTTAGACTCAGATAATTGACCTTCCTTTCTTAAAAGTGCCTGGAGGATATGCATCTTGGTTACAAGGAAGTAATCCAAGAAAAGGAAAGCATGGCATCCCAGAAACCTAAATCCAACCTAGAAAAGCTGTTGAGAGAAGATCCCAAGTTAATCCCAAGTGTGGCAGAACTGGAGAGCCACTAATCCTCACTGGTGCCGGAAGAGATAGTGCTCCATGAAGGAGTGTCCAGGAAAAAGTAGACCCACAGTAGAAAGGGTGATGCAATAGGTGATATGATGACGCTTCTGGAAAGAAGATGCAATCAGGCAATTATTAACTCAAAGAATGACAAAAGGCCTATTCAAGAAAAAATATGGAATCCCAGTATTCTAATGGGTTCTGGGGTGAACAATACTTACACTGTCATAATGGTTTAAAGGCCTATTATTGATATAATTTAAAGTGTGGTAAAATTTGGGCGAGAGGATGAAGAGAGGCGGAGATATGAAATCTTCATCTCTGATAACATTGGTAAGTTTAAATATTGCAATGTACCCATGTATTTAAATGCATAGATAACTCAGAGAAAGCAGCTAAAAATTCAAAGCATGTCCCTTAGCCAAGAACTAGCAGCCAGTGTGGGTTTGTTCATGGAAGTACTGCTTTGTATTATAAGCCTTTTAACAGTGTTTGATTTCTTAATTATGTAAATAATTACCTCAATTTTTTAAAACATAAAACTCCTCTGTTTTAAAAAGAACAAGCCTGCAAGAGAAGTTAATGCAATTAAGAGCATGGCCTCATGGACCCCCCAAGTTTCCCTTGCAGTTCACCTTCTTGGCACAGACCAACTCTTCATGAACTCCCCTCCCTTGACTCACTCATGTCTTTGGTTTGTGCTCTGTCTTTGGCTTTGAGCAGCTGGTATCCTTTCATTTACCATTCTGACATCCGCCTTCCATACAAGGTCCCAATTCGCCTTTTGTCTTGAACCTTGATAGCTCAACCTTTTTCTTCCACCCTGCCTTTTTCCCCAACTTCTAAGACAAATGGCTCAGAAATGTGTCTTTAAACAATTATAGGAAATATAATCTGTTGTAACTACTAATTCATCTCTGTGACTTCGGCCAAATCACCTTGCTTCTCATAGTTTCCTTGTCTGTGAAGTAAGAGATTAAATCTCGATGATTCTAAATCTTCCATCTCCATCTTCCACCTCTTTGATTTATATTTGGATCTTAAGGCTGAGTTGGCAAAGGTCTATAGGAATAATCATAAAGGAAGTGATGCCATCTATTCTATGATTAAGGAAAATAATTTACTGAAGATTCATATTGGGTTCTGTTCACTTTAAAAAGAAATGTAGGCTGGGCATGCTGGCTCATGCTTGTAATGCCAGCACTTTGGGAGGACAAGGCAGGTGGATCACCTGAGGTCAGGAATTCGAGACAAGCCTGGCCAACATGGTGAAACCCCAAATATATCTACCAAAAATACAAAAATTAGCCGGGCCTGGTGGCACATGCCTATAATCCCAGCTACTTGGGAGGCTGAAGCAGGAGAATCGCTTGAACCTAGGAGCTGGAGGTTGCAGTGAGCCAAGATTGCGCCACTGCACTCCAGCCTGGGCAACAGAATGAGACTCAGTCTCCATAAAAATAAATAAATAAATAAATAAATAAATAAGAAATGTGAAACTCTCCATCTGAAACTTAAAGAATCAATGGTCCAGAGCTGAATCAAGCTAATAGAAAGCCTAAATAGAGAGCAGAGGGTTCCAAAGTCATTGAATTAGTCAGTCCTGATCAAGCTTCTTTTATGAACCTTTTTATGAGAGGGATATTCAAATCCAGGTTATAATAATGGCTCCAGTGACCTTGTAACACAAAGATGGGAGTTTGGTTTTAAATTTCCTAAACTCTTAGGTGAGATAAAAGGTAACTGGAGACAGACAAAGGCAGAGGCTTCCATTACGAAGGGCCCAAATGACAAAAGAATAAAATAAGAGCCCAAAGATGCCCAGCCATCCCTAATTAGGAAAAAGGATATTGTGCTGTTACAGGCAAAAGCATTTTTCCTTTCTTCCAAGGTACAGAACACCAAATTGTGTGAACTAATCCACTTGCCAAGTGGATCTTAGGACCAAAACAGAAATGATGGTATGCATTTACAATTACCAACAGGTAAATTATAAATGGCAGGTTTAATATGCCTTCTAGAATTAAGGAGAAAAACCTTATTAGATATATGAGAGCCCGGAGTCATGTCACTAAGTAGATTAGACTTGATGGAACCTGCCAATTATGTACCAGCATATCTGTTAAACCCAGAATTAGCATCTTTGCCCCTCTCCCATCCAGGAAAGAGAGCCCCACACTGTGGAACAAAACAGGTTTTATATTCTGGGCCCACTGAAGAGGACTAACCTCTTCAGCTTCAGTGGAGGTCTGGAAGTTTGATGGGCTACCTGGGATCCTGGTGGGCTGCCTGTCAGAGAAACCCAAGGAAGACACCCTGTTCAAAAGACCTATTATAAACTTGCCTACAGATTTTTCAAGTTGAGTATAAGCAGAATTCAGAGGCTCCTTCATCTCCCTGGCCCTAGAGGCCTGTGTGCCCATCAAAGAGGTGGTGAGTGTCTACCGGAAGCTGGTCTTGGTATGTGATGTTTCTGGTCTGTGTGTGTGTGTGTGTGTGTGTGTGTGTGTGTGTGTGAATGAGTAAGTGGGTAGGGGGTGGGGGAGTGGAAGAAGTTCTCCACAAGCTCAAAAATTTCTTTGAAGTCTCAGATTGTGTCTTTAAAAGTCAGGCTTTCAATTCTTCCCCGTAATAGATCAGTCCTTATTTTAATACAAAAGTTCCCTCCCAAAACATCGAGTAAATCTATGCTCCACAGTGAGGATCCATGATTATCTAAAAGCTTAGGGAACCCCAACTCAGATGCACAACTGGTACCCCTTGTGCTGGGGATAGGCTCCCAAATCTGGCCATAAACTGGCCCCAAAACTGGCCATAAACAAAATCTCTGCAGTTCTGTGACATGTTCGTGATGGCCATGATGCCGACGAGATGGCTGTGATGCCCATGGGCCATGACCCATGATGTGGGTTTACCAGAATGAGGGCAAGGAACACCCGGCCCACCCAGGGCAGAAAACCACTTAAAGGTGTTCCTAAGCCACAAACAATAGCATGAGCGATCCGTGCCTTAAGCACATGTTCCTGCTGCAGATAACTAGCCAGACCCATCCCTTTGTTTCGGGCCATCCCTTTGTTTCCTGTAAGAAATACTTTTAGTTAATCTATAATCTATAGAAACAATGTTTATCATTGGCTTGCTGTCAATAAATATGTGGGTAAATTTCTGTTTTGGGCTCTCAGCTCTGAAGGCTGTGGGTCCCGTTTCCCACTCTACATGCCATTTTTCTGTGTGTGTGTCTTCAATTCCTCTAGCACTGCTGATCTCGACCGAGCTGGTCTGGGCAACTTGTCCCCCAAACGAGAAGCAGGGCTGCTGGAAAGAGCACTGTGCAAGGAGTGAGGCTGTGCCCTGTATGCTCATGGCACCTGGGGAGACAAGGAGGCTCAGCACATGTCAGATGAGAAAATGAATGAATGAATGAATGAACCAACGAAGAGCTGGTGACTCCTAGTGGAATACCAGTTTCTACGAGTCCTACTTGACCTGCAGCAGGTGAGCCATTTCGCTGACACTCATGGCACAAGCCAAACACGTACACTCAGGACAGACTTTGAGGACATACCCTGAAGATACAAAAGGACAAACCTAGCAGGAGTAATTGCTCACTTGGGAAAAAGGAACCTGAACTCAGGAGACAAAGCAACTGACAAGAGGGGAATTCTATCTGGAAAACTATTAGACACGGGTGTTAAACATCCCCACTGTCTGTGGCAGGAGAATAAATCATGTTGCCAGCAGCAATTTGCAGGCAAGGGAAGGTTAAGGAGAATAGAACAGGAGAGCCAGAAAACACAGAGGAGCTTCTCCGGTAGGAAGGTGACTTCACACCACCTGGGCCAGGACCCTCGCAATCTGGAGAGGGACACACACCAGATACCCTGAAGGCTGTATGGTGACCTGGTTCAAAACAAAATGATGAGAAGGCTTCAGAGAGGACAAGAGGGGTCTCTCCTCTCAGAGTGCTTGGTGTGTCTGGGAAGTGACAGGAGAGAATGTGTCCCCATTCAAAGTCAAGTGTGTAACAGCTACATAATGGCATGCCAGTTTTTACCCGGATGTGCCATAATATTTGAATTTTTATGTCTTTAAAACATGAAGCATGTAGCATTTATGTATTTGTGTACTTTCAAAGTAACATAAGAAACAACCTGTAACATTGTGGGAAGGATTTGTAATCTGCCCTGATTCCTGAGCAAGGGCCTGTATGTATGTGGATTTCAGAGTCTAAAAAACTGGGTCAACTTATATAAAATGTCCAGAATAGGCAAGTCCATCCATAGAGACGAAAAGTAGATTGGTGTTTACCTAGGGCTGAGCGGGATGGACTGGGGGAAATGGAGAGTGACGGCAAATAGGTATGGGATTTCTTTAATGGGTGATGGAAATTTTCTAAACTTCATTGTGATGATGGTTGCACAACTCTCAATATATTAAAAACCACTGAGTAATACACATTAGATGGGTGAGTTATATGATATGTGAAATATATCTTAATAAAAGTGTTAAACCCTGAATCAGTGTCCTACCTCTGTCACTGGATAGTTATATGCCCCTGAGAAAGTTACTGACTCTTACCTCAGTGTCCTCACCTGTAAAATGGGGATGAGATGATGGTACTACTCATCTTACGTAAGTGACGGGGTTTCTCAATGAGATCATATCTGTGAGAGGACCCAGCACAATGTCCTGTACGTGGCAGAAATGTGGTCAATGTCAGCTCTCTGCCCATTTGTCCCAACATAACAAATGAATGAACACATTTGAATAGTAGAGTTTAGATTGAGTTCCCCATAGAGGACCCTCAGAGAGCCTAGAAAATAATTGTAGGATTTTTCTGGCTATCTTTCGCCAGGAAGCCCACCTAAAGTTGCACAGTTATGAGAGATCAGCCTGCCCCAAACTGGTAAAAAAATCAAGTTTCTTTGCTTTGGGCTGGAATCAGATTAACACAGTGTGACTATTTGCTGACTGGAAGTTCAGTTTGGACAATGTATAAGTCTTTGGTCAATTAATCCATTATTACCTGGTAAATGCTGCTTATTTGAAAGACAAAAATCTTGAAAAATAAGGGGACCATGGAGTACACTCATGAAAGGGTTTTTCATGGTGACAGGGTAGAGAACCACCAAACCAGGTGCCTCTGAGCTCCTTCCAGCTCTATTGTTTTGGTTGAGTTTTGAAAGATGGGTGTTTGACGCCGACAGGGAAATAGCAGCACGAGTGGCAGCTTGGAACGTGAGAGGCCTGGCATGTTTGGGGAAGAGAAGAGAGTTCCATGGCTCTTTCCTGGCTCCTTCTCAACTGCTAAGACCTGACTCTGGCTGCAGGATCCACGGCATTTTAAAAGCTACTCAAAGGTAATCCGGCTCCTTTTCCTGTCACTAAGCTTGCCTTTTGTTTGGTGACACAGCTGGGGTCAAAGCCATGGTTCTAGTTATTGTTATTCCAATACAAATGGAGGCTCAATGTGGCTTGTTTTGCCTCCTAAATCAACTCTTACAAAGCACTCTGAGGCTCCTAGCAACTGCCAGGCTCAGCAGCTGAACCAATTGCTGGGCAGAAAGAAGAGCCAACTGGAACGTTAGTTCCAGGTGGGTCTCCAATTCTGCTTAGGGCACTCATTGCCCCGCCGTGCACACAGCACAGTGGACATTAGCGCCTTCCTGGACTTGGGAGCTGCTGCCTTTGACTATGTGCCATCTGTCAGAAAAAGACTTCTGCCTACAGAAGTTTAAAGAAAGAAAAGGGCTTGCCCAGGAGTGTTGGAGAAGGCCCAACAGCTGTCTTCCGAGAGGCTTCCCAGGGTGACTACTCTTCATTTAACGACTTGACCATGATTCATGGTCTGACCTTTGGTCTCAGGGTAGACACAAAGGGAGCAGCCAACCAAGGTCAGGTGACTGAGGCATAAAGTCATTCTCCTCCTGAAGATAGATCTGGGAGGAAAGCCCACTGGCTGTGGAATGTTATTTTGTGGTCCTGGATCAGAACAGAGAGTGATGATGTAGGTGAAATGTGGCAATTATTAAGATTGCCTGGGCCGGCCGGGTATGGTGGCTCACACCAGTAATCCCAGCACTTTGGAAGGATGAGGTGGGCAGGGGGAACACCTGAGGTCAAGAGTTTGAGACCAGTCTGACCAATATGGTGAAACCCCATCTCTACTAAAAATACAAAAAATTAGCCAGGCCTGGTGGCAGGTGCCTGTAGTTGCAGCTACGCAGGAGGCTGAGGCATGAGAATCACTTGAACCCAGGAGGTGGAGGTTGCAGTGAGCCGAGATCACACCATGGCACTCCAGGCTGCATAACGGAGTGAGACTCTGTCTCAAAAAAAAAAAAAAAAAAGATTGCTGTGTTAGCCATCTCCACAGCCAGGCCTGATGGTAGTAGGTTGGGAACCCTTAAGAGATGGTGGTTAACATTCTACCACTCCACCAACAGCCAAGACAAAGTTCAGGTAGACATTCTAATCGACATTACCTATTTTTGTCTCAGGGCCTCTCCTTTTCCTTAGTTTTCATGATGACCGTGTCTCTGTGATTGACAGCAACTGTCATTAAATATATAAAAATATTCAATGGAGTTAGTAAAATCCCAGCCAGAGGCTTGGGGGCCAAGCTGTCTGTCTTAGATTTTGCTTCTATCTGCTGGGATCTGGTTGGACCCTCATAAGATGATCTTATGAGGCTTTGTTTGAGGCTGTCTCATTGCAGTCTCTGAGTATTCAGTGTAGCAGACTAACCTTCACTGCCTACAGAAGGTCAAAATGCCCACAACGTGCCAAGTACTACGCTAAGTATTTGGCAAATATTAACTCATTTTATCCCCATAAAACCCCAGGAAGTGTGATCTGTTATTATCCCCATTTACAAATGAGGAAACTGAGGCACCGAGAGGGTCAGTAACTTGCCAAAGAGCATGAAGCTAGTAAGTGGAGGAGGCAGTATCCAAACCCAGGTAGTCCAGTGTCAAGGCCAACACCCCCAACCAGTGTGTCTCAAGTCCTAATAACAATCACTGTTGCAAAGGTCTTCCCCAAGAAAAAGAAAATTACCTCGATTCCAGAGATAACAGATGAAGTTTACTGGAGATTCGATAATCTAATTGGGTCAAGGGAAAATGTTGAGTTGATCTTTCTGATTAAGTAGCTGCTGACCTAGAAAGAAGAGTGAGGTGTAGCTGAGCCTGTTGTCCTCCAGTGCCCTCCCCTCCCCTCCTGTCTGGTTTGACTCCCTGCGATTACAGTCACTCCTTTGACTTGCTGTCTTATTTATTCAGGGCACTTGAATTGAGTACTTTCTACATAACAGACACTAGGGACACCACAGGACATAGTTGCTGCCTCTGAGGAGCTCCCAAATTTGGTAAGAAGTTACCATTTGTTTTCACCTAGATTGTCTAGTTAATCCTCAGAACCACCCCATGAAGTAAACAAGACGAGAATAGATATACCCATATTTTATTTTATAATAATAATAATTATTATTATATACCCATTTTATGACACAGCACACTGAGGCACCAAGGAGCTCACTGTTCTGCCCCACGTCTCCAACAATCACACTCATAAGAATTCCAACCGAAGCACTGTTTTCAGTATTCTGTCTTCTTGCCTCCACACTTAGGAAATACACCTACATGGCAAGTCTGTTAAAAGTTTCCACTAGTCATCAATGAAATAAGAAAAAAAAAATGATAGGAAAGTTTTTTCATTAAACTAATTTTTTTCTATTTAAATAACTATTTTTCTATTCTGAAATTATGACCTTCCTTCTTTTTGGTATTAAAATGCTCCTTTATAAAATGGTAGTTTTTTTTTCTTTTTACTGCACTTATATGGCAACACAAAATATTGGTGATTCTGTTGATTCCTGTTGAAACCTGTTTGCTGGTCTTTGAGTCACTGCCGTAGATGCAGATGATCCCTGAGAGGGACAGAAAGGCCATCCCATCATTCACGGGCATAGGTGAGCCACTCTTACTATTTGCAATACCCAATGTGTCTGAGACCATGGCCTTGACGGGGAAGACAGGGACTCTTTGAGGAGACTTGGATTGAGAAAAACAAGGAGCAGTGACATGCTGTGATCCCTTCACTCTGATTTACGCAAGACCCAGGACTCTCCATAGCCATGGCAACTAGCCCAAAATGACAAGGCTGATTAATTCCACAAGTGCATTATTCACGTGTCACCAAATATTGACTCTTATCAACGTCCTTCCCCCAGCCATCTGTCCTGGTGTGTCAAATCAAAATAAATCAACAAACAAAAAGTGGCAGGCAGATGCCACCCCAGGGATGCTGCAACCAATTGCACAGTTGCCAGGGCTAGACTGAGTTCTAAGTGGCTCTTTCATTTCTCCATCTCCCTTCTTCCCCAGATGACCAGGAGTGCACACACATGTGCGTGCACGCGCATACACACACACACACACACACGTTTTAGAAGGCAATGCTATGGGTATGTGAGAGGGAAAAGGTTGGGGTTGAGGGGGCTGCTGGGATGGAAAAGATTTAAAACGTCCTAGGAAGTGATAATGATAGACCATTTATTGAGCTCTTATTAAATACCAGGCATATAAATGTCATGCTAATGTTTAACCCTCACCACAACTTTGAGATATAGAAACTATTATTATTTCCCCTTTATGGATGAAAAACTAAAAATAATTTGCATTAATTGACTTGCCCCAGGTCAAACATCTAGCAATTCATGGCCTGAATTCAAAGCCAATGCTTTGAATCCCTGCATGAGCCAACTCACCTGTCACTGTCACCTGGATGTGTCATTCGATCTCTCTGTGCCTCCATTTCTGCATCATGGTAATGACGCACCCAACTTACAGGGTTCTCGTGAGAGCTTAATGAGCTCATGCACGTCATGCATTGAGAATAATCCCCAGAACATAACAAGTGCTCAGTAGGTGTTGGCTATTGTTACTGATAGCATTGTTATTTTTTATTACACAATATTGTCTCCCTTTGCTGAATGAAGGGAATGTGGAGGACACAGACTTTACAAGCAAAGAGAATATATTTGAGTGTATGAACATTCTTGGCAATCAAGTGCCAGAAGAACTACATCTCTGTTACTAAGCAGGGAATAAGCTGTTTTCTCTACATCTGCCCACACCAGGTTGCACATTCTGTACCCTGTAGATTGCTCAGCCTCTTGTTCTCCTCCCCACTTCCTCCTGTCTCTTCTCTTTTGACAGCTCTCCAGAGAGGCCTCTCACCCCACCTTCCATAGCTTTGTCTCCACTGAGTCAAAAGCTGTTAGATCATCTGTTTGTCCCCTGAATGGTCCTTAGAATGAACAGCCACATGGATGGCTTGGTGGTGGTGTGTGCCACACCTGGAGGAAGCTCCCAAAGAAACAATTTCCAGCACTTTTCCCTCCGCAGCTTCCCACCAAGCTAGGCAAAAACATAGCAATGATTTGACTGCAACATCCCTGACAGCTGCTGCCCATCTCCACGTGGGGCTTCTGGTGCCCTCCAACAACTGGAAACTTGGTCTTAAATTTTTTAACTTGGAAAATACAGACAACGACCACTGTGAATGTGAGTTATTACTGTGATTTCTCTTTTCACTCAAGTCCATCCAATCACCAGTTTGAGCCTGTCACAAATCTGCTTCTCTCCCACACAACCTTCCCTGGCCACTGACTGCATTTTCAAAAGTAGCCCAAGGCCAGAGAACAGCTGTTTGCTGGTTCCCTCAAGAACAAATTGCAAATGGTGCATCATTGGCATTTGCTCTTGGCTTCTTCAAAGGATGCATTGAAATGTGCCAAATGGCAAACAAGAATCATAGAATCCAGGTGTCTCTTAGTCACTAAGATATAACTGACATGAAACAAAAAGTGTAAATTTAAAAAATAAAAGGAGCATCAGTCTGTAACTCCTTGTGCTGGATTGTTCTAGAGCCAACTTGTTTCCACTGGGCACTACATTTCCCAGGGCGTTCCGGATTTCAGCTGATCCGATGTGAATTTGTGTAGGATTTGGGAGGGGAAGTGAAGCCTTTCACTCTGTTACTGTTACTGGTGGCGGTTACTGTTGGTTTGGAGAGGTGAGATCAATGAGGAGATGCCCATGAGTTCCAGCTGGTCACTTTTCTCTGCTGCACACGCAGCTCTCCTTCCCAGCTCCTGAGCCTACTGACCGGCAGCGATGTCAAACCCAGCACTGATGCCTTGCTGTGAATTCTGACCCAGCAGGCTTCCATGGACTTCCCTGCCTGCCTCCTTTGCAGTCCTGCTCCAGTAGCTAGAGGAGCCTGGCTCCCCATCTTCCCTGAAAGCACAGATTCCTTCTTCTGCTTCAGTGCTTGCTCATGACATTTCTATGACCCTCTAACTCCTCTTTTTAAACCCTTATTTTCCCAACACCTCCCACCATCATGGACAGTCTAATTCATAGAATATGTTCCTTTTTCTATGAAGCCCATAGAGGCTCTGACTTCCTGGCTGGACCCTGACTGATGCTTGGCCAGATCAAGAGGTCAGAGTGTGAAGCAAAGAGAGACTTGTCAAGAGATGTCCATGGAGGGAGATGCACTGAGCTATGTGCCCCACCTCCTCCTTTACTTCCCATCTCATGATGGGCCACCACAGGATCTCCCAGGGAGCTTTGCTATGTGCTCCCTGCGGCTGAGATATCAGGGGCTGCCATCTAACTCATGCCTCAGAAAGCAGCAGCAGAAAATCAAGGCGGCTGCACTGCGTTCCACTCACTCCCAGAGTTTGGGGACAGTGAGCAAGGGCTGCCTGGGAAGGTCAGCAAGGACAACTGAAAGGGGCAGAGCCACTCAGTAGCAAGAAGCCAGAGGTGAGCTCAGGCCTGCTGCTACCTCATTCCAGATTTCCCCAGGATTCGTCAACTCAAAAATAAACGTAAGGACAAGAAGAATGAAATGCAGGACTAGAACTTACATCAGCAAGTGCAGGGTCAAAAAGGAAGGCCTTGGTGAAAACACAGAGGCCCAGGTGCCTGGAAGCATGTTCAGCCTCTAGGTTACTTTTGACCTTAGTAGGGGGAAGCAGTGACCAGCAGTCACTTGGGATGGAGGTACACCTACCAGGACAAGGGATCTGCAGGAGAGTCCAACAAGGAGAACCTTGGAGGGGCCCAAGAAAGCAGCTCTTGGCAAAACAGCATTCGATATCTCTCAACCCAGAGGGCATGAGGCCAACTCCTGACACTGCCAGCACCTTGTTGAGCACAGCTTTCTCCCTCCTCTCTGACCCTGGAACGAGAGGTGGCAGTAAAAAAGGTGGCAAAGATTTGCTATAAAGTTAAGTTCCAGATTTTGGTTAATCTCTTAGAATGGACACGTTGAACTGAGGCTGTGTTTTGTGATGAAGTGACCACGCAGAGTGTGAACTGGCCAAGTGGGGGCCTGCTGGAGTTCTGTACCCAGGGGTGGGAAGAGCACTCCCACTGAAAAGACTCTAAAGTGGGAAAGGAAGCTGTGGTTGCTCACGTGCAGAGGCCAGGCATTGGGCATGCCAGTTACAAACATCATGGCAGGGAGACTAGACCTGCCGGCCTCACCTTGCATTTGCAGACCCCCAGGTTCCTCTAGTGGAGCCTCAGGCTCAGGAGGGGACACAGAGAAGGCTGAGGATGTAGAATTTTGAGGGCTTTCTCCGCTTCAAGCAGAGCTTTCACTGCTTTTTATATTCGAGTTTCAAATAAGCTTCCATTTGAAGGGGATAGAATTCCATTACTTTAAAAAGCTCTTGCAGCCTGCTTTCTGTCTAACCCCATTTAACCAATTACAGGGGGAAGGTGCTAGATGGGAAGCGATCTGCAAATGTGGAGGCAGAACTAGAGGCGCAACTCTGACTTAAAACCCTGGGCCCTCCCCTGCCACCCCCGACCCCATAGTCCAACCTACGTTGACGTCTACTACTTGATTTCAGATTTCTCCAGGATTTGTCAACTCAAAAATAAATGTAAGGACAAGGATAATGAAACACAGGACTAGAACTTACATCAACAAGTGCAGAGTCAAAAAGGAAGGCCTTGGTGAAGAAATGGAGGCCCGGGTGCCGGGAGCATGTTCAGCCTCTAGGTCTCTTTTGACCTCAGCGGTCCCCTGTCACCTGCTATGCTTGTGGAAAAGCAGATTCCCAGTCCCCATGCCATCCTGGGGTATGACCCAGAACCTGGATTTCTAATGAGCAGCTCAATGATCTAATTGTTAGGGTAAGTTTGGATCCATAGGGTGGTCACACATATCAGGCCAAGGATGCTCCACACGTGGTGGGGACAGAGTGCTGCACACGGGCCGGCTGCTCACCAGCAATGAGACACACCCTGAAGGAGTGTGACAAGGTAGCTTGCAGGCTGGGCGGGTCTTCGGGTTCTGGAGAAGCTCAAAGGGGTGATTTCTAGGCCAAAGAGGGCACCATGAAGGAACAGCAGCTGAGAGACCCCAGGAGTAATCCATGTAAGGACCTGTTCTAGAAGATAGCCCAGCAGAGGCAGGGCATTAGGCTACACAGTGGGTAGCACCTGGAATGACTCCAGAAGGAAGAGCTGGTGAAGGAGGCCTTAGAAGGGGGGTTGCAGCCTGAGGGACAGAATGAGGTCAGGCTGTAGGTGACAGGGATAATTCTGGTGAGGCCCTGTCTGGCCATCCCAGGGGGACTGAGACCTCAACGAATGAGGAAGAGGTTCTGCTAACTTGGGCATCTCGGGGTAGCTCTGGCCATGGACCCTCAAGACAAGGTTGTATATTTTCATAAGGAGTCTGAGCCCCAGAGCATCTGGAAATTAACATATTATTCTTGCTCATCTATGTCAGTGGTTCTCAATCAGGGTCAACTTTGACAACATTTGGAGACATTTGGTCACCACTCCTGAGAGTCAGGGTGGAGAAGGTGCGAGTGCTACTGGCATCCAATGGACAGAGGCCAGGGAGGCTACTAAATATCCTACAGCACACAGGACACCCCCTACAACAAAGAACTACTCAGCCCAAAATGTCAATAGTGACAAGGTTGAGAAACCCTCATCTATGATGAAATCATTAGAGGAGCCCACTGCCCTTTGGGAAAACCTACATTTGAGTTGCTATGATACGGAGCCCTGACTTAACTCTCTCCACAAAGCGGCACACGATGGAGTTCTCACATCCTGGAGGGCAGCCAGGCCTGGGAACCAGACCCCGGCATGCAAGTATGTGCCGGCCACTGTGTACCATAGCAAGTTTTATTAAAAGAAAAGATAAACAGCAATCCATTGTGTAATCAGCTAATAATAGGTAGAGAAGCCTGTTGGCTATATAGGGTGGCTGTAACCCACCCTAAACCCAGCATGTGTCTTGCCACTCAACTATAGGTGTTCATGAGAGATCACTCCCAACTGTCCAGACAGCCGCACCCTACTTTCTCCCAATTTGCTCTCATGTGTGCAGGTCACTGAGGCACAAACGTCATTCCTTCTAAGATATCAGGGACATGGGTTCTCTGAATCTCTCAAAGTCTGACCAAGTCCCTTAAAGGGCATGGCAGGGTGCAGAAGGGTGAACGTACAGAAGCCTTGCTCTCTCTAAGCAGGGCTCACCCAGATTCTTTCCACACTGGAAACAAATCTATTTGTTATTTTGAGCTTTGACTGAGATGACACTGATGACGTATAGCAAAGTAGGAATTATCTTTAGGAGCAGAAAGACGAAGATGTACTGTGGGTCTGATAAGATAAAAGCGGCAGCAGATAAAAACATTTATAAAGAGAGATGATGGCTATCTGCCAACCAGGAGAAAGAAAACTCACCCACTAAATAGAAAGAAGAAATGAAAGGAAGTCAAGCTGAATTCTGTGACAGGCTGCATATTAGCATTCTTTTCTGTAAGAAGATTCAGTAACAGAAGAGAAAATGGAAAGGGATAGTGGGTGCTGGAGTTTGGGAGCCTTTGATGACCATGGAGAAGATGTTTTGCCCTTCAGCAGCAGTTTCCTGCATATAAAAGGAAAGAGAGAATGCTGTGTTTGCCTCTCAGAGTCATGGTGATGTTTAAATGCAGTCAACACAGGTTAAAACACTGTGTGAGCTGGGAAGCATCATATGTTTAAGAAATAGGTTCTCAAACTGTAGTATACAGAATTGTGGCTTAGAAAAGCTGTTAAAAGTACAGATTCTGACCCACCTTGGGCTGATTTTTGTACAAGGTGAGAGACAAGGATCCAGTTTTGTTTTTCTACATGTGGTTTGCCAATGATTTCAGCACTGTTTGTTGAATAGGATGCCCTTCCCTCACCTTATGTTTTTGTTTGCTTTGCTGCAGATCAGTTGGCTATAAGTACTTGGCTTTATTTCTGGATTCTCTATCCTATTCCATTGGTCTATGTGCCTATTTTTATGCCATTACCATGCTGTTTGGGTGACTATAGCCTTGCAGTATAGTTTGAAGTCAGGTAATGTGATACCTCCAGAGTTGTTCTTTTTCTTTACTCTTGCTTTGGCTATGTAAGCTCTTTTTTGGTTCCATATGAATTTTAGGATTGTTTTTTCTAGTTCTGTGAAGAATGATGGTGGTATTTTGATGGAAATTGCATTGAATTTGTAGACTGCTTTTGGCAGTATGCTTATTTTCACAATATTGATTCTACCTATCCATGAGCATGGGATGTGTTTCCATTTGTTTGTGTTATCTACGATTTCTTTCAGCAGTGTTTTGTAGTTTTCCTTGCAGAGGTCTTTCACCTCCAAATGGTGTTCACAGCAACTTGGAATTTGAGGCCACTATTCTAAGTCAAGCAACTCAGGAATGGAAAATCAAAACACTGTATGTTCTCACTTATAAGTGGGAGCTAAGCTATGAGGATGCAAAGCCATAAGAATGATACAATGGACCTGCAAACTTGGGGGAAGGTAGGGAGGGGATGAGGGATAAAAGACTACACATTGGGTGCAGTGTACACTGCTTAGGTGACGGGTGCACCAAAATCTCAGAAATTACCACTAAAGAACTTATCTATGTAACCAAACACCACTTGTTCCCCAAAAACCTATTCTTTTTTTAGTACAGATTCTGGATCCCAATCCAGAGATGCTGATCCAGTAAGTTTGAGCTGGGGCCAGGAATCTGAATTTTGGACAAGAACTTCAGATTATATAGAAGCAGGAAGTCTCAACAGTCCATGAGATAGAGGAAATGGAGGCACAGTAAAGTCGGGTAGCTCACCCAAGGTCACCTAGTAAGCGAGCCAGTAAGTGGTAGAGGCAGCTCCCAACAGATCTCAGACTCAAAGAAAAGTAAGGCTGCTGAGATCCCTTCCCCCACCCTCTTCTCTGAAGCAGCAAGCAGAGTTGCAGCTCGGGTCCACAAGCATCCAGCAAACTCAGAAGGGCTGTATCCCTGTATCCCTTGAGCTTCAAGCAAACAAATGTGCCTGGGACCTGTATAAACACATAGGCACATGAATGATAGAGACTAGGGAAGAAAGGGGAAGGGAAGTGCCACATTAAACATTAGACATTCCACCCAGCTTATGCCTCTGTGTATCACTGAGAAGATTCACTGGGATAAAAAAAAAAAAAATGCTCTAAAACATGTCAATGCCAAGATGATTAAAATGCCATTCTGTACTGTCAGTGTATGGAAAGGAGAGATAACTGCAACTGGGACGCCACGTTTTCAGGAAATAATAGAAAATGAGTAAATAGGGTTACAAAACCCAGAGTCACAGAATGTTAGAGCTGGATGTGCCTTTGGGGAGACCCTTTATATTACAGATGGGAACACCAAGTCCTGGTGAGGAAAGTGCCAGGTGGGCCAGCAGAACCCAGCCCCAGACCTCGGAGCTCTGCCCCCAATCTGGCGAGTATCTCACACCACACTCTGCCCTCACAAAGCTTTAAAGCAGAAGTGTCCAAACTTTTGGGTTCCTTGGGCCACAATGGAAGAAGAATTGTCTTGGACCACACGTAAAATACACTAATACTAACAATAGCTGATGAGCTAAAAAAAAAAAAAAAATCACAAAAATAATCTCATAATGTGTTTTTATTTTTATTTTTGAGACTGAGTCTCGCTCTGTCGCCCAGGTTGGAGTACAGTGGCCGGATCTCGGCTCACTGCAAGCTCCGCCTCCTGGGTTTACGTCATTCTCCTGCCTCAGCCTCCCGAGTAGCTGGGACTACAGGCGCCCGCCACCTCGCCCGGCTAGTTTTTTTGTATTTTTTAGTAGAGACGCGGTTTCACTGTGTTAGCCAGGATGGTCTCGATCTCCTGACCTTGTGATCCACCCGTCTCGGCCTCCCAAAGTGCTGGGATTACAGGCTTGAGCCACCGCGCCCAGCTTCTCATAATGTTTTAAGAAAGCTTATGGATTTGTGTTGGGGCACCTGCGGCCCATGTGCTGCAGGTTGGACAAACTTGCTTTAAAGGAAAGGAGGTCTATGAAGCAGCAGTCCTTCCAAAACCACCTTTACCTCACCCACAGCCTCAGAGCTGTGGATGCAGGAAGAACAGAAGAGAGGTGAAGATTTCTAGTCAGCAGTTGCAGTAGGTAGGGAGAGAGTCCCAAAGGTTAATTAACAAGTCCATCAATCCCAATTCTCCAGCTCACACACAGAATTTGAAATAAAGAGAATAAGTGATGCGGTAAGAGACCCCCAAGAAAGGCACTCAGTGATGAGTTGGAAGGGGTGGGCACATTTACCTGGTTATTCAGGGATGCTCTCCAAGAAAATCAGACCTTTGAGACACAGGCTATAGTGGCTGGAAATAGAGCTGGGATTGCAGGGCAGGTCACGTCCAGCTCTAAACCTTCCCAGAAGCCTTGGCCAAGCATCCCAGGTCTGCCACCATCTGGCTGCACCCTGCCCATCCAACTTTATCTTCTACCACCGCCCTGCCGACAGCACAGATCCTATCCCTCGTGGATTGGTCTAACCAGCCGATACCCTGGGAGGAGTACTGGTGTCAGCCCAGAAGCCCAGCCCAGGGGCAGTCCTTGATGAGGGAAGAGAAAGAATTTCCAGGGGATGGAGGAGTTGGGGTAAGGCTACAGAGACTGGAGGAAAGGAGCCACAGGTCTCTGGAGACAGGCCTGGGCAAGGGCACACCAAGACTCCTGCGATTTATCCACCCTGCTCCATCAGCACTGTCTCCTCCACATACTTGTACCCTAGCTGGGATGGTGACATCAACATAGAGGGGGAGGTGACCTCGCCACCAGCTCTGAGCTCCCCACCCTCCAGTGACCAAGTAAGTCAAGGCCACCTCTAGAGCAGCCCATTGCCCTGGGTTTTGACAACAACAGCAGGTGATAAAAATGGACAAGATGGAAGGATCCAAATGTGTTCTTTTCTCTTCACAAAGAGATTATAACAAGGATTACTGGCTTGGACTGAGTAAGCCCTGAGAGTTATCACCAGAATGTGGGGTTATAGGAGTGAAAAAAAAAAAATGATACCATCTCAATGGTGAAAGATAAAGAGACAAGAGCTTATTTTCTACCCAGACTGGTAACATAGCACTGACCCTGGAATCTGGGTTTTAGCCACCCACTGGCTTTGCCTTTAACTTTGTTTAAAACCAGCCTGTAAAAAAAAAAAAAAGTAGTAGGAAAGATACTCAAGATGTTATCCATGAAAGTAACCCACTAGATAGCCTCCTAAGCAGTGGGCTTATCAAACTGTCTTCATTTTTCTGAACAGAACCAGGATGTGCTGGAGACACCAGGAAGAATAATTGCCCTAGCAATCCCTATAAGTCTCCTAAGAGCCTCTTGAAGTTCCATTTTTTTCTATTTACCTTGGTAATGAATTCTCTGAGCCTTTGGCCTGCCAGTTCAGTTATCTTTCCATACCCCTGACAAAAGCATAGCTGCGGGGAAAGATAATATTTTCGTAATCAAATCAGTATCAGTGAGATCCACGCAGCAGCTTCTGACATAGTTTTTAATGACTTGATTCTTCAGCAGCTTCTCCCAGGAGAAAGCCTTTGGGTATGATATGAATATGAAGAAATAGTCAGGATTTATTCAACTCATCATTTTTTTAAACTTTAATAATTGTCCACAGAAACTCTTGAACTTTCTAGCTTTTTCTACACAGACAATGGAAAGGGGAAATTTGAACAATTATTTAGAAGATTTGATCGGTTTCGACTTGTAGTTTGGATCTTCAAGCATAAACACTTAGGGTTTTGAAAGAGCTTCATTAGAATCTTTGCTCTGTTGTTTAACCTCTCTCTGTTGCAATTTCCAAGCCTATGAAATATCATAGTACCTTCCTCATAGAGACATTATGAGAATTACACAAAATAATGACCATAAACATTTAACCCAGAGCCAGCTCAGTAAATGTTAGCTTTTCTTTCCTGTAGAAACCAACAGACGATCTCAAATTTCCATTTTGTTTTGCCTCTACGGACATGGCTTCTAGATATTCTAAATGTCACATGGGCAGCTGTAACAGTGAACAAACAGCCTCTCTGAGCAAAATGAAGTCAATAGGACCTGCATATTTATCACATGGAGGAGAAATTGGCTAAAAGATTGCTGTATTTGTTTCCTAGGGCTACTGCAACAAATTGCCACAAACTGGGCAGCTAAAAAAAAAAAGCGGAAATTTATTCTCCCACAATTGTTGAAAGCTAGATGTTTGAAATGAAGGTGTCAGCAGGGGCAGTTCCTTCTAGAGGCTCTGAGGGAGAACATCTCCTGTGTCTTAGCTTCAGATGGCTGCTGGTAATCTGTGACATTCCTTGGCTTGGGGCTGCACGAATTGTCTCTGCCTCAGTCTTCACGTGGCGTTTCTCTCTGTTCTATGTGTCTTAAATCTCCTTCTCCTTTCTTTTACAAGGACACCAGTCATGGGATTTAAGGGCCACCCTAAATCCAGGATGATCTCATTTGAGATCCTTAACTTAATCATAACTACAAAAACCCTATTTCCAATAAAGGTCACATTCACAGGTGTCGGGGTTTGGAGTTTGAACATATCTTTCTGGAGAATGACACGATTCAACCCACTACAATTACTTTGAGTTCTTCAAACAAAATATGTCCCACTACTTTGTTTTGGGAATGAAATGACTTCAAAGCAAGTACAATTCATTTTCCATTTTATCTTTAGAAGCCCAAATACAAAATTTACAAAGTGTGGATTATATCAAGGATTGAAGTTTCTTGGGAACCTAGAATTCTTTTAAGTCATGATAGAAGATGAAGGCAAATAAACTCATCCTGGTAATTTTGATAAGTGAATTTCAAATTTCTCAGTTCTAGTTCATGATGTTGTCTTAGGCAGAATAATGACCTGCCAAAGATGTCCATGTCCTAATCCCTGGAACCTGCGAGCATGTTTCCTAACATAGCAAAAGGGTATTAAGGTTGCACAGAGGATTGCTATCAGCTGACTTCCAGATAGGAAGCTTACCCTGGAATATTTAGCAGGCCCCATGTAATCACAGGCATCTTTAAAAGAGGCAGAAGAGGTCAGAGTGACGACATGTGAGAAGGACTTGTCCCTGACTCTGAAGATCCAGAAAGGGGCCACGAGTCAAGGCATGCAGGCAGCTTCAAGAATTTGGGAAAGGGAAGGAAATAGTCTCATGCAGAAAGGAGCACAGCCCTGCCAAAGTCTTGGGTCCAACAGTGTGACCCATGTTGGACTTCTACTTCAGAACTGTAAAATAATAAATTTGTATTAAGGCACCAAATTTGTGGAAATTTGTTATGACAGCAACAGAAAACGAATACACATGCACTCTGATTGAACACAGTGGCCTTTCCTACTTAAACTCCACTGAAAAGATGCTCAAGGGTGGGCAAAAGGAGGCATGAACTCACAAGGACAAAGGACAGAGGAGAGGAGAAAAGAGCAGCAGGTGTGTTGAAGTGAGAAGGCAAATGGTCAGGTGGTACCTCACCTAGCTGTCCTCATACAAGCTAAATCCTAAGCCATCAGTGTGAAGACAAGTAGCAGCCCAATCTGTTCTGCAAAACCCCCCAAAAGGTTCAGAAATTAGTGGCACCAGATAGATCTAGAGGTTGGGGTAAACAGGAGGCTATAAACGGGATTGTTTAAGTCTTTTCCAAGAGCAGTTACAGCCCCACATTCTATATCCCTCACTGACCAGGCAGACAACTGCTGCTCCCCAGCAAAAGACCAGTGGTTTTTGCCCATAAATGATGTAACCTACAATCTCCACATGGAAGAACACCAGGCATTGCTGAAGATGGGGGATAGAACCAAAACATAGGAATCAATGGACATTGACACTGTGAATGTCAGATTCCAGCTCTCTTCCTCTCCTCAGCTCCCAGACCCAGTGTCGAGGTTTATTTTCTCCAGGCAGGGATTCGGAAACATCTAATCCGGAGACTTAAATCTGACCAGCTTTTCAATGTCCCACTCTGAAAGTGGGACAAGAACCATCACACGTTTGAGGAATCTCTCCCTCTGAGACAGACCCCCCCAAAATTATTGAAAAACAACTTGGAGGAAAGAGACTATGTAGAGAGAAGAAAACTTCAACAACTAAAGTTGTCAGAGTAGGCTCAGGGAGATAACATACTGCATTTGTGAAACAGGAACAGGATGCTCTATCAAAGGAATGTCAAAGAACAAAAAAAAAAAAATTAAGTTAAAAAATGATACCAGAAATTATAAACCCAATAAAAGGACTGGAAAATAAAGCTGAAGAAGTAATAAAGTAAAAAGACATCGTGATAAAAAATACAGGAGAAAAATATGAAATCTAAACAATCATTCTAGAAGTCCAAGATAGAGAAACATAAAAAAAGAGGGAGGGAGAGCACCATTAAATAAGAATTTCTAGAGAATGTCCTAGAAGGGAAGGGCATGAGTCGAGTGTACTCATCAAGTATCAGCAAAATGGGTGAAAAAAGACCTGAAGTAAAGGCGTATCATCTGAAAGTTTAGGGCAAAAGGGACAGAGACATTTTATACACTTCTGAGGGTGGGGGCAGAATGTTTATACAAAATATTCAAAATCAGAATGTCATTGGGTTTCTCAACAGAAACACTTACAGCTAGAACACAGAGTCATGCCTTCAAAATTCTAAGGGAAGATGGTTGCCAACCTAGAATTTTATAACCGGGTGATTCTTAATATGTTCAATGAGATTTTAGAGGCAGAGAGATACCTGACACACATAGAGAAGGCCATGTGAAGACAGAGCAGAAAGAGATTTGAAGATGCTGGCCTTGAAGGCTGGAGTGACGTGGCCCACAAGATAAGGAATGCTGGCAGCCTCTGGAAGCTGGAAGATTCAAGGAATGGATTCTATCCTTGGACCTCCAGAGGGAGCTGGCCCTGCCAACACTTGATTGCAGCCCAGTGAAACAGATTTCAAAGTTCTGGCCTTCAAAACAGTGAAAAAATAAATGTGTCATTTGAAGCAATCCTGTTGTTAGTAATTTGGTTACAGCAGCCACAGAAAACTAATACAGAGCCCCCAGCCCAATTTCTTACCTTCCACAAGACACCTGTTCTGTGGTTGATCTATGACCTGAGTACAAATACGTTCACTTGTAAAATACATAGTGCTGTTATGTAAAAGACATTGTGTCTTTATTCCTATTATTCATATTAGGCTACAGATCTTGCTTTGACTCTTTCTTTTTGTATTCAGTTTTATGTTAAGGTTTTTCTGTGCTGGCAAGTGTATGCACACCTGCTCTGATGCTTCATCAAGAGGCAAGTAATTGCTAAAGGGCTGATGCAATCTTTTCAGGACCTGGCAAAAAGAACAGGTATTACAGTTGGGCCAAAAGTACAATGAGAGGATAAAGCATCAGCTCTGTGCGTGTATAAGTGAGTGACAAGTATGATTTTTGGGGGGTTCTCCTGCCTATCCTTTTCTCACAGGTCCTCTCTGCCCTGGCCCACTCCCCAAGAGACTCCTGGGAAACAAAAGGCCTAAAAATTGCAGCTGTCTTGCTTGACAAATTGGAATGGAAGTCAGCAATGGTTTTCCCTCCAACATCCTCTGGGAAATCCACCCAATGATATGTTCCCAGGCATCCCCTGCTTTCAAAGTTATAATGTTCAAACACAAAGTGGCACCTGCCATGTACAGCACATTAGTGTCAGGAAGCAGTGCAAGCATTGAAAGGGACAGAGACAGCCCCCAGGCGGAAAAGGAGCCAAAGCTATTTAGAAACGGGGATGACATGGGCTCAGCTGCTTCCAAGTGTATGGAAGCTGGTGCTGAGCAACTGCTTCCACTGAGTCAAGGAGCAGACACAGTGGACCTGTGCTGACAAAAAGAATCTGGCTTAAACACTAGACAGGGCTTTTTCACAGGGGAAGTGAGAGACAACAATCATGCAGCCCTAAAGGTGGAAGATGTGGACTAGAATAAACTGCATAGGAGCAAACATTGTGTGAGAGGGACCCTAACAATCACCTGTTTTAGTTCTACCACTAGTTTGCTTAAGAACCTGAGAGACTGGGTGTAGTGGCTCATGCTTGTAATCAGCACTTTGAGAGACCAAGGAGGGAGGATTGCTTGAGGCCAGGAGTTTGAGACCAGCCTGGGTAACACAGTGAGACTTCATCTCTATTTTAAAAAAGTTTTTTCACTAGACAGGTATGGTGGCACATGCCTGTACTTCCAGCTACTCAGGAGGCTGCAGCAGGAGGATCCTTTGAGCCCAGAAGGTTGAGGCTCCAGTGAATAGTGATCATGCCACTGCACTCCAGCACAAGCAACAGAGCAAGACTCTGTCTTTTAGGAAAAAAAAAAAAGAGAGAATCAGAGCCAAGCCCCTTTGTGTCAGTTTCCTCATCTGTCAAGAGGCAGGTTCAAAAGATATGGCTGCGCAAAATTAACTCAAAATAATCCTAGAACGAAATTTAAGAGCTGAAATCCAAAACGTCAAGAAGAAAACAGGAGAAAATCTTTATAACATTGGCTTAGATGGAGATTTCTTAGATATGACAACAAAGCATGATCTGTAAAAGAAAAAAGTGATAAACAGGACTTCATCAAAATTAAACAACTTCTGCCTTCATTTTAATTTCAAAAGAAATTTAAATATAAGCCAAAGACTGGGAAAAAAACATTTTATATATCTGATAAAGGCTTATATTCAAAACATATAAAGAATTCTTAAAATTGACTGGGCGCGGTGGCTCATGCCTGTAATCCCAGCACTTTGGGAGGCCAAGGTGGGCGGATCACAAGGTCAGGAGATCAAGACCATCCTGGCTAACATGATGAAAACCCCTTTCTACTAAAAATACAAAAATTAGCTGGGTGCGGTGGTGAGCACCTGTAGTCCCAGCTACTCGGGAGGCTGAGGCAGGAGAATGGCACGAACCCGGGAGGCGGAGCTTGCAGTGAGCTGACATTGTGCCACTGCACTCCAGCCTGGGCAGCAGAGCAAGACTCCATCTCAAAAAAAAAAAAAAAAAAAAAAAAGGGGGCTGGGTGCAGTGGCTCACGCCTGTAATCCTAGCACTTTGGGAGGCTGAGGCAGGCACATTGCTTAAGCTCAGGAGTTTGAGACTAGCCTGGCCAACATGGCAAAAACCCATCTCTACCAACAATTTAAAAATTAGCCAGGCATGATAGTGCACACCTGTAATCCTAGCTACTTGGGAATCTGAGGCACGAGAATCGCTTGAACCTGAGAGGCCAAGGTTGCAGTGAGCCAAAATCATGTCAGACTCCAGCCAAAATCCCAGACTCCAGTCTGGGAGACAGAGCAAGACTCTGTCTCAAAAACAAACAAACAAAAAAGAATCTTAACATTTAATAATGAGTCAAGATTTGAATAAATATTTTACCAAAGATGTATCAATGGCTAATAAAAATGTGAAAAGATGTTCAACACCAGTAGACCGTAGGGAAGTGCAAATTAAAACCACAGTGAGATACCATCCGCTAAATGTCTATAACAAAGAAGTCCGATGCTACCAAGTGTTTGCAAGGATGTGGAAAAACTGGAATGTTCATACACACTGTGGGAATGTGAAATGGTTGCAGTGTCTTTGGAAAAAGTGTGACAGTTCCTTAAGAAGTTAAATATGCATCCGCCATACAACCTACAGTTCCATTCCTAGGTATGTACACAAGAGAAATAAAAATATGTTTTTATTTGTACATGATTTGTACATGAATGTTCATAGCAGCATTAGGCGTAATAGTTCAACTCTGGAAGCAATCCAACTGTTCATCAAGTAGTGAATGGATTTAAAAATGTGGTGTTTTAGTCCATTTGTGCTTCTATAACAAAATGCCTGACACTGAGTAACGTATAAACAACGGAAATTTATTTCTCACAGTTCTGGAGTCTAGAAGTCCAAGACCAAGATGCTAGTATTTGGTGTCTGATGAGGGCCCAATCTCTACTTTTAAGCTGGCACCTTGTCATTGTGACTTCTGGATGGCAGTAATGCCATGTCTTCACACAGTGGAAGGAACAAAAAACAAACAAACAAACAAACAACAACAAAAAAAAACACAAAAGATTCTTACCTAGTTCCTTCTAGCCCTTTTATAAGGTACTAAACCCAACCATGAGGTCTCTGCCCTTATGGCTTAATCACCTCCTGAAGGCTCAATTTCTTAATACTGTTGCATGGGGCATCAAGTTTCAACATGAATTTCAAAGGAGACAACAAACATTCAAACCATAGCATGTGGTGTATCCACACAATGGAACAGTACTTAGCAACAAGGTCAAAACTCAGAAACATTAAGCTGTGTGAGAGAACCAAACATAAAAGGCTATATATGTGTGATTCCATTATAAGAAAGGTCTACTAACAGCAAAACTATAGATACAGAAAGCAGAAATTGGCTGAAGTGGAGGTGGGGAGGGGTAGAGAAGGGGCAGGTAGGAAAGGGAGTGTCAGGCATCATGGGGAATTTTTGGAGTGATGCAGTGGTGATGGCTGTACAGTTGTATAAATTGACCCCAAATCATCCATTTACAATGGGTGGGTCCCATGATTTATAAGTTCTACCTTGGTAAAATGGAATGAAATAAGATTGTGACAAAATGGAGGCTTCCCATGCCTCTGAAAGTTTATACAAACATTGGTTTTTGTTGAAAACGCACCCACTTATTCACCAAGCTTAGCAGAAAATTCTTAAGAACCATGGTCCAGGAGGTGGTGGCGTTGGTAAATTTTACCCCAGTCAGGGTAAAGTTAACCTGGGTTGACAACCTTGTAAAGTAGGTGGCTTTGTTTGTCTTCTGTTCTCTTTCCTCTCCTCCAGGTTAGCACTTCTGTTCACCAGTCAGGTGTTTTCACCCTTTCTGTGCCCATTGCCCTCAAGTGGTTAACAGTTAGACACAAACGTTCAAAGGGTGAGTTATTTAGACCCAGAGAGATAGGTTCTTCCTCTGTACAGGGGGTAGTATGTTTTGGCTGTGTCCCCATTCAAATCTCAACTTGAATTGTATCTCCCAGAATTCCCACATGTTGTGGGAGGGACCCAGGGGGAGGTAATTGAATCACGGGGGGCCGGTCTTTCCCATGCTATTCTCGTAATAGTGAATAAGTCTCACGAGATCTGATGTGTTTATCAGGGGTTTCCGCTTTTGCTGCCTCTTCATTTTTCTCTTGCCACCACCATGAGAGAAGCACCTTTCACCTTCCACCATGATTCTGAGGCCTCCCCAGCCATGTGGAACTGTAAGTCCAGTTAAACCTCCTTTTTCCCAGTCTCGGGTATGTCTTTATCAGCAGCTTGAAAACGGACTAATACAGTGGTGATAATAAAACCAACCACCAACCTCATCATGCCAAAGGGCATAAATGAGATTAAATGCTTATGAAGCACCAGCCCAGTGTCTACATACAGGAACTGCTCTACAAAGATCATGTGCTAGCTTCTCCTATTGTTTACCAAACCGGCTTCCAGGAAAGAGGGTACTGTTAGTCATTGACACCTTGTGGGAATGCATTTCATTAAATTCCTTCTCTGTAGCTGAAACCACTGTTTCCAGAGGAGATGAAAGGCTTTTACCCTGCCAAGGGGAAAGATGGGCACAGGCCAGCCCCATCTTCCTAAAACTCCTGAAACTCACTCCCACGTCTCCTTACTTGGTTGCCCACCAATGGCTTTAGAAAGCCAATTTTTAGCAGATCAAAAACTGCACTTTCCTGTCTCGAAGTGCTGTGCTGTCTGTCACAGGATCTCAATGAGGGCAGTGCTATTTTCAGATCAGATCAGCAGACACACCCAGAATGCCAAGGACACAGCCACAGTCACCTGAATGTTGTGTGCTTATTATTTTCACTAAGAACAATGGTGTGGACAGAGCTGGGACTAGGGTGAGGCCAGCAGGGTGCTTAGGGTACGATATTTAAGAAGGTAACCTTTCAGTGTCCTCCTCACCCTTGTGTGACCCTGAGGATGAGTGCCTGTTTAAGAATGAGTCTCCAGAACACATTTAGGGAGGCACTGACTCTCAGGTCATGCAAATGCAGGATAGGCCCAGAGAGCTTGTCTCCTTCAGTGTTGCACCCTAGACACCTCACTTGCCTTTGGGGCAGCCCGAGCGAAAAGGGCCTGGACCCAAGCCCAGATGCTGCTGTTAGAGCACCAGTTTTGCCAGCAATTAGCTGCATACCCTTGAGTAAGTTTGTGTCTCCTATTTCCTGCCTGTCCTGGTTCTATGACTCAAGGGCCTACTTCACTCCTCGCAGTAACAGAGCAAAACCATGGTGGAAATACCCATTACCTGGATGGATTAGGTCCCAACTTACATTTCATGTCTTCACAGAAGCATTTCCTGACTTGTAGGCCACCCTCTGTCAGGTGCCATTAGCAACCTGTTCATTTTATTCAAGGCAGTTATCAGAACTTGTTTTAATTTGTTGGTTTATATCAGGCAAGGTGGTTTACATTAAAGTGCAATAATACACAATGTTCAAATCTCAGGAGGCTAAATAGTAAAAGTTTCCAGCTTTTTCACACCACATGTGCTTTGTGGACCGACTGGGAGGCTCAGCTCAGGGACCAGGCTGATGGGCAGCGACCATGTGGAACACTGCCCAGGTCATGGTGCCAGAGGGAAAAGAAAGCTTTAGAGAGCATTGCATGAAATGCTCAGCCCAGAAGGGTACCACACTTCCGCTCACCACTCATTGGCCAGAACTGGTCAAGGGCCCACCCCCAAGGACCTCAGTTATGTGTCCTCTTAACTCACGCCAGCAGAGTTAGCATGAGTTAACTCAACCCAGGAAGCCCAAAGATTTGGTGCATAGTTTTAATGACTACCACATTGTTTATTTGGTTTTGCCTGTCTCCCCTGACCAGAATGGCCCATCAGAGCAGGATGGTCTGTCTTCTTCATCATTTTAACCCCAATGTTAGCACCTCATTGGTGCTTAATAACTATCTCTTGACTGACCAGACAGTTCTGGTATTTTAGGATTGGTGATCAAGACTGCCTATTGGATGAATGTCATCTGTTCAGAGCCTGGAGGATTCAGAGCCCAGCTTACCAAGTTAACGGGACTCTCCTGAAAGGAGAATAATAATGACTCTAACTACTGCTTTTCTTAATTTTCTCCTTGACTGCCTAACTGCAGAAGCAAATGAACAAAAACCTCTGAGAGCCTAGGAGGATAGTCCAAAGTGGCAACCTATAATCTCAAATCTCTTTGTAATTTTATTCATCTTAAAAGTTCATGCGAATTTCACATTCTGTTGCATCTTATATTTATGGTCGTAAAAAAAACCTACCAAGTTTTAAAATATTTAGCTGAGTAAAATTAATGCTCCCTGAACACGTGTCATGCTTCTTGTGGGTTTCAAGGTTCCCCTAAGAGCCTACCTACCTTACCTCCAGGGTGGTTTGCTCCAAGCCAGGAGAGGCACTAAGCCTCCTTAGATATATCCTGGACCTTAAGGCTTAAGCTTAACTTATTAAAAACATCTTCCGCATTTCTTTCCCACTCTGGATTCATTCAGAAATTGTGGTGACTTTTTCTCTGATGGGGGCAAAATTCCAATTATATGTGGAACTTGCCTTTGTCTAATGAAATCAGGAAAAGATAGTGATAAGGCCTCATTTTCTTTACCACAGGTTGATAGACTAAGTTCTTCAGATCCAGTGCTTCTCCAACATTTTTTTGCCATGACCCACATTAAGAAGGAATACATTGTCTGTCAGGTCCAGTAAAGGACACCATTGGCAACCACATTCAGGCTGGGGTACTCATCCCCAGTAGGTGAAGATCACAGCAGCCTCATCCTCTGGAGAACTGTCCTTGCAGAATAGGAGCTGACTTTCCAGGTTTTGCACCCCTACTCCTCAGATCAGCCCACAGCCCACAACTGATGAACCTGGGAGTTCACAGGTTGACCCCTTCCCTAAGGCAGCACCAGGTCTGTGGAACAACTCAAGCATCAGAGCCCCAGAAATCAGGCTGGGAGCACATACTTTCGCTCAGCTTCTTCTCCTGCCCCAGCCAGCTCCCCTCACTTTTCCAGATTACATACACCTACAACTCTTTTGTTGAGCTCTGCTTCTAGGGAATCTGACTTAAGACACACACACACATACAGGTACACACACACGCCTGAAATAAAATTTCAAGTAAACAGTACTTACACTTACTTCACGTGATGCACTCTCATTTTCTGTACTATTCTATTTTTTTTTTTTTTTTTTTTGTGAGACGGAGTCTCACTCTGTCCCCTATTTTTCAATTGCTTGTTTGTAACCCTCTAATTCTATTTCATAATATGAATGCGTCACAGCTCTGCAGTTTGAAAAATACTACACTTTATAAGCAATCTAGTGATAAAACAAGCAAACAAACAAAAACCCAAACTGCCCTAACCTTTCCAAGTTAACCTTCTGTAGACTGCTGTTCCTCAATCCAGAACGTTCAGGAGAGGTTGGAGTGAAGGGAACCTGTCATGGTGTGCGTGGTATTGAGAGTTTTGAGACTCAGGAAATACATTCTCCTAGGGCCGAGTGTCTAAAGTAGCCCCAAGCATCTACTGCCTTCTGACTGCTGAGAAGGGCACCAACCTCTCTCCGCTCTCTCCTTCCCCCTGCAAATGCATTTACTTCTGTTCTAAGAGATAAAGCAGTTTTTGACCTTGCATAAATGCACACAGAGGTACATAACAAAAGCTTATTTCAGCACCATCTATGATGCCAAAACCAAAACTTCCCAAATGACCCTCAGTAAATGCACCACAGCACAACCAGACAAAGGAACACCATGTGTCCATTAAAAATAATGAAATAAGTAAAGTAAATACTGAAAACTTTCCATGATACACTAAGTGCAGAAATCAATTGGCCCTACCGTTCTCCAATGTAATTTCATTTTTATTGTTTTTAATGTTAGTATGTATATGGCAAACATATGGAAAAATAGGCTCAAGATTTTTTGTGGTCATCATCTGCAGGGGGATGATGACAGAACACGTTCTTTCATTTCCTAAGTCATACATTTCCATAACGTTTGAACTTTTTACTGCAAGCATGAATTATTTCCGAAATGAGAAAAAGCCGTAACTTTTCATTTAAAAAAGGCAAAACACAAAAAGAAGGTATTTATAAGGCGGCAGCATAAGTTCCTTTGAAGGTACAATAGCAGTGCTTCAGCGGGTAAAGTGTGCTTTCAAAAGTGAGACTGGAAACATGTCTGTAAGTTCATGCTCTCAGGTAACATCTTTGCTCCAGCATATAGAAAGATCAGACAAAGAACAAATGGAGGAGACTTATACACTGTAGTGAGACTCAGAAACCAGATCAACAACGCTGTGTACTAGAAATGACAAGAAAGCCCACCAGGAGCTGGACTGAGGCCAGGGCTTTGCTGCCTGTTTCTGAAAGCAGGCTCAGATGGTGGCTCCCACAGGGCCACAGAGGCTAAAAGGGGTAGGAGATGGAGGGAGTGGAGAGTCAGAGTTTGGGGCTTCCAAACCTTCTGGAAAGCTAGAAAATGTTGCCTGGAACATTGTTCTGTTTGTTTTAATCAAGGGTTTGTTACCCTGGCTGCATCTTTAACTTGATAAGTTTTTAGAAAAATACCACTGCCCAGAAACTCTGACTTAATTTCTTTAATTCTTTCTCCCTCTCTCTCTCCTTTCCCTCCCCGTTTCCCATTCCCTTCCCTCCTTCTCCCTCTTCTCCTCTCTCTTCCTTCCTACGCTCTCTCCTCTCCCTCTTCCCTGTTTAAAGGACTGCTTTGGAGACTACAACATACATCCAGGATTGAGACCTCATTCACACCTTGGGCTTAAGGGTCCACGGATCCAGACACAGGCTCCACCTCGGTACTCAGCCAAGCAAGCAGCCAGCTTGAAGATGAGATTTGGGATTTGCCCCCATTGTGGGTATTTCTGACCATCAGCAAGGCCTGCTTTGGGACTGGAGGCCCTGGGGAAGGGGGTGGGGTTTAGGAGGGAACCAAGTACTGCTATTCAGTGTGAGATAATGACACAGACAGCCAGACAGGGAAAACCATGTTTCTCCACAGGCAAACGGATGAATACATGATGTAGTCATATAACAGAATATTATAGACTGATGAAGATTTGTAACCCAGCATTCACATGGCACCAACATGGATATCCCTCAAAAACATAATGGTGAGTTATACAAACATTTTACAGTATGATTTTTATGTTATGATGCCATTTATTTACATTTTAAACATTAGGAAACAAAAAACATACATTGTTTTGAGGCTAAAACTATTAAAATATTCATGAGATTCTAACACACTCACTTCAGGGCAGGGGTTCCCTTTGGCAAGGGAGGAAGAGGAATGGGGTTGAAGAGGGGTGCACAGGGAGGAGTAAATGGGAACAAACCGTGGATACCCACACTGTACCACTTGGGTGGATCTGAAGGCATCATGCTGCATGTAAGAAACCGGTAGTAAAGGTCACATAATTTATTACTCCATTTATGACATTTATGAAAAGACAAAATTATAGTGATGAAGAATAGATTAGTAGTTGTCAGGAGGAAGACGGGACTATAAAGGAATAGTGCACCAGGGTGGTGGGGTTCTTCTGTACCCCAGCTGTGGTGATGGTAACACAAATCTATAAGTGCATTAAAATTCACAGAACTGGCCGGGCTTAATGGCTCACGCCTGTAATCCCAGCACTTTGGGAGGCCAAGGCAGGCGGATCACGAGGTCAGGAGATCGACACCATCCTGGCTAACACAATTAAACCCTGTCTCTGCTAAAAATATAAAAAATTAGCCAAGCGCGGTGGCGGGCGCCTGTAGTCTCAGCTACTTGGGAAGCTGAGGCAGGAGAATGGCGTGAACCCGGGAGGCGGAGCTTACAGTGAGCCAAGATCGCGCCACTGCACTGCAGCCTGGGCAACAGTGTGAGACTCCATCTCAAAAACAACAAAAAAACAAACAAACAAACAAAGTTCACAGGACTAAATTTCACAAAGAAAATTGTTGTCAGGGACTGAGGGAAGGGACTCATTGCGTAATGGATATGGAGTTTCAGTTTGGGAAGATGAAAAGTTTCTAGAAATGGATAGTGGTGGTGGTTGTACAACAATGTGTATATACTTAACACCATGAATTGGACACTTAAAAATGATTAAGTTGGTAAAGTTCATGTACGTTTTACCACAATAAAAATGTTTTAATTCATAGGACTGTATACCAAAAAACGTCAATTTTGATTGAATGGAAATTTTTTAAAAACTGAAAGAAAAATCAGAAGCAAATACTGCAAACTGTTACATTAAAGCTAAATAATAGATACATTCCTATCTATTACTCAATTTTCTAAACTTTTTTGCCAGTTTAAAATGCCCTAATAAGTTCTTAATAGTTTAAGGTAGAATCAAAATGTTGGGGTTGTGGGAAACTTTTAAGATCATTTGCTCCAAATTCCTTAATAGAATGGAGTGAAACTGAGTTTTCACAGCTAAAAACTCCTGACTCCAGTCCAGTGCTTTAACCACAATGGTTATTTGGAACTGAAGTTTCTAACTGATAATAAAATCAGGCCTCTTCCACTTAGGAAAGCGTATGAGATGCAAAGAACCATGAAAAGTATGCTCAACTTTTCTAGTCCATAGGAAACTATTTCTACATAATCAGAACACTCAACTAAGAACAGAATTCATATTTCATCAGTAGCTCTCTTCAAAAGAATTGTTAAAATAAATTTAAAAGAAAAAAGTCACAAAAATCATGTGTCAATTTTACTGAGGTATTCTAACTGATCGCATAAGACATTTTAATTTGTTTCATGTCATCCTTGCATCTGCCTGTCTTTGTTCTCACCCCCGCTCTCCTCCTATATAAATACAATCTTATACTGAATAGCTTCTGTGACCTCTTCTCACCCCCTATCTAATCTTGAGTGAGGGTTGCTCTAATTAGAACTGACTTTCTTTAAAAAGTAGTACTCTGCAAAATTCTGGGGTAAAAATACACCTTTCACCACTGGATCTGCAGAGTTGTTGGTTGCAAGCAACAGAACTGACTGGGAAAGCCAGTCCTGTAGGGGGCAGGATGAGAGAGAAGAAGCCCAACCACTGGCAAGGGGCCTTTGTTGGTGATACCACCTCTGGTATCATTGCTGCTAGCAAGAGCCTCACCTTGTTGCAGTCATCAGTAAAGAATTTATTAGCTGATGGAATATCTTCTGTGGATTATTCCAGTGAGATGGAGGGTTCTGGGTGTGGACTTCCAGTTGGCTGAACCTAGGTCCTCAGTCCATTCTTTCTGACATCCTCTGCCAAGAGCTTTTTTAAAGGAGGTGGCAGCTCTGCCTTGCAACACACAATGACAGACTCTCTTCCCTCCCAAGTAGGGAGAGAATTCAACACTGGGTAGCATAGCAAAGAAGAACTGTCTAACTTCATCAGTGTCCACGGGCTTCTCAACCCCCAGGTGTGCCTTTGTTTCCTTACTTCAGTTCCCCTTGCCACCCTCTCCCCTGGTGTTCTCACCCAAGGCCATGCAACTCTCCTTCATGCAACCAAAAATGTCTTTACCCGTCCTCAAAGGAACACCACCATTCTGGCATCTGTGAAACTCCTGCTTCAATGCTTAGCTGTCCACAGTTTCTTCTCCACTGAGCATCCAGAATGATCATTTTAGTATCTAGGACCAATCTCTCTACTCCTTGCCCAAAGCTCTCCAAAGGTTCTGTTGTCACTGACAGAAAAAGCCAAAAGGTCATCTAGGCCTACATTATTATCCACTCCCACCTGTCTGACCTCCTCTCCTACTACATCCCTCTCACTCTACTCACAGACAAACTCAGAAAAAGGGGAGAAACCCAGAGAATCAAGGCAGCAGGCAATGCAGCCAAAAGGCCAAACACGTGGTCACATTAGAACTAGCCAATGGGGTAGCAAGGATGATCCACTGGAGAGCTGCAGTCCCTCTGCAGTGGCTACGGTGATCTTGTTCACCCACCCAATCACCGTAGCCTAGAAAATTAGCATCAAAGGTATGAGTGTGGAGTCCCAGGTCCTCCACCACCCGGCAGGAACCTACTTTCCCAGCGGCATTGCTCATGGCTCTCTGCTCCCACCTTATGTGCCTTGTCCCACTGCAGTTCTCACTGATCCCCAAAAACCCTATGCCCTCTCATGTCTCTGAGCTTCTGCCCCAAGCTTTCCCGTGGTCTAGAATGCTCTTCCTCCCCTGGTACCTTTATTAGCCTGATGAGCTCCTACATACACTTTAAGACCCTGTTTAAAATCACCTCCTGTGGGAAGCCTTTTCTTACTCCCCAGGTGTACTGTGTTCCTACAGCACAATCATAATATCTCTGTTATAGCCCTGATTGTGCTTTTGTGTAATTATCTGTTCTCATGTCTATCTTTCTTCACTAAACTGTTACATTGCAGAAGACAAGGTCTGTGTCTAACTAGTAGGAATTAATTAACTAATTAATTATTTGGGTTACTTAACCTCAAGAATATGACCTGGTTATATGCTCCAATGCAGAGTACATTTACATGTTTAATAAATGCTAAATAAATAATCTAATTAATAAAAATCCAGAAGGCTAGAAAATATCTCATGGTGCCACTTAATGAATTCCTCTACTTTCAGGCAGGAATCTACCAAAATCTGATCAACCTTCTCCTTAAACCTGGGAAGGTCTGGGGCAGACATCCTAATACTTCATCTTCTACACCTAAGGAAGTATTTTTATGCCTAATGGAAACTCCTTCTAAATGTTCTTTACCATCACTCCTACAGATTTTACTCCAAAGTGGGTAGGGATGGTCACACTGGGCCAGCCTATATTAGTTTGCTAAGGTTGCCATAACAAAATATTGCAGACTGGGTGGCAAAACCCAGAAATTTCTTCGTTCATAGTTCTGGAGGCTGGAAGTCCAAGATCAAGGTGCCAGCAGGGTTGGTTTCCTCTGAGGCCACTCTGCTTGGCTCATGGATGACCACCCTCTTGCTGTCTCTTCACAGGCTCCTTCCTGTATGCATGCTCACCCCTGGTGTCTCTCTCTGTGTCCTAATCTTTTCTTCTTATGAGGATACCCGTCAGATTGGATTAGGGCCCACTCTAATGGTCTCATGTTCACTTAATTACCTCTTTGGTATCTCCAAATGCTGTCATGTGCTAAGGTCCTGGGCTATGAGTTCAATATATAAATTTGGAGGGGCCACGGTTCAGTCCATAACACCTCCCAGCTAGCACTCTGTCTCGGACAACAGAACCAAAGTGTACTGTGGAGAGCCAAGATGCCCCTCCTGATTCATTCTTGTATTCATTCTCATTCCACCAATATTTCATAAGAGCCGTTTTTATGGTTATAGGGTCTACACAAAACCAACAAATTGATCTTTCCAAATGCATTTCTCATCATCTCACCCTTCACATAGAAACTCCTGAATGGTTTCCCCAAGGCCTTAAGAGAACTCAAAAATCCAAGTATGGTATACAAAATATTCCAAGATCTGGAATCTGCTTACCTATCCAGCTATAATTCCCTCACATGCCTTTCGCTGCAGTTAAAGTACTAGAGTATAGTGGCTGCACACACTGCTGTGTTACTTCTAGCTGTATGATCCTAGGCAAAAAAGTGTTTTACTCAAAATTTATTTAATTATCATCTCCCTTCTGCAGCTGTGTGAGGCCCTGGGGCAGATAAAAAGATCTCATCCTCTAAGATCTAATTTGAAGGGAATGTCAGCAAGTAAACAAAAATTAGATTGCAATTGATAGGCACTATAGTATAGATGTATGCATAATGTGTCAGAAGCTCAGAGAAAGCCTCCTTACATTTCTAGAGCAAAAGTTTCTCCAGTAAAACGATACACCAACCTCCAAAATTAAACTAAGGGTAAGGCCAATGCATAGCATAATCTATATGTTGTGCTAATACATTGCTGAAGTAAATCAGAAATGTGGACCAGATCCAGTTATTGAGTTAAGTCACATCTTACATAACTAATGAAATGGAAATTGGTTACACACCCACCAAAGTATGCAGAGCCCTCAGGTGGAAATTAAAATCCCTTCTTTCCGGCACAAATTCATCTCTGCAGTGTTTTTAAAATGCACATATGAAAGTCACAGGTGACAAGCACTGTACAAACCAGTCCACCAAGCTTGAGATAGTCTAGCTCATTAATCACCTAAACTAGCAGCCATGGCTGATGACATGCTAAAATAAAATAATGCAACTTGCTGTGAGGGTTATTTTACTTACATTTTAAATCTTCTAGGATATGTCTCAAGAAGTTTTCTGGCCCAAGGATTGGTGCGGTGGCTCACGCCTATAATCCCAGCACTTTGGGAGGCTGAGGCAGGTGAATTGCTTGAGCTCACAAGTTCAATACCAGCCTGGGCAACAGAGCAAAACCCCATCTCCATAAAAAACACAAAAATGAGCTGGACATGGTGGTGCATGCCTGTAGTCCCGCTACTCAAGAGGCTGAGGTGGGAGGATTGCTTGAGCCCAGGAGGCAGAGGTTGCAGTGAGCTGAGATCACGTCACTGCACTCCAGCCTGAGTGATAGAGCCAGACCTTTTCTGGAAAAAAAAAAAAAAAAAAAAGATGTCCACCCCAGAAAGTTGCAAAAGAGAACAAGAACAGGTATTGTTAAGCTGCCAGAGGAATAGAGACTGAACTCTTCCCTCTAAGACCTCTTAGAAATGCTAGGTATAATGTATGTCACTTTGTTTTTAATGCACAGCTGAGTTCACAACCAAGAAAGGGAAATTCCCAAGTGATAAAAATGAGAAGAGAACGTAAAAGAAAAGCAGTAAGTGATGAGCAGCTGCCAAATTGGATGAGAAGATATTGACACCAGTTTCCTAGAGGCGTGTGCTTTAATGCCCGTGTGGGAACATGAAAAAGTCCTTGAGTCCGCGTGAGGTAGGGAGTGGGAACAGGGCCACTGCTTAAAACCTGAACTCTCGAAGGGTGGCACCTGTACAGAAAGGTGGACCAACAATAATCTATTTACTGGTACATAGATCAAGGGTGTCTTTGCTCACATTCTGGAGAAGAAAAATACCAATCCAGATGGATTGATAAACTGAGGCATTTATTAATTCATTGCCTCCCCGCTTTGAACTTGTAATACCCGGTCTGGGATCATAGTCTGAACACTGTAAGCCTTTCTCCTTCACAGTAAGGATCATACTATACTTGTCAGCAGAGGGCGCTGGAGGGACACTGCAGGAGGAAAGGGGCTTCCCTTCCTGGTTCCTGTGTGAGGGTTTGGCTTTTTATTGCTCCTGCTACATGGTTGGTCAGAAGGGTGGGTGAAGGGGGACATCCAGTGATGTTCTGCACGGTCCCTCGGTGACCTCACCGTTCCAGTCAGTCCTGTGACCACCTTTCCATGGTCCTCCTGATTAGACTTCCTGTGCTTCAGACTTCAGACCTTGGTATGGCTGTACCCAGAAGGTTGTTTCCTGTTGGACTGCAGTAAACTCCTCTCCTTCCTGTGAGCTGCAGCTGCATCTTTGCCAATGAGGTTTGTACCCCAGCCTCAAGGAAGCCCCATCCTGTCCAAATGTGCCCTTCCTTGGGTATTCTCTCTCAACCCTAGAGTCTCAATGTAGCATTCCCTTTACATCTTTTTAGTTACTCTGTTATCATAGCTTAATAATGCCTTAGAGCAAACTAACTTATTTAAATTATTATGTGTGGTTTCTGTCTCCTGATTAGACCCAGACCGATACCACTGAGACATCACAAATCTCTGGCCTATGCTATTAAAGATACAAATTTATATTACCTAGCATGAGTAAACACAAAAACATTATGAAGGGTTATTTCCTCAGCCAGTTGCACGGCATTCTCCAAAAAGCGAAATACCAAATATACATCCAATCCAAAATTTAAAAACTCACAAGGAAATCACCCTTAAGTATTGTCAAAATATACAATAAAATACAATAATGAATTTAGAACTGGGCTTAGAACTAAATGGGCTTAGAACTAAAGTACTTAGAATAAAGAATTTAGAATGGGCTTAGAACTAAGGTAACTTCTGATAATAAAACAATCCAAAAGAAAATATTATAAATATGCTTAAAAGAAAATTTGTAAATGAGTAGAAAAAAGGAGAGAGACTTGACAAGAACAGGCAGATTTGAAAAATAACCAAATAAAACTTTTACAAATGAAAAACAAACCTTCAAAGAATGAGCTCAAGAGCTGATTAAACATAGCCGTAGAGAAAATAGTGAACAAGAAGAACTGAGTAATCTGCACAGAATTCAGCACAGAAAGTTGGACAAAAATATCTATAAAATACATAGAGAAAAGAATAAAAGCATCGACATGCAGATAATAGTAGTCGCAGAATGAGAAAACAGAGTGAATTAAGAAGGCAACATTTGGAAAGTTAATGGGAGAGATTTTTCTAGAAATGATAGAGATTTTCTGCAAATGACTCCACCAATGGAAGAAACACAGACTCCCAAATAAGATAAAAACCTGGAACATTGATAGGAAACTCTAGACGAGAAAAAAAAAAAAACCCAGAAAATCTTTAAAGCAACAAGAGACAGATCGCCTACAAATAATTAAACTAAGAGCAAAAATCTTAATAAGAGCCACAGAGATAAGAAGACATGAAATAATGTTTTACCAGTCAGTGTAGAATTTAATACCCAGCTAAATTATTATTCAAGGAGGAGGGTAAAATAGACAATTTGGGATGAACAAAGCTGAGAAAATTTATCCAGCGACCCTTGCTAAAATAATTGCTAAAGGATGTACTTCAGAAATCAAACTATGAACAAAGGAAGGATGGGGTGCAAGTAGCATGGGTGAGCAAAAGAAAATCTGTGCCAATTATCAATGTATTCCTCTTGGCTCTTAGTCCACTCTTCTGTGCCCTCCTTTGGGATGTAGAGTCGGACCCCAGCTGTTGCAACGTTAGTCCTTGACAGTAGAGGGCCCTGGAAGGACCAGCAGGAGGAAGGGGCTTCTGTTTCTGGTTCTATTGCTTTACTCTTCCGGCTCCTGTGGCAGCCAGTGGGCAGTTTACAGGTGAGGGCCAGTTCCCTAGCAGTAGCATGTAAGAGACACATGGTGCACAGCTTCCAGCAAGTTCTATGGGCACCCTAGCAGGTGGCTTCCCAGGGACTTCCACTGCAACACAGTGGGTGGGTCCAGGAAAGTTCATCACTGGCAGTCTAATAGGTGGTCTGCTAGCAGTGTTGCCAGCATTCTAGCAGCGTGTTTGCCTACCATCCCCAGACTGTGGAGCCTAAGCAGACTTCTCCACCATGCAGGGGACCTCAACCATACCCCTTCAGTAAAATCTGACTCTCACCTGGGGAGAAGGCCCTTTTCCAGATGTGCACCTGCCGCAGTCCTAGGGGTAATGGCTGCTTGTATATTTGCCATTCCTACATTCTTTAATGTTAATTTTACTCCTCTAAAGTTTTTATAGTAGTCAAAATAAGAGTAGTGATATTGACTAATTATAGATTTTTTTTTTAGTATGCGTATTGTATATTTTAAATTGTTAGAGCAGTCAGTTTCTGCTTCTGGGCAGAATACAGTAGACAGTGGCAGCCCCGTGTTCTCACTTCAACAACTAGAAAACCTGGGCAAATTACAAAATCATATTTTTAAGGTATTAGCAAGTAATGGAAGCAATGATGACTAGATTAGTCTGATTTTCAGAAGGAAAGACTTTTTTAAAAAGCCCTTTTGAGTGAGCTGAAAATTGCCAGCAGCTTTCTCCTCTTTTTTTTGCCAGTTCTGTGCGCGGACTGAGGACTGGGCTTGGCCCATGCAGAGGAAATCTACTGGATTTGGGCAGTCATGTGACACTAGATGCCCAAGCCCCAAACAGTGGCTGATTTTCCCCATAGAACATTTACTGAGTCCTGCATAACCCACAGAAAGTCAAGGAGCTAGGCCAAGGGCTTCCAAAAGCAGAGTGAAAAATCCATTAGTCTCCCAGTCCACATGAGACAAAGTCCCCCTGGAGAGCGGGCCTGCCTCAAACACACAGCCAGCCTCTTTCTTAATATATTTACCAGAATTTTGAGGAGTGATGGAGCTGAATCTCCTGCAGGTTTTCAGGGATGAAAAGGCAGAAACCCATCAGGCTCTCAATCAAAAGCTTGGGAGTTTAGAACCAGTCTTAGAAAAACTTCAATCCAGCCCTGACCAGCGCAAAGCATAACTTGATTCAGGTGATTAGCCCCTTGCCTTATCTGCCTAAGAGAGGAAGAAGGGACTCCTTATGTTAAAACACAACATTCTGGAAACTTTTTAAAGTTTTCAAAAATGTCTACAGTGGCATACCACAAAATATTAGTAGGCCAATAACCCGGAGGAAAAACGAACGATACAGGCAAACCCACAGGTAATCCAAATATTAGTGTGAGGATGCAAAGACTTTAAAATAGCTATAATTGGCCCTGCACAGTGGCACACACCTGTAATCCCAGCACTTTGGGAGGGCGAAGTGGGCGGATCGCCTGAGGTCATGAGTGTGAGACTAGCCTAACCAACATGGTGACACTCCATCTCTACCAAAAATACAAAAATTAGCTGGGTGAGGTGGTGCATCCCTGTAATCCCAGCTACTCAGGAGGCTGAGGCAGGAGAATTGAACCCAAGAGGTGGAGGCTGTGGTGAGCCAAGATCGCACCACTGCATTCCAGCCTGGGCAACAGAATGAGACTCCATCTCAATAAATAAATAAATAAATTGCTATAATTGATAAGTTAAAGATCCTAGGTAGAAGCATGGGACTATAAGAAGAAATGAAAAGCAACAGAAAGGCTAAATATGTGGATAAGTAGAAAATAATATTGACTATTTAAAGCACAGTCTTGTGGAGTGCATACATATGTAGAAGTAAAATATATAGAAACAGTATCGCAAAGGTCAAGGGGGAGGTAAATGTAGTTAAATCATTCTAAGCTTCTTGCATTGCTTGGGAAGTGGTAAAACTTAAAATAAGCTAGACTATAACAAGTCAAGGATGTCTACTATATTTTCTAAAAGAATAATGCGAGGTTGTGTAACTAAAAAGTTAATATAGGAAGGAAATATTTTAAAAAATTATTTCCAAAGAAATCAAGGAGGCATAAGGACACAAAGGACAGATGGAAAATAACATGATTAACTCAAAGCTATATATATCAAAAATTACTTTAAATGTAAATGAACTAAACAATTCAATTAAAAGACTGTCAGATTTTTGTTTATTTCCTGATTTGGATGGTGTCTACATGGATATGTTCATTTTGTGAATATTTATACAGCTATTCCTTTTTTTTTTTAGATAGAGTCTCGCTCTGTTGTCAGGCTGGAGTGCAGTGGCGCGATCTCATCTCGGCTCACTGCAACCTCCACTTCCCGGGTTCAAGTGATTCTCCTGCCTCAGCCTCCTGAGTAGCTGGGACTATAGGCATGCGCCACCACGCCCAGCTAATTTTTGTATTTTTAGTAGAGACAGGGTTTCACCATGTTGGCCAGGATGGTCTCGATCTCTTGAAATGTGATCCACCCACCTCGGCCTATGCAGCTATTCTTTTATGACTATGTACTACTCAGAATGTACCATATATTTCAATAAATATGTTTACAAAAATATGTACATTTATACATAATTTTTGGGTCAACAAACTAGAAATGTTTTATAAATAAATCATAATAAAACACCATATATTAAAACTGTGGGAATGTAAATAAAGTAGTACTTACAGAAAAGAAATCCATGACTTTAAATAACTATATTGTTTTCAAAAAAAATCAATGAGATAAGATATTAGAGAAAAAAAATTTTTGATGTATGGAAGAAAATCATAAGGTTAAGGAGAAACGTGAAATCTGAATGTTAATAACTTCTCTAGTGTGAACTGTCCTTGCCTTTACGGATAGCCCATCTGTGCAAGTAGGACATCAGAGCATTGAAACTGCCTTTGCCCTGAGGGCTTTTGTTGATATAGGCAAACTTGACTTCAGTTTTCATAAGGAAAAAAAGAAACAATGGCCTAGGGCCCAACCAGAGACAAGGAATCTAATAGGAGACCCTCTTACATATCAAGCTGGTCCTAGAAGACCACGCCCCCAGGGTAAGGTAAACCGGAAGTAAATCTGCCCCCAATCCAACCCCAGGACACTGCAGTCCGGGTTGCCTCAGTGCCGAGTGCAGCTGGTGTTTAGCTAGCCTCTCTAGTTTCTACCGTTCCTTAAATTCTGGCCTGCTAGCTCTTTATGACCTTGTCAGTTCTCTAACACTTTGATAAGATTTTAAATATAGTTTAGAAAAATGTATATTTATGCATGTGTAGTTTAGGTAGGGTTCAGGCTTATTTATCATGAGGATGGGCGTGATTTACCTAGCCTGACATTATCAGAAATCAAATTTATAAACATAGTCAAAGTATAAAAATACATCTGGGAGTCATGCACACCAGTTTCAGGTTCATGGTTACCTCTGAGGCAGAAGAGAGGAAAAAGAGATGAAGATACATCTTTAGCTTTACTTTGCAATGTTTCATGTCTTTTAAAGAAAACAAGTGTCTGTGCTGGGCATTGTAGTACCTGCCTGTAATTTAATCCTAGCTACTCAGAAGGCTAAGGAGGGATTATCACTTGAGCCCAGGAGTTTGAGACCAGCCTGGACAACATAGTGAAACCCTATTTCAAAAAAAAACCAAAAAACAAAAAAACAAGAAAAGGCTCTGAAGCAAATTTGCAAAATGTTAACGTTTATTAAACACTAGTAGTGGGCAACAGCAGACATTCGTGAGTTGTTTGCCCAATATCCACTCTCTCTTTTTTGTTAACAAAACCCCAATTTTGATGAGACTGGTAATGTTACTTTTCCAAAGTTCCGTAGAGTCTGGAGGGGCCATATCACATAGTTCTGGCCAAAGAGATGCAGGCAAAGTCCCTTGAATGTGCTTCCTGATGCACTAAAACAACAACTACAATTTTTTTTGGTATGGAGAAGGCCCCGTTCCTGTCCGACAGTAGCACAGCCTTCTTTAGACCATGGGGACGGAAGCTGCCTAGGGTGATGCTAATGTTGGAGATGCAGTGAGAAGCAGCAGCCTGGTCCCAGAGAAAGCTGCGAGATACCACATTGTCTGTGCACTGCCTACCTCCAAACTTCTTGTTATGGCCAAAAAAAATTAACTTTTTTAAACCACTATTTTTCATTGTTCTATTACAGCTCCTGAACCCAGTTCCATGTAGAGTGTGTGTGTGTGTGTGTATAATTTTTTTTTTTTTTTTGAGATGGAGTTTCACTCTTTTTGCCCAGGCTGGAGTGCAGTGGCACAATCTCAGCTCACTGCAACCTCTGCCTCCCGGATTCAAGTGATTCTCCTACCTCAGCCTCCCAAGTAGCTAGAATTACAGGCATGTGCCACCATGCCCAGCTAGTTTTGTATTTTTAGTAGAGACGGGGTTTCACCATGTTGGTCAGGCTGGTCTTGAACTCCTGACCTCAGGTGATCCGCCCACCTTGGCCTCCCAAAGTGCTGGGATTACAGGTGTGAGCCACTGCGCCCAGCCATGCATTGATTTTATTATAGTATTTCACTTATGTCGAAATGTCTCAGAAGTAAAAGCATTTTAAAATTTAAAGAGGTAACAGAAACCATAGGAAAGTAGAAATTATTGAATCAAATGAGTGCAGCCCCTCTACTCTGGTTAGAGTGGACAAGGAGAATTCGTGGCTGGACCAGTTGTTGTTCTTCCCGTTTCTGATAAGTTTCTTGTGCAGAATCTGATTCCTGTTCCAATTGTGAAAATGAAATCAAAGTGGAGTAATATTTGATTTTGCTGTATCAGATCATTTCTTTTATGGTTCTGAACACTAACAGTGATAAAGTGTGTTCTTGGTACTATTTAATACAATTCCAGCTTATAGAGCTAAGCAGATGTGACTGACGTAACTGACCACCACTTACATATCCCTGTTTGGTGGCCTGTGGCCTTCAATCACTTTGTCATAAGGTGAATGACATTAGCATAGTTTGTTAGCAAAGAATAGAAGATAACTAGGTAGGTTAGACAGAAACAGAACGTAAGGGAAGGAAGATCACATGGCTGAAAAGAAGACTGAAGAAACCAGGTGGGAAAGAGGCAGAAATAGACATCTTCAAAGATTTTAGTGGCAAGAATAGCCTAAAGTCCTTAGCAGAGCATGGATTGGTGAAATGACTCCCATCATGTATCTCATCCTTGTGACACTGCCGCCCAAATTCAGAGTTCCAAGTGTGGGTGCGTGTGCATGTGTGTGTAAGAAAGAGAGAGGAGGACTTAATAGTTAAGCACAAGCGTTAGTCCTTTTCTGTTACTGGGTTTGGGCTTGAAGAATATGACAAAGCCTTCAGATTCTGAAGAGGAAGAACATGCCATTGATTTATTGCCTCTCTCGGTTTCTGTAGGAAAGCTGTTGCCCTGAAAATAATTTGGGCCACTGTAAAAAAAAAAAAAAAAAAAAAAAAAAAGATCTTTCATACTGGGGACTAAAACAGTAACAATTATTATTGCCAAGGTATGTTGCAGAAACAAGCTAGTTTAGTTATTCTGGAGATTCCTTTAACCACTCTTTTTCTACAGTGCTGAATTGCACAAATACTGCTAGTGGAAAATCTTATTTTTGCAGACATATTTGAAAGAGGATTTCTAAATGTCCATCTCAAATGAATGTGTAGGTATTATTATCAACTGAGAGGTATACTGCTCAGAACATGGACTCGTCAGATACTGAAATCGGAAAAGGAAAACCTCTAACTTATTTTTAAGAAGGCTTTGTAGCCATGGCCATGAGAGTAACCCATATCCCCAGTGAATAAGAGTAATTAATGTTACAAAAGCCTAAAGATCATCTCAAGATAGTTTAAGTGTTACCTTCTCACATCACTGATTTAAACAAATAAAAATAAATAAATATGTAGGCAAAGGCCCTTACACACAACAAGTTAGACTTACTTTTGAAGAAAAAAAAAGCTTTGAAAATCTGGAAATTGCTTTCTGAAATGTTAATTTTTTTTCATTACTTTGCAATTCATTAACTGATAATTTTTTTTCCTTAGAGCTCAGTTTGACATTTTAATTTATTTTTAATGTGTCTTTTTGCGCACAATTAAAACCTTTAATGAACAAAGTAGAGCATATTTAAATCTTAAGTTTGAAGACACCAGTTCTGGTTTGTGGTTCTGAGTCATGTGTGAACACACATACATTTATCTCTTCTCCCTCCAGAGACCACATTAAGATGAAACTGAAGGAATGAAAAGGGACAAAGTCAATGACAATGAAGAGAATCAGAAGAGACCATCAATGGATGAGAGATTTCCATAAATTTATGCAAGAGGAAAGGTGGAGAGAGACTTTCACTTCTGGGTGTATAGTAGATTGAATATTCTGCAAGGTCCTGCTGCTAAAAACTGAATCCTGCATAAATTATAACCAACATGACTTTAAATGCCTTTCTGCGATCACAAGAAAGTGAGAGAAATCTCCAAAAGCCAAAAGTCAAAAAAAAAAAAAAAGGAATGAAGGAGGAAAAGGAGGGAGAACAGACAAAGAAACAGAAAAAGTGAGCCAAACACAGAGGAGTAAGCAGTGATTAGTATGAAGAAATTTCATCCTTCATGCGGTATATGGTTCTAAAACCACCAAGTGATGGAATTATGCATAATTAAAAAAACAGAACATACAGCAAAGTTGGGATTGGAGGAAACACTCCAAACCTGTATAGTCTCATAAAAAATTTACTGAACTGTAATAACAAAAGTAAATAAACACATATATAAATGCTACTGCCATTTTTTCCTATAAATAAATAATATTGTAATCATTGACAAAACATTTAAATGTGCTTGCTGTGGTCAAATGCTGTCGCTTCTGAGTCCCTGGAGAAGAGGTAGTAAGAAGGGACAACGTCAGTCTGAGCCTAAGATGTGGTGATCTTCAAGGTGGAAGGTTGTGGCTCACTGTCTGCATTTCTTTCTTTTACTGTGGCTTAAAATAGAACCCTACCTTTGTTGCATTCCAGTTTCTTCCTTTCATAAAGAAGCTGTATGTGCAACTCCAAAGGCATCCAGACACCAAGAGCCATCCTGCTGCTCTGAGCATTGGAGTCTGCAGCGCCAACCTTTGGCAAATGCTTCCCAGTCCCAATTAGCACAGATGATAACTGGGATGTGATCATCTCTCCTTGCTTTTATTTTCAGTGCTGTCTCTGGTGGAATGCAACGTGGGCTCCTTTGTTTCTTGGCTATCCCCTGTTCACTTGTCTCTTTTAAAATTGTAACTCTAAGTTTCTCCACAATACTTTAAGGCTTTCCTTTGTTTGTTCACTACTTGAATTCATATAGCCAGAATGTTTCAAATAAAATGTGACCAATTTCAGATGATCCTGTTAAAGGAGCATAAAAAAAATCAAACTATCAGATATATGCAAATTAAAAAACACAGTTTTATACCACTACCCACCCACCACAATACTATAACAAAAAATCAAATTATTTCAAATGATGGCAAAGATGTAAGGAAAGTATGACTCTCACACACTGCTGGTTAGAGTGCAAATTAGTGCAACCACTTTAGAAAACTATTTTACACTATCTAGTAAAGCTGAACATACACCCACCCTATGACCCAGTACTTCTATTTCTAGGTATATATTCAGCAGAAATATATAGATAAGTTCATCAAAAAATACATATAACAACACTATTTTAGTATTATTGCTAATGTCTAAATATTGGAAAGACCCTAGGTATCCATCAACGTTAGACTGGATAATTGAAGTGTAACCCTTTCACACAATGAAATACTGTATATCAATAAGAAGGAAAGACATCTGAGTATTTCAACAATAGGGATAAATATCACAAACATAACATTGAACAAAAGAAACCATCTACAAAAGAGGATATACGTATAGTCATTATTTATATAAAATTCAAAAGCAGACTAAACTTATTCGTAGTGTTAGAAGTCAGGATAATGGTGACATTTGGTAGCAAGTAGGTGGGAGGGAAACTAGGGTACTTCTGAGTAGGGATAGAGTTCTATTTCTAGAACTAGGTACGGATTACAGAGGTGTGGTCACTTGGCAAAAACTTACCAAGCTTGACACTGACGGTTTCTGTACTTTTTCAAAGTGTAATTATACTTCAACTAAAAGGTTCCTTAAGCAGGAAAGAAAATGTAGAACACCAAGAAACTGGAAGGTAAAAGAGGATGGCACAGGTAGAAAGAGGAAGGGAGCAACAATGTTTTCATCTTAGCAAGTGCAGAGCTGATAGATATTATTATTCATGGAACAAGAAATGTAAGCTTAACTATTTCAAGGTTGCAAAGATGATGAATGGAGAAATCAAGACTAGTGTTACAGAATAAGGTTATGTGGCAATACAGGGTGAAGCAATAAACTAAATCTTCATTTGTCATAGCGGGAAATTAATAAATGCCTAAACTAGATGAAAAAAAAGACAACTTAGTATTTTTTTTTTCCTTTGAGATGGATTCTTGCTCTGTCACACAGGCTGGAGCGCAGTGGCGCAATCTCAGCTCACTGCAACCTCCACCTCCCAGGTTTAAGCAATTCTCCTGCTTAAGCCTCCCGAGTAGCAGGGACTACAGGCTCCCACCACCACGCCCAGCTAATTTTTTTTTTTTTTTTTGTATTTTTGGCAGAGATGGAGTTTCACCATGTTAGCCAGGATGGTCTCGATCTCCTGATCTCGTAATCCACCCACCTCGGCCTCCCAAAGTGCTGGGATCACAGGCGTGAGCCACCGCACCAGGCCCAACTTAGTATCTTAAAACAACTATGTTATTTCTCATCATTTTATGGGTTAACTGGGCAGTTCCTCCTTGGCTGTTTATGTTGCTTGGACTCAGCCATAGGCTGCATCTGGCTGGAGACATGGCTGGGCTGGACATTCCAAGCGGGTCTCATTAGCATATTTGGACATTGGTGCTGGCTGATGGCTGGGACATATCAGTTCTCCTCTGCATGACCTCTCATTCTTCTGTAGGCTAGACCAGCTTCTTTAAATGACAGTCTCAGGACAGCATTCAAAAAGGTCAAAAGCAGAAGCTGCAAGGCTTGTTAAGGCCTAACCTCCAGTGTTATAAAGGCTTCTTAAGGCCTAACCTCCAGTGCTTCTGCCTTATGCTACTGAACAAAGGAGATCAGAAGGTCAGCCTGGATTCAAAGGTTGGAGAAATTCTGCCTCCTGATGGGGGAGGAGGAGCAGCAAAGTCATGCTGCCAAGGGGTGAACAAAACCAGTTAGGAGGACTTTGTGGCCACATTTGCAATCTACTAGGGTCTGTCCTCTGCCCACAATTATTTACATTTCTCTCAAAGAAACAGCATTAGGAAGTTAAAATTGGTTCTCTCTTGGAAGTAGAACGGGGGTATATTATTCAAGGTTGTCCAGAGAAACAGAACCAACAGGAGATATATATACATAGAGAGATTTACTAAAAGGAATTGGCGGACAAAATTACGGAGACTGAGAAGTCTCACCATCTGCTGTCTGCAAGCTTGAGGCTCAGGAAGCCTGGTGGTGAAGTTCCAGTCTGAATCCGAAAGCCCGAGAACCAGGAGAATCAATGGTATGAGTCCAGATTCAAAGACCTGAGAACTAGCAGCGTTTACGTCCAAGGTCAGAAGAAGACTGATGTCCCTGCTGAAGCAGAGAGCGAATTCCCCTTTCCTCTGCCTTTTTGTTCTACTCAGGCCTTCAACAGGTGATATACACGGGGGAGGGTGGTCTTTTATTCAGCCCAAGTAAAACGCGAACCTCCTTCAGAAACACCTTCACAGGCATGCTCAGAAATGGCATTTAGCAAAAAATCTGCGCATCCCCTGACCCTATCAAGTTAACACATAAAATTAACCATCCCAGGGGATAAGAAAGACTAGGGACAGGGTTTTTTCCTTCATTCTAAGTCCTTCTTTAGGACTCTTTTTAAACATGTACATGTTTTATAAAAGTTAACATTTCTAATATATAAGAATCAGTGCATATATATCCCTTGCTCTGGACAAAAACAACAACAACAACAAAAAACACTAAAAAGACAATTCCCCTATCCTCGCTTAATAAATGCTTGATAGTATTTATTGAATATGGATTTTAAGAAGTATAAGATCATTAAACTACTCAGAACTCATATTCTTCAGTCATATCCTGCCCACTTCATGAGACTAAGGATTCAGTTAAAAAGTATGATCATATATGTGAAAAGTACTTTTTAAACTGTAAACGTTGTATAACTCACTATACATTATCTGCTGCTACCAGTTGTATGTTGTGCCCAGTGCTGTATTAAGCCATGTGGAGGCCCCAAAAGAACCAGAAAATAGATTCCTGCCAGCAAGGAATTGGAAGTCTAGGTGAGGAGACAGAATGACACCCACTAACCAATTATAGTCCATTACACTAGACTGTAGGGACCCACGCAGTCAGGGACCATTACTCTTCATTCATTGCAGCCCCACCAGGCCCCACACATAATAAGACCTAGATAAATATATGCTAATGGAGGAATGGATCAATTACCTGGCAGCCTATGATTCAGAGCCTGGACACAGGACTGATTGCAAGTGCTAGAAACATCAGAGAGCAGAGATAGAGGAGGTGGTCGCACTCAGCTAAGGCACTGAGGCTGGGCTTCATTTCCAAGTCACAGTGTCAAAAAGGGGAAGACAAATATTCCAACCCAGGGGAGCCCAGACAAGGAAAGACACATGGAAGTAAGGAGTTCAAGGCAGCTTGGATGGAAGAAGAGGAGTGGGATGAGGGTTGCAGGTCCCCTGAGCACTATGGCAGCTGGACAGTGGTCAGGGGATGGAGTGGAGAGGGACAGGATGTCCTTGGACACAGGGAGAAGGAGGGAGGGAAAAAATCCTACAGCCCAGCAGGCCACGGGGGGAACCCTGTCACAAATGCTTCTGCCCTTCCATGTAGAAGAACCCCACCTTTTCCTCTAAATTTTATTCAGAGCCCAATCCATTCTAGAATCAGCTGGGAGAGCAAAGGTGAGCTGGAGCAGTCTCCCACTTACCAGGACATCAGAGCCTTTTACAGTGGGACCGACAGCCAGTGACATGAATCACTAAGGGCCGTGGAGCATACCAGGAAAGCCAGGGCCATGAGCCCAGGCACACTCAGGTGCCTATCCCAATTCAGCACTCTTGGGTTGAGATCCTTAGGCAAGCTGACTTTTTAAAGCCTCAGTTTCGTCACCTGAGACCAGTCCCTGCTTCACTAGCTGGAAAGATGAAAGGAAGTCACCCAGGTAAAGCATTCAGAAGGGTACCTGGCTCATTCCCAGGACTGCATGAACCTTCGTGTTGTCACGGAGAGCCATATCAGTGAGGATGGGGAAGACTGGATGGAGGTGCTGGCATTACGGTGTTACAGAATAAGGGTATGTGGCAGAACAGGGTGAAGCAATGAACTAAATCTTCATTTGTCATAGCAGGAAATTAATAAGTAATGCTAATAAATAATGCCTAAACTAGATGAATCCAGACTTGAAACTAGATGGATCCAGACTTGAAAAGAAACAGTATTTAGACTGCAGAGAGAGAAAGCCAGGGCATCCTGGGTAGGAGGCACAGGAGCAAAGCACCAGTGCAGGAAAACAGTATGTTCAGGGCGTTGCAAAGCTTTCTCTTTGACTCCTGGAGGGCGCATAGGAGCTATGTCAGGAAAGTCAGAGACACTCTCCTGGAGGTGTCCTGAGGTGTCCACAGCAAGAAATGCAGACCTTGTTCTGGAGTTAGTGGAGAGCTGCAAAGGATTTGAGCGGGAAAGGGACCCGCTCAAGACAAGAGCCCACGGAGCTCTCTGGCAGGCCTGGGGCAGAGGCTGCTGAGGATGGACTAGATGTGGGGAGCCTGTGTGGCCCAGGCCTAGCTCCCAGGGAGGGTGGAAAGCAGGGCGCCTTTGCAACAAATCAATCCTGACACGTGGTGGGGAAGACCTAGGATTGAGGTGTAGTGCTTGGGACTTTATCTCTTTCACAACTGGCTTCAAACAGGAGAAGATGGGGTAACAAGAGAGGAGATAAAGGGCCATGTTAATGATTGCAGAAGAAACACGGTTCAGGGAAACATCGATACACTTCATCTAATCATTCACCAAGAAAGCATCAACCAGGGAGTCGCATGAGGGGAGTACAGCTCTGCAGCCCTGACAAACGAGCTGGAGTCCAGATGAGGCCTGGGCTTGGACAAAATGAAAAATAGATTGTTCTCTAAATCTCCTTCAAGCCTCTTCAGGGTCCCCTTGCCCAGTTACCATCACCTTTACCCTCGAGTGACCAGGCCCCATGGCCACACCCAAATACACCATGTCTCCGGGTGCAGTGTGGCACAGATGTTGGAACTCCTACAATGCTACTCTCTAGCTATGGAGCTTTGGGTGACTTAAGTTGGTCACTTGAGAGCTTGGCAGCAAATGGAGATAAAGGTGACTCCTCTAGGAGTAGACTTACTGTTTGGGAGTCTCCAGACAGGAATAAAATAACTTTTATTTTACTGTCTTAGTCTCTTCCTCCAACACTAAAGTAAAAGCTAGTGAAATCCTACAAGGCACTGGACTGAGAGTCCCTGTAGGTCCCTGACCTCAACAGCTGCTAGTGTGTGTTTAGAGAGCCCACGTATTTCCCTTTCATGCTGATTCTAAATACACAGATACTGTTTGCTCATAATACAAAGACATGTCACAATCTGTGCGAACATCTAAACTTATTTAAAAACTTACAGTAGTGTACTAGAATGAGTGTTCCAGAGACTTGCAGGTGTTCTCAGACCAAACTGCTGTTTTCTGAAGAAATTATGTGACGTGTTGACACCAGTAAAGCAATTCCAAAACGAAACCTGATTTCAGGACATCTTTCTGCTGCTTTGAACGTAAAACAGGTTTATAAAATGTCATTTCCCTTTTGAATCTGGCAGTGATCTAATAGGAGTGCTATTATTGCCTTTTGATATTTTTCCACTGAATTTTAAGCCACTTACCTCATATATGTATCGGTATAAAAATAGATCTTCTTATGCTTTCTCATTAGGAATACAAAGTTCACGACAACTTTTCTTCTCGATAAATCTAATTTTGGGGCTAGCATTTAAGTTTCCATTTTCCTATCAAAGGAAATAATCATGGCACTCCTGTTAGATCATTGCCTATTAAGTAATGAATGCAAATGTTGTAAGACTATGGGAGCCACGCTTGCCCCACACGAAACACTAAAGAGTGCAAGCATGTTAGAGGCAGCACTTGAACAGAACTGATTCTTATCTGTTCAAACTCCAGTGGGCTTCACCTGCAATGTTTTCTTAGCTCAGGTAAGTTCCTCATAGCAATGGAAAATAATAGAATTGTATTTTGAAACATCTCTGACTAATTCAGGCTAGGTTTTCTTCTAGCTGGTCTGAACATGTACGGTTTTGTAGGGTGGCATTAAGAATAACATTAAGAACAGCCTTGCAGGCATTCTCAAACTATTTAGATCTGCCCCCTTATCATAATTGCTGCATGAGATGGGATAAATGTAAGACAAAATAATCAGAGTTCTTCCTGGCCCAGAACTAAAGCAGACTCATTGAGCAGAAACGGATTGTATTGGAAGCACATTAGAAACTTTGAAGACGCAACAGGAATGCCTCTGTAAAAACCAACGGCATAAAAAAATGGAAAACTAACATAAAGCTAAAAGAAAACTTGGTTTGGGGAAATAGAGATAATTCAGGGAAGAGAAATTATATCACAAGCCAATAAGAAAGCTAATAACACAAGATAAAACCTAATATCTACAGAAAAATATAAAAATATATTTTGCATGTACATACATACTTAAAAGTTACATCATCTTTTAGGAACAGTCAAAAAACAAGAAGGTTTGAGGTTTTATTTCATTTTATTTTTATTTTGAGACAGGGTCTCACTCTGTCACCCATGCTGTGAGTACAGTGGCGCCATCTTGGCTCACTGCAGCCTTGACCTCACAGGCTCAGGTGATCCTCCCACCTCAGCCTTCCAAGTAGCTGGGACTAAAGGCAGGCACCACCAGACCTGGCTAATTTTTTGTATTTTTTGTAGAGAAGAGGTTTCACCATGTTGCCCAGGCTGGTCCTGAATTCTGGGCTCAAGCGATCTGCCCACCTTGGCCTCCCAAAGTGCTGGGATTACAGGTGTGAGCCAGCACGCCCTGCTAAAAGGTTTGACATTTTAGAAAGATAAATTAAAATTCTAATAATAGGCCTAAAGTCAAAAGTATAAGTGAGTTTTTCTTTCTCTCTTTTTTTTTAAGATAGAGTCTCGCTGTGTCGCCCAGGGATCTCAGCTCACTGCAATTCCCACCTCCCAGGTTGAAGTGATTCTCTTGCCTCAGCCTCCCAATTACTTGGGATTACAGGTGCCTGCCACCACGCCTAGCTAATTTTTGTATTTTTAGTAGAGACAGGGTTTCACCATGTTGATCAGGCTTGTTTCGAACCCCTTACGTCAGGAGATCCACCCACCTTGGCCTCCCAAAGTGCTGGGATTACAGGTGTGAGCCACTGCGCCCAGCCAAGTGAGTTTTTCATAACAGGAAGCCAAACCACAAATGGATAAGAAATATGACATAAAAGATGAGATGCAGAGATAGAGCATCTATTAATCTAGGAGGCCTATTATCCAATTAATAGGTGTTACAGAAATAAGAAAATAGAGAGAAGGCACATATTCAAAATATTAGATCCTGCACATATATCCTGGAACTTAAAATAAAATAAATTTAAAAAAATAAAAAAAGTATTAGAAAAAATGTCTCCTAAATAAGTTAGATGTCATCAGAGAATGATTTTTGCCCAGTAAAACGGAATTTTTGAAAATCCACAACTAAGTACATGATTTTTTTTTTCTTTTTTTTTTTTTTTATTATACTTTAAGTTCTAGGGTACATGTGCATGACGTTTATATCATGTATAACTCCCCAATGCAATCCCTCCCTCCTCCCCCCTCCCCATGATAGGCCCCAGTGTGTGATGTTCCCCTTCCCGAGTCCAAGTGATCTCATTGTTCAGTCCCACCTATGAGTGAGAACATGCGGTGTTTGGTTTTCTCTTCTTGTGATAGTTTGCTAAGAATGATGTTTCCAGCTGCATCCATGTCCCTACAAAGGACGCAAACTCATCCTTTTTGATGGCTGCATAGTATTCCATGGTGTATATGTGCCACATTTTCTTAATCCAGTCTGTCACAGATGGACATTTGGGTTGATTCCAAGTCTTTGCTATTGTGAATAGTGCCGCAATAAACATACGTGTGCATGTGTCTTTGTAGTAGACTAGTTTATAATCCTTTGGGTATATACCCAGTAGTGGGATGGCTGGGTCATATGGTACATCTAGTTCTAGATCCTTGAGGAATCGCCATACTGTTTTCCATAATGGTTGAACTAGTTTACAATCCCACCAACAGTGTAAAAGTTTCCTATTTCTCCACATCCTCTCCAACACCTGTTGTTTCCTGACTTCTTAATGATTGCCATTCTAACTGGTGTGAGATGGTATCTCATTGTGGTTTTGATTTGCATTTCTCTGATGGCCAGTGATGATGAGCATTTTTTCATGTGTCTGTTGGCTGTATGGATGTCTTCTTTTGAGAAATGTCTGTTCATATCCTTTCCCCACTTTTTGATGGGGTTGTTTGTTTTTTCTTGTATATTTGTTTGAGTTCTTGGTAGATTCTGGATATTAGCCCTTTGTCAGATGAGTAGGTTGCAAAAATTTTTTCCCATTCTGTAGGTTGCCTGTTCACTCTGATGGTAGTTTCTTTGCTGTGCAAAAGCTCTTTAGTTTAATTAGATCCCATTTGTCAATTTTTGCTTTTGCTGCCGTTGCTTTTGGTGTTTTAGACATGAAGTCCTTGCCCATGCCTATGTCCTGAATGGTACTACCTAGATTTTCTTCTAGGGTTTTTATGGTATTAGGTCTAACATTTAAGTCTCTAATCCATCTTGAATTAATTTTCGTATAAGGGGTAAGGAAAGGATCCAGTTTCAGCTTTCTACTTATGGCTAGCCAATTTTCCCAGCACCATTTATTAAATAGGGAATCCTTTCCCCATTTCTTGTTTCTCTCAGGTTTGTCAAAGATCAGATGGCTGTAGATGTGTGGTATTATTTCTGAGGACTCTGTTCTGTTCCATTGGTCTATATCTCTGTTGTGGTACCAGTACCATGCTGTTTTGGTTACTGTAGCCTTGTAGTATAGTTTGAAGTCAGGTAGCGTGACGCCTCCAGCTTTGTCCTTTTGACTTAGGATTGTCTTGGCAATGCGGGCTCTTTTTTGGTTCCATATGAACTTTAAAGCCGTTTTTTCCAATTCTGTGAAGAAAGTCATTGGTAGCTTGATGGGGATGGCATTGAATCTATAAATCACCTTGGGCAGTATGGCCATTTTCACGATATTGATTCTTCCTATCCATGAGCATGGTATGTTCTTCCATTTGTTTGTGTCCTCTTTGATTTCACTGAGCAGTGGTTTGTAGTTCTCCTTGAAGAGGTCCTTTACATCCCTTGTAAGCTGGATTCCTAGGTATTTTATTCTCTTTGAAGCAATTGTGAATGGAAGTTCATTCCTGATTTGGCTCTCTGCTTGTCTGTTACTGGTGTATAAGAATGCTTGTGATTTTTGCACATTAATTTTGTATCCTGAGACTTTGCTGAAGTTGCTTATCAGCTTAAGGAGATTTTGGGCTGAGACATGGGGTTTTCTAAATATACAATCATGTCATCTGCAAACAGGGACAATTTGACTTCTTCTTTTCCTAACTGGATACCCTTGATTTCTTTCTCTTGCCTGATTGCCCTAGCCAGAACTTCCAACACTATGTTGAATAGGAGTGGTGAGAGAGGGCATCCCTGTCTTGTGCCAGTTTTCAAAGGGAATTTTTCCAGTTTTTGCCCATTCAGTATGATATTAGCTGTGGGTTTGTCATAAATAGCTCTTATTATTTTGAGGTACGTTCCATCAATACCAAATTTATTGAGCGTTTTTAGCATAAGGGCTGTTGAATTTTGTCAAAAGCCTTTTCTGCATCTATTGAGATAATCATGTGGTTCTTGTCTTTGGTTCTGTTTATATGCTGGATTACGTTTATTGATTTGCGAATGTTGAACCAGCCTTGCATCCCAGGGATGAAGCCCACTTGATCATGGTGGATAAGCTTTTTGATGTGCTGCTGAATCCGGTTTGCCAGTATTTTATTGAGGATTTTTGCATCGATGTTCATCAGGGATATTGGTCTAAAATTCTCTCTTTTTGTTGTGTCTCTGCCAGGCTTTGGTATCAGGATGATGTTGGCCTCATAAAAAGAGTTAGGGAGGATTCCCTTTTTTCTATTGATTGAAATAGTTTCAGAAGGAATGGTACCAGCTCCTCCTTGTACCTCTGGTAGAATTCAGCTGTGAATCCATCTGGTCCTGGACTTTTTTTGGTGGGTAGGCTATTAATTGTTGCCTCAATTTCAGAGCCTGCTATTGGTCTATTCAGGGATTCAACTTCTTCCTGGTTTAGTCTTGGGAGAGTGTAAGTGTCCAGGAAATTATCCATTTCTTCTAGATTTTCTAGTTGATTTGCGTAGAGGTGTTTATAGTATTCTCTGATGGTAGTTTGTATTTCTGTGGGGTCGGTGGTGATATCCCCTTTATCATTTTTTATTGCGTCTATTTGATTCCTCTCTCTTTTCTTCTTTATTAGTCTTGCTAGCGGTCTGTCAATTTTGTTGATCTTTTCAAAAAACCAACTCCTGGATTCATTGATTTTTTGGAGGGTTTTTTGTGTCTCTATCTCCTTCAGTTCTGCTCTGATCTTAGTTATTTCTTGCCTTCTGCTAGCTTTTGAATGTGTTTGCTCTTGCCTCTCTAGTTCTTTTAATTGTGATGTTAGAGTGTCAATTTTAGATCTCTCCTGCTTTCTCTTGTGGGCATTTAGTGCTATAAATTTCCCTCTACACACTGCTTTAAATGTGTCCCAGAGATTCTGGTATGTTGTATCTTTGTTCTCATTGGTTTCAAAGAACATCTTTATTTCTGCTTTCATTTCGTTATGTACCCAGTAGTCATTCAGGAGCAGGTTGTTCAGTTTCCATGTAGTTGAGCGGTTTGGATTGAGTTTCTTAGTCCTGAGTTCTAGTTTGATTGCACTGTGGTCTGAGAGACAGTTTGTTATAATTTCTGTTCTTGTACATTTGCTGAGGAGTGCTTTACTTCCAATTATGTGGTCAATTTTGGAATAAGTGCGATGTGGTGCTGAGAAGAATGTATATTCTGTTGATTTGGGGTGGAGTTCTATAGATGTCTATTAGGTCCGCTTGGTGCAGAGATGAGTTCAATTCCTGGATATCCTTGTTAACTTTCTGTCTCGTTGATCTGTCTAATGTTGACAGTGGAGTGTTGAAGTCTCCCATTATTATTGTATGGGAGTCTAAGTCTCTTTGTAGGTCTCTAAGGACTTGCTTTATGAATCTGGGTGCTCCTGTATTGGGTGCATATATATTTAGGAGAGTTAGCTCTTCCTGTTGAATTGATCCCTTTACCATGATGTAATGGCCTTCTTTGTCTCTTTTGATCTTTGATGGTTTAAAGTCTGTTTTATCAGAGACTAGGATTGCAACCCCTGCTTTTTTTTGTTCTCCATTTGCTTGGTAGATCTTCCTCCATCCCTTTATTTTGAGCCTATGTATGTCTCTGCATGTGAGATGGGTCTCCTGAATACAGCAGACTGATGGGTCTTGACTCTTGATCCAGTTTGCCAGTCTGTGTCTTTTAATTGGAGCATTTAGTCCATTGACATTTAAGGTTAATATTGTTATGTGTGAACTTGATCCTGTCATTATGATATTAACTGGTTATTTTGCTCGTTAGTTGATGCAGTTTCTTCCTAGCCTCGATGGTCTTTACATTTTGGCATGTTTTTGCAATGGCTGGTACCGGTGTTCCTTTCCATGTTTAGGGCTTCCTTCAGGGTCTCTTGTAAGGCAGGCCTGGTGGTGACAAAATCTCTAAGCATTTGCTTATCTGTAAAGGATTTTATTTCTCCTTCACTGATGAAGCTTAGTTTGGCTGGATATGAAATTCTGGGTTGAAAATTCTTTTCTTTAAGAACGTTGAATATTGGCCCCCACTCTCTTCTGGCTTGTAGAGTTTCTGCCGAGAGGTCTGCTGTTATTCTGATGGGCTTCCCTTTGTGGGTAACCCGACCTTTCTCTCTGGCTGCCCTTAAGATTTTTTCCTTCATTTCAACTTTGGTGAATCTGGCAATTATGTGTCTTGGAGTTGCTCTTCTGGAGGAGTATCTTTGTGGCGTTCTCTGTATTTCCTGAATTTGAATGTTGGCCTGCCCTACTAGGTTGGGGAAGTTCTCCTGGATGATATCCTGAAGAGTGTTTTCCAACTTGGTTCCATTTTCCCCCTCACTTTCAGGCACCCCAATCAGACGTAGATTTGGTCTTTTTACATAATCCCATACTTCTTGCAGGCTTTGTTCATTTCTTTTTCTTCTTTTTTCTTTTGGTTTCTCTTCTCGCTTCATTTCATTCATTTGATCCTCAATCGCTGATACTCTTTCTTCCAGTTGATCGAGTCGGTTACTGAAGCTTGTGCATTTGTCACGTATTTCTCGTGTCATGGTTTTCATCTCTGTCATTTCGTTTATGATCTTCTCTGCATTAATTAATCTAGCTGTCAATTCTTCCACTTTTTTTTCAAGATTTTTAGTTTCTTTGCGCTGGGTACGTAATTCCTCCTTTAGCTCTGAGAGGTTTGATGGACTGAAGCCTTCTTCTCTCATCTCGTCAAAGTCATTCTCTGACCAGCTTTGATCCGTTGCTGGCGATGGGCTGCGCTCCTTTGCAGGGGGAGATGCGCTCTTATTTTTTGAATTTCCAGCTTTTCTGCCCTGCTTCTTCCCCATCTTTGTGGTTTTATCTGTCTCTGGACTTTGATGATGGTGACGTACTGATGGGGTTTTGGTATAGGTGTCCTTCCTGTTTGATAGTTTTCCGTCTGACAGTCAGAAGGACTGTCTGTTGGTCTGTTGGAGATTGCTTGAGGTCCACTCCAGACCCTGTTTGCCTGGGTATCAGCAGCAGAGGTTGCCGAAGATAGAATATTGCTGAACAGCGAGTGTACCTGTCTGATTCTTTCTTTGGAAGTTTCCTCTCAGGGGTGACGCCACCCTGTGAGGTGTGGGGTGTCAGACTGCCCCTAGTGGGGGATGTCTCCCAGCTAGGCTACTCAGGGGTCAGAGACCCACCTGAGCAGGCAGTCTGTCCGTTCTCGGATCTCAACCTCCGCGTTAGGAGATCCACGGCTCTCCCCAAAGCTGTCAGACAGAGTCGTTCGCGTCTGCACCGCCCCCGCTCTTTCCCCTAATGGGCTGCAGCTGTGCGCTGTCCGCAGAGGTAGAGTCTACAGAGACAGGCAGGCTTCCTTGAGCTGCTGTGAGCTCCACCCAGTTCGAGTTTCCCAGCGGCTTTGTTTACCTACTTAAGCCTCAGCAATGGCGGGCGCCCCTCCCCCAGCCTCGCTGCTGCCTTGCGGATAGATCGCCGCAGACGGCTGTGTTAGCAGTGAGGGAGGCTCCGTGGGCGTGGGACCCTCCCGGCCAGGTGTGGGATATATTCTCCTGCTGTGCCTGTTTCCTTAAAGCGCAGTATTGGGGTGGAGTTACCTGATTTTCCAGGTGTTGTGTCTCAGTTCCCCTGGCTAGGAAAAGGGATTCCTTTCCCCCTTGCGCTTCCAGGTGAGGCGATGCCTCGCCCTGCTTCAGCTCACGCTGGTCAGGCTGCAGCAGCTGATCAGCACCGATTGTCCGGCACTCCCTAGCGAGAAGACCCCAGTACCTCAGTTGAAAACGCAGAAATCACCGGTCTTCTGTGTCGCTCGCGCTGGGAGTTGGAGACTGGAGCTGCTCCTATTCGGCCATCTTGCTCTGCCCCAACTAAGTACATGATATCAAGGATAAGGAAATATAAAAAGCTTCCATAATGTTGAGGTGGGGGGCAGAGTAACTACCTACAAGACAAGAAACGTGCTGACACCAGACTTCTCATAAGCAACACAGGATATCAGTAGAAACAGGTGGGAAAATAATTTCTTGAAGATGGAACTGTATACCCAAACAAGCTGTCAATCAAATGTTATTGGCCTAAATTAAGACATATTTGGATAAACAAGCCCTCAAAAAACCACTTCTGACTTTCTTAACAAATTACTTTGGGATCTACTCCATCAAAAATGGATGAGAACAACCCAAAAAGAGAAGACCGGGATCCGAGAAACAGTTGGTTCAACCTAGGAAATATGTACAGAAAAATCCCAGAAGAACAGCTATACAGGAGAGAGCAACATGTCCATCTCAGGTAGGAGAACTTGAGAACTCAGGTAGGAAAAAGATGGGGACTCTGTAATTGTTGGTAGGCTTGAAAGGCTTGGTAAACTTGAGGTTGTGATCAAGCCACATTCTCCCCTGACCTTTTTTTTTGTCAGAAAGGAAAGAAAGAAGGAAGAAGAGAAAGAAGGAAAAAAGATATGATAGATGTCAGGAAGACCAAATCCTGAACGAGAAAGTAGTAATCCAAATACATGGCAAAGTAAAATGTGACATGATTTTAAGCAACTGATAGAAAGAAAAGAAAAACCATTTGACCATGAAGTTATTGTGCCTCCTCTCTTTCAAGTTACCCACAGGTCCTGACATCAGACCTGTAAAGAGAAACATGGAATTCTAGCATATTTTCCCTCCCTGTAGAGGGCAATGATTAATTGATTAGAATAATATAAATACCTTTTTTATGGGTTACAACTTTTTAAATCACTTTTTGAAACAAAAAGTGATTTAACTATGAAACATAAGAAAGAGAACAGGTAGGAGATTGCAAGGCCGTGTGACCTAAATTCCCTTCCATTGTAACAAAAAGTCCATGGAATGTTCTAAAGCTGATGAAATTAGGAAACAGGGATACAAGCATATTATTCTGGAATATGAAATAAGCCGTGGAAGAATGAAAAAGAGAAACTTCCAATGGAAGTTTCCTTAGGGGAATGGAACTAGGGCTTGGAAGAGTTAGGCCAACAGAGTCATGCTTTTCATTATAAGCTCGCTAACACTAGTTCACTTTTTTAAAGTGAATCAGTTGTGTCCATAGTATCTTTAGGTATGTGTGTGTGAGAGAGAGTGCGCGTATGTACGTGTGTTTTCCTTATAGAAAGAACCATATCTCATCTAGCATTGTTTTCCTAGGTCTATCCTAGTAATTGGTACAATAACAATAAAATAACAACAATAATAAAGTGCTTCACATACATTACTATCACTCTTTCCACAACTTTGCAAGGCCAACATTATCTTCATTTTTCTGATGAGGAAATGAATGTAAAAGGAGTTTAAAAACAGAAATTGTCCAAGGATATACAACTGATTAAGAAAGGATTTCAACCTAGGTCTGACTGTTTCTAAGAACTTGGGCTTAAAAATAAAAAAACTAAACCAGCATTTCAATAAATGATTGTGAAGCCATGAATGCATACAAAACTGAAAATGAATGTCAGATATTGTTCCATGCCTCAAAAAATACCATTCTATCTTGCTATAAATATCACCATCTAGATCCAAAATGCTTTTTAGACTCTTAAACTTACTATGCCTGAAATAACTTGAAGAGGGTATTGTGAAGTACTAAATAAGGTCGAGTGGGAACCAGAGGGAAAATTTAGATTCTCAGAAGTGGAGAGATCTTGTCCAGTAATGGAACAAATTGAAACAATCCACGCTGAAGGAACACTGGCTAGTAAATATATATTGAATCAATCTCAACATTTTCAGCTTTCTGGACTAAAATATTATTTTCATGCAGATTTAAATGGCACAGGCATTAGGGCTTAATGCAAAATTAGTTTGCCTAAGTGGCTGTGTCTTTGAGTCCAAAGAAGGTTGTACAGATGCAAGAGTGTGTCCTGTCTCAATAACACGGCATGGGTGCTCAGGCTTTACCCTATCAATAAAAATGGTGGTGCACCCCGCTTTCTGTATGTGTTTGTAAATCATATCCTCATCTATTGGATCAAGATATGCATTTCAGCACATGCACGAAAATAGAAAGGATGAAATAAATACACTATAAAAACAGAAGTTCTACTTTTCCCTTTTACCCTTCAATGGGTCTTATGCAACCCCAGCTGTACCCCACTTTGAGAACACTGGTCTGTGGAGTGACTTATCACACACTGAGCAAGAAGCCGTGGAAAACAAGTTGTGTTTAAAAGAAAAAACTATTATAATCAGAGCCAACACCTATTAACACTTTGCCTTTTGCCAAGCACTATTCTAAGCAGTTCAAACATTAACTCATTTAATCCTTACAACAACCCTATGGGCAGTTTTACTATTGACCCCTCATTTTACAAAACACAAGATTGAGGCACTGAAAGATTAAATAACTCATCTGAGGTTACACAGCTGGTAAGTGTTGGATCCAGAATGCCTTTATTTTTTAAAATAAACATTTGTTTCGGAATAATTTTTTTATTTATGGAAAAGCTGCAAAGATGGTACAGAGAGTTCCCATATATCCATCACACAGCTCCCACATTTGTTAATATCTTACATAACCATGGTACATTTGGCAAAATGAAGAAACCAACATTAACCAAAATGCCAGACTTTGAGTTTCATCAGCTTTTCTACTAATACCCTCTTCCTGTTCCAGAGTCCCAGGGTATCACAGTACATTTAATTGTGTTGTTGCCTCAGTTTCTTCTGGTCTGTGACAGTTTCTCAGGCTTGCCTTGTTTTTTGTGACCTTAACATTTGTGAGAATGACTAGTCAGATATTTTGTAGGAATGTTCCTCAATATGAGTTTGCGTGATGTTTTGCTCATGATTGGACTACAGTTATGAGATTTTGGAAGGAAGACTACGGACGTGAAGTGCCCTTCTCATCACGTCATATCAGGGGCACATGATATCAGCATGATGTGACCATTGACGGCGATCCTTCATCACTCAATTAAGGTGATGTTAGCCGGGTTTCTCCACTATGTTACTATGTTTCACATCTATAATCTTTGGAAACAAATTTCTAAGTCTATCCATTCTGGAAAAGGGGCAGAGAATTCACTTCACTTTCTGAAGTGAGGGGTATCCACATATATTACTAGAATTCTTCTGTAAAGAAAATGTGTCTCTACTCCACCATTTTATTAAATCAGTTATTTATAGCAATAAGGACCCACATATATTTATTCTTACATGGTGTTACAGTCCAACACCATGTTATTTATTGTTGCTCAAATTATCCAACTTTGGCCATTGGGTGCTTTCAGGTTGACTCCTGTGTCCCTTTGGTACACTGCCATCAGTGTGGTTGGGATTTTCTTGTTTCTTTCCAATATTTTCTCATTTTCTGGTACCACAAGACACTCCAGGCTCATTTTGTATACCTCCTGTTTACAGTCTTAGATTGAGCCATTTCTCCGTGTAGCCCTGGTTCCTTTTGTTGAAGGACAGCATTGGAAACCAAGACCTGGATGCTACATGGGCTCAATGCTACTGCAGTTTCATTGCTTTGGGGCCCTCTCCATGAACAGAGCAAGGAAATATACATATGTATACTAACCCATGTATACATACATCTCTCTACCTGGTTCTGTGCCTGTATATATTAAGCTAAACATGACTGCATATTGACAGTCCTTAATCCAGGAGCACAGGGTTCATTTTAGCCTTTCTGGGCTGCTTATCTGTAACTTCCCTCTCTGACAGTGAGAAACCTAGTTCCCATCATCTACCATCCATTTACTTATTTTTCAACCCCACCTACAGATAAAGAGTTTCAGAATCATTAATCTGTAAGAAATAAACTTACCAAGCAAAAAGTACAATATTTTTGTCTATTTCCTTTAGCCTTTAGCCTCACAGTTTCTAGCTAAAATAACTTTTTCCAAAGTCACTTAGGTCAGCTCCTCTTTTCCCCCCAACCCTTCTCAATGCTGTTATATCATACACTGTGCACCAGTCGAGATTCTGCCAGAGAAACAGAACCACAGAACCAGTAGGATATGGAGATATACACACACACATGGTTTCTTGGCTTATAGGTGGCCATCTTATTCCTGTGTCTTCATATCATCTTCCTTCTATGCAGGTTTGTGTCCAAATTTTCTCCCTTTTATAAAAAAAGGTTATAGCCTATTGGATCAGGGCCCCCACCCTAATTACCTCTTCTTAACTTGATCATCTGTGAAACTCCAATTTCCAAATAAAGTCACATTCACAGATACTGGGAGTGAGGGCTTCAACATCTTTTGGGGGTATGCAGTTCAACTCCTTATAATAGACAAACATGAAGTTCACAGGACCCAAAGTCACCTAAGTCAGGAAGTACAGGCTGGAAAGTCTTAGGCAGGAGCTGAAGCTGCTGTCCCCAGGCAGAATTTCTTCTTTAGAAAAGACTCAGTTCTGCTCTTAAGGCTTTTCATCTGATTGAATTATGACCCCTCCCTCAAATTATCTAATATAACCTTTCTTATTTAAAGTCAACTGATTAGGGACTTGAATCACATCTACCAAATACCTTCACAGCAACATCTAGATAAGTTTTAATTGAATAACAGGAGACTGTAGCCCAGCCAAGCTGACACATAAAACTGACCATCTCACATTGTAATACATTTAGATTCATTTTCCTTAGTCTGCATTCCACAGGATGCCTTCTGAGGTCAGAGAATATACAAAGGAAGTCCAGAAGCTTCTGTGACTATGAGCATCAACAGTGAAATCTTAGGCATCTACTTAATGCCAGACTTGTTCCACATGCTTTATCTCAATCTTCGGAGGAGCTCTGTGAGTTAGGTTATCAGCCATATCCAGTGAAGGAGAGGAAGAGAGACCTGCAGTGGCAGAAGCAGGACTGAAACTGAGGCAGGTCTGTCTGGCGCCAAACCTTTGGGGTTCAAAACCTTAACCACAGTGCTGCAGAACTGTCTCTCTGATCCCCAGTGGGTCTTTTTAAACATACACAAGAAAAACTCCAGGGGAATGTTTAAGCATCTTAAGGTCATGTGATTTGCATCACCAAAAATAATTTCACATATTAAATGTAGTGCATCAGATATTTTTACATGAGGATAAATTTCATGCATAACATGCAACTGACTATCTGAATCTTTTTTTTTTTTTTTTTTTTTTTGAGACGGAGTCTCACTTTGTCTTCCAGGTTGGAGTGCAGTGGCACGATCTCGGCTCACTGCAACCTCCACCTCCCTGGTTCAAGCAATTCCCCTGCCTCAGCCTCCCAAGTAGCGGGGGTTACAGGTGCACAACACCACGCCCGGCTACTTTTTTTGTATCTTTAGTAGAGGCAGGGTTTCACCATGTTGGCCAGACTGGTCTCAAACTCCTGACCTTAGGCAATTCCCCCACCTCAACCTCCCAAAATGCTGGGATTACAGGGCTGGGCCATTGCGCCCAGACCTGAACCATTTTTAAGTTTACAGTTTTCCTTTTGTCTTTTGAGGTTAAACAGGCATAGGTCTTCTACAAAAAACAAATGTCCCTCTAAAGTTGGTTAGTTTATTATTAAGGCTGTGATGAAACCTTCCCTGGCTAATAGCAAGAGGGAGAACCTGGAATAAGAAGAATGCATTAGGCTTTGCAAGGTGGAGGGCAACGGGCTTTGCAGGGCATGTGCTATAGGAGGACCAGCTTCCCCCAGGCATTACACCTGCAATGTGGGCATGTTGGTGGCAGCTCTTGGCCAGGTGGCAGAGATCAAGTATCCACCAGGGCCCTAACAAACCTCTACAATGTTCTGTCAAGACACAATGTGAAGTACCGTACAATGTTCTCTTCATACCTTCTTGATCTTTGAATTATTGTCAAGTTCTCAAGCGAGGATCTTGATAATCGACAAAAGAAAAGCAGAAACAGCCCTTAGGTGAGTACGGATCACCAGGACAGCAGTTAAGGAAAGCAATCCCCACCAACCTCCTCCCTGCTGGCAACAAAGGATCACAGTTCTGAAGCTTAGTGATTAACTAGCCTGGTGATCCCAACAGTGTCCAAATCCTAGGTGGGGTTACCTTTTACACTTCTCAATATCCTACATATGTTTGAACAGAAAGGGACCATTTTTTACAAAGGGTTACATGACAATTTCCTTAAAATAGCTACAAAAACAGGGAGCGGAGTCTTAGGGCAGTGGAAGGAGCCTCCAAATGCACACCTTCTCACCTGCTGCTGTCCCCTGCTGGCCTGAAACAGTCACCTGCTCACCTGCTGTTTTCACCTGTTCACCTGAAACTCTCACCTGCTCACCTGACACTCTCACCTGTTCACCTGAAACTCTCACCTGCTCAGCTGCAGCTCTCACCTGCTCACTTGCTGCTCTCATCTGTTCATCTGCAGCTCTGCTCCACAGGTCAGACACTAATATCAATCAGCAAGTGAAATTGTCAGGATGGAACAAGCAATTTCACAATGCTGGAAATCTGTTCATCCTACTCCAAGTCACCCACACTACCTAACCTCCACAAATAAGACCTCATTCTTTGCCCTCCATGGTATCCACGGTTACTGCTCAAAGACCACTGGGAATAATAGTGACCCAACTCTATCTCAGATACCCTTGGGCATCTTCAGGAAATCCTCTTTTGCTTTCCAGCCAGAATCTCAGATCTGTTTAAGAAGAGCAGAATGAAATTATCCCTTCTCTGCTGAAGGAGGTAGCCTGGAGTCAAGGGTGTTACAATGTGAGGCTAATTACTGTAGCCTTTTAATATTCTCTTCTCTGAGGCCCTCCCGGGAAGGATAAAATAAAACACTGCATAATAATAGGTGAAATGAACGGTGGACTGGGAACCTTCACTTGCTGTGTGACCTTGGACAAAGTAGTTGACCCAGACTTGCAATCTCATTAACACAAAGGGAAAGAGAGAGAAAAAGGCCCCTTTCTTTTTTTTTTTTTTTTTTTTACCAGAGCATAGGGCATCAGGGAGGAGCCAGCATGGGTCAGAGAGGACCCTCCTACTAAAGAGACCTGGGGAGGCGGTACAGCCTTATTGGAGACACAATGCTTGGCTGTATAGCTTTGGATTCTCCGTTATGGAACCCTTTACCTTTTCCCGAGAATTTTTGTTCAGTTGAAAGTCTCAGTTTTATTTTCCCTACAGACATTTCATTTTCATTGCAAGCCATATCATACATACAGAAGTGTAAAGAAAGCTTATGTACAGTTTAGCAACTAAAAATAAAATGAACACCAGTGTATTTACCTTTCAGGACAGAAAAAAAAAAATCTTAAAATTCCTTGGAATTCTTACATGCCTCATCTGGTCACTGTTCCCTCCTTCTTCCAAGGCCTAACTGCTAGCCTGATTTTTGTGTTAACTGTTCTCTCTTGACTTTTCTTATCACCTGCGAATATATCTCTAAAAATATATTGATAAATTGTTTGATATTTAGATCAATATAATCATGATGTTATGAATTCATCTATTACCTGCTTCTTGTGATTAATTTTATGGTTTTAAGATATCTTCATGTTTTTTAGGGCAGCTATGTATAGTTCACTCATTGCCACTGCTGTATCATATTCCTTCATACACTGATTTGAATACATCACAATGTATTTATTCATTCTATCACTAATGGGCATTGGGTTGTTTCCAGTTTGGAGCCATTAATAGTGATGCAGTCATGAATTTCTCTCGCATGTACCTCCTGGAACATGTCTGTAAGATTGTCTCCAGCTAGGGGTAGAATTGCTGTGTCATAGAGTATGTGAATGTTCAACTTTGCTAGGAATTCTAAGTAGTACTACTCTTTTTCATAGTGGCTTACCAATTTATACGAGCAGTTAATAAGAGTTCCCACGGCTTTAAACCCTCCAAAGCACTCTAAATTGTCAACTCTGTTGTGGTTTTTACCAATTTGGTGATAGAAGATGGTTTCTCATTGTAGTTTTCATTGGTAATTCCCTGGTTAATGCTAAGATTGAGCATCTTTTTATATGACTCTGATTCATATGCATGTTCCTTTTCTGTAAAATGCCTATTCATGTCTTTTGCTCACTATTCTACAGAGTCATTTTTTTTTTTTTTTTGCTTCATAAGAATTATTTTATAATCAGGAAGTCCTTTGTGATAATATGTTGCAAATATCTTCTCTCCATTTGTATCATCTTTCTGCTCATTAATCCTTTTTGTATCTCAGATATTTCCTCCTGGACCATTCCCTCCTGCCTGAAGTATATTGTGCACAATTTTCTTTAGTGGGAAACTTCTGGTTTCATTTGTTGAAATAGTGTTTCATTTGTTTGTTTTATTTGAAATATCTTGATTTTGCCCTCATTTTTAAAAATTGTTTGGCTAGGTATAGAATTTTTGTTAGGAATCCTTTTTCAGTGGAGACATTATTCCACTTCCCTCTGGCTTCCATTATTGTGGGTGGGAAGTCATCAGTAATATTAATTGCCATTCTTTTGTAAAGGGTACATCTTTTCTCTCCAGCTGCTTTTAGGGTCATTTCTTTTTATTTATTCTGTACTGAGTAGATATATCTAAGTATGACATATCTAGGTATATTTTTATTTTATTTATCCTCCTTCAGATTTGTTGAACATTAGTGTCTTTCAAGAGTTCCGGAAAATTCTCAGCCATTACCACTGAGAATAAAATCCCTTCCCCACATGTAGCTAAAGCATCTCATTTTTCTTCTCTCTTTTTCCACTTTTTCTCATATTTTTAACTAACTTTTCAAATTTATAACCATAATAATTTCATTGCATCCATCTTCACTATTTCTTTCTAACTGTATCTAATTTTCAGGTTACTCCACCCATTGATGTTTTAATTTCAATTATTATATTTTCATTTTTAGAAATTATGTTTCGCTCTTTTACAAACCTGCTTCCTCCCTACTCAAATTTTCAAGATCCCTGTTTACATCTTCAAACATATTTTGCAGTTATTTTACTTTTGCTACTCAATAAATCCAGTATTTGAAGCTCTTGCTGACTGATCTATTTTTACCTCCTGGGTGTTTTTTTTCCTACTGATTCTCTCATTCATATGTGTTTTGTAATGGTTGGCTTTAAGCTTCTCGTTTTCCTTGGGCATTTATCTGTGGAAATTCTGAAAGACAGCAAGATTCCTCCAGAATATATTCATATTTATTCAGTTGGTCATGTGAGGTAGTACCAAACTGAGGAACACTTTAAATTTTTAGAGTTAAATATTTAGGAGTAAATGTGTGGTATGAATTTGAACTGCAAATACAAAGTAGTCTATTTGTGCCAGCGAAATTATTATCTGACCTGAGACAGACTTTTCTTGGACCTCTTTCTTTTTTCACCAAAAACTTGTATTCCTTTGGGATCCCAGCTTTATTTAAGATTCTACTATGAGATACTCTACTCTGGTTAAGCTCTGGAGTTCAACTCTGTCTCCTATCCCCATACAATCTCCAAAACAGAAGCCCAAGGCTCTGGCACTGGGTGGAAATTTCCAGGCTAAAAACAAGACTTGGTATTCATTTACTTCCCAGGGTTCTTTGTTTCAGTTTGTTTGGCACTCAGAGGACTTCTTATTTCTATATAAGCTCACAAAGCATTTTTAAATTTTTTAAAAATTTACTTTATTCAGCATTTGAGTTGTTTCGGAAGGGAAAATGTTCTGGCTATCTAATTCACTGTATCACTGAAAACAGAAATAGTCAAGCTGGTTTATTTTTAGCCAAAGCTAATTTCCAGATTGCTCTGCACCTGTGAACCTGAACCAATTTGCATGAATGTGCCTTCCTGTTCTAGCTAAAAAGAATTTCCAAAGAGGAAAATTAAGATAGTTCTGCTAGAGAAAAACCAGTAGCATGCCAGTCTACCTGTCCTAGTGACTCCAGAATGATGATTCTAACCTACGTTTGAAACTGTCATGGCAAATGCATGATAATAATAGCTAATGCTCCCAGGCAAGGCTTATTGTCATTTACCAAATACTAAGAGCATTATACATATTACCTCAATTTTCACAATAACCCTCTGACATAGGCATTATTATTAGCTCCATTTTACAGATGAGGAAACTGAAGGGAAAAATGGTTGAATAATTTTCCCAAAGAATGTGTTGGAAGTGGGAGGCAGGTGCTGCCCTGAACAGCTTACTCTCTTTCTCTCAGTTCATGTTGGAACACTTTGTCTGGTTTCACCTTCCCAGAAAAATGGATGTTGGGAAACAAACAGTTGTCATCTCACTAGTCACGTCTGAATGTCCTTGGGCAATTCACCTCCCTGAAATCAAGCCCCAGTTTCCTCCTGTATAAAATGTGAATTTGTTTTAGTGTTAAGATTTAAGACTCGAGTTTGTAATTGGTCATTGAATAAATCCAATCTCTTTTGATTTAGGACTCTGTAGTAGCAGGTCGGGGCTGGGAGGAGTTGCCACTCTGGCTTGAATTAGGCATGAGGACTATTTGTGGATTTTATATATCCATCATTCCATATGCATGAATATGTGGAAGCAAGAGTCACCACAGAATGCTGTCACCTAAGTGATCCTGAATGGCCTCCAACACAGAGGATGCTCACTGAAAACTTCAAGATCTCTCCTCCCCAGCAAGAAGTACAGTTTAATTGAGGAAGAGTTTTGAAGGGACAGAGTCCTGAAGAAGGGGAAGCCCAGATTGAGAATGCTGCCCACTTCCACATGCATGCACATGCGCACGCGCACACACACACATCCACTTTTTCCAAGGGTGCTAAAGTCATCCAGGCAGAAATAAGCTGCTTGTAAGAAATTTGGCTTTGGTGGGTCTGTGCATAAGAAATTCCAGCACAGATGTTTGTCAGGCACAGACACTCTGGGCCAACACAGCAGCAGCTCTCCCTCCCTGGTTGGTTCTGGCTCCTGGTTTGCATCATCAACTTAGTCCTTCCATTCAGTGTCTCTGGCCAGAGCCTTCCTAACTGCACTGGATCCCTCCCAATAAGCAATCACATAATCCCCGCCAGGGCTCAGACCAGACCTCCTGCTTGGTGCTCACAGCCACGGGCTCTGAAGGACTTTGTGGGTCTGCACTGTTTGCTCGTGGTATTCCCCAGCCCTCACAGGTCAGGGGCAGAAGTTGCTCCACAAGCAGTTAGAAACGTACCAGAAGAATGTGGTGAGTTTTCCAAGAGCTGCTGAGCAGCTGTGGGCCCTGATTCACAGCTCAGTTTCACCCACTTTAGGACTCCCTGGGAGGCGACTTCCCCCTAGTTCACCTCTACTTCTCTCTGGATCACTGATTAAGCCTGGCTCTGCCTTCTTCATATCCTGGGCCTCTAGAGGTGACCTCTGTGAAGCCCAGGCAGGGCCAAAGACAGGCCATCAGCTCTGAAGGAGAGGAGTGAGGTCTGTTTCCCTCACCCAGTGGTTTTTAAACCACAGAAGTTGCTTAGAAAGGCCTCTGGGAACTCTCTGGGGGAAGAGTGCAGGCGATGGAGGTCACAAGGACCTGGTTCTATATCTGTATTAGTGTGTTTTCACACTGCTATAAAGATACTACCCTATACTACCCAAGACTGGGTAATTTGTAAAGGAAAGAGGCTTAATTGACTCACAGGTCTGCATGGCTGGGGAGAGCTCAGGAAACTTACAATCATGGCAGAAGGCAAGAGAGAAGCAAAGGCATGTCCTACATGGCAACAGGCAAGAGATCGCAAACTGGTAAAGAGGGAAGAGTCCCTTATAAAGCCATCAGAACTCATGAGAACTCACTCACTTTCACAAGAATAGCATGGCAGAAACCACCCCCATGATCCAATCACCTCCCACCAGGGCCCATTCTCGACATGTGGGGACTATAGGGATTATAATTTTAGATGAGATTTGGGTGGGGACACAGGGCCAACCCATATCAGTGTCAAATCAGCTAATGTGCTGAGTGCATTTCCCAACACCTAACAAGGGTCCATACACCTCAGCTGTTACACACTGTTAGCAGCAGGGAGGACCTTCCAGACACCAAGAGAAGAACTTTACATACATTCTCCATGAACTCCTACTAAGGTTTCTGCAGGATAGGTATTACACTATCACAGTTTTATAGATGAAACTTGGATACATTAAGTGGCTTGTCCAGTGCCACACAGCAGCAGTGTGTGGCAGAATCTGGTTTTATATACGAATGACTCTGACTCTAAAATGTGGACTCTTCCCCTGGTCCAGGCTGCCTTATTTTCCCTTAGAAAAATTTGCAAGCTTCTCAATGCATGTGTTTCTTAAAATGACTAATGAAATAAAAAATTTTTTAAAGGTAAACAAAAGCTGTGAGGACAAAACCCAAAATGCCAGTCATTATAATCAGTGCGGGTATTGTAATTGAGCATAAAACTCTGATCTGGCCTCCTGAAAGGCCAAAGAGGGATATAAAATAAAATCAGTAAAATTTGTCTTCCTGAGCCCCATCCTCTGGTGGCTCTTCCTCCTACACCCCAGTATCTACCTCTATCCTTCTACCAGAAGTATTCTGGTGTCTGCTGCTTGATTGCCACCCAGGGTAGCATCCCGTGCCATGGCCCTGTCTCTCCTCCTTCAGCTTGCCAGCCTGCCATTGGTAATCATTTTTTCCTGCATTCTGTGCAGGCATACAAATCAAAGAACAAGCCATACGCAAAAGAGAACTGGTCTGGGCAGTACAGGCAATTACAGACCAAGGCAGAGTACAATGAAGGACTGTTTGAGGGTTAGACAGGAGGGGCAGAAAGCTTATTCCCAGTGGAGGAAGCCTCTTCCATAGGTGGTGAGCATAAGGGAGAATTCAGAACTGGAGTGTCTCTGGACATCTTACATATTGTATCACATAGTCTCCTGCCTACTTCACCCTGGTTTTGGCTGCTCATTCTCTTCACAAGTCAGTGCAAGGTCAAACAAATTTTACCAAACAATCCTGGAAGAACAGGATTATCTCCCTGAACATTGCATCTCCTTCCTACTCTGCTGGTGTGTAGGGCAAATGCAACTAATTAAATCCAGTACTCAAGGCAGAGTATGTCAACCTGTGGTTCCCAGTTCCTGAGGGCTAAGAAAGCATATGTGGGCCAAGCATTTACTGTAGACCGAATATACCTCCTATTATTATGAACCACCATTTCACACATGTATGAGATACTATTGAGGCCAAGAAGTTTCAGCTCAAAGAGAATGCTGAACACAGCAGGCCCCATGACAGATAATCCATTCCTTGCTTATATACCTGCAACATACTCTTCTTTCTTCACAGCTTTCAGTACATCCTATTCATTGTAATGAGTATTACATAGCTATACACTACTCACTTGCTCCCAGCAAGAAGGCAACCAAAGACGTGTATTCTGCAGGTACTATGTGCAATGGCTAAGTCATGTGGACCTTTGAAAAGTGGATTTTCTGCAGCAAGACCATGATCTTCTGATAATACTCACTCCTCCAATGTTCTTTCTGCAACCCTTTCTAAAGATTGGTCCTCTCTATTCTGCAAACTTGGGGCAAATGGTGAATGTAGACACAACCCACACACCTGATAAATATGGTGTGAGGTGAACAGAGAAGTTTTAAGCTGGCAATAATGAAAATAATAACATCTATTTTGTTTTTTTAAAAAATGAAAGAAGGAATGGAGTAGTGTTATTCAATTGTCAGATACTTTAGCAGAGAGGGGAAAATTCACCTGGAAAAGAGGGAGGGACAGTCCCCTTATTTCTACAACTGATCCTAAGGCTGTAGCTACCATTTATAACTCTTCTTCACCTCTTCCATGTTCCTTTTGTTTTTTGCCCAAGAAAGTAACTCTAATTTTTGCTATCAGAACGTCTTTTGGCTGCAAATAATAGAAAACCCAAGAGTGATTGGATCCAACTGCAAATACTAGAAAAGCTATCAGTGGCGTAAATAGAGATTTGTTTTTCTCATATAGCAGGAAGTAGAAAGCAATTTCTGGTGTTGGTTTAGCAGTAATGCAGGTCACACCTCTGTTCTGCTCTCAGCTTTGCCTTCTGATCACAAGCTAGCCATCATAGGTGTCCAAGCCATGTTCAAGGCAAGAAGACTGAAGAGACATTGACACCAGCTGCATCCAGACTTTTTATCAGTAAAAGCAAAGCTTTCCTAGGAGCTTCCAGCAACCTTCTCCTTCCATCCATGTTCCTGCCAAAACTGAGTCACACCACCACTTCCGGCTATATTTAAGGCTGTGAAATCAAACATCCAGCAAAAAGAGAGGGAATGTCATACTGGCTTAAACCTAATCTGATTCTTTAACCGGCTCACGTTGAATAACCTTCCCCTAAACAAAATGAGCAAGAAAGAGGTGAGGAAGTAACTGGCTAGATGGCACACTTGCCTATATTGTACAGTCACAGTTTTCTACTAACATTTATAGTCCCTTCCATCATATTTTATAATAAGACCTTCCCTGGATAATCAACAACAAATTCCTTTGCTAATACCCTGTCGACTCAGCATTGGTCAAATTGCTTATGGCAGTTTCTTGTTCTGAAGGATTTTTATCATGTTCATTAGTGAAAGTATCTCTCTACTGGGTAATGAGACTTCCAGACCAGCAGAGTTCAGCTGCAGTGGTGAGACTGCATCATCAGGCATAAACATGAGGGTCATGCTTACGGTCACGCCATGGTGAGACTGCAGCCAACATCAGGCATAAACACAAAGGTGATGCTTACAGTCATGCCATGGTGAGACTGCAACATCAGGCATAAACATAAGGGTCATCCCCACCTCCACCCAGATATTCCTGGGTCTTTTCTCCTCATTATGGGAGGAGACAGCACCATATAAGAGAACCTAAAACTATTAATGTATTTACCATTGTTTTTGTTCTCATTATATCTTTGCTCAACCAATCATCCCAAAACAGGAGTTATGTAAGTGTCTGTGAAATAATGTTGACTTCAAAAAGGGTTCCTCACACTCCAAGGAGGTTGGATCCTTGCTGGTCCAGTGGGAGGAGCTCCAGGAGTTCGGAGACTTTTGTGCTAAACCTGGTTCTGCAGCTAGGTAACCAGCTATGTGACCATGGAGAAACCATATCCTCTCTCTGGATCTCAGTTATGTGCCCTGTAAGATCGGCATGTTGGGCCAGATAATTGCGAAGGCTCCTTCCAGCTTGCAACATTTTCTGCTGATTTATTAGGATCGTGCAACTCTAAAATCCTCCGGTCCTATTACTTTCAGGGTTTAAACTTCTTGTTCTTCTTAGTTTGTCTTCATTTCAGACACTAAAAATGGACGTCTCATTTCCACTAAAGAGAATGAGCTTTCACATTAGATTAATTATCTAGAATGTTGTAGTAGTATGTAAAAAGACTCCCAGTGGTCGTCATGCTATATTATTTACAACGTCTATTTTCAAACGCTTAAAAAAGGAAGGAAAAGGAACTCAGTTCAAAAAGTCTTAAATCCCCCCAAAGTAAAATAAAACAAATTGAAATTATCTGGATATTATTGATATCTTTCACCTTCTAAGCTAATTGGCCATGCATCAAAAGTTTCATAAAGTTCTAACAGAATTCATTAATGCCAAAGTTCACTTATTCACACGTGATGCAAAAATGATGGTGTACCATGGTGAAATAAATCTTCATTTAACAAATAAATGTCAAGAATGTTTGAAGATTTTTTAAAATTACATGTTTGGTTTTTCATGCCTCTCTTTCTTGCCCACAAATGATTACAGGATGAGCTACAGAAAACACTGAGCTGGGAATTACTTACTAAAACTGTCAGCTGCACTAACTGTGTGATCTTAACCAAGTCCTTCTACATTCCTTGGCTTTCAAATGGAGAGGACAGTAATGAACACTCATGGCTTTGGTGAGAATAAAATCACACCAGAAGTAACAGGATAATCTATGCCAACATTTTAATAAATTATAAAATACAATTAAAATTCAAAACTTATGGACTAAAATGGAAGTGATAAAAAAGAATCATTTGTGAAATATGTGATTTGTGATTAATAATTTTGCTGGAAGTTCAAAAAATCCTGTACATCTGATATATTTACCAAAATCCAAAGCAGCTGAATACCTACTGATACACATACACTCACAAAAGTACTCTCCTTTAATAGGATTTTTAAAATTTGTTTTCATTTCTTTGGAAAAATTAATTATTTATATCACTTTATTGTTTTGCAGGAATACATATGCCAAAACTTATCAAATTGCACACTTAAAATGTGCCTAGTTTATTCTATGTCAGTTATCCTGAAATAGAGCTGTAAAAAATATTAATTCTAAGTGGTTACTTGATATTGAGGATTATATCCTGGTTAACTCACTCTTCCAGCTTTCTTCTCTTGCATGTCCCTTTGTGAAAGTGGCAGAACGTTTATCCAAATGGTGATATTTCAGAATGGCAGAGTTCAGGATATGCTACCTCGAAATATGGCACCTTGGCATACTGAATATTATAAGCTAAAGGAATTTGAGAAACAGCATATGCAGAAAGGATCCTCTGACCTTCCCCTGAAGCAGATCATTAGACACTCATGTGAGAGGTGACCTCCTTATACACAGAAGAAAGGAACATCCTTACCTCTGAAGACAAAGGGACCCAGGAACCTGAACGACTGGGCCTTGCTAAGTTTCTCCCAGTTTATCACACTTAGTTCATGCTCCCCTTTGTCCTGCCATGTTTCTCCACAACTCTCTGCTCTTCATCAAACGTGGGATAAAAACACGCAGGTTTAATCACTTTCTTGGGTCTTCATTTCCTTATGAAGGCTCTCACATCACGTGACACTTATATTAAATACGTTTGTATGCTTTTCTCTTATTAATCTGTCTTTTAGCACAGAAGCCCCTGCCAATGAACATAAGATGGATAGAAGGAAAAGACATGTTTCCTCCCCTACAAGAACAAGAGGCAAAGGAACATAAAGAATTCCAATGAGAAAAAAACAAGGAAAATAATTAGTGAGCACCTACTGTACGTCAGACACTGCACATATTCATTTGATTTTCCCAAAAAGCTGATGAGCTGGGTATTTGCTGTCCACTTGTTACTGAGAAGGAAGCTGGCACTCAAAAGACAAAATGACTGAATGTTATAGAGCAGAGTTCTCAATCTGTATGCACAGTGGAGTCACCTAGGGAGCTTCAACAATACTGGGTCCCACCCCAGAGATTGTTAGTCTGGGCTTTGGCATTCGAAAAAGATCCTCCAGGGATTCTGTTGTGGAAAGGGTTAAGGAACCACCATCCAAAAGTAGTTGGTGGAGATGTTAATTGCCCCAGTTCTTCCTTATTCTCTGAGTGGACAGTCTGCTGAGACACATCCACAAGGCCACACCACTTGTGTAGATTTTGAACAAGCTTCATATTAGTTGGCGTACAGCTGTTGATTCAAGTCCCTGCTGTCTCCAACTTCACTTCCTTTCTCCAGTTCCCCAGTCTCTCCTCAAAACCCCTCAACCCAGCAACTAAAGAGTTGGAAGACTCTGACTGGCACTACATGCTAAAAAGGTTGTTAAATACCTTGAAGAAAATCATCTCTAGCAGTTTCAATGCTCATTCCCTTTTCATAATACTTTAGTGCACATGGACAGAGTCTGAAAGATGATTTTGGGCAAAGAGCTTCCTGAGCATAAGTCACACGAAGCTGAAAATCCCTACCCCACCTGTCCATCATGCTGATACTAACTGGTAATGCCAACAGCAAATTGAGACCTCTGCTCAGTTTTTGCAAGAGACCACTTGGGACTGTGAGATCAAAACGTGTTTTGTTCTCAAATATACCAAGTCCACAGTCAGGTGAACGCCATGAGTTGTCCAAAAAAAAAAAAAGAGAGACACTAAGAAAATAAAGGGAAAAGAAAGACCCAGGAAATGATCTCACATTTCCCAGCCAACTCCTTCTTCCTGTAATACAAAGAACAGGCCCAACAAGTATGAGGTTTGAGCAAAGCATTTCTGTCCTCTCCGGGGCAAAGAGGAAAGGACTATAGCTTTCCATCATTAGCCAGACTAAACCACATTAAATAGAACAATCAAGCAACATGCAGGGACCAACTAGAAGCATGTGGCCTCTGTAAATCTGGTCAGAGATGGTAAATACAGGAAACTGAGACAATATGCTACACTATTACGTCATTCTCTTTCGTAATTAACGGTAGATAAATGTAAGCAGTGATACAAATCTTTATCTTACCCAAAGCATCTTATCCCTCTGAGTCCCCAGCTTTATTGTCTGCAGAAGTGAGTCCTTTTTAACTCATTCAACAGACATCAGTTGAGCAACTACTATTTGCCAAAAACTCTGCTAGGAGCTAGTGTGGAATGCAAGCCTAAGTAAGACATGATGTTGGTTCCTGGGAGCCCAGGAGACAGACATGCAAACAAATAATTATAATGCACTCTGGGAAAAGCTGTAACAGACTCTATGCAAAGTGCATGGGAGCTCAGAGCAAGGAGTAATTAGTTTGGCTGCTGAGTTAGGAGAGACCTCAAGGAGAGGCAGTATCTGAAATAACACCACAGATGGATGGGTCCAGATAATCCCTGTGGTTTATTTCAACTCTGTCTTCAGACTCTGTTAAAAAAAAGAAAGAGAGAGAGAGAAAGAGTACAATAGAGACACACGCTGGGAGTAGTTCTGAATAGACATGCATGTTCCTTAAAGGGTCAGATCCTCTCTTTATGCATCACTGAGCACCCAAGAGAGTGGCCTGTTGATATTTGCTAGATCTTGAAAGGTATCAGACTAAGGTATGATTTGGAGATTATGTCATGACATTAAAGAATCAGCCTTCAGTGAGAAAACAGTAGATCCCTTCACTATGAATCATGCATTTCTCAGAAGCCTCTGATTCACTGAAATTTCCCGTGGAAAATTCCCAAATGCACGAATGAACTCTTCCAAATGGCACAGTTTTTGATAATGTCAGCCTCAGCATTCCAGTAAGGAAAACTGCGTGTCCCAGTAAGACTTTCAATGGGAACATCTTTCCCATCGAAGATGTGGTTGGGTTTCATTTTTTCACCTTTTCTCCCACTGTTTCTTTTTATGGGTTGGTTCAGAGTGATAATTTATTGTTCTAAAAAAGAGTAAACCTATGATATTTCTAAATAGAGACGTTGGAAAAAACGTGCCAACTCTGGGAATATATGTGGAGTTAATTAAAAGTTTTCCCTAAAGAATGGCCCCCTTTCAAGGCCTGCTGTCTGGGAGCCGAATGGAGGGGAGGGCAGGGCAGGAGAGAGGAAAAGGCATCCAAAAGCAAACTCAAGAGTAGACTCTGGTAGAGGAGACAAGAAATTAATTCATCAATTCTGACCCCTCCCCTTCCCACCCAATCATCATGGCAGGTAGGAACTTCTCCCATACATTTATTGGTGCGTTTGTCTAACTATGTTCTTACTGAGCATCTATACCACCCGGAACTGGAAGAGAGGAATCAGATACAAAGGCGAACGACAAGGCTCTCAAAGGAGCTTACGATATACACACAGGTATGGACAGTCCCCAACTTGTGATGGTTCTGCTTACAATTTTTCAGCTTTACTATGGCAAGAGGCATTCAGTAGAAATCACTCTTCAAGTACCATACAACCATCCTGTTTGTGACTTTTGGTATAGTATTCAATACATTACTTGAGATTTTCAACATTTTGTTATAAAATAGGCTTTGTGTTAGATGATTTTGCCCAACTGTAGTCTAATGTCAGTGTTCTGAGCCCATTTAAGGTGCGCTAGGCTAAGCTTGATGTTCAGTAAGTTCCGTATATTAAATGCATTTTTCTGATGATATTTTCAACTTACAATGGGTTTATCAGGATGAAACCCCATTATAAGTCAAGGAGCCTCTGTACATGGATTATTTTTAATCATAAACAAAGCACAGGAGGCAGTGCTGACTGTGGAAAGTAGTCTTGGCCTCTTGGTCTCTCGACTGAAAGCTGCCACTAGGTGTGCAAGGACCACAATAAATTCTACGCCTGGATATAGACATGTTTGGGAATCCTCCCACTTCTGGGGCAAGCAGAGTCCATTGCAGAGCAGGGTGTTTGGGAGATTCCTCTCTGACCAGCTCCTGGAGCCTGCCCTCCTCCTCTGGGACGTGTGCGTCCATGGCTTCAAAGCAGCGCTTGTTGTGGGAGGGGCATGAAGGCATGTGCTCCATTATGCTGAGGACAGTGAGTCTGAGGGAAGATGAAGTGCTGGCTGAAGAGCTCGGCATGGTAAAAGCACTCAACATAAGGTCAGGACACCTGAGATTTTGTCCCAGCTCTGTCACTCACAGGGTTATCACCCTGTCACCAAAAGTAGACAACTCACTCAGTCTCTTGCCTCCGTTTCCTTACCTGTAATGCTGGGGGTGGATGATATCATCTCTGTTTCCTCCTCAGGCTCCCTCAGAACCTGGGTGAACTGTCCTCCATCTTGGCCCCCGCCTGAGGCTCTCAGTCAGCATGACCAGTGTGTCTTCCCAGGAGGCCACCCCCAGAGAAGGTAATAAATGCCATGGCTGGGAGAAAAGAGCTGTCCTGTTCCTAAAAGGGATGTCTCCATTGTGAATCAGTAAGCTGGGAGTCTTCCTTACCACCTTTATCCGTCTTTTTGAGCCCTGCCAGTTCCGGGTCATGACAAGGCTGAGGGACTATCGCTGGGGTAAGACCACCCCAGGCCCTCTACAGGTGTCACCTGACAAGACCTTATTCAGTTCCCTTCCTTCTCTTTGTTACCGAACACACTTGTCCAGCACTTACTGAGACTCTCTTGACCCAGGAGCTTACAGTCTAGTTGGGGACAAAGATGTTGCTATGGTTGAACTGTATTTTCCCCAAATTTTTATGTGAAGTCTAACCCCCAGTACCTCAGCATGTGACCTTGTCTGGAAATAGGGTCACTGCAGATGGAATCAGTTAAGATGAGGTTGTGATCCAATATGACTGGTGTCCTATACAAAGGGGTAATTTCAATGCCAACACACACTCAGGGACTCTATGTGAAGAGACAGAGAAGACAGCCACCCGCGCGCCAGGCAGAGAGGCCTGGCGTGGATCCTTCCCTCAGAGCCCTTAGAAGGAAGCAGCCCTGCTGGCACCTTGTTCTCAGACTTCTAGCCTCCAGAACTGTGAGACAGTAGACGCCTATTGTGAAAACCACCCACTTTATAGCACTTCGTTTCAGCAGCCCTAGGGAACCAGCAAAGATGTGTACCTGGCAACTGCCAAGCTCAAGGCAAGGCCAAGCTTGACAGAGGATTCAGCTGGTAAAGAAACAGCTAAGCCTATTCAGACTCCATTGACCATTTGTGCAGAGTGAGAGGAGGAGGAGCCAAAGGTACAAGGTCCCTGTGGCCCTTGGGCAGGGTGACACCAGAGTAAAAGGGGCCACGTGTCTGAAGCACCAATGACGGGATGCCTATTGTAGAGGAGCCAAAGCCCTCTGCAGCTAAGTAGCCTTATGGCCTGCAGCAGCGTCTTAAGGGTGAGACAGAAGGCCTCATACCTCATCAGAACCCGAGGGGATGAGCAGCCGTCTCAGGACGGCCCCTTTGGTATATGTAAGGAAACGAGTGAGAAATGCCCTTGTAGCAGCTCTTTGCAACTGTCTCGTGCTCTTGTGTTCGAGAAGAGCCACAGGCAGGCATTCTGCCAAGACTCAGATCTGCTGTGGGTCCAGTCTCCGCGCATGCAGATATGGGCAGGGTTTCCAGGGTGCCACAGCACAGCCGCTTCCCCCAACAACCGCACTTGCAAGAAGACCGTGTGTGCCGGGATTAGGAGCCCAGCCTTCCAGCGCACAGACGCTCGGCACAGTGGGACGGTGGGGCAGAGGGCTTGAAGGAGGCAGCTTCAAAGGAGTGATCATAGATTAGTTGTGGGCTGTCCAAGAATGAGCTTCCTGTTTTTAGGCAATAACCCTTTTAAAAATTCTTGGCCGGGCGCAGTGGCTCACGCGTGTAATCCCAGAACTTTGGGAAGCCAAGGTGGGCCGATCACCTGAAGTCCAGGAGTTCAAGGCCAGCCTGGCCAACATAGTGAAACTCTGTCTCTACTAAAAATATGAAAATTAGCTGGGCGTGGCTGCGGGCGCCTGTAGTCCCAGCTACTTGGGAGGCTAAGACAGGAGAGTCACTTGAACCCAGGAGGTGGAGGTTGCAGTGAGCCGAGATCACGCCACTGCATACCAGCCAGGGCGACAGAGCAAAACTCCATCTGAAAAAGAAAGGAAGGTCGGGTGCGGTGGCTCACGCCTGTCATCCCAGCACTTTGGGAGGCCGAGGCAGGCGGATCATGAGGTCAGGAGATTGAGACTATCCTGGCTAACACGGTGAAACCCCAACTCTACTTAAAAACACACACACAAAAAAATTAGCCAGGTGTGGTGGCGAGCGCCTGTAGTCCCAGCTACTCGGGAGGCTGAGGCAGGAGAATGGCAAAAAATAATATAAAAAATTAGCTGGGCGTGGTGGTGGGCACCTGTAGTCCCAGCTACTCGGGAGGCTGACGCAGGAGAATGGTGTGAACGCAGGAGGTGGAGGTTGCAGTGAGCTGAGATCACGCCACTGTATTCCAGCCTGGGCAACAGAGAGAGAATCCGTCTCAAAAAAAAAAAAGAAAGAAAAAAAGAAAAAAAAATTATTGGTGTTGGGCAGGTACAACATGAAAAATTTGGAAATAATGCTGAGCTAAAGAAGTCATACACACAAAGCATACATACTTAATGAGTCCATTGCTATGAGGTTCTAGAACAAGCACACTCATCTAAGGAAAAAAAATGAAAATAGAGGTTTCCCCTTGCAGGGAGGGTGGGGATTGGAACAGGTCACAGGGAACTTTCGGGCAGATGGAGATGTTCTGTATCATGATAGGGACATAAGATACATGGGTGTATTCATTTGTCAAAATTGTACAGTTAAGGTGTGCACATTTTGATATGTACATTTTACTTTAAAAATGTATAAAGAAGATAATAACCACCACCTAAAGTTACACCAACCAAAGATAACCTACCAACACTTTTTAATTACCAGATAGCCATCTTTTCTTGCAACGTTTATGAAGTTGAGATCATATTGAATATATAATCTTGCTTTTTTAAATTAACTTTATATAGAAGTTTTTCCCATATCATTAAACATCTTAACATCATTTTTAAGTAGCTTCCTGGTTTTCCATTGTTTGGGTAATCTGTAAATCATATACCATCTCTTCGGTACTGGGCATGCAGGCTGCTTTGGCAATAAGAAATAACACTCTGATTAACATCTGTGCTCACATGTCTTTGTCTACATTTCTGATTATTCCTCTAGAAGATTCCTGGAAGAGGAATTACTGGGTAAAGTGTATGAATATTTTAAGGCTTTCCGGAATGTACTCCCATCAACAGCGTGGGCTCTGCTTTTCTCCCTGCACCCTCACCAGCCTTGAGTAGTGTCCTAGTCTTAATTTTGCATGATGCAGTAGGGGAAATAGTATTTTATTGTCATTATTTGCCTTTCTGTGATCACTGATAAAGCTGATCATTTACCCACATGTTGTGAGCCATTTTTATTCCCTTATTCGTGAACTGTCTATTCATGTCCCTACCCACTTTCCTATGTTGATATTTTCGTGTTTTTCTTGTCAAAGTAGAAACTCTTTAAAGACTGAGACTACTAACTCCTTCTCTACCACATTTGTGATTCCCATTCCCAGCTGGCTTTTACTTTTGTGGTTTTTTAAAAAACTTGCATTTACCATTCATCCATCTAGTTGGAATTGTTTCCTTTGCTTTTGTTGTTAATGCTCCCATGACTTGTAGCTCAGGGTGGGATATTATAGGTGCGATCAGCCATGTGAGCCTGGAATCTGGAAAGAGATGATAAGGTCAAGAGAGAGGGGCTGAGGGCACAGGCTTCCACTGGGAAGGAGGAAGGAGACCTGGTGAGATGTGTGAGGCGGGGACTGAATCAGCGGAACTCTTCCTACAGGTGGGGAACAGGCACTGTGTGGTGGATGGGTGGGTAAGGCACAGAGTCTCTCGAGCTCAGCTATTCATTGCATCACCATTGACCACTTGAAATGTACCTAGCCTCAGCTGAGATGTGCTGTGGGTAGGAAGCACATCCAGATCTCAAAGATTTAATATGGAAAAAAATATCTAATACTTTTTATATCTAATACTTTTAATAGTATAAATAATATCTAATACTTTTTATATTGATTGCATGCTGAGATGACATGTTGGCTATATTGAGTTAAATGGAATATATTTCTAAAGTTAATTTCACCTGTTTTATTTTCCTTTTATTTATTTATTTTTACAGAACAGCATGAACATAACTCTTTTACTTTTTTAACATGGCTACTCGAAAATTTTAAATTCCATGTGTGACTCACATTTTTTTTCTTTTAGCAACTGTGCAATAAAGTCAGAGGGCAGCCTTCCAGGGCAGCCCCTGCTGTTGACCAGCTGAGGACCCTGATGGTGGGTTGTCTACACTCTGGCAGACACTGCGCTAGGTGCTTGGGTCTGCATGTCTTCATGAGATAACTCGCGATAACCCTGTGAGTCAGGTCACATGACACCCATTTTAGAGATGAGGGAACTAAGGGTAAGATCTTAAATCATGTGAACAAAACCACATTGCCAGTGAGTAGCAGGACCAGGACTTCTGATTTGGGTCTTGTGCTGTTTCTAGCCCATGATGGGGAAGTCACTTAATCTCTCTGAACCTCAGTTTCTGCATCTTTGAAATGTGGGTGTCACAGGTTGGGTCCTCTAGGAAGCAGACACTGGGATAGAGATTAGCATGTGGGAAGTGTATTAGGGCATGCCCTACAGAGCAGCACTGCGGGGGCAAGACAAGGAAGCAGGTCTGGGCAGAGGGAGAAGCTGGACTGCCAGGCAGGCAACAAGGACTCCAGCTGACCTCACGGGGAGCTCTGGAGCTAGGATGACCCTTCAGAGTGGCCCAGATTGGGGTGAGAAGGCCAGGCCTTATGGACCCACATCAACCAGTCATTGGATGTTGCTTCCCTGGGGGAGAGGCATGACCTGGAGTGAGATGTCTCACTTCAGCCAAGAAAGGAAAATGCACTGAGAGATGTCAGGAAACAATCTTCCCAGTAGCTGGGGATAAAATCAAGCAGTCTTGAAGGAGAATGTAGGCAGCAGGGCACAACATCCATGACAGTGGCTAACAATAATAAATAACTGTATTACAGGGATCAAATGAGGATATATATTAAGGAAATACATAATGCAGAATATATATCATACATAGTACATCCTTTTATATATATGAGGCTCTCTATATATCTTCTCGATACAAGGATCGAATGAAGATATAAAATGAGGAAGTCACTTACCAAAATATTACTATCATTATCTTGTGTATAACAGTGAGCTACCAGTTGTTTGTAAGAAAGGTGACATTATGAGGAGATTAATGTTCCAAGAAAGAACAAGCTGGCACTGGTATGAGATGGTTTCTAAATTATACATAGAAAGTAAAGAGACCTCATCGTTGGCAGGTGTGGTTCGGAGGTGATAAAAACCTGGGCCTAAGTCATGGCCTAGGAAATGAATGAGGAGAGAGGATGTAGAAGCTGTTTTAAGGATAGAATTAACAAAAATCGATGACTAGTTATATAGAGGAAACTAGTTTGAAGCCTGAGGTTTCAAATTTGGGTGGCAGGAAGTTAGAGGTGCCATGATGAAGGCAGGAAACGTGCAAGAAGGAAAAGGCTTTCAAAAGGGTAACAAATTATATTGTTGTGAACAGCTTTAAAAAGTCTCACTGTTGACTCTGAGAATGTGAGTGGAAGCAGTTGACAAAAGGAAGCACGTCCTCCAGAGGAAAAGTACTCTCTTACCAAATTTACCGCTAAAAAGCACCACTTAAAACAGCCAGAAAATACTCTTCTAAGAGTAATTTTACTCAATTACAATTAGCCCTTCAATAACACAGGTTTGAACTGCATGGCTCCACTTAGACAAAGATTTTCTTCTGCCTCTGCCAACCCTGAGACAGCAAGACCAAACTCCCCTCGTTGTCTTCCTCCTCAGCCTAGTCAGTGTGAAAACTACAAAGATGGAGAACTTTATGGTGATTCATTACTATTAATGAATAGTAAATATTCATTTACTATTCATTTAATATTCTTGCAATACTATTCATTTAATATTTATTTACATTAATTTATATGAATAGTAAATATATTTTCTCTTATGATTTTAATTTCCAACGTTCATTTTAAGTTCAGGGGTATATGTGCGGGATGTGTGGGTCTGCTACAGAGGTAAACATGTGCCACGATGGTTTGCTGCACAGGTCACCCATCATCCAGGTATTAAACCCAGCTGGTGGTTTTGATTTGCATTTCTCTAATAATCAGTGATGTTGAGCATTTTTTCATGTATTTCTTGGCCACAAGTATGCCTTTTTTGAGAAGTGTCTGTTCATGTTCTTTGCACACTTTTAATGGGGTTGTTTCTTTCTTGTAAATTTGTTTAAATTCCTTAAAGATGCTAGATAATAGAACTTTGTCAGATGCATAGATTGCAAAAATTTTCTCCCACTCTGTAAGTTGTCTGCTTACTCTCTTGATAGTTTCTTTTGCTGTGGAGAAGCTCTTTAATTAGATCCCATTTGTCAATTTTTGCTTTGTTGCAATTGCTTTTGGCATCTTCATCATGAAAACTTTGCCCATGCCTATGTCCTGAATGGTGTTGCCAAGATTTTCGTCTAGGGTTTTTATAGTTTGAGGTTTTACATTTAAGTATTTAATCCATCTTGAGTTGATTTTTGTATATGGTGTAAGGATGGGGTCCAATGTTAATTTTCTGTATATGGCTAGCCAATTCTCCCAGCACCATTTATTAAATAGGGAATCCTTTCCCCATTGCTTGCTTTTGTCAGGTTTGTTGAAGCTCAAATAGTTGTAGGTGTGCAGTCTTATTTCTAGGTTCTCTGTTCTACTCCATTGGTCTTTGTATCTGTTCTTGTACCAGTACCATGCTGTTTTGGTTACTGTATCCCTAAAGTATAGTTTGAAGTCAGATAACATGATGCCTTCAGCTTTATTCTTTTTGCTTAGGATTGCCTTGTCTATTCAGGCTTTTCCATATGGATTTTATAATAGTTTTTTCTAATTCTGTGAAGAATGTCAATGGTAGTTTAATGGTAAAAGCACTGAATCTATAAATTGCCTTGGGCAGTATGGCCATTTTCGTGAGGTTGATTCTTCCCATCCATAAGCATGGGATGTTTTTCCATTTGTATCATCTCAGATTTCTTTGAGCAGTTTGTAGTTCTCTTTGAAGAGATCCTTCACTTCCCTCATTAGCTATATTCCTAGGTATTTTATTCTTTTTGTGGCAGTTGTGAATGGGACTTTATTCATGATTTGGCTCTCAGCTGGTTTGTTGTTGAATGTATAAGAATGCTAGCAATTTTTTCACATTGATTTTGTATCCTGAGACTTTGCTGAAGTTGGTTACCAGCTTAAGAATTGGACTGAGACAATAGGGCTTTCTAGGTATAGGATCATGTCATATGCAAACAAAGATAGTTTGACTTCCTTTCTTCCTAGTTGAATACCCTTTATTTCTTTCTGTTGCCTGATTACCCTGGCCAGAACTTCCAATACTATGTTGAATAGAAGTGGTAAGAGGACAACTGTGTCTTGTGCCAGTTTTCAGGGGGAATGCTTCCAGATTTTGCCCATTCAGTATGATATTGGCTGTGGGTTTATCAGAAATGGCTCTTAATATTTTGAGATATGTTCCTTCAATACCTAGTTTATTGAGAGTTTTTAACATGAAGGGGTGTTGAATTTTATCAAAGGCCTTTACTCTGTTTATTGAGATAATCATGTGGTTTTGTCTTTGTTTTTTTATGTGATGAATCACATTTATTGATTTGCATATGTTGAACCAGCATTGCATCCAGAAATGAAGCCTACTTGATCATGGTGGATAAGCTTTTTGATGTGCTGCTGGATTTGGTTTGCCAGTATTTTGTTGAGGATTTTTACATTGATGTTCATAAAGGATATTGGACTGAAGTTTTCTTTTTCTTTTTCTTTTTTTTTTTTTTTTTTGGTGTATCTCTGCCAGGTTTTTGTATCAGGATGATGCTGGCCTCATAGAATGAGTTAGGAAGGCAGTCCTCTTTTCAATTTTTCAGAATAGTTTTGGTAGGAATGGTACTAACTCTTCCTTATACCTCTAGTAGAGTTCAGCTATAAATCCATCTGGTTGCAGGTTGTTCTTGGTTTGTAGGCCATTACTGTCTTAATGTCAGAACTCATTGTTGATCTATTCAGGGATTCAATTTCTTCCTGGTTCGGTCTTGGGAGGGTGTATGTGTCCAGGAATTTATCCATTTCTTCTAGATTTTCTAGTTTATGTGTACAGAGGTGTTTACAGTATTCTCTGTTTGCTTGTATGATTTTCTTAACAACATTGTCTTTTCTCTAGCTTACTATAAGTTTACAAGATATAATATATATTACCTACAAAATATGTGTTAATTGACTATGTTATCAGCAAAGTTTCTGGTCAACAGTAGGCTATTTGTAGTTAAGTTTTTGGAGAGTCAAAAGTTTTACGTGGATTTTTGACTGTACGGGGGGGCAGTACCCTCATCTTCACATTGTTCAAGGGTCAACTGTAATTTATATCTTACCTTTTTTCAGAAAGAATTTAGGTTGACTCACAAACACAGGTAAAATATACCAAAAGAACATAAATCAATAGTAGGCAAGAAAGACGATACAAAGGGAAAATGAGATGGAAACATAAACAGAGCCAGAAATGAGGCCTTTACAAAAAATGCATGTCAAGAAGTTCTGTGCCCTTGCTAAGGGTTAACTCTAAACTTTTCGGCACCCAAAAATGAAAAGATGTTTTAAAAAAGTGTTAAGTCAGAGAAAGGCCATGGGAAGGAGTTGGGATAAGTGTGGAAGGAGCCAGAGAACACAGAGAAAGGAGGTATAGATTCGTGATAGGGTTTTACTAACGCCAAATCACCTTCAGATGAGGGTGCTACGATATTGTGATCTCAGCATATGAGAAATGAAAACTTTACCACGCGTAGAGAGGGATGTATTAAGTTGGCTAAAAGTGTTAAGATTAATAATAGCTGACATTTATACAGAGTCTGCAGGACAGATTGCACAATGAAATGCACTTCTGCAAACAGCACGAAGCTCTCCAGGCACCAAGATGCCAAGACTGCCAGGGTGGGAGGCCAGAAAATCACTGTGGCCTACACATATGGGCTCAAGATGGACAGGAAGCTATTGATTCAAATGCAGATTGGTTGTACAATGAGACTAAGCTCCCTGTCTTCACTGCAGAGAACATCATGTGTATTTTCAGACTGGCACAATATGTAATTTAGACCAACCTCCCAGCAAAGATAATTTAAAGAAGGACAACACAATCACCTTTAATGTGGAGGACAAAACAATTGTCCACATTGAAAATCAACAATGGAATCTACAAATGCTACTAGACCTAATAAGTGAGGTTTGCAAGATTGTAGGATAAAAGATCAATGTGCAAAACTAATTGTATCTCTATATGCAAGCTATAATCAAAACTTAGAATTTAAAAACTATCATTTACAACAGCATCAAAAATCAAAATACTTAGAGATAAATTTGAAACATTATGTGAAATACCTATATACCAGAAGATATAAAATATTGCTGAGAGAAATTAAAGAACTAAGTAAATGGAGAGATATATCATGTTCATGGGTCAAAAGGCATCATATTTTTAAGATGTCAATTCTCCTCAAAACGATGTAGATCCAAAGCAGTCCCAGTCAAAATCCCACGTGGCTTTTTTGAAGAAATTACAAGCTGATTCTCAAGAATCTAGAATAAAACAAATCTGAAAAAGAACATAGTTAAAGGAGCAACCTGACTTCAAAGAAAATTTTAGGGTGTGATGGATATATTCATTATCTTCATGGTTTCAGGGGCATGTACATATATCAAAACTTACCAAGGTGTACACTTTAAATATGTGCAGTTTATTGCATGACAATTACACCTGAATCAAGCTGTGTTTTAAAAATGTTAAGATAGTGAAAGAAAAAAAAAAAGAGGGAGAAAACATTGCCTGGGTATCAGACCTTCCCGGAGTCTGCAGGCTCTGTTTTTAAAGAACCATAGATAATAAGGCTGAATTCAGGTATTAAAGCTACCTTGGTTAAAGCTAGGTCTTGGCTCTCTGTAGATCGCTTTCTAAAATCTTTCAAAACCAACAGAACAGAGCACCCTTGGGCAAAGACAGAAAGAAATTCAGTGTCCTCTGCCTCGTATATCTAAGAGCTGTGGTATTATTTCAAAGAATCAGTGTTAAGTAGATTCTATACACTTACTGCAGATCCCTCCTTTTTGCCATTCTCATTCCTCTGTTCGTTTGATGCATGTTAGTTGAGTGTCTAGTGCCTGTGAGGCCTTATAATAGTCCAAATGGGGACATAGGCAAGAACAATACAGGCATAATCAAGGTTGCATTTTAACTTATGTGGGTCCTAAGCCCTTTTGCCTGTTTAGGTTCCTTCCTTTATTTAAAAAAACAAATAAATGTATATTTTACAACTGTGTTGGCATAAAGACAAATATAATCCAAGCTGGATTTATTCTCTATTATTATTATATTCTTTTTGTAACTGATTTTTTTAACAATTAAAATAAAACATTTTTGTGAACCCCGAAAAGAATGATGGCCCAAGGCACTGTGCCTACTCTGCTAATGAGTAAGCTGGCCCCAGGCAGCGTTCCTGCCTCACAGAGTCTGCTGTCTAGTAGAAGAGGCAATCCTTGATCAGATACTCATGATCATGGTAATAACCAATAAATTACAGATGCTCTAGGCAAAGGACCAAACAAACAGAAGAGGAAAAGAGCTTAAAAGGCCAGTGGTTGCAGCCCAACAATCAAAAGGGTGCTCCATGAGACTAGAGATATAAACTAAAGTTGAATTACGAAGGATTGGGGTCTTTTATCTTAGGACTGGTACGAAGCCACCAAAGTCCATCAACGGACACAATCATCAGAGTGAAAAGGCAAACCACACGATAGGAAAAATTATTTGCAAATTATGTATCTGATAAGGAGTTAATATCTAAAATAGCTAAGGAACTCCTACAACTCAACAACAATAATGATTTTAAAATTGACAAAGAACCTAGATGGACATTTCTCCAAAAATATACAAGTATCCAATAAACAAATGTAAAGATGTTCAACATTACCAATCACGAGGGAAACAGAAATCAAAATCACAATGAGATACCACTTTACAGCACAATCACCTTTAATGTGGAGGACAAAACGATTGTCTATGTTGAAAACCAACAGTGGAATCTACAAATGCTGCAACCCATAAGGATGGCTACTATCAAAACAAACAGAAAATAACAAATGTTGGCAAGGGTGTGGAGAAACTGGAATTTTTGTGCACTGTTGGTGAGAATGTCGAACAGTACAACTGATATATAAAACAATATGGTGGTTCTCCAGAAGAGTAAAAATAGAATTGCCACATAATCCTGCAATTCCATTTCTGGGTATATATGAAATAGAATTGAAAGGGGGGTTCTCAAAGAGTTACTTGTATACCATGTTTATAGTAGCATTGTTCACAACAGCCAAAAGGTAGAAGCAACCCAAGTATTCATCTACAGATGAGTGGATAAAATGTATTTTATGCATACAGTGGAATATTATGCAGCCTTTAAAAGGAAGGAAATTCTGACACATGCTACAACATGGATGACCTTGAGGACATAATGGTAAGTGAACTAACACGGTCATAAAAGACAAATACTGTATGATTCTACTTATATGAGATACTCAGAGCAGTCAAATTCATAGAGAGAGAAAGTAGAATGGTGGTTGCCAGGAGCTGGAGGGAGAGAGAATGGGGAGTTTTTGTTAAATGAGTAAAGAGTTTCAGTTTTGCAAGATGAGAAAGGTCTGGAGATTGGTTGCACAAAAATGTGAATATACTTACTACTACTAAACTGTGTACTTAAAAATGGTTGGGATAGTAAATTTTATGTTATATAAAATAAACATGGCCATTAAAGTTGAGCCATGAGGATGGTATAACACAATAAGGATTTTTTTTTTTAAGATTGCTCTGACTTTTGTGAAAAGAATGAATGAGAGCATGCAAGAGTGAATCAGGTGAAGTCTCCTGGGAAGATGTTGCAGACCTCCAAGTGGGAGGAGAAGAAGACTTGACTAGACTTGAGTAGACATCAAGTGTCTTTAAAAGGCAGAGGAGATGGAAAGAAATGAGCAATATTTAGGAGTTAGGATTCACTGAACTTGGCAATTGATGAAGTCTAGAAGTTGAGGGAAGGAAAGACATCAATGGTAACTCACCGATTTTGACATGAACAACTGAGTGGCTGGGGTACCATTTACTGATCCAGGGAACTCTAAAGAAGGAGCTTTTGGGAGGAAGAGAGGATAAAATTCCATTTGGTACATACTGAATTTGAAGCACCTGAGAGATCCAAAGGTGAAAGCTGGGTTGGCAACTGAAAATATAGATCTCAGCAGGTGTGTCTAATCTTATGACTTCCCTGGGGGCCACACAGGAAGAAGGGGAATTGTCTTGGGCCACACATAAAATACACTCACACTAACCATAGCTGACCAGCTAAAAAAAAAAAAATCACACAAAAAAATCTCATAATGTTTTAAGTAAGTTTATAAATTTGTGTTGGGCCACATTCAAAGCCGTCCTGGGCCACATGTGACCTGTGGGCCACAGGTTAGACAAGTCTGGTCTAGAGCTAATAAGAATCTTTCAAACTGGAGTTACATCAAAGTTCAGATGTTTTTAGGTAACAGATGTGAATACAAAGATGGGAGGATTGTTTTGGGAGGAGTAGAGAACCCAGAACTGAGCCCTGAGGAATTGCTGGAGAGTTGAGGTCAAAAACAGAAAGAGCTGGCACTACTATCCCACTTTATAAATGAGGAGTTTTTTTTGCTATTGAGTTCCTTGTATGTTCTGAATATGAATCCCTGGTTGGATGAATAGTTTGCAATTATTTCTTCCCATCCTACACGTTGTCTCTTTACTCTGTCGATTGCTTCCTGTGGTGTGCAGATGCTTTTTAGTTTAATATAATCCCATTTGTCTATTTTTGCTTTTTTCAGTTCTTATTTTTTATATAAGCCATGTGAAAGTTATTTTCAAAACAATCGTAGGTGAGTATTTCTAATTTTTTAATCTTTTTCAGCTTTTATCTTAGATTCAGAGGCTACATGTGCAGGTTTGTTACCTAGGTATATGGCATGATGCTGAGGTTTGGGATACAAATGATCTTGCCACCCAGGTACTGCACATAGTAGCCAACAGTTAGTTATTCAACCCTTGCCCCTCTTCCTCCCTTCCACCTCTAGTGGTCCCCAGTGTCTATTGTTGCCATTTTTATGTCCATGAGTACCCAATGTTTAGCTCCCACGTACAAGTGAGGACATACTGTATTTGGCTTTCTGTTCCTGTATTAAATTGCTTAGGATAATGGCTTCCAGTTGCATCCATGTTTCTGCAAAGGACATAATTTCATTTTTTATGACTGCATAATACTCCAAACCATATTTATTTTCTTTACCCAATCCACTGTTGATGGGCACCTGAGCTAATTTCATGATGTTGCAACTGTAAATAGTGGTGCAATAAGCGTGCGAGTACATGTGTCTTTTTGGTAGAATAATTTGTTTTCTTTTGGATATATACCCAGTAAGGGGATTGCTGGGTCAAACTGTAGTTTTGTTTTAAGTTCGAGAAATCTCCAAACTGCTTTCCACAGTGGCTGAACTAATTTACATTCCCACCAACAGTGTATAGGAGTTCCCTTTTCTCCACAGCTTTGCTAACATCTGGAGTTTTTTGACTTTTTAATAATAACCATTCTGACTGGTGTGAGATGGTATCTCATTGTGGTTTTGATTTGCATTTCTCTGATAATTAGTGATGTGAAGCATTTTTTATATGCTTTTTGGCCACTTGTATGCCTTCTTTTGAGAAGTGTTTGTTTACATCTTTGGCTCATTTTTAATAGGGTTGTTTTTTGCTTGTTCACTTGTTTAAGTTCCTTTTCGATTCTAGATATTAGACCTTTGTCAGATGCATAGTTTGTGAGGACTTTCTCCCATTCTGTAGGTTGTCTGTTTACTCTGTTAGTTTCTTTTGCTGTGCAGAAGCTCTTTAGTTTAATTACTTTCCATTTGTCAGTTTTTGGTTTTGTTGCAATTGCTTTTGAGGACTTAGTCATATATTCTTTCCCAAGACCCATGTCCAAAATATTTCGTAGGTTTTCTTCTAGGATTCTTATAGCTTAAAGTCTTACACTTAAATCTTTAATCCATCTTGAATTAAATTTTATATATCATGAAAAGTAGGGGTCCAGTTTTCATTCTCTGTATACGGCTAGCCAGTTATTCCAGCACCATTTGTAGAACAGGGAGTCATCCCTATTGCTTATTTTTTGTCAACTTTGTTGAAGTTTAGATGGCTACAGGTGTATGGTTTTATTTCTGGGTTCTCTATTCTGCTCCATTAGTCTGTGTCTTTTTTTGTACTGGTATCACGCTGTTTTGGTTACTGTAGCCTTAGACTATAGTTTGAACCTCTGGCTTTATTCTTTTTGCTTAGGATTGCTTTAGATATTCAGGCTCTTTTTAGTCCAATTCTCTGAAAAGTGACATTGATAGTTTGATAGGAATAGCATTGAATCTGTAGATAGCTTTGGGCAGTATGATCATTTTCATGATATTGATTCTTCCAATTCATGAACATAGAATGTTTTTCCATTTGTTTATGTCACCTGTGATTTCTTTCAGCAGTGTTTTGTAGTTCTTGAAGAGATGTTTCTACCTAGGAACACATTTGTAGAAAAAAAATAAGATGCCTAAGGAATACATCTGTATTCCAGGGTATACAGATGTATCCCTTAGGCATCTTATTTTTTGTGGTTATTGTAAATGGGACTATGTTCTTGGTGTGCCTCTCAGCCTGAATACTATTGGTATATAGAATATTATTGGTGTATATTAGCTACTAATTTTTATACATTGATTTTGTATTCTTAAACTTTGCTAAAGTTGTTTATTATTAGTTCCAGGAGCCTTTTGGTGAAGTCTTCAAGGTTTTCAAGGTATAGAATCATATTGTCCATGAAAAGAGGTAGTTTGACTTCTTCCTTTCCTATTTGGATGCCTTTTATTTCTTTCTCTTTCCTGATTGCTCTAGCTAGCACTTCCAGTACTATGTTGAATAGGAGTGGTAAGAGTGAGCATACTTGTCTTGTTCCAGTTCTCAAGGGAAATGCTTCCAGTTTTTGCCTGTTCGGTATGATGTTGGCTGTGGGTTTGTCATGGATGGCTCTTATTATTTGGAGGTATGTTCCTTCAGTGCCTAGTCTCTCGAGGGTTTTAATCATGAGAGATATTGTATTTTACCAAAAGCTTTTTCCACATCTATTGAGATGATCATATGGTTTTGGTTTTTAATTCTGCTTATGTGGTGAATCACAGTTATTAATTTGCCTATGTTGAACCAACCTTGCATCCCAGGAATGAAGCCTACTTGATCATGGTGAATTAACTTTTTGATGTGATACTGGATATGGTTTGCTAGCATTTTGTTGAGGATATTTGTGTCTATGTTCATCAGGGATATTGGCCTGTTGTTTTCTTTTTTTGTTGTGTCTTTGCTCAGTCTTAGTATCAGGGTGATGCTGGCTTTGTAGAATGAGTTAGAGAGAATTCCCTCCCCTCAATTTTTTTGAAATGATTTCAGTAGAATTGTTACCAGCTCTTTTTTGTAGGTCTGGTGGAATTTGGCTATGACTCTATCTGATCCAGGCTTATTTTAGCTTGTAGGTTTTTTATTACTCATTCAATTTTGGAAATTGATGTTGATCTGTTCAGGGTTTCAATTTCTTTCTGATTCAATCTTGGGACATTGTGTATTTCCATGAATTTATCCATTTCTTCTAGATTTGTGTCATACAGATGTTCATAATAATCTCTGAGAATCTTTTGTATTTCTGTGGGATTAGTTATAATGTCACTTTTTTGTATCTGATTGTGCTTATTTGGATATCTCTTTTTTTTTCTTTGTTAATCTAGCTAGTGGTCTATTAATCCTGTTTATCATTTCAAAAAACTAACTTTTGGTTTCATTGATACTTTGTATGGATTTTGGAGTCTTAATTCCATTCAGTTCTGCTCTGATTTTAGTTATTTCTTTTCTTCTACTAGCTTTGGGGTTGGTTGGTTCTTGTTTTTCTAGTTGCTGTAGATGTGATGTTAGATTGTTAATTTGAGATCTAACTCTTTGAGGTAGGCATTTAGCACTATAAACTTTCCTCTTAACATTACTTTTGCTGCATTCCAGTGATTTTGGTATGCTGTGTCTCCGTTTTCATTTGCTTCAGATAATTTTTTTATTTCTGCCTTGATTTCATTGTTTACCCCAAAAGTCATTCAGGAGCAAGTTGTTTAATTTCCATGTAGTTATGTAATTTTGAGAGACCTTCTTGATGTTTATTTCTGTTTTTATTCCACCGTGGCCCAAGAGTATGACTGGTATGATTTTGGCTTTTTAAAATTTATTGAGACTTGCTTTATGGCTGAGTGTGTGGTCAATCTTGGAGTATATTCCTTGGACAGATTAAAAGAATGTATATTATGTGTTTAATAGGTGGAGATGTCTATTAGGTCCAAGTGGTCTGATGTCAAGTTTAAGTCCAGAGATTTTTTTGTCAGTTTTCTGCCTCAATGATCTGTCTAATGCTGCCAATGGGGTGCTGAAGTCCCCCACTGTTGTTGTGTACCTGTCTAAGTCTTTTCATAGGTCTAGAAGTGCTTGTTTCATGATTCTAGGTGCTCCTATGCTGTGTGCATATATATATTTAGGATAGTTAAGTCTTCTAATCAAATGAACCTTTATCATTATGTAATATCTTTCTTTGTCCTTTTTTACTGTTGTTGGCTTAAAGTTGATTGTATCTGATATAAGAATAGTGACCCTTGCATTGTTTGTTTGTTTTCCATTTGTGTGGCAGAACTTTCTTCAACCCTTTACTTCTAGCTTCTGGGTATCATTATGTGTGAGAGGGGACTCTTGAAAACACCTGATGGATGGGTCTTGCTTTTTTATCCAACTTGCTACTCTGTGCCTTTTAAATGAAGAATTTAGACCATTTACATTCAAGGTTAACATTGATATGTGAGGTTTTGGTGCTATTATGATATTGTTAGCTATTTGCTTTGTGGTTTCTATTGTTTTTGCTTTTATAGGGTCTGTAGGATATGTACTTAAGTGTATTTTTGTGGTAGCAGGTATTGTTCTTTTGTTTCTATGTTTAGAACTTCCTTAAGGATCTCTTGTAATACTGGTCTAGTGGTAATGAATTCTCTCAATGCTGGTTTGTCTGGTAAAGATTTTATTTCTTCATTTGTTAAGCTTAGTTTGATGGGATATGAAATCCCTGGTGGAAATTTCTTTAAGAATGCTAAAAATAGTACCCCAGTCTCTCCTAGTTTATAAGGTTTCTGCTGAGAAGTCCAATGTTAGCCTAATGGAATTCCCTTAGTACATCTGACTTTTTTTCTAGCTGCTTTTAAGGCTTCTGTCTTTAGCACTGACCTTGGAGATTCCTGTGACTATATGTCTTGGTGATATTCATTTGGTTTAGTATCTCATGGGTATTCTTTGGATTTCTCATATCTGGATGTCTACCTTGCTAGCAAGATTAAGAAGTTTTCTTGAATTATTCCCTCAAATACATTTTCCAAATTGTTTGATTTTTCTCCTCTCTCAGGAATGCCAATAATTTACAGGTTTGGTTGCTTTACATAATCCCATATTTCTCAAAGATTTTGCTCATTTTTTAAATTCTTTGTTTCTTTTTTTTCTTTTTAGATTGGGTTAATTCAAAAGACTGGTCTTCAAGCTCTGAAGTTCTTTCTTTATTGGTTTTGTTATTGTTGTTGTCAGTGGTGGTATACAGAAACCTTTGGGTTTAATATAATCCCCTTTGTCTATTTTTACTTTTTTTTTGAGACAAGGTCCCACTCTGTCACCCAGGCCAGAGCACAGTGGTGTGATCATAGCACACTGCAGCCTCAAATTCCTGGGCTCAAGTGATCCTCCCACCTCAGCCTCCCAAGTAGCTGAGAATATTGGCACATGCCTCTAGGCCCAGCTAATTTTTTTGTTTTTGTAGAGATAGAGTGTCACTATGCTGTCCAGTCTTATTTTTGCTTTTGTTTCCTATACTTTCTAAGTCTTACTCATAAAATCTTTGCCCAAAACAATGTCAATAAGGTTTCCTCCTATGTTTTATCCTAGTAGTTTTATAGTTTCAGATCTTACATTTAAGTTTTTAATTCATTTTTTATTTAATTATTGCATATGATGAGAAATAAGGGTCTAGTTTGATTCTTCTCCATATGTATAAGCAGTTTTCCCAGCACCACTTATTGAAGAGGCTATGCTTTCCTCAATATATGTTCTTGGCACCTTTTTCAAAAATTGGTTGACTGTAAATATGTGGATTTATTTCTGGATTATCTATTCTGTTCCATTGGTCTATAGTCTGCTTTTATACCAGTACCATGCTGTTTTGGTTATTATAGCTTTGTAGTATAGTTTGAGGTCAAGTAATGTGATGTCTCCAACTTTGTTCTTTTTGCTCAGGATTGCTTTAGCTATTTAGGGCCTTTTGTGGTTTCATTCAAATTTTATGATTACTTTTTCTATTATTTGAAGAATGTCACTGGTATTTTGATAATGATTACATTAAATCTGTAGATTGCTTTGGGGAGTGTGTTCATTTTCAAAATATTAATTCTTCCAATTATAAATATTGGATATATTTCCATTTTTCTACATCCTTTCCATTCTTTCATCAGTGTTTTATAATTTCCATTGTAGAGATCTTTCCTTTGTTAAATGTATTTTTAGGTGTTTTATTTATTTACTTATTTGTAACTGTTTTAAATGGGATTGCTTTTTTAGCCAGTTTATTACTGGTGTATAGAGATGCTATTTTTTTTTTTTTTTTTTTGTATAATGATTTTTTATCCTGCAACTTTACTGAATTTATCTATCAGTTCTAAGAGTCTTTTGGTGGAGTATCTAGATTTTTCTATATATAAGATCCTGTCATCTAAGGATCTGAATACACATTTATCAAAAGAAGACATATATATGATTAAAAAGTATATGAAAAAATGCTCAGTATCACTAATTATCAGAGAAATACAAATCAAAATCACAATGAGACATCATCTCACCCCAGTTAGAATGGCTACTATGAAAAAGACAAAAAATAACAAATGTTGGTGACATTGCAGAGAAAAGGGAAGTCTTGCACACTATTGGTGGGAATGTAAATTAGTGCAACAATTATGGAAACCAGTACAAAAGTGCCTCAAAAAACTAAAAACAGAAATGCTGTATGATTCGGGAATCCTACTGCTGGATTTTTACCCAAAGAAAAGAAAATCTGTATATCAAAGAGATATCTGCACCTTCTTTTTTATTTGCAGCACTATTCACAGTGGCCAGTATATGGAATCAGCTTGTGTTCATCAACAGATAAATAGGTAAGTAAAACATATTACATATATATTATATTATATTATGTATTATATGTAATATGTTTTTATGTTTATATGTTTTATATATAATTATATATAAATTATATAGAATTATTATATATAAATATTATATAGAATTATATATATATATATATATAGAATTATTATATATATTATATAGAATTATATATAATATTATATAGAATTATATATATATTATATAGAATTATTATATATAAATATTATATAGAATTATATATAAATTATATAGAATTATTATATAAATATTATATAGATTATTATATATAAATATTATATAGAATATTATATATAAATATATATAGAATTATTATATAAATATTATATAGAATTATTATATATTATATAGAATTATATATAAATATTATATAGAATTATATATAATATTATATAGAATTATTATATATTATATAGAATTATATATAAATATTATATAGAATTATTATATATAAATATTATATAGAATTATATATATAAATATTACATAGAATTATTATATAAATATTATATAGAATTATTATATATAAATATTATATATAATATACACACACACACACACACAAAATGGGATATTATTCAGCCATAAAGAAGGATGAAATCTCGTCATTCACAGGAACATGGATAAGCTGGGAGGACATTATGTTAGGAAAAATAAGTCAGGCACAGAAGGATAAATATTACATGTTCTCACTCATATATGGGAGCCAAAAACATTGAGCTCATGAAAGTAGAAAGTAGAACTGTAGTTCTCCGAGGGTAGGAAGAGTAGGAGGAAGGGGAGAATAGGGAAAGTTTGGTTAATGGACACAAAATTACAGATAGAAGAATAAGTTCTGGTGTTCTATAGCATTGTAGGGTGACTGTACTTAATAAAAATCTATGGTACATTTTCAAATAGCTAGAAGAGAGAATTTTGAATGTTCCTAACACAAAGAAATGATAAATCTTTGAGGTGATGGATATGCTAATTACTCTGATTTGATCATTACACATCGTATATATGTGTGAAATATTCCTGTGTCCCCAATAAATATGTACAATTATTAGATGTCAATTTTATGTTTAATTAACTAATTCATTAATTAACTTTAAAAAGGAGGAAATGGAAGCTCTGAGAGAGTAAGCAACTTGCCCAAGATCACACAAGTTGGGAAGGGGCAGGACCTAAAATCTACCTTCAACTACTATCCTCCTTTTGCCAAAAAAAAAACCCAAAAAGACAGGAGAGGCCCCAGGGAACTGCAGCCTGAGCCTGCCCCTGAATGCGCATCCTGGCTCCTGGCCCACAGCTGCCTTCTCAGGCAAGTTTCCCTCTCTGACTGTGACCCAGTTTCTTAATCTGCAAAACAGAGAAAATGTGACATCCCCTTCCTAGTGCACAAGGTTGTGATGAGGACCAGATCAATCACAGACATAGACATCTGTCAGCTATAAAATATTGTCTGATGGGGCTATAGTCTATGCACTTGTGTCTGAATGAGAAGAAGATACTCCCTGTGGTTGGCCCGTGATGATATCAAAGGCAAAGGTCACAATCTTCCAGTCAATCTAGCCCAACAACCCAGTTAATCAATTCCACCTCAGACGTACTTCCTTGTGTTTACCTTTCTCTGGGAACATCAGTCCAGCCTAGTTCCCAACCTCTGCCAGACCTGTTCTCCCCCAGCTGAGGCCACCAGATCAGTGCCTGCAGGCCAGCTCCCTCTCTGCTGGGCTAGCCCTAACCGAATGCCCAGTGTGGGAAATTGAATCCTTATCCCGTTCCACCACTATGGAACTAGAAACTGCCTTGTTCTTGGCAGAACTCTGCCTCATTGCAGGGACTGGGATCTGGCCAGAGGCAGGAGCCTGAAACCTGATGCTGCTCCCCAGCTTGGATTTCTGAAAATCATCCAGCCCCGAGAATTTCTGGCCACCGAATCCTGTCCACTGCCCTATCTGTAGCCTCAGGCTGACCACCTGCTTAGACAGTCCCCTTTTCTTAAAAGCACAAACCTGCCTGCTCCTGTGTGCTACTCCCCAGGCTACCCATCCTCCAGCAGCCTCAGCTGGGCTCCCCCACCCTCTGTGTAACACCTGGATATCCACCAGTGCCTACCCCCTCCACAGCCTTTTTTTTTTTTTCTACATCCTTCTTCCATATGTACACATTTCCCAAGATTTCACACTGATGCAAATTCTCTTTTCTGGATATTCTGTCCTTTGGCAATCTCACCCACTTCTGGGGTTTCAAGTAGAAGCCTAGGAGGAAGAGGCCCACGGATATCAGGGTCATTTTCAAGTTAAAATCATCAGAGCCCAAGACTAATGGGCAGGAGAGGGAGGAGGGAAGGTGGGAATTGAGAAAAAGGTTGAGCCTGGAGGAAGCTGGCCCCTCCCCACAGCTGCTGAGGGACAGGCCCAGGCTCAGTCATCTCTGAATCCTCCCAGCCCTGGGTGCACTGCCAGGTATAGATGGGTACAGAGTCTTTGCTGGATTAATGAGTGAATAAATGAATGGCTGAATAAACAGGTTGCTGCCTCCCTCTCTGGATCCTAGCGCGTTTTCTGAAGCTGTCCTCCCTCCTGATATGGGGCATACACGAGGCCAGGAGAAGGGGCTAGTTAAAGCCAACCGAGTCCAGGGAGAAATCCCTGGATTTCCTGCAAGATTTGCACAGGAACGTGTTGCAAGGTGTTTCCTCCAAGAATTCACTGAGTCCCTTCAGGAGACCAAGAGAGAACAGAATGGGCCCCCAGACTTTGAAACTGCACCCCGTTCCTACTGTCTTCCTAGGAGACCTTGGGTCCCTTTTGATTTTCTATTCAGCAACACTATCGCCTAGGTTTACGGACAGGACTGTGTTGAGCAAGAGTTGACCTTTACTGTCTTAATTTAATCCTCCCAAAGACCTTCTGAGATAGGTACTATTATTTTCTCCATTTTACAGATAAGGAAATTGATGTTTAAGTATGATCCCACAGCTAATAAACGTGACAGAACTGGGTTTTTTTCTTCCTACTGAAATGGTATTATTTCATCAGAATTTGCCCACATGCTCAGCACTGCTGGAATGTGTTATTTTCAAATCCAACAATGAACTACAGAATGGTAAAAGTGGAAGAGGCTTTGAGACAAATTAGTCTAGCCCAGAGTAGGGAAGGAAAAGAGAGGGAGGCTCAGCCTGCTGGCTGCAAACCCTCCCCTCCCCGTTTATTCTGCTCCTAAAATAAAACAGAACAAAAGACAGGAAAGTCACTAGATTAGAGAATTCAGCATCTCCCTCCTAATTCCCTGTGATGTTACAATTCTAAGATCCATTTCCTGGAGCAAGAAGCCCAGATCCCTCAGCTGGCTGATGTGGTTTTGAAAGTGGAAGAGGGCAGGAAGTGTTGTGGTCACTCCCACCCAGCTGTGGGCCTCTTCCCTCAGCCCTCCTCGCCAGATGCTGCAAGCTCAGACTGCAAATCCAGGAGCCTGAAACCTTCCTGGGATTGGCTCGCTGTGAAGATAACCCTGTCCTTCAACAAACCCTCGCTTCCTATTTGCATTCCTAATTGGCATCTTCTATTGCTTTTCCTGGTGACTTCATTTTTCACTCTTGGCTAAAAATGGTCTCTGATGATTTATTCTATCCTGGGTGTTGACAAGCTGAAGAAGTTGTGTGGGGCCTGCCGCCAGGAACCTCGGGTGATGAAGCGTGACTCACCACTCTGGGGTCAGTGGGGGGATGGAAGGCAGGGGAGTCAGCTGACAATATCTGCTGCTTCGTCACCAGGCCTTCTGCCCTCTTCCATGAGGCACCTACATTCTAGGAAATGTGAGACGCCCCAGAGCCCTATAAAGGAGACAGGACAGGCAGCCCACAGGTCTGTCACATCCCAAGGCTGATTCTCTGTTTTGTTTCCCACCCCCGGTGCCAAATGCTAAGCTGCGTTTCAGAAAGAGCTCTAAAAGGGAACAAGTATCCAGCCTTCCTTGAATCCCCCAATCATATTTTCACATACACACAAAGGAGCCTCACAGATCATTTAACTCAACCTTCTCATTTTCTGGAAAAGAATTTGAGGCCCAGAGAGGTCAAGCAACATGACCAGGGTCATAAAGTGAATTAGAGGTGGAGCTGGGAATAGAACCTGGGTCTTCTGTCTCCCAGTCCTCTGCTCAGTCTACTCACCACATTATCAGGAGAATTAGACTTGTGCTCCTGAGTGAATGGGGCCACCTCTCTCCACCATGAATGGGGGCAAGAAGGGCCACCTTTAAGGAGAGATGACTGCTGGAATTTCAGCTCTGCCCTTGGATCTTCTCTCAGATGGGTTCTGTGTTTGGCAGACTGTGTCTCCTCTACCTGCGGGGATCCCTGGAGTCCTGGGGGATTGGGGTTAAGATTTCTCTCTCCCAGAAAACATAGATCACTCTGAAGGCAGTTACAAACTGAAGATGATCCACAGATTATTTCTTGGCTAAGACGAGAGCGAGTTGTCTTAAATAAACAAGTATGAGAGTTTACTGCGTTCCATCTGGGTGCTCGATGACCCCACGTCCCTTTTTCTCTCTGTTGACTTTCTAAGCAAACAATTTGTTAGCTCAGAGGAGACTCAAATTCATAGCATCAGTAAATGAGAAAGGACTACAAAGTTCCCCTAGTCTGAACCCCCTATATTCAACCAGAAACCACCTCTACAACATTTCTAGATGGACACGACCCTCAACTTGAATGCTGAGAAGGACGAACAACGCTTCCTCCCTGAGTGATAGCCCCTTTTTTGCTGGATAGACCTAAGCAATGGGCATCAGCCATTCTGTGGTGCCAGTTTTGCCCTTTAGGTGAAAACAAAGCAAATATTTTCTCTTCTTTGCACCACAACTTGTGTCTTTGCTCACGACTTATAGGACAATCTAAAACAGACAGAACCATTCTTGACCCTCAAAGTCTGAGTGTTCCATTGATGGGCTAGACAGGGCTCTTACTCAGTTTTGTGTTACCACATGATTACCACGAGTGTTTACAAAACCCTTGCCCACCTCCCCTAGAGAAACTGAGTAAGGAAAAATGATGAGTGCCAAACCTGTCCATTTGCTTCTTGCCAGCAATTCCGGTGAAAGGTCTGACTAAGGAAGTGGCAGGACCCATCTGAGGTATTCTATAATTAGCATCTTTCTTGCTCTCCCGCTTACCATTAAGGTAGACCAGGATATTCATGAAAAATTTCTCATGTGCTATTTCATTCCTTTTGAAAACCACATGTGAATTTCATTCAGCTAAAAAAGTCAATTCCTTACTAGAGACCAGGTAGCATTCTAAAGGATATAATAGTGAATGAAACAGATGAAGTCCTACCCTCATGAAGCTTATGTTTTAGTAAGGAAGGCAACCATCACTAATAGGTAAACGTTATAACATCGAGAACTGATATGCACTATGACGGAAAACAAAGCAAGGTGAGGACAAAAGGTGATGGAGCTGCTATCGGCGAAGGCAGGCCTAGAAGGAGACACTGATTGAACAGAGACTGGAGTGGAGTAAAGGATTCCTCCTTGGAAATGTCTGCAGCAAGTGCTGTAAGAGGAAATAACTGCAAGAAAGCCCTGATCGATGTGCAAACGGGATCAACTAGAATGAGTTTCAGGCAACTTTTCATAGGTAGATATGATTTTCAAGCCAGATTTTGCTGATAGCTGAGAAAATTCAACATGACATTATCTGCCTTTGAAATTCTTTGGCATTCCAGAAATCAGGTGGGACCATTAGGATATGAACAAAGTGGTCAAACAATCTTACCTTTGTGAAACACTCTCTCACGTCTTATCCTTTTTAATAATCACAACAACCTCACGAGGTGGATATCATTATCCATAACAATGTTACAGGTGAGGAAACTAAGGCTGAAGTAAGTAAAGCATCTAGAGAGTGGCAGAGCCGAGACTAATAGAATCTAGTGGTGTGACTCTGGTCAGTACATTGGTTTACATAAGTACACAGTTTCTTCACCAAATCACTTAGTGTGGAGAAAAACACAAGGACATGTGGACTTGTAAATTTAACCTCAAATCTGAAACCATATCTAATATTGGAGATCAGTATTTCTCTGGTGGTGTGGCAGTGCACCATTTAGCTCTCTTGCAAGAGGAACTGCCAAAGGGGGCAGAGTTGACTGCCAGCCCCAGTTAGCATCCTTGGGGCCTGCCTCCCTACTGGTATCAAGCCACAAGTGGCTGAGCATTGCGGTGGGAACAAGTGCTAGCCCCTTCCTGCTGGACAGACGCTGCCTCCAACAAGCAGCCTTTGCATTCAGGGACTCCTGTAGACCTGGTCAAGATCCTCTGAGAAATGTGCTACAGTCTGAGGAGCTTTGCCCAGTTCTTCCTTCCCTCTTTCCTTTCACAGGTGGCGGGTTGGCATACATGGTCTGAAAGCTGTCTGCCACCTCCTGTTTCCACCCCCTTTTTATCCTTCACAGTCTTTTCTCCCAACACTTCTCTAGCAAAACCAATCTTGTCTTGGCATCTGCTTCTCAGAGGACCCAAACTGGCATAATTGCTAATCTAAGTGGTTTTGTTTTTATAAAAGGGTTAGACTATTAGTTCCTTTTATCTTTGTCTTTCTGGACTTGAAATCCCAAAAGAAAAAGAAAAAAAAAAAATGCTGCTTCTCAGTTATCAGTGTCAGACTTTTGGCTTCATTAATTGTTGATTTTAGCAAACACATAAAGGAAATTTCTGAGATTTTGCTAGTGTGAATCGGGGTGAAGTCTTGGCCTGGGTTCCGGTTTTTATTTTAGCAGTTGCGGATCTGCTTTCATGGGTCCTTATGTAAAGCAAACTCCTTAACTGTTTCGTTACCTGGCTATGAATTCTAAGCTTAGAGCTAATCCGAGGTGTCAATGCATATTCAGAAGTATCTAAGTAGTCATAGAAGATTGCTGGGAAGAACTGCTAAAGCCAGTTGCAGGGATCTGGACCACCACTGCCCAGCAGAAACATAATGTGAGCCACAGAACTAAATGCAGGCACACCTCACTCTATTGTGCATTGCCTTATTGTGCTTTGCAGACACTGGTTTTTTTTTTTTACAAAGTAAAGATTTATGGCAGTCCTGCTCAAGTCCATTGGTACCATTTTGCCAACACCATGTCCTCACTTTGTGCCTCTATGTCACATTTGAGTAATTCTCACAATATTTCAAACTTCTTTATTATTATTATATCTGTTTTGGTGATCCATGATCACAATACATTACTATTGTAATTGTTTTGGGGTGCTACGAACTGCAACCATAGAATACAGTGAACTTCATCAATACATGTTGTGTGCGTTTTGACTGCTCCACTGACCAGCCATTCCCTGTCTTTCTCCATCTCCTCAGGCCTCCCTATATCCTAAGGCACAACAATATTGAAATTAGGCCATTTAATAACCCTACAGTAGCCTCTAAGCATTCAATTGAAAGGAAGAGTCGTACATACATCTCTCACTTTAAGTCAAAAGCTAAAAACAATTAAGCTTCGTGAGGAAGGCATATCGAAAGCAGAGAAAGACTGAAAACTAGGCCTCTTACACCAGTCAATTATGAATACAAAGGAAAAGTTATTGAAAGAAATTTAAAGTCCTACTCCAATAAACACATGAATGATAAAAAAGCCTTACTGCTGAGGTAGAGAAAGTTTTAGTGGTCTGGATAGAAGATCAAACCAACCACAACATTCCTGTAAGTCAAAGCCTAATCCAGAGCAAGGCCCTCAGCATCAAGACAAGACCCTCCAGCAGCAAGAAGATCACAGCTCGCTGAAGGCTCAGATGATCATTAGCATTTTTCAGCAATAAAGTATTTTTAAGTTAAAATATATATATTGTTGTTATTTTAGACATAATGCTATTACACACTTAACACACTAGAGTATAGTGTGAACATAACTTTTATGTGCACAAGGAAACCAAAAATCCACATCACTCACTTTATTGCAATATTTGCTTTATCGCAATGGCCTGGAACTGAACTCACAATATCTCTGAGGTGTGCCTGAGTAGCCACATGTGAAAATGGAAGAAGGCGGCCAGGCATAGTGGTTCACTCCTGTAACCCCAACACTTTCGGAGCCTGAGGAAGGAAGACTGCTTGAGCCCAGGTGTTTGAGATCAGCCTAGACAATATAGCGAGATCTTGTCTCTAATTTAAAAAATAAAATAAAATAAATTAAAATTTAAAAAATGGAAAACAAAACAGATAAACTTCATTTTAATAATCTAATTATTACAACTGTAATAATTAATTTTCATGATGATTTAACCCAGTACTTCAAAAATATTATCATTTCAACATGTAACCATATTTAAGCATTATTGGTGACATATCTTACTTTTTTTTTTTTTTACACTAAGTCTATAGACAAGCTATGTTTCTTTCAATACTCAATAGTCACATGTGGCTAGTGGCTATCATGTTCAACAGTGCAGATCTAGGTACTCCTGGGTTTGAGAAATAATATTTGCATATGGAGCAGCTGACAAGCTATTTCCTGGTGTTCCCATGAACTGGTTACAGCGCTACACCTACCCACACTGGAAAATTTGTCAAATCATTACCCGAGGGGGTTTTTATTCAGGACTTTTTTCCCCATTTGCTAGGAAATATAAAATATTCATTTTGAAATAAAATATTCCTTGGAGTTTTTAGGCACATTTCAGATATTAGCTCCCATCACTATTTTAAATAAGTCTCTATAGCTAGATAATCAAGTGTACAAAACTATAAGGCTATTTTCTTTTCGCAAACACATCTGATTCTAGAGCTCTGGCAGTTCTCTGTTACGTGACTCTGATTTCCTCTGTCCCCTTCTCCAAAGTGGCAAGTGCCCACCCTCTCCTGGCCATGTACACCCTCAGCAGAAACCACCACTCTTGGCCTTGACTACTGTAAGAAAGTACTATGAAATTCTGATTCTTTTAACTGGAATTATACATTTAAAACCTACTTCACATGAGGCAAGTATTGGGTAAGTATTTGCCTATGCATTTTCTCACTTAATTTTCAGCCTTACGTTATTATCTCTATTTTATAGTTTAAAGAAATTGAGTTTCTGAAAGCTAAGTAACTTGGCCAGTGTCACATTGCTAATCACTCTACATTCCTTTAAAAGTTGGCATTGGGAGACCGATAGTCTGAACCAATTTACAATGTTGATGGCATTGTAAATTGATTCAATCTTTTCTGAGATTAACGTGGCAATGTTTAACAGCAATAAAATGGTCCATGCCCTTTTATACAATTATTTTGGAATTTATTCTGAGAAAATAATATACACACGTCCTCCTGTATACTTTAAGCCATTGCCAGATTACTTTTAATACACTCACACATCAACTTGTGCAAAGATGTTTATGACAGAGAATTATCCATGATTGCCAAAAAAATTAAATACCCCAAACTTTTTCACTCATTTAACAAATATTTATTGAATACCTGCTATGTGCTAAGCAAGGATTCAGCAGTAGACAAAAAAATTAAAGAACAAAGATGATCACTGCTTTTATGAAGAAGTTTCATGTACAATTAAGAGTGCAACGGAAGAGTGAATAATGAAAGCCACATACATAATGTTGAATTGTCTAGTAGTCTAGTAGCTACATTAAAAAGGTAAGAAGAAGAAAGAAAAATTACTTTAAATAATATATTTTATTTAACCCAATATATTCAAACTATTATTTCAACATAAAATCAAACATAAGAAATCAATTAATAATATAGCTTACATTCTTTCTTTCATATTAAGCCTTAAAAATCTGGTGGCTATTTTACATTTAAAGGACATCGCAACTTGAACACCAAATTTTCATCAGAAATACTAAATTTGTATTTAGATTTTATAAAATATACTGTTAAAAAATAGATTCACATAACCCAAGTGTTCTAAACATATTTAAAAATTTCCAAATAAGTCAATCAAATATCAAAAATACTTTTTTTCTTTTTATTTTTTTGAGACAGAGTCTTACTCTCTCGCCCAGGCTGGAGTGCAGTAGCATGATGTCTGCTGGCTGCAACCTCCACCTCACTGGTTCAAGTGATTCTCCTGCCTCAGCCTCCTGAGTAGCTGAAATTACAGGCATGCACTACTCCCTGCTAATTTTTTTTGTATTTTTAGTAGAGAAGAGGTTTCACCATGTTGGCCAAGCTGGTCTCGAACTCCTGATCTCAGTTGATCCATCTGCCTTGACCTCCCAAAGTGCTGGGATTACAGATGTCAGCCACCATGCCTGGACCCAATTTTCTTTTAATATTTGCATCTACATTGGCCAAAATAGCTCATCTTTTTCTAGAAGAAAAAGTGTATCCATTTTAAATAAACTTTTGTCCAAGTTAGGTAAATTCACTAAGTCTTAGGTCAGCTCGGTCTCACTGGCATGAATTCAAAGGAATAATATATAAATAAATGGTAAAACAATTCTAAATTTATCAATATGAACAAAATGTCTTTCTAGTTTTTCCTGTTTTTGTAATCAATTTGCATAGTACTCCGGACCCCCCAGAGGACATGAAAATCTATGGCTGCTCAAGTCCCTGATATAAAATGAAGTAGTATTTGCATACAACCTACGCACCATCCTCCTGTATACTTTAAGCAAGTTCTACATCACTTTTAATACCTAAGGCAATGAAAATGCTTGCAAATGGTTGTTTTACATTGTATTGTTTTTAAATTTGTATTACTTTTTATTGTTGTATTATGATTTTTATTCTTTCCCAAATATTTTCTATTTATTGTCCATTGAATCTGCAGATGACACTGTAAGCTGGTTCAACCTGAGAATATAGGCCAACTGTACTTCCTTTTTTGGTTTTTAAACTTTGTTTTATGTGGCAAGAACACTTACCATGAGATCTACTGTCTTATGTTTGTTTTTTGTAGAGGGAGACAGAGTCTGGCTTTGTCATCCAGGCTGGAGTATGGTGATATAATCACAGCTCACTGCAGTCTTGAACTCTTGGAACTAAGTGTTCTTCCCGCCTCAGCTTCCTGAGTAGCTAGAGCTATGGATATGCACCATTACACCTGGCTAGTTTGTTGTGTGGTTTTGGTATTTTGGTAGGGTTTGTTTTTGGTTTTTCTTTTTTTTGTTTTTGTTTTTGTTTTGTTGTAGAGACAAAGTCTTACTATGTTGCCCAGGTTGGTCTCAAGCAATCCTCCTATATCAGCCTCCCAAAGTTCGAGATTATAAGCATGAGGCACGCGCCTAGCCCCTGTACTTCCAGTTACAATTTAAATCTTCTACAATTGATTTATGATAGAAAAAAGATGTAAAATTGCTACCATTGGTTTGAATTATGAAAGTCTTCAATTTCAATGTAAATTTTTGTGCCTGTCTAATTAGGTCACAAATAAGCTTTTCCTTTACTTGAAACTTCAAATTTAGCTTGTTCATATGCAGTGTAACACTGATGACAAAACATAAATCACATTGCCATTTTGTGTCTTTGATTGTTGACTATTTGGCAAGTATTCCTTTTGTTTCGAGAAAATCTTGAATTGGACCTAACAGTACAGCAAATCTTTGTAAAACCCTTCCACGACTCAATCAACCAGTATTGGCAAAGAACATAGGATCATTAAATTCATCATCTTCTATTTCTTTCAGTGGTTCCACAAACTGGTGATGATTCATAGCTTTTGCACATATACTGAACAATCTTAGCAATTGCATCCATAAAGCTTTCATAGTCTCCTTCAGAAAACTGAGCACATGTAGTTTTGGTAATATGTATTACATCATGGAATTAAGAATGAAGGGAAACATCCATCTCTTATTCCAAAATTCTAATAAATCTAAATTTTTAAACTGATGTAACCAGATCACAGTTAATTATAATAAAAACTAATTTTTTCATATCTAGATGAATTTCCTTGATAGATATGAGAGATTCACACAAGGACAGAAAACCAAACACTGCATGTTCTCACTCATAGGTGGGAATGGAACAATGAGAACTCTTGGACACAGGGTGGGGAACATCACACACCGGGGCCTGTTGGGGGGTCAGGGGCTGGGGGAGGGATAGCATTAGGAGAAATACCTAATGTAAATGATGAATTAATAGGTGCAGTGAACCACATGGCACATGTATACATAGGTAACAAACCTGCACGTTGTACACATGTACCCTAGAACTTAAAGTATAATAATAATTTTTTAAAAAAAGAAGGAAGTAAATATTAGAAAGGCAAAGCAAAAAAAAAAAAAGAGAGAGAGAGAGAAAGAGATTCAAAGATATTCATGCCTGAGTTCAACTTTTTAGGGCACCACAAATTGACATTTCTTTGTAAATTTGGAAGTCGTTTGAGAAAAAAAACTTGTCTAAGTGCTAACTGGACAGTGTCTTTTACATCACTGAGGTCATCTAAATCTAAAGAAAAGTACTTGCAGTTTTTCAAATTTGAATGAATTTATCTTTGATATTATTAAACGGTCTTATATTCTACTAACAACTGTTTGGTGGCTTGATTGAAGATCTTTGACTTTTTATAAAATGGTATTTTTAGTCTTTTCCTTTATCATTTCCAACAAATTTTCATAACTGAGATAATTTATTTTACTCTTTGTCCACCTAAAAATGATACTGCTTTTTGTTCAAGAATCCAAGTCATTTTAAAGATAACCAAAGTCACACACTCAGATAATGCCGAACTTTTTTTTTTTGGACATTTACTTCTTATTTCAAGTTCACTGATTCTTTTTTGGCTGTTCAGAGGAAAGTTCTTAGTAAATTCACTATGCATTTGCTACAAATTTCTCTTAATATTACTCTTTATTATTTTTAAATGTTTTATACAATAATAGCTTTTTTTTTTTTTTTTGCTCTGCCATAGCAAACTGAAACTGCCCTGAAATCCAAAATTTGCTCCAATCTTTTTTTCACTGTTCCAGTCAATACTAGCTTTTGCATCTCCACTAGATTCTGTGACAGTAGTATGTCTTCATTTTAAATTTAAATTTTTATCTATACTTAACTAGAAAACCAACTTAATGATATTACAATTAAATGCAATAATGTTAGCAAGTTTAACAAAAGTTATTACTAATTACAATTTACACTGTAACTCACGTTGCCTGCATGAAATATTCAAAAAACACAAGTTAAATCAGATACAAAGAAAGAAATCATTCAAACTGAATTAATTGCCCGACACCCACTAGATCAATGAGGTGTTTGTGTTGACTACAAGTTCTTAGGCAATGTAATGAAATGTCCTACCAAAATAATAAAGTTGTATTTAACAGAAAAATATTTGATACTGCTTCACCTTTTAACTTAGATTAATTTAAATAAAATTAATAATTCTGTTCCTCAGTCACCCCAGCCGCATATCAAATACCCGGTAGCTACTGTGACTAGTATTAGATGGCCCAGCTCTGGTGGGAGGCAGGGAGAAGTGTCCAAGCCAGTAGGCGAGGCCTTGCGTTTCCTTGAGGTTCCGGGAGATCGTAGGGGAGAAAAAGCATTTTGAACGAGGCTTTGGCAGCCCCCTTCACTTCAGTCATGGTTGGCTCCACTTTTATGTTTTACTTGTTGGACGCCCCTGTAAGATTTAGTTGGAAGAAAGTGTTTCACTGTTTTTCTTTAAGAATTTGAAAGCAAACATGGGTTCTCTATTTCCTCGCTCCTCTGACAGGGAGAACCTCAGCATGGTTTGGAAAGGCAGGTCTCAGGCCCTGCTCTAGGTGATTCATGTGTGCATTAAAGTTTAGAAAATATTGGACTACACGGTTTTTCTCAGCCCCGTGATCTCCTTTCCCTATGATTCTTAAACATACACACAGTGTGGTTTACCGAGGAATTAGCCCATGATGATACCATAGTCAAACTCTGGCATTTTAGAAGCAATCACGAATCAGGGACTACAGCCCTTAGTACTTCCTTCAGCAGCTGGGAACCATGCAGAGCTCCAGGCCCCTGAATTACAGCCCCAGAACTTCCCTCATACTCCTGAAGTTGCTGTGCCTGATGGAGCCCCAGAAGCACTGTTCTTATGGTAGACTCTTCATCGACTTTACAGAGGGAGTGTGGTGAATGTTTAAAAGAATGAACCCTGGAGCCAAATGGAGCACCTTGAAATCCCAGCTCTACCATTCTAACTCTGTGGCCTTGTTAATGCTTTGTTTGTCTCATCTATAAAATGAGAATAAGAATAAAATGTGCATAAAGGGCTGATAAAATAATAGGGGTAAAGCATTTAGAATAGTGCTTGGTGCGTAGTAAACACTATGTACACCATATAAACATCAATCAGCCTCTGCCTATTTTTCACAATTTTTAATACAAGGAAAATGAAATTATTTACAGCATTTTCCTTAAATAATTTCCTATCTCTGGGCAAAGGAAAGATTTACCTGCTATAAATGGCCCATCAGAAGTGTTTTAAACGCTTGTTGAATAAATGAGTGTGTGCATACACAAATAGTGGATTGGAATGGGATGATGATTTGATGTCCACACAAGCTTAGAATTCCAGCACTGTCTTCCAATCTTGAGTCCTTCCTGTGAACCTAACTTTGTTTTATCTGGTTTTTTTCCTCCTGGCTGTTAACCCCTGAGCTTTCCAAGAATCATTTGAGTGGAACTTCAATGAATGTTTTCCATAATTGAAAAGATTCCAAGCCTAGAGTCAGCAAAGCTCCCAGCACATGCAGGAACAAAGCTAGGGTTTTTTTATTTATAAAAGGTCAGAACATTGGAATGCAAAGTGAGGCAAAAGTACAGCATAAAAAATGTTGAGAAGAAAAAGCTGGAGAGACTCGCTGGAACTTTAATGTCACCTTATTAAAATAACATTCATTATTCCTTCTCATTATTCTTTCCTAAGTGGCTATAGTGTAATTCAGCTTTTGATTTCCTCTGATGGGTTCATGATGGCCAAAATGAGAGGAATCCCTCTTCCGTGTAATGTGTCCAGGTCTCTGAAAGCGTGGAGCTTGGATTCCAGTTTGAAGAATCCAACGTCAGGTGTGATGTGGGGTAGGTGGGAGGGAAGATTAGGGAGGATTCTCTTTCATGTACACACCTATTCTAAACCATCTCCTGGGGAAGATTCCTCAAAGAAAGAAATTGGAGGTCCCTGGCTCCTCTCTCCAAATTTCCTGAGAAAATTGCAAAGTAGATTGTCTCTGGAAAATAAGGTAAGAACATGAGAAAGAAGGCTTGTTGCTGAGAACAAAAAAAACTGAAGAGGAGAATGGGGTTAGGCTGGAATGCTTTAATTCTATCTGCTGGCAGCATGAATGCTTCCTGGAGCTAGAACTGAGAATAAGCACCAGGTAACTGGAATGGCCATGGTCAAAGAGCTTGGCTTACCAAGAGTCTCAAAGCTCCCACAAGGATGAAACAGGGGACATGCTAACCCTGAAGCTAGGAAGATTTCCTAATCACTCTTTTTTTATTGTGTCCTACTAGGCTGTAAGCAATTCAAGGGCAGGGACACATGTCTTTGTCATCTGTATATCCTTTGTCATCTGTATATCCTCTGGTACTGAACACATAGGACATACTCTGAATGCTTTTGAGTAAATGTGAGAAACAAACACACCCATCCAAACCCAAAGAATAGACTCAGAGACCCGGAGAACAGCAGAAGCAAGACTTTTTAATGATGGTCTTGCAAGATCCGGTGTCTGGTGGGCAGACACACCTAGCACACTTACAACAAGCAATTTATGCCCTAGTATGCAGGTCCCTCCCCGAGTTCCTCATCGACTGAGTACTATGGAGGTCACAATCTTCCCAGACATCATCTATTGATTGTTGAGTAAGAGGCTTTAGGTGTTTTCTTTAGGGCTATCTTGCTGCATTTTGTCTTAGCCCACAATGCGCTGGAATCTTAGTTAGCTCAGGGGCTTTTCAAGTATTTGAGTTATGACCTAGGTAGCTGGACAGGCTGATAAGAACAGGCAAAGTGAGCTATTTTGCAGGTTAGTAAACTCTCATTTTAGTCTGAACTTCTTTGGTTCAGGTTAGGGCAACTAAGCAAGTGGGGCCCGACAAGTAGGCATTGGCTATCCAAGCAGAGGCCTAGTATATCCTGTTTCTTCTGTAGTTTGCTGACCTAAGCTGACTCAAGTCACTTTGTCTTGGAAATGGACCACTGGAAGGAAATGGACATTATTTCCTTCCATAAATAAATGACTTAATGTAGATACTCAAGTAGGGTTACAGGCAGTTAGGCATGAGTGGGGCAGGAGCAAGCTCTACCCCTGTCCATTAGAAATGTCAGGTGATGGTTTGGCAATGATCACATTACCTCTCTAATAGTGATAAACTGGCAGCCAGCTGGGGAGACGACATTTTCTGATGATCCATACCTCTTAACATTAAAGTGCTCATTAAAGACAGACCCCAGGGAGAAGAAACTTCCTGGACATTCACGTTAGAGACAAAAATGGCCAAGTATGATCTTCCGGCTACACTCCACCCGAGAAAAGAAGAAAGCCTCAGATGAACATGCATAAAACTTCCTAAAACACTGGGTGTGCTCACTTCCCAAGGGTAAGGAGGGCTCTGCACATGCGGAATGCCCACCCTAAGGAAAGAATCGTGGGAAAGAGGCGAGCCTATACAAGTCCTAGGATCACAGCTAAAAGGGGCACTTAAGCTTCTTTTTCCGTCTTTGAGCTTCAAGTGCTCACTTGGATCTCTTCCAAGTGTTCTTTCCTTTCTTTCCTGTAGTAAAGCCTTTTTAATAAAATTCCACTCCTACTCGAGAACTTGTCTTGGTCTCTTTTGCTGCTTTATGCCCCTCAGTTGAATTCTTTCTTCTGAGGAAGCAAGAATTGAAGTTGCTGCAGACGTGTAAGGATTCCCTGCTGGTAACTCAGGGTAACTCAGACCTCTTCCACCGCTAACAGTAGGGCATCAAGCACTATGAAGGACTGGAACCCTCAGATCAAGTCCTGGGTCTCAAGAGCCAAAGCTGAGCATTGGTGAGGATGGGCTGATCCTCAGAGTGGGATTTATGGGAGGAAAACCTGGAAGCTGTGCTCTCTGCAAAGAGTTAATGAGTTGAACAACACAGAGGAAAGCAGGGAGAATTAGGGGTCTGTATCAGTCGGGATTCTCCAGAGAGACAGAGCCAACAGGCATATATATAAATATGGAGAGAGAGAGAGAAAGAGAGAGAGAGAGGTAAGAAGGAAGGTATTGGGGAATTAGCTCATGCAATTATGGAGGCTGACTATAATACGGAGGACTGAGATGGTATAACCATCAATCTGAGGCCTACGAACCCAGGGAATGCTGGTGTAAGTCCCAGAGTCCAAAGGCCAGAGAACCTGGAGCTCTGATGTCCAAGGGCAGGAGAGCGGAAGATTTCCTAACCCCAGCTCCGAGAAAAAGTGAGAGAGACAATTTGCCTTTCCTCTGCCTTTTTGATCTCTCTGGACCCTCAGCAAATAGGATGGTGCCCACCCATGTTGAGTGGGGCTGAATCTCCCTTAGTCAGTGCACTGACACAAATGCCAGTCTCTTCCAGAAACACCCTCACAGACATGCCCCAAAATAATGCTTTGCCAGCTATCTGGGTATCACTTAACCCAGTCAAGCTGATGCCTTAAATTAACCATCAAAGAGGTCCCAAGCTGCAGATAACCACAGGCCATTGTGTGAGGAGGGAGCCTTTCCTGCAGTGTGTGCAGGCAAGTAGAGGGCAGGGAGGAGCTACAAGGTGTGTGGGCTGGACCCCAAGGGCCTGCAGAGTGGCTGGGGCTGCCTGTGTTTCCCAGGAATTCAGTGCTACGGCAGGGGAGGGCTAGGCTCCTTGCAGGTATCCTGTTGAGATGGCACCCAAAGCAATTGAGTAATCAGGATCCCTCATGCCCATGGGGAACGTTTCCAGGGTTGCATTCTTAAAATTCCTACATCTGCATTGCAAGGTTCAATCCAGGCCTTCTATACTCTCCAGATTAAATTTTGTGCCTCAACTTCTCACTCTTTGGTATTTCACATTGTCTGCTGCTACCTACTCAATACCCACTGTGTTGCCGCCTTCCCCCATTCTCTGAGCTATTTCTACAGTGGAAAAATGAAACCAGAGAAGAGTCAGTAAACACTTTGCACCTGACCCTCCCTCCCTGCCACGACCACTGCTTTGTCCTATGCTGAGAAGCTCTCTGTCTCTGGCCTTCATCTGTTGATAGCAGAAAACAGGGATAATGCAAAGTATTCCTGAGAAAAAGAACTAGAACGACTGCTGTTTCCTATGTTATACTCTCTATAATAAACTTTGTGCTCAAAAGTGGTGAACATGGCCAAGAGAAGACCAGAATTCTTGAAGCAATGACAGGTGCAGCCTCTACAGGGGACCTCCATAGTGCTGGCGAGAATATTCAGCACGGACAGGGATTCAGTCCCTATTGAATCCATGGCAATCAAGCTCTGTGTTATATATTCCTTCAATCAAGCCAGGGCCTTACGTCTTTTGAGACTCTAAACACAAGTGAGATGGGGGACACAAGGATGAGGCAAGAAGAGGCTGGCTGGGTTGTTTGCAAAAAAGATCAAATTTGCTATATGATACAGGATAAAGTAGCAGGTGCTAAACAGGAAGTAACTGAGATCATTGAAGGGGAATACAATGCCAGACATTTTCTTTTTTTCAAATTTTTTTCAATTTGATTCTGTGTAAAATATAACCATAGTCAACAATATCTTTCCAATGTTGACAAACTGTGATTTGGGAAGGGAAGAGAACTTTCTCATCAAAGGTGAGGAGAAGCCAAAGCCACAGAAGAGCGGCTCCAGCCCCTGGCTGCCCCAGGCTCAGGCGTCCAGCCATGGAAATTCACTCATGGCTAAATGCTGCAGATTTCCTGGAAACTCCAGAGCCCAATTTGGGTTGATGAATCCCTTTGTTTTGATGGAGGGAAAAATGTGTTTTCATTTTTCCCTTTAAAATTTTTCTTTTTTTTTTTTTTTTTTTTTTTTTTTTTTAGATAGACTCTCACTCTGTTGCCCAGGCTGGAGTGCAATGGCACAATCTTGGCTCACTGCAACCTCCGCCTCCTGGGTTCAAGTGATTCTCCTGCCTCAGCCTCATGAGTGACTGGGACTACAGGCACACACCAACATGCTTGGCTAATTTTTGTATTTCTGTAGAGACGGGGTTTCATCATGTTGGCCAGGCTGGTCTTGATCTCCTGACCTCATGATCCACCCACTTTGGCCTCCCAAAGTGCTGGGATTATAGCAGTGAGCCACGTGCCCAGCCTTAAATTTTTCCTTTTTTTTTTTTTTTTTTTTTTTTTTTGAGACAGGGTCTCACTCTGTCTCCCAGGCTGGAGTGCAATGGCGCAATCTCAGCTCACTGCAACCTCCACCTCCCGGGTTCAAGCTATTATCCTGCCTCAGCCTCCCAAGTAGTTGGGATTACAGGCGCCCACCACCATACCAGGCTTTTTTTTTTTTCAGTAGAGATGGGGCTTCACCATGTTGGTCAACCTGGTATTGAACTCCTGACCTCAGGTGGTCCACCTGCCTCAGCCTCCCAAAGTTCTGGGATTACAGGCATTGAGCCACCACGCCCAGTCTTAAATTTTTCTTATCAATTTTTAATCAGTAAAGTAACTCATGCTTGTGGCAACTGAAACAAATGTTGATATTTATCTTTCCTTAAATGTATATAGTTTTATTTTCTTTAAAACAGGGTTATCTACACATATGACTTTAAATCCTACTTTTTCCATTTAACTCCTCCAAGTCAATGCACATAGATCAAACTCTTTTTAAGTAGCTACATCCCAGTGTGTAGTGTGAACTTGATACTTTATTCCATTCTTTCCAATTTAATGAATACTCCAATTATTTTCTGGGGTGTTGTGGTTTATTTGATTTATGTCTTGGCTACCACACACATTACTGGATTAAGCATCTTTATAGATACATTCTTACACAAGGGACCTTTCTTTTCTGAAGAAAACGTGCAAAAATGGAATTGCTTGGAAATGGAGATGTGTTCTTTTTAAAATAGCTATTACCAAATTACTTTCTGAAATTAGAAATCCACCCCGCCAAAAGCAAAATATGAACATGTCAGTCTTCCCACACCTTCATCAGTACTCCCCTTTTATTATGACTTTGGCTGTTTTCTAAAGAATTTGCACCCAGGGAAAAATAAGAAAGTGGGTTACCTCTCTACCTCAGCCTGCAGTGCATCAGCTTCACCAGCTTCTTTACACACAAATGTCACCCAAGGTCCACCATCTTTCCAGAAGTTCGAAAAGCCATTCACGGTGTAATCCCAGCACTTTGGAATTTCGAGGTGGGAGGATTGCTTGGGCCCAGGAGTTCAAGACCAGCCTGGACAACATGGCAAAAACTCATCTTTACAAAAAATACAAAAATTAGCCAGATGTGGCAGCACACACCTGTAGTCCCAGCTACTTGGGGGGCTGAGGTGGGAGGATCACTTGAGCCCAGGAGGTTGAGGCTACAGTGAGCTGTGACTGCATCCCTGCACTCCAGCCTGGATAACAGAGCAAGATCCTGCCTCCAAAAAAAGAAAAAAAAAAAAAAGAAAAGCCATTCAAGTGCATATTTTGTAGTGGACCCTATGATGCAGCCCCAGATCCTTTTTTCAGGAATGAAAGACCTTGTCCCCCAGCTTCTGAAAGTAACATGGAGACCAGCCCCAGCAGTCAGCCCCAGCAGTCAGCCATGGGAAGATGTCTCAGCTGCATGAAAAGTCCCCTCCTCAAGGTCAAGTCATATCCCTGCTTGATACAAGGGTATAAATGCCAGGTTCTCTGGTTTCAACTCAGGACAGTTCTGCAGGGTCACCCCATCTTTAGACCTGCCCACAGGGTGCATGCTATAGCTTGCCTGAGACTACCATGGTTGGACAGTCCCTAATAAACTTCCCACATGCTAGTCTCTGTCTCAGAGTCTGCTTCTCACACAACCCAGAAATGAGATGACATTTTAAAAGAAAGGAAGTCCCGCACAGTACTCATTCAGAGTATCCAACTTAGAGAATTCATGACATAAAGTTATTTTGATTTTGGTGGGCTGATTCTCCCATTTGATGCCTCTGACAAATGAAGACCCCACATAGGTACACCTCTGTATTTACTAGATTATGCCTTCCCAGAATAGTCGTGTTCATCATTATTGTAAAAGAAACTTGACAGTCATAGGTAATTCACCAGAACTCTTTTTCATTTTTGCCAATCATTAGGTGAAAAATTGGTTTTCACAGTGTTCTTTTAATTGGCATTTCCCCAACGGCTATGGGATGAGAATGTTTTTAAGTGTTTATTTTATTACCTGTTCATGTACTTTTGCCCATTTTTCCTTTTGCTTCACCTGTAACTTTTCTTATTAATTGGTAACAGATGTTTGGATAATATGTTGCTTTCTTTACTTTTTAAATGGTGACTTTCATCCCTTTTAACACATTATGTGTTAGTTTTCCAAGAATTACTTTAGTTTTAGTTTTAAAAATCCATATATACAGAAGCATATAAAGAAGAAAGTAATAACAAAATTTTTCCACTTTGAAGTTCTTAATTTTTCCTTGCAATTCTTCCATCCTCAGTTTTCATAATTCAGATAATCTTTTATCAAGCTTTACATATGGTTTTGAATTCTTGGTTTTTCACATAATATCCTATCGTAAGTATTTCCCTGGGCCATTAAAAGCCTTAATAAACATATTTTAAATGTTATCAAATGAAAAACTATTATTTAATTTAATCCCTTCAGAAGTGTCAAACATGTGGGTCATTTCCAGTTTCTACCTATTATAAATAATATTATTATGAGCTTCATGTGCATAAATATGTTTACATTCCTAGTTGTTTCCTTACATTCTCAAGAATTAAACTGAGTTAAACATATTAAGGAAGTAAAGGAATAAAGAATGATTACTCCACAGGCAAAGCAGTGGCACAGACCGCTGTCACTCATTTTTATGGTTATTTCTCGACTTTACACAAAACAAGGGGTGGATTATTCATGAGTTTTTCTGGGAAAGGGGTGGGCAATTCCTGGAACTAAGGGTTCCTCCCTATTTTAGACCGTATAGGGTAACTTTCCGACATTGCCATGGCATTTGTAAATGGTCATGGTGCTGGTGGGAGTGTCTTTCAGCATGCTAATACATTATAATTAGCATATAATGAGCTGTGAGGATGACCAGAGGTCACTCTCATCACCATCTTGGTGTTGGTGGGTTTTGGCTGGCTTCTTTACTGTAAACTGTTTCATCAATAAGGTCTTTAAGACCTTTATCTTGTGCTAACCTCCTATCTCATCCTGTGACTTAGAATGCCCAGCCTCCTGGGAATGCAGCTTTTATCCACCCTCTATATGAGATGGAGTCACTCTGGTTCCAAAGCCTCTGACATTTCCCCCTTCCCTTTTATAAGAAAACCCTTAATCCTAAGGGTTGTAGAGGGACAAAGATCCATCTTCCATAATTTCTTCAGGTTGAATAAGCGGCGATCATATTCCTGCCTAACTATTAGGGTCTACCTTGTATTCAGGGTAGAGAAGAGCTCAGTCAGAAAGCATTGGTATGCCAAGGGCCACTCATAACTTGAGTTCTGACAAAAGGTGATATCCAAAGTTGGCCAGTCATTGCTTCAGTCTATTTCCTTTGGGTTGGGGGTCTCGGTATCATTCTTTCATGGTTCGCCAGAAAGATGTTATCAGAAAGGGGTCGCAGAATCAGACCCCAAGAGAGGTTCGTGGATCTCACACAAGAAAAAATGTGAGGCGAATCCATAGAGTAAAGTGAAAGCAAGTTTATTAAGAAAGAAGGAATAAAGAATGGCTACTCCATAGACAGAGCAGCCAAAACATAGAAACATTTAAAGGCTTTTATTATATATCTCAGCTCATTTTGAGGACTCATTTGTAAACCAATGTTTTACGTCTGAAAAGAAAGAGTGCAGTGAAAGCATCACACTCAAGCTTGTCCAAGCTTTGGTGGTTGTGGTAGTAGTGGCTTGGGTTATTCAATATAAACATATATTACATTTACTGTCTACAAGAGACTATTTTAGGCATGAGAGGGATGTGAATAAGGGTGACAGGATCCTGGCCTCAAAGAGCAAAGGATCTGGGAGAAAGATGAACAATCATTGATCCGATATGACACACACAAAAAATTGAAACAAATCCTCAACAAAATTTTAAGTCAGTGTGTGGAGGGGGAACTGTGGTAAAACAAGGCAATTGGAAAGATAACATTTTACTATTGTGGTCTCAAAAACATCCTAAAGGGCACCGGGGCCTTTTTTTTTTTTTTAAAATAATCAATACTAGCAGTACTGTACATTTATACCAAGTCTAGGATTTGGAAAGTGGTTTGAGGATTTTCCATCATTTCCTAGGTTTATGGGTTTTGCAGCTTTGCTTTTATGAACTCCTGTTGGCCACCACTTGGTTTCCTTGTCACCAAGTCACCGGCACACAGCCTCCATATTTTTCTGGTAGTTTCATTTTACAGCAGCCCATTCTGCACCAGGGGCTTGAGGACTGCACTGTGTCTTCAAGGCGGGGGCTGCTTACATTCGTTGCTGGTTTAGGCTGTTTGCTACTTGCCCCCGGAGGAGGCTCTAGGATGGAGAGAGACCTGCCTTGCTGGCTTCCAGCAGCACATGCTTTCTCCCCTACTCAAAAGCTGAAGGGACCTTCAACACCACAATCAAACTTGAACAACTTAAAGAGAGTGCTGTGTGACGGCCCTAGAGTCAGAAGTTCTGAATTTGACCTTTGGTTTCCCCACTTAGCAGCCGTCTGACCTGGACAACCTGCTTACACCTCTCACCTTTCTTTCCTCAACTATTACACAGAGCCAAGAAGGATCGCGAAAAGACAAAAATACAATGGATAGGAAAACACTTAAAAAGAGGAAATTGTCTTTGAAATATCAACATTTATTATGTTTTAAGAAATCTAAATGAAAGAGTTTGTAGTCCCTCCTCTCTGAACAAATTTTGATGTCCACAGTGGAGGCAGTGGGGGACAATGATGTATTCTTTGTCAATTTAAAAATGTGTGGTTTAAAGTGACGTGACAGAAGAACCATTTTTCGAGCTTCATTCTGTCCCTGGAGAGGCAGACTTTGGCTAGCTAAAAACACATTTGAGTGTGTGGCTAAGGTTTTAAAAGTGAAGAGGAAATAGGCCAGGGCACAGTGGCTCATGTGTGCAATCCCAGCACTTTGGGAAGCCAAGTGGGCAGATCACCTGAAGTCAGGAGTTCGAGACCAGTATGGCTAACACGGCGAAATCCCGTCTCTACTAAAAATACAAAAAATTAGCCAGGCATGGTGGCATGCGCCTGTAGTCCCAGCTACTTGGGAGGCTGAGACCAAAGAATCACCTGAACCCAAGAATCATGCCATTGCACTCCAGCCTGGGCAACAGAGTGAGACTCCATCTCAATCAATCAATCAATCAATAAGTTAAGGGGAAACTTGGAAGGAAGGCTAAATGGGAAAGTTTCTTTAGGGTTTACAATTTGATACCAGGCTCCTCTCCTTAACCATGCAGACTTCCAAGCCATCGGCAATTACCATCCACTCCTTGTTCTATAAAAGGGGCTTTCAGGGAGCAGATGTTGACATGGTTGGCGGGGCATTAGATACTCAGCCAGGCCTCTGGACAAATGCAAAGGATGTGCCAGCAGAGATTCTCAAACAAGAGCTTCTACTTTGTGAGCCTGAGAAGAAACCCGCAGACTTGTTGTTTTATCCCACTTCCATTGGATAGAAAAAACACATATAAAACATACACTTCCTAGACACCAAGTGAAGGAAATATTACCCCCAAGTGATTTAGTTAGGCACACCTGGAAGCCAACTCAAAGAGACTACACTTTCATCCAGAGAAGCTCAGGGAAGAGAGAAAAGGGACTAGAACATGCTCCCCAATCCATCTCTCCACCCTGTCACCACCCAGTCATGTCATCTATTCCACCACAGCCCCCGAGAGCAAGACTGAGACCTCCATCCCCACCCCTCCCTCTCCATCCTCAGACCCATGCCCTGGGCCAGGCTAAGGAGGTGCTGCAAGGATCAGCCTCCCTGGATGTTCACCCCACTCCACTCCCCATCTGCCTTCAAGGATCCTCTCCTAAGCTTAGCAACCTCTGGAGACCCCTACCTGTTCAAGAGTGAAGCCCAAGACTCCACATCTGATGTCTTCCAAGCATTCCCACCCGCCACTAGGTAGTGCCCAGCCCCCAGCTTTTCTCTCCCCAGGGGCTTCCTCTCACAGCTTTTTCCTACAGATCCTCTTTCTACCTGCAGCCCTGAGATCCCCACGCCTGCCTGCACTTGAAAGACGGTCCAGGCAATTCCCAGGACGCCCTATATATAACTCAGCTCCTGCTCTGTGGATTCACAGCACTGGTCAGAAGCATGCAGAGCCCTGCCTGCTCCCCGCCCAAAAGAAGTGGTATTTGTAGAGGGACTGCAGAGTGAAAAAGGTCAGCACAAGCTGCAGTGGCAAATCCATTGAGTAAAAACACTTAAGCAGGAAATAATAACGATGAGAGTTCATGCTTTCAAAGGAGCCTTCCTATTTGCATGTGCTTTCACATCCATAATCCCTCTGACTCAACATCATTCAGTGGGAAAAGGAAGCAGGTGTTCGCTCCATTTTACAGATAAGAAATGTAAAGCTGGAGGAAGTTAAGCACCTGTGGCAGAACTCAAAACTTGGAGGTTGTTAGTGCTCAAGGCCTCTTCAGCTTCTGGCAATGAAGAACAAGCACTGGCTTGAGCTCACCCACTGGCCTCCGTCCAGGTTCCAGGCCACCCTGCCCAGTACAGCCAGCCAACAACGACAGCCGAGACAGCAGAAGACTCACCCCTCAGCAAACTGGAGTGTGTTGTAAAACAGAATGTCCCAGAGAACAATGTGGAGGTTGGCATCCTGATTAGAGACTCGTATGGAGTAAGGCCTAGCTACCACTAACAAACCATAAAGGCCGAGCCGCAAGAGTTATGACCGTCCATCCTCCAGGAAAGCAATAAAACCACACTCCACATCCTCTGGACTGGGCACAAATGGACGGCCGGTGTTGATTATATGACAAAATAAATCAGCCACATACCTTCCCTGCAGCATTTCCCTCCGCCTCCCCCACACCCTAAGAGGCGGGTTTTGCCATGTGTAGTTGGCTCTTCTTTCTTCCATCAAGTGGGAAGAACCTGGTCTGGAAGGTGGTTCCTGCCAAGAACAGAGCCAGCACATGGACCTGCGGATGGGGGTTCTGAGCAGCTGTCCATGGTGAGGGGCTTGCACCAGATAAAAATGCTAGGGCTGCCCTCTTTGGCAGAAGGAAGGGAGCTAGAGTCCGATCATGGTGGTCCACACCTGTAATCCCAGCACTTGGGGAGGCCAAGGCAGGCAGACCACTTAAGGCCAGGATTTCGAGACCAGCCTGGCCAACGTGATAAAACCTCATCTCTACTACAAATACAGAAATTAGCCAGGTGTGGTGGCACACACCAGTAATCCCAGCTACTTGGGATGCTGAGGCAGGAGAATTACTTGAACCCGGGAGGTGGAGGTTGCAATGAGCAGAGATTGGGCCACTGCACTCCAGCCTGGGTGACAGAGCAAGACTGTCTCATAGAAAAAAAATAATAATAAAAGGAAGGAGGGGAGCTAGGGAGGACCACTCCTCCAGCTCTTCGCCTTAGGTGCAGCACCCCTCTCCCGCAGGCTGCACCCTCTCCGGCAGATAGAAGTGGAGGTCAGGGGCTCTGACGCTGCCCCAACCTCACAGGAGCAAGAAAGGGATTTCCTCTGCATCCCATATGAGCCAGAATGTGGGGGCCCACTTTTCAGGGCCATCTTACTGTTTTCTCCTATTTCTAGCTCCAAAGCTTTGCTGTCTTCTTAAGAACTCACTTCTCCTCCTAGGAAGAAAAGGGTGGGCAACTCTTACGGAGTATTCATCAAAGGAAAAGGGCCGTGAGATAGGAAGGAGACTCTGATATTACAGTATTCCTGCAAACACTGACTCATCTGCTCCTGAGGTAGCCCTAAGGAGCAAATGGAAAAACTAGGATTAGGATTAGGATTAGGATGACGATTGCTATGGGCATTTGCAGTGGAACTGGTATTGGCATTGGTATTTGGACTCATATTAGTATTTGCATCCACATTGGTACTGGTATGAGTCTTAGTATTTTATGAGGACAAATGGTGGGAGTCACTAACAGCTAGAAAGTCCAGTGCTGCCCCTCCTTGTCCTCTATTCTCAATACAGACCAGAGGTTGTCTCTGGCAGTAAGCACGAGCATAAAGGCTCTTGAGTTCTGTTTAACCTGGGGCCAGCATGGGATGGCAGTGCACCCTCCTGGGGCTCCAAGAGGAGAATGGTACAAGTCAGGTCTTAAGCACAGCTCCCAAAACTTGCATCAGCTCAGGGTTACAGCAAGACAGTGGGAAATAAAGCCAGATATGAGGACAGGAGGCCAGAGTCAATTCTGAATGACATCATTTCCTACAAAAATGGATCACCATTCAGGTCCTGGAAGCCCTCTCAAGTCCCGGGATCCAGGGCCAGGAACCTTTCTGTTGCCCCTACCATACCAGCACTCATCTGCATGCACACATACACACAACCACACACACTCCGCAATGAGCCTCACTGACGTCACTCTATGGCTTTGAGAACATTCGCAGAGCAAAGGAGGGTTCCATGGTGTAATGGTTAGCACTCTGAACTCTGAGAACATTCGCAGAGCAGAAAGTCAAGCTTAATTTAGCCAGGGTGGAGCTTGAGGCTTGTTCCACAGGCGTCTGTCCCAGGCTGGCTGGTGATACCTCATTCACGGAGACTCTACATCACCTCAGCACTGCTTTGTGACAAGAAACCAAAGCCTTCAGGCTTCCCAAAGCATCAACAGGCCTGCTCTTCATGGGGCCCTTTAACCTGTGGTCGGCCCCAAAGTCCAGAGGTCTTTTGTGGGTAACAAGGTCCAACGTGCCTTAGTCATCTTCAGTATCAGATGTCCTTCCAGGAAGGGCCGGCACCTCCCATTCAATCTTACTCTCACCTCACATCATGCATGGGAGGCCTTAGTATGAGACTTCACATCTCTGGGACTTTCCACCACAGGAGGCCAATACAAAGCCAAGGGTTTCCTTCTTACATGTTATTTCATGACATAAAAGCAATCACCCACCTAGGGAGCTAGCCTCTGAAAAATCTGCATGTTCCCCTACATTAGCATCCCTTTAATCTGTAAGGATGCAGAGGGAGGCATACTGCACTAGACTGTGGTGGCAGCTTCATCCTTTCCAGTTCATTGCCTCATTCCTGCTTTGAGGGAATAGATTCTCACACATACCTGGAAACCAGGTAAGCATCTGGACCAGTGAAATATATGACTTCTGGAAGCCCGTTAGCAATCAAGCTCTGGCATTAGAGCTAAACCTTTGATATCACAAACAAAGCTGCTTGTGCTTATATTTCACAGCACTGGAAAGAGTTCTAGAATTTTCCAATTGAGTTATATCTGAAAGCATCATTTTACCGGTGAGAAAATGTAGAGATTCATTTCTCAAAGTATAATCCTCTGGCCAGTGGCATCAGTACCACCTGTGGGCAGATTCTTTAGGTTCCTCCACCCCAGGTTAGCTGAAGCTGGATTCGCAGTGGAAAGGCCTAGGAATTTGCATTTTAAACACACTCCACCCCCACCTAGGCAATTTGTGTACCTGACAATAGTCTAGAAGTATAGCTGGCTCATACAGTTCTGAGATCATAACAATAATAATAACCACCATAATATTGAGGAGACATCAATCTGGATAGTCCCAGAGGCCCTTTTCCTCTCCACTTCAAAGCTTAGCAAGGAGCTGGAACAGCAGGTCTGTGCTAACCAAGGAAGACTCTCTGTTCCTAGTCACAGAGCCTCAGAGCCACTTCCTCAACCAGGGAGCTCCACTGATCCATAGACGTCTCCTGCCCTTTAGTCCCCATCACAGGCAATGAACATTGTGCTACTGGAGCTCTTTAAATGGTGCATAGTCCTGCAAGGTCCAGCCCAAACATGCCTCTCATTTTATTCCTTCAACAAACACATATTGAAGGAGCTCTGTGCCAGGCATTGTGGTAGGTACCAGCAATATGATGAAAAAATGGAATGGCATCCAAAAGTGGGGCTCAGTGTAGAAGAGCCTGAGAATTGCTCCTCTAGCCCATGGGTCAGATATTAGGTTGGAAAAGTCTTCAAAATTGGGAACCTCCCAGACAGGAGGTGAAAAAGGAAAGAGCTCCTTTCAGGGTAGCCCTGAAAGGAATATCAGGGAACACAGCCTTAAAAGGCTCCTAAAACTGTGTCTCATGACCCTCTGTATGGCCTCAGTCTCAGGAAATTGCATGGGAGAACGGTGGCCAATTTGGAAGTGCAATCATGTTCACATTCCTGCTGTCTTGCCAGTCACACAGAAGCCATTTAAGACACAGAATTTCTTCTTGCAGCACATCTTCCCTAAAGTGTGAGTCAGCCTCACCCACATCTATACAGCTGCATCAAGCCTCCTGGTAACACACACACACACACACACACACACACACACATACACACACACACCTCCAAGTAATCTGGAGCCCGCTGCTGCTGCTGTGACCAGGGGCTTCTGCACAGACCTCCATTCCTCCTCCTCCCCAAGTCTCATGCCCATCCTCATGCTCCCATTCGGGGAGTTAGATTTCTGCCTAACATGACTGCTCTGTCCCTGTACCTCTCTCGGGGCCAGAGATCTATCCCCAAGCTACTAGTTGAGGTCTGCTCCAAGGGGACTCTAGCACCAGCTGTGTGCCTGGTTCCCTTTGCTGTCCTGGCTAATGATGAAAGCAAGGGCTTGAGACTCAGACAGGCCTGAGCTATAACCCCAAGTCCACCACTTACTAGCTGTGTTACCTTGGGCAATTTTCCTAATCTCTAAACCTCAGTTTCCACTCTGTGACATAAGAAAAATGAGATCTACCGTGCAGGTTACATGGTGGATTACAGATGACCTTCATAACACTAAGTATCACAGTTACACAGCAGGTGCTGAATACATGATGGCTATTGGTCTGTGTCCTCTGGGTCAAATAACCTCTCTACATCTCCCCAAAGGACCCAAGCATTGAGCTAAATACTCGTTAAGCCCCTACTCTGTGCCAGGCACTTTTCCAGGCACTGGAAATATGCCACAAACAACACATACTTCCTGTCTTCATGAAACTTAGATCCATAATGGAAGAGATAAAGTGCTTGTACTCATTTGCTAGGACTGCCATGACCAAACACCATAAATTAGGTGGCCATAATGACAGAAATTTATTGTCCCACAGTTACGGAAACTAGAAATCTGAGAACAATATGCCAGCAGGGTTGGTTTCCTCTGAGGGCTGTGAGGGAGAACCTGTTCCCTGCCTCTCCCCTGGTTTCTGTAATGACTGGCATTCTTTGCCTTATAGATGCACCGTCCCGTCTCTGCCTCCATCTTCACGTGGTGTTTTCTCTGCGTACAGGTCTGTTTCTGTGCCCAAATTTCCCCTTGTGGAAGGACACCAGTCATATTGGATTAGGGTCCATCCTAATAATCTCATTTTAACTTGATTACTTCCATGAAGATTCTATTTCCTCATAAAGTAACATTCTGAGTTACTGGTGTTTCTATTTCAACATCTCCTTCCAGGAGGAAAAAATTCAATCAATAATGGTGCCCCTTTCTGTCCATTTAGTCTCATTTGATTTGTGAGTTGAGTTGATTCCACACAGGAATCCTTCTAATCCACCTTAATCTCCTAGAGAACCATCTCTGTCTCTGTCATCTGCTCTCAAGAAAGTAAAAGACCCCAACATGGACCTTTCCCTGTCTCAAAAGAGGGACCACATGAACTCCCACCGGGGCTCAGGTCATAGCCCAAGCTCCTCTTCCAGGGTATCCAGCTCAAGCCACCTGCCCACCACACATGGGGCCTGATGCATGTACCCTTGTCCCAGGCTCTAGATAAAGGGTTTCACTCCCCGCACCCCATATTTCTTCTTACTCAGTCATCTTACATAAATGGAAAAAGCATCTCTTTGTGAAACTGACTATCTCCTGCAGCTTAAGTTGGAAGAATGTTTACATATTTGGCCCCAGGGAATCATAAACATCTTGCAGTGTATGTTAACAGTTACTACATGACACCATTCATTTTTTAGGATCTAAAATTACAAAGTGTTCCCACCAGGATTCTCCTCCAGTGGTTAAAAGACTGATGGGCTCAGTTTTCCTCATCAGGCTTCAGAGAAATAATGTGATTGGTTCTGGCTTGTCCCCTTCAAAAAAACACAACATCTCATAATGGGAAAAAGCAGAGGAACCAGCCACCAGGAGCAAGTCTTGTTGCAAAATGTCCAGAAACGCCCAAATAGAGGAAGAGTCAGTTAGCAAAACTGATCAATGGTTGCCAGGGGTAGCAAGAAAGAAGAGATGAATCCACCACGCACACAGAGGCATTTGGGGCAGTGAAGCTACCCTGTATGATCACTGTAGTGGTGGGTAAGTGTTATTATACATTTGGCAAAACCCACGGAATGTACAACATCAAGAATGAACCCTAACGTAAACTATAGTCTTTGAGTGATACAGATGTGTCAATGTAGATTCATCAGTTCTGACAAATGTACACTCTAGTATGGTTCAATAGTAAGGGAGGCTGTGCATGTGTCGGGGCTGGCAATACATGGAAAGTATCCTCTCAATTTTGTTGTAAACCTAAACTGCTCTAAAATATAAAGTGTATTTTTAAAAAGTCAATTACTATAAAAGAATGGCCATCATGAGATTTGATTTAAAACAATGGTTTCTAAATACCAGTGAGTAAACCTGAGATGGATTTAAAATACAGATACCTGAAGCCTACCTACTGTCTCAGTCTGTTTGTGCTTCTCTAACAAAACACCTCAGACGGTGTAGTACTTTAGAAATAATAGAAATTTCTTTTACAGTTCTGGAGGCTAGGCCAGCAGGTTTGGTGTCTGGAGAGGGCCCCAACTCTGCTTCCAGGATAGCACCTTGTTGCTGCATCTTCCAGTGGGGAGGGACACTGTCCTCAGATGGGAGAAGATGGAAGGGAAAGAAGATGCTCCCTTCAACCTCCAGCTCTTTTATAAAGGCACTAATTCCACTCGTGAAGGCAGAGTCCTCATGACTTAATCACCTCCTGAAGGCCACACTTCTTAATACTGTTGCACTGGGGACTAAGTTACCACAAAAATTTTGGAAAAGACACCATCATTTAAACCACAGCACCTGATGAAAATCAGAATCTTACAGTAAAAGGAGAGAATCTATATTTTAAAAGAATTCAGGGAGACAGGCTGGCAACATGGCCGAATAGGAAGAGCTCCAATCTGCAGCTCCCAGCGAGATCAATGCGGAAGGCGGGTGATTTCGGCATTTCTAACAGAGGTACCCGGCTCATCTCACTGAGACTGGTTAGACAGTGGGTGAGGCCCACAGAGAGTGAGCCAAAGCAGGGTGGGGCGTCACCTCACCCAGGAGGCACAAGGGCTTGGGAAACTCCCTCCCCTACCCAAGGGAAGCCATGAGGGACAGTGCCATGAGAAATGGTGTATTCCGGCCCAGATACTACGCTTTTCCCATGGTCTTCACAACCCACAGACCAGGAGATTCCCTCAGGTGCCTACATCACCAGGGCTGTGGGTTTCAAGCACAAAACTGGGTGGCTGTTTGGGCAGGCACCAACCTCACTGCAGGAGATTTTCTTTTTCATGCCCCAGTGGTGCCTGGAATTCCAGCAAGACAGAACTATTCACTCCCCTAGAAAGGGGGCTGAAGCCAGGGAACCTAGTGGTCTAGCTCAGTGGATCCCACCCCCCACAGAGCTCAGCAAGCCAAGATCCACTGGCTTGAAATTCTCGCTGCCAGAACAGCAGTCTGAAGTCGACATGGGACACTGGAGCTTGGTGGGGGGAGGGGCATCCAACATTACTGAGGCTTGAGTAGGTGGTTTTCCCCTCACAGTGTAAACAAGGCCGACAGGAAGTTTGAACTTGGCGGAGCCCACTGCAGCTCGGCAAAGCCGCTGTAGCCAGACTGCCTCTCTAGATTCCTCCTCTCTGGCAGGGCATCTCTGAAAGAAAGGCAGCAGCCCTAGTCAGGGCCTTATAGATAAAACTCCCATCTCCCTGGGACAAAGCACCTGGGGGAAGGGGAGGCTGTGGGCACAGCTTCAGCAGACTTAAACATCCCTACCTGATGGCTCTGAAGAGAGCAGCGGATCTCCTAGCACAGTGTTCAAGCTCTGCTAAGGGAGAAGCTGTATCCTCAAGTGGGTCCCTGACCCCTGTGTCTCCTGATGGGGAGACAGGTCCCAGCAAGGGTCGACAGATACCTAATACAGGAGAGCTCTGGGTGGCATCTAGCAGGTGCCCCTCTGAGATGAAGCTTCCAGAGGAAGGAACAGAAACCAATATTTGCTGTTCTGCAGCCTCCGCTGGTGATACCCAGGCAAACACGATCTGGAGTGGACCTCCAGCAAACTCCAGCAGACCAGCAGCAGAAGGACCTGACTGTTAGAAGGAAAACTAACAAACAGAAAGGAATAGTGTAAACATCAACAAAAAGGACATCCACAAAGAAACCCCTTCTGAAGGTTACCAACATCAAAGACCAAATGTAGATACATCCAACAAGATGAGGAAAAACCAGCACAGAAAGGCTGAAAATTCCAAAAACCAGACACCTCTTCTCCTCCAACACATCACAACTTCTTGCCAACAAGAGAACAAAACTGGACAGAGAATGAGTTTGAGAAATTGACAGAAGTAGGGTTCAGAAAGTGGATAGTAACAAACTCCTCCAAGCTAAAGGAGCATGTTCTAACCCAATGCAAGGAAGCCAAGAACCTTGAAGAAAGGTTAGAGGAATTGCTAACTAGAATAACCACTTTAGAGAAGAACATAAATGACCTGATGGAACTGAAAAACACAACACAAGAACTTCGTGAAGCATACACAAGTGTCAACAGCTGAATTGATCAAGTAGAAGAAAGGATATCAGAAATTAAAGATCAACTTAATGAAATAAAGCATGAAGACAAGAGTAGAGAAAAAAGAATGAAAACGAACAAACAAAGCCTCCAAGAAATATGGGACTATGTGAAAAGACTCAACCCATGCTTGATTGGTGTACCTGAAAGTGACAGAGAGAATGGAACCAAGTTGGAAAACACTCTTCAGGATTTTATCCAGAACTTCCCCAACCTAGCAAGACAGGCCAACATTCAAACTCAGGAAATACAAAGAACACCACAGACATACTCCTTGGGAAGAGCAACCACAATACACATAATTGTCAGATTCACCAAGGTTGAAACAAAGGAAAAAACGTTAAGGGCAGTCACAGAAAAAGGTCGGGTTACCCACAAAGGGAAGCCCATAAAACTAACAGCAGATCTCTCTGCAGAAACGCTGCAAACCAGAAGAGAGTAGGGGCCAATATTCAACATCCTTAAAGAATTTTCAACCCAGAATTTCTTTTTTTTTTTTATTATTATTATTTTTTTTTATTATACTTTAAGTTCTAGGGTACATGTGCATGACGTTTATATCATGTATAACTCCCCAAAGCAATCCCTCCCTCCTCCCCCCTCCCCATGATAGGCCCCAGTGTGTGATGTTCCCCTTCCCGAGTCCAAGTGATCTCAGAATTTCATATTCAGTGAAACTAAGCCTCATAAGCAAAGGAGAAATAAAATCCTTTACAGACAAGCAAATGCTGAGAGATTTTGTCACCACCAGGCCTGCCTAATAAGAGCTCCTGAAGGAAACACTAAATATGGAAAGGAAAAACTGGTACCAACCACTACAAAAATATACCAAATTGTAAAGATCATTGACACTATGAAGAAACTGCATCAATCGATGGCCAAAATAACCAGCTAGTGTCATAACGACAGGATCAAATTCACACATAACAATATTAACCTTAAATGTAAATGGGCTAAATGTCCCAGTTAAAAGACACAGACTGGCAAAGTGGATAAAGAGTCAAGACCCATCGGTGTACTGTATTCAGGGAACCCATCTCACATGCAAAGACACACATAGGATCAAAATAAAGGGATGGAGGAAGATTACCAAGCAAATGGAAAGCAAAAAAAACACAGGGGTTGCAATCCTAGTCTCAGATAAAACAAACTTTAAACCAACGAAGATAAAAAAAGACAAAGAAGGACATTACATAATGGTAAAGGGATCAATGCAACAAGAAAAGCTAACTATCCTAAATGTATATGCAACCAATACAGGAGCACCCAGCTTCATAAAGCAAGCTGTTAGAGACCTACAAAGAGACTCAGACTCCCACACAATAACAGTCGGAGACTTTAATACCCCACTGTCAATATTACACAGATCAACAAGACAGAAAATTAACAAGGATATTAGGACTTGAACTCAGCTCTCTGGACCAAGCAGACCTAATAGACATATACGGAACTCTCCACCAAAAATCAACAGAATATACATTCTTCTCAGCACCACATCACTTATCCTAAAATTGACCACATAATTGGAAGTAAAACACTCCTCAGCAAATGCAAAAGAATGGATATCATAACAAACAGTCTCTCAGACCACAGTGCAATTAAATTAGAACTCAGGATTAAGAAACTCACTTAAAACCATACAACTACATGGAAACTGAACAACCTTCTCCTGAATGACTACCAGGGAAACAACAAAATTAAGGCAGAAGTAAATAAGTTCTTTGAAACCAATGAGAACAAAGGCACAACGTACCAGAATCTCTGGGACACAGCTACAGTGTTTAGAGGGAAATTTATAACACTAAATGCCCACAGGGAGAAAGCAGGAAAGATCTAACATTGACACCCTAACATCACAATTAAAAGAACTAGAGAAGCAAGAGCAAATAAATTCAAAAGCTAGCAGAAAACAAGAAATAACTATGATTAGAGCAGAACTGAAGGAGATAGAGACACGAAAAACCCTTCAAAATAATCAAACAATCCAGGAGCCAGTTTTTTGAAAAAATCAACAAAACAGAGTGCTAGTCAGACTAATGAAGAAGAAAAAAGAGAAGAATCAAATAGACACAATAAAAAATGTTAAAGGGGTTATCACCACTGATCCCACAGAAATACGAACTACCATCAGAGAATACTATAAGCACCTCTACAGAAATAAGCTAGAAAATCTAGAAGAAATGGATAAATTCCTGGACACATACACTCTCCCAAGACCAAACCAAGAAGAAGTCAAATCCCTGAATAGACCAATAACAAGTTCTGAAATTGAGGCAGTAATTAATAGCCTTCCAACCAACAAAAAAGGACAGGACCAGATGGGTTCACAGCTGAATTCTACTAGAGGTACAAAGAGGAGCTGGTACCATTCCTTCTGAAACTATTCCAAACAACAGAAAAAACGGGACTCCTCCCTAACTCATTTTATAAGGCCAGCCTTATCCTGATACCAAAACCTGGCAAAGACACAACAAAAAAAGAGAATTTCAGGCCAATATCCCTGATGAATGTCAGTGCAAAAATCCTGGCAAACCAAATACAGCAGCACATCAAAGAGCTTATCCACACATGATCAAGTCAACTTCATCCCTGGGATGCAAGGCTGGTTCAACATATACAAATCAACAAATGTAATCCAATCACCATAAACAGAAGCAATGACAAAAACAACATGATTATCTCAATAGATGCAGAAAAGGCCTTCGATAAAATTCAACACCCCTTTGTCCCAAAAACTCTCAATTGACTAGGTATTGATGGAACATATCTTAAAATAATAAGAGCTATTTATGACAAACCCACAGCCAATATCATACTGAATGGGCAAAAGTTGGAAGCATTCCCTTTGAAAACCGGCACAAGATAAGGATGCCCTCTCTCACTACTCCTATTCAACACAGTATTGGAAGTTCTGGCCAGGGCAATCAGGCAAGAGAAAGAAATAAAGGTATTCAAATAGGAAAAGAGGAAGTCAAATTGTCTCTGTTCGCAGATGACATGATTGTATATTTAGAAAACCCCATCATCTCAGCCCAAAATCTCCTTAAGCTGATAAGCGACTTCAGCAAAGTCTCAGGATACAAAATCAACGTCCAAAAATCACAAGCATTCCTACACACCAATAATAGACAGAGAGCCAAATCATGAGTGAACTCCCATTCACAATTGCTGTGAAGAGAATAAAATACCTAGGAATACAACTTACAAGGGATGTGAAGGACCTCTTCAAGAAGAACTACAAACCACTGCTCAACGAAATATGAGACGATACAAACAAATTGAGAAATATTCTATGCTCATATCACAATATTGATAGGAATAATCAATATCGTGTAAATGGCCATACTGCCTAAAGTAATTTATAGATTCAATGCTGTCCCCATCAAGCTACCAATGACTTTCTTTACAGAATTAGAAAAAAAACTACTTTAAATTTCATATGGAACCAAAAATGAGCCCATATAGCCAAGACAATCCTAAGCAAAAAGAACAAAGTTGGAGGCATCACACTATCTGACTTCAAACTATGCTACAAGGCTACAGTAACCAAAACAGCATGGTACTGGTACCAAAACAGACACATAGAACAATGGAACAGAGCAGAGGCCTCAGAAATAATGCCACACATCTACAACCATCTGATCTTTGACAAACCTGAGAAAAACAAGAAATGGGGAAAGAATTCCCTATTTAATAAATGGTGTTGCGAAAAATGGCTAGCCATAAGTAGAAAACTGAAACTGGACCCCTTCCTTACACCTTATACAAAAATTAACTCAAGATGGATTAAAGACTTAAACATAAGATCTAAAACCATAAAAACTCTAGAAGAAAACTCAGGTAATACAATTTAGGACACAGGTATGGGCAAAGACTTCAAAGCACAAAAAGCAATGGCAACAAAAGCCTAAATTGACAAATGGGATCTAATTAAACTAAAGAGCTTCTGCACAGCAAAAGAAACTATCATTAGAGTGAACAGGCAACCTAAAGAATGGGAGAAAGTTTTTGCAATCTATCCATCTGACATAGGGCTACCATCCAGAATCTACACAGAACTCAAACAAATGTAAAAGAAAATGACAACCCCATAAAAAAGTGGGCAAAGGATATGAACAGAAACTTCTCAAAAGACATTTATGTAGCCAACAAACATGAAAAAAAGCTCATCATCATGCCTGGTCATTAGAGAAGTGCAAATCAAAACCACAATGAGATATCACCTCATACCAGTTAGAATGGTAATCATTAAAAAGTCAGAAAACAACAGATGCTGGAGAGGATGTGGAGAAATAGGAACACTTTTACACTTTTGTTGGGGGCGTAAATTAGTTCAACCATTGTGGAAGACAGTGTGGCAATTCCTCGAGGATCTAGAACCAGAAATACCATTTGATCCAGCGATCCCATTACTGGGTATATACCCAAAGGATTATAAATCATTCTACTCTAAAGACACATGCACATGTATGTCTACTGCAGCACTATTCACAATAGCAAAGACTTGGAACCAACCCAAATGACCATCAATGATGGAATGATAAAGAAAATGTGGTACATATACACCATGGAATACTGTGCAGCCTTAAAAAAGGAGGAGTTCATGTCCTTTGCAGGGACATGGATGAAGCTGGAAACCATCATTCTCAGCAAACTAACACAGGAACAGAAAATCTAACACCACATGTTCTCACTCATGAGTGGGAGTTGAACAATGAGAACACATGGACACAGAGAGGGGAACATCACACACTGGGGCCTGTTGGAGGGCTAGGGGAGGGATAACATTAGGAGAAATACCTAATGTAGATGACAGGTTGACGGGTGCAACAAACCACCATGGTACATGTATACTTATGTAACAAACCTGCACATTGTGCACATGTATCCCAGAACTTAAAGTATTTTTTAAAAAAGAAAAAAAGAATGCTAAGGATACAGTGAAGTACAACAGGTTTGGAAAGACGCTGTGAGAGTCTCAAGGCAAATTCTCCCATATCCCACGTGTCTCTGAAGTCCCTGTGTCCCCAGCCCCCAAGCCCACTTCTCTCCAGGCCTCTTTCCAGCTCACTTGTACCTTCACGGTGCCCTTCCTACAGATCTACCTGCCACCTTTCTCTCCCTCTGTCTCTCTCTCTCTCTCTCTCTCTCGTGTGTGTGTGTGTGTGTGTGTGTGTGTGTGTGTGTGTGTATCTCTTAGCACTGATCTGGAGTTGTTACTAGCAGCTGTCTTATACCGCTGTAAACTGGTATTTTTCTATTTGTATCCCCTCCCACCCCAAATGTCTGGGACCATGCTTGATATCCTACAGATACTTGTAGATGGCTTGGTTGATAGAGACACAGGGTTGTACAGAGGAAATAACAGGAATACAGAAGACCTGGGTTCAAGTTTCAGCTTCACACTTAGAGACTAGATTTGCTGCATAATCCAGAGATTATTCCTTGACAACTATGATTCTAGACCTCTTTATTCGTAACTAGGGGTTTACTATTCTTCCTGGGATGCAGGTAGGTTAGATAGAGTAGAGGAACAGTCTTAAACCTCTGATGTTCCCTGTATCTGCAGGTGAAGATGTACCCTGGTTAGAATGAAGTTCAACCACAGTGATACTGTTCCATAGAACAGTGTAGTCATCCACAGATCCCAGAGCAAAGGGGAAGGAAGGGACGGGAAAGCAAGAGGCAGAGCTTATCACATCAGCAGTAGTCCAACCACAGGGCCTTAAATCAAAACCTGGTCACCCTCAGGTGGGGAATCTTGGTCACGCCAAGGTATTGCCATTGTAAATCAAAAAGCGGCTGGAGCTGATCTCAATCAATTTGAAGTTTATTTTGCCAACGTTGAGGATGCACTCAGGAAAAAGAAACACAAGTAGGATCTGTAACCTGTATTTTTTCCAAAGAGGATTTTGGGAATTTCAATGTTTAAATGCAAAAGAGCAAGCAAGAGGGGAGGAGAGGGAAAAAAAGGGAGGGTAAGGAATGGGGCAAGTGGTTACATTCTTGTAAGGCTTTGATTAGCACTCAGTGAAAAGAAGGGAATGGGAGAAACAGTCAATTATACATTCACCTCACGCTCAGTAAATCTCCATTTTATGTAAGATAAAGTAAGCATGTGAAATTACAGCTATCCATTTAGGAATAAAAGGAAGGCAGTTTTTTGCGTGACTCCAAAAAAGTTCCCAACCTTAACTTTCCCTTTGACATAGTGAGTTTGGGATCACAAGATTTTATTTTTCTTTCACATTCCCCTCCTGTTCTCCAAAATCTTTTGGAGAAAGCATTGCAGAAGAAAATGAGTCTCTGGTCACAGGTTCAGTCATATCCCTCAGCACTAGAATGGTTTACTCCTAGAAGATGAGGTCTCATATGGCTAAGACGGCTTATTCCTAAGAGGACGTGAAGTCTCCTGTCCCACAGAGATAAACAGGAGGAAGAAAGAAAGAGAAAAGTGCAGGGAAAAGAGGAGGACAAAAAGGCTAGATTATAGAAACAAAGGGAAAGCAATCCTGAAAACACAATTCAGGCTATATTGCCAAGAAGGCCAAGAAGTTCATACATCTGTAGGCAGCCAGGAAGGTGATATAAATAAATGCACACACACACATATATAGGTTATACGTACATGTATGTGTATAGAGAAAGTGTGTGTGTACATGTGTATGTATATACATGTGTGTGCATGTGTGTGCATATACATATGTATATATACACACACACATATAGCTATTATTTCTCCCAAAGTCTAAGTTGCCTAACTTCGGTGTGTAGGGCTTTAAGAAAAGCACAGTCATAATTTCTAGTGATTCCAAGGAGTTAGAAAAACGGGAGAAAAAAAAAATTTGAAAATGTTAGTTTGAAGACTTATAGTCAGGAAAGACTTCAAGGTACAGTCCAGATAAATTGTAGGCAAATAATAAAAATTGAGAAACAACAGACAAGGCTAGAATCTAATAACAAGTTTACTATAGTTTCTTTTGAAACATTATTTTTCTCTCTCTAGTCCCCCATTTTTACCAAAGATAAATTAGAGTAGGACCAGTTTATTTGCAAAATAAGTTTTAGTCTTATTATACTTAGCCTGATTATTTGCATGAAGTGCAGCAAGAATAATTATTGGTCAATAGGCTTTTTTTGCATTGGCTTTGCTGGAGCTTTTTCATAAAGAATCTCAGATTAGATTTTTAAAGGCCTCTCAAGCCCAGCTGAGAATTTATCTGTACCTGTATGAATTGGGTGAATTCCTCTCTTCTCAAGACTCCAAAATAACTTGAGTTTCCTGGGCCTGTCAGAAAGTGAGGCAGGGAGAATCACTTGAACCCAGGAGGCGGAGGTTATAGTGAACCAAGATCACGCCACTGCACTCCAGCCTGGGTGAGAGAGCGAGACTCTGTCTCAAAATAAAAGAAAAAAAAGAAAGTGACATTCTTTACTTATCACAGGTCAGGAACCCTGTGAAGTAACGACATAGACAAAATATGAGGCCAGTAGTTCCAAGGGGCTTTTATCAGCTCCATAAAGTCAATTTTAATTCCTCAAAGCAGTCTGTTCATATCTGAAAATATGCCATTCCATTCAAAGTCTTGGTAAAATAACCAGTGTCTCCAATTTTATCTTATTACAAAGAAAAGACTCTTATTGAACATATGCAAATAAATATATTGCCAAAAATTAAGAATACTCACAAATAGTTTCCAAATTCTAGAGAAATCAGGTAGAGAAAAAGAAACATGTTTCAATTTTGCTCACAAGAGTATACTTTACTCAATTGTTAAAAACTAAATGGCTCACAAGAAAAAAAAAGCTTTCTTGACTCTGAGAAACAAAACAAAAAGAATCAACAATGTTTCAGACAAAGAAAAAAGGTCATAAAAATTATTTCAGTCCTCTGTTAGTCTAGTCACATGCAGTTAACTCGTTCCATTTGATATTCAGGTTAGTAAACCTCATGACCACATTAGTTCTTCAAGGAGAGTTCTGGAAACTTTTTGTTTTCCTCTAGTTCAATGGCACAATCGCCAAGGTTATCAGAAACCTGCATTTAAGAGCACCCAACAGAATCCTTTCTGTGGACTCCCCTAAAGAAGCACGTTTTGGGCAACAGTTGATTATTACCACTTTTTGAGAAGGATCAAAGTAAAACAATTGTGGATGATAAAAGTCTTAGGATGGCCATGATCAAAGACACAATTGACAAGGAAATCAGGAAATGTCTATGGCATACAATAATTTAGCATAATAATCATAATTACTATTGATGTCATATACTAAGACATATCAGAATTATAGAAATCTCATAAAATTTCAGAATACATATTAACAATACCTTTACATAAACAAAATCCAAAGAAAGTTAAATACCATATAATATTTGTCAATGATTCCTGTATGATTTACTATATAAGTGAGCTGATATATCTCTTTTGGACTTCAGGGGACCCACTATCTAAAAAGAAGTTAATGAAGTCAAAACACTAAATTTAGAACTTGAAATTTTGATTTTGGAAGATTTGTCAAATATCAAAGGTTTAAAACATTTGACATGCAAATTTGGATCACAGGTCACTGTAAAATAAGTCATTCATGTAGCCAAAATGATAATCCAAAAGATTTTTAAAGCAAAATCTTTTTACTTTTTGGCAGAGAAGAGACTCAGTTTCCTCAACAATAAGATCCAATAAAGGCAGCTGACTGAATCTGACTCTTTTCTCTCCTCTTTTTTTTTTCAGTTTACTCAAAAGGTAAATAAAAATCTTTTACTATCTCTTAAAATTACATGAAAATCTTGTTCAAAAGAGAAAAACAGATTTTACCTTTGCATAGTGTATTATTAATGCTAAAGCTATTTTTTAAATGAAATCTTATAAACAAATCCATCCAATCTCAGTGTGACTATAAGATTTCGATAAAACTTTTATAACATTTTATCATCTGTTTCTATTTTCTTTTTTTCAACTTTCTATGTCCATTCAGTTTTATCCATCATTTGTTTATTCCTCCAATTTAAAAAAAATTTAAAAACCTCTGGTCTAGACAAAATTACTTTCCCTTTAACAAAAATTACATGTTCGTGTCTTTTTATAATACTTTTACTAAAAGCACATCCTACTTTTCTTCTATATTTTGCATACAGAATTATGTCTAGTGCTTTAAAAATATATATTGATTTCAGGCCGGGCACAGTGGCTCACGCCTGTAATCCCAGGACTTGGGGAGACTGAGGCGGGTGGATCACGAGGTCAAGATCGAGACCATCCTGGCTAACACGGTGAAACCCCGGCTCTACTAAAAATACAAAAAATTAGCTGGGCGCGGTGGTGGGTGCCTGTAGTCCCAGCTACTCAGGAGGCTGAGGCAGGAGAATGGTGTGAACCTGGGAGGTGGAGCTTACAGTGAGCCAAGATCACACCACTGCACTCCAGCCTGGGCGACACAGCAAAACTCCATCTTAAAATATATATAGATAGATAGATAGATTTCAATGTTAACTATTAGTAACTTATTTTTAGTGAAAAGCCTAGAAAGCAATTTTAATCATGTATCATTTGTAGGGCCCAGTATAAAGGATACTGCCTGAAGCTAGGCTTCATCATGGCCCCTCAAGTTTCAAATCTAAAGACCCTAAGTTTGTGGACAAATCCAGAGACGCTAAGGATCTGTGACTTGTGCTTTTTTCAAAAAGGGTTTGGGGAACTTCAATATTCGAAGCGGAAAGGGCAAAAAGGAGGGTAAAAGGGAAATAAAAAAGGAGGGAAGGTGGGCAGTGAGGCAAGTGGTTACATTCTCCTGAGGCTTTAATTAGTGCTCAGTGAATCTACATTTTACATGTGAAAAGAGGGGAGTGGGGGAAAAGCCAATTATGCATTCATCTCACACTCAAGTAAATCTGCATTCTACATAAGATAATGTAAGCATGTAAAATTATAGCTATCTGTTTGGAAACAAAAGGAAGGTAGTTTTTTGTGTAATTGGACTCAGTTCCCAAGCTTAACTTTCCCTTTGGCATAGTGAGTTTGGGGTTCCAAGATTTTATTTTTCTTTCACATCATCACCAAACCTATGACCCCATTGGCCCTTCTGTCCAGCAGAATGTTGGCTGGGTCAGCCGTGACATACTTCAGTAGCCAGGACCTAAATTTACTGCACATCTGCTTGAGCCAATAGACTGCAAGAAAAGAAGCCTGCCACCAGCCCTCACAGTCCAGTGGATGTTGGGATCTTCTGTGATTCTAGGCCCACATCATGCATAGTAGGAAGGTATCAACTGCTTCCAGGAGAGGGGGTTGCTGGCTGAGCTGGCTCAGGGGAAATCATTGGCTAAAAGATACTTGGAAATTAACTAACCCTACCCAAATTGCTGAAGGGGGTGATAGTCTTTTCTTAGAACCAAGACTGTCTAAAGGAAGCTCACCCTACAGTGCCCATACTAAGACCTTGTAAGGATTCCCAGGAGGATACCCTTATTCTACCAGGACAGAACAGGTGAATACACTGGGACTTTGCAAAACACTCATTCCCCGCAGCCCCTCTCTGGACATGAGTGGTATTAATTGCTACTGCTGCTTGCTGTCCTTATTATTTTGCTCCCTAAGCTAACCTTTGTGTGGACCACTGGAGAGAAGCTAACACCAGAGTTTACAGAGTGATGGCTGCCTATTTGCTGTGACTTTATTCAATTGTCCAGCAAACACCAATGTCTTAGGCTGTGGCAGCCTCCATGTCTGGAAGGCTCCCTGACTCTTAACCTATCAAGTGAATTTGTGAATTTCACAATTCCAAGAGATCCTTTGTTATTGTCAGGGCCAAGGGAAACTTTTTCCTTCGCCTTCTGAAGATCCACTGAAAACCACTGACATGAGGCAAATTAATAGTAGAAAAAGAACAGAAATTTATTTGATCAGAGTTTTACATGACACGGGGCCCTTCAGAATGAAGACCCAAAGATGGAGGTGAAATTGTTATTATGCTTAGGTTCAACAAAGTATGGACAGTGTAGAAAAATGATTGGACCAAAAGGCTATGATCTAATGCTAACAGAATGAGTGGGGAAACCCAGCGAGACCTCTCTGTCTGGATTCTTCTTAACCCCTCTGAGCATGCACTCCTTCCTTCTGGGTATGGATAGAAGCCTCTCTGGAATGAGTGTCTTATCACCTACAGCCAAAAAAGCTAGGTCAGATAATTTCTTTGTACCCAGTTTTTACACAGAAAGGTGGGGAGAGAGAGTTATAGTAATATTTTTAGTTTTCCTGGCTGCCTTTGGGGAACAGGGGTTCTGGTTTCTATGACCCGCCTTGGGAAAGAGACTAGTTTCCATGAGTAGCCTTTGGGGGAAATGGGACTGAGAGGCAAGAAGACAGGAGATCATGGAAAAACTTTTGCTTCTGAGAATTTCATTTTTGGATATTGTTTTCTGAGCCCCAACATTACAATGTCAATATTCTAACTCTGGAAGATAAGGAACTGGAGGTCTCTACTAATCACTTACACCCCAGTTAATTTATCTGCTCTTTTTCAGAGTCAGCTTTTCTTTGGGGGCGAGGAAAGGGAACAAAAAGAAAACTGTTCCTAACTTTTCAAGGAATAATTCAAGCATGTCCTTGACAGAGGTTAGCTTTCTCCTGGAATGAAAATAGCACCTTAAATTTTCATAGCTTGCTTTTATTGTCAAAGCACAATTTTTTGTGTTGTCTTCAGAAAATTCTTATAAGTTAACCATGGATAGCAATGATCACACCCTTACTCAACAATCTAAAAAACAAAAACTATGAAGGGTCACGTTTAAGAAAATCTGACGTTTTACTGTGATTTTCAGCTGAAAAGTATAGGAGAATTTTAAGTTTATAAATAGTTGTGGTATTGTTAAGGGAACTTGATTTACTATAATTACATGTTTAGTGGATACAAGAGTAATTTATAATTTAAATGTTTAAGAGGGTTTTGCTTATTAATATTGTAAGTTTACCCTGCCAGGCATGTGAATGTTTAAAAAGCAAACATATTAATTTATAAATGTTGGTGAAGATGTTTAAGGGAATGTAATTAGGTAAGTTTGTAGATGGGACTAATTTTAATCTGTGCCTGTGAGTTAATTGAAAGTCAAGGAACAAGTGAAAGTGTTTGTTTTTTTTATTTTTTTATTTTACAAGAATCATGAGATGTATTAATTTTAAAAATCTGAACGTTGACTTTAAATACATAAAGAAAGCTAGCCATTCGCATTGAACCTAGGTGTCTAACTAGTCGTCTTTCATATTTCCAAAGGGAAGCTCCTCATCTCGCCATGGTCTCCCCATCTCAGTGCGTGTCGACTCCATTCTTCCAGTTCCACAGGACAAAAACAAACTTAGTCACTCTTGACTCCTCTCTTTCACTCACACCAATTCAAGAGAAAATCCTAATTACTTTTCTAAAACTTTCAAAGTCCAACCATGCCTTAGGCCTCCCCGACTGCCTCCCTGGCCAAAGCCATCATCCTCTCTCTCCTGGATTATTGCAGTCACCTCCCAACTGGTCTCCTGCTGCCATCCTCAGCCTTCTCTAATCTACGCTCCACTCAGCAGCCAAGGAGGTCCTGTGAACACACAGTAAGATTCACGTGGTTCCTCCGCTCAAAACTCTCAGAGTAAAAGCCGGAGTCCATGTGGTGGCCTGCAGGCTGTGCAAACAGGCTCCCCCTGTCCCGTGCTCTTCTCACTCAGCCAGCTCTAGCCTCAGTTGCCTCCCTGTTATTCCTCCAATGGACATGCCTCCACGCTGGGCCTTTGCTCCAGCTGTTTTTCTTCCCTAGATGTCCCCGTGGCTCCCTCTGTGGTCGGCAGAGTAATGGCCCCCCAAAGATATTTTTGTCCTAATCACTGGAACCAGTAAATACGTTAGGTTATGTGTCAAAGGGGAAGTAAATTAGCAGAACTTAATTCCTAATGGAATTGAGGTTATGCGATGAGCTGAATTGTGTCCCTTCTCTCAAAATTCATATGCTGGAGTCGTAACCCCCAGTACCTTGGAATGTGACTGGATTTGGAGATAGGGTCTTTTAAGAGGTAAAATGGGGTCATTAGGGTAGGGCATCATCCAATATGACTGGGGTCCTTACAGGAAGAGAAGAGGAGAACACAAGCACACATATACAGAAAACCTTGTAAAGACAGGAAGAAGGAAGCCATCTACAAGCCATGGAGAGAGACCGCCAAAGAAACCAGCCCTGCCAACCCATTGTCCTTAGACTTTAAACCTCCAGAATTATAAGCAAATGTCTGTTGTTTAAGCTCTCTAGTCTATAGTACTCTGTTACAGCAGCCCCAACAAACTGATACAGTCATAATTAGCTAAACTTGAGATGAGATTATCCTTATAGGGAAAGAAAAATAATTTCCCTCTACCTTTTCTGAGTTTTTATTGGCATGAACCCTTGTAACAAAAGACAGATTAAGAAGAGACAAACAGAAGTTTATTAACAGGTATACTTTATATATACAAGAAAGATACCCAGAGAAAAGTGAGTAAATCTCCAAGAAGTGGCTTTTAGTTCAGGTCAAATATCATCTTCAGTAGAAAGAAAGACAGAAAGGGTGGGAGGAGGCCTGCTTTGGGGAGGTCAGGAAAAGTACTGCAATAACAACAAGGTTTTTCCTGTGGATTAACTCAGTGCCTTCTCCACAGAGAAAAGTCTAGTGATTTGGAGCATTTCTTCTCTTCCTGGTACAGAGAAGGCACCTTACAAATGGGAATTTCCTTTAGAAAATACATTTCTCTTACAAAAGGGTAACTTCTACTCTTTGTTTTTAGAGTTACTCTGGTGTCTAGAGTTACTCTGGTATCTACAGTTTCTTAAAATAATTAGCTCTAAATAATCCTTATGCTAAAGAGGTATATTTTGGAGTAGCATATTCTGGCCTCCTACATTCATATTTTGGAGTGGCATAGTTTTGGTCTTCCACATCCTGGAAGATCTAAGGGGGCCCAATGAAATCACAAGCGTCCTTATAAATGGAAGAAGGAGGCAAAGGAACAAGAACCAAAAAAATGACAGTGTGAGAAAGAGTTGGCCTGATAATGCTGGCTTTGAATATGGACGAAGAGGCCACAAGCCAAGGAATGTAGCCTAGAGACGCTGGAAAAGGCATGAAAATGAATTCTCTCCTACAGCCTCAGAAAGAAACACAGCCCTGCCAACACCTTAATTTTAGCCCCAGGAGCCCAATTTGGGAATTCTCACTTCCAGGATTCTAAGAGAATAAATTTGTGTTGTTTTAAGCCATTAAGTTTGTGGTCATTTGTCACAGCAACAATAGGAAGCTAATATACTTTTCTACAGGTCATTTTTCTAATACAGTTCTCAATGTAGCCCTTTAGGACTACCTTATTTAAAATTGAACCCCTCCCCCACTCCCCTTTCCTGCTTTATTTTTCTCTAACATACAATACAGTTAGACTTATTTATCATGCTTATTGTCTCTATCCCCTGCTTAAAACATACACACATGGCTGGCAGGGTGGCTCATGCCTGTAATCCCAGCACTTTGGGAGGCCGAGGCGGGCAGATCAAGATCACTTGAGGTCAGGAGTTTGAGACCAGACTGGCCAACATGGCGAAACCCTGTCTCTACTAAAAATACAAAAATTAGCTGAGTGTGGTGGCGGGCACCTGTAATCCCAGCTACTCAGGAGGCTGAGGCAGGAAACTCACTTGAACCCGGGAGGCAGAGATTGCAGTAAGCTGAGATCACACCACTGCACCCCAGCCTGGACAACAGAGCAAGGCTCTATCTCAAAAAATAATAATAATAATTTAAAAATAAAAATAAAACATACACACACAAGGGCAGAAATCATTGCTTCTTTGGAATAGCCCCAGCACATAGTAGGTACTCCATAAAAATTCAGTGAATTAATAATTTAACTTGAATGGAGTGTTAAGACTAATCCTTTATCTACATAACAGCCTCCGTCTACCAAAACAGCAATTTTGTGGTGGTTATGTCTTTATATTTTTCTCATATGATTTTAGAATCAAACAGAGCCTGCTCCACCCAGAATGAAAGTCAAGGAGGAAAGTACATTGGAAATGCGGAATAATTAAAACAATTGTATTAGGCAGGGCTCTCCAGTGAAATAGAACCAATAGGAGAGATAGATAGATAGATAGATAGATATAGGGAGATATAGTCATGCATCGCTTAACTACAGCACTGTGTTCTGAAAAATGAGACACATAGGCAGTTTTGTCATTGTGGGAATGTAACCAAGTGCTCCCATTCGTCTAAGAAAAAAGAGAATGATTTTTTTATTTTCTTTACTCTTTTCTCCTTTTACCCTGTTCTTCGCTTCCTACTTGGACCTCCCCATCACCAGACATTCCCTACAGGTCAAGCTCATCTAACGATATGCTTAGAGGCTCCAAAGTGGAACTCTCTCCCACCAGAAGATTGCCTCGAGAGGCAACAGTCGATTTACCAGCCTAAGTATGCTCACTTCAAAATTCTCTCCCACCTGGAGAGTTCCAGGAACTTTTAAAACCCAGTTCTGCCCATGAAGGCACCAGCTCAATGGCCCAGTAGATAAGGCACTGAAGCGAGTTATGTGGACTTCCATCCAATTACTTCCTTCCCTGCATACTATTCATGCCAAGCCCCCTTTTAAAATAATTTCTTTTAAAATAATTCCTACTTTCTGCACAGGCTACCGTTAAGGCAAGAAGCCTGTGCTTCTTCCCATAAGCTAGCTTTGAAATATATCACTTTTTTTTTTTAGAACTAGTAAACAAATTTATTAACATTACAGGATAGAAAATAAAGATGCAAAAATCAATGGTGATTTTATACACCAACAACAATCTCATTTATATTAGCAACAAAAAGAAACCACTTAGTAATTAACTTAACCAAAGAGATGAAAGATTTGTACACTGAAAATTATAAAAGATTGATAGAGAAAATTTAAAAGACACAAATAAATGAAAAGACATATCATGTTCATAGATTGGAAGAATTTTAACTTTTAGTTTAAGTTCAGGGGTACATGCGCAGGTTTGTTATATAGGTAAATTGTGTCATGGGAGTTTTTTGTACAGATTATTTTATCACCCCAGTATTAAGCCCAGCATTCATTAGTTATTCTTTCTGATCTTCTCCCTCCTCCTACCCCCACTCTCCAATAAGCACCAATGTGTGTTGTTCCGCTTTGTGCCCATGTGTTCTCATCATTTAGCTTCCACTTATAAGTGAGAACATGCAGTATTTGATTTTTTTTTTTCCTGCATTAGTTTGTGAAGGATAATGGCCTCTAGTTCTATCCATGTCCCTGCAAAGGGCATGTTCTCATTCATTTTTATGGCTGTATAGTATTCCCTGGTGTATATGCACCACATTTTCTTTAGCCAATCTACCACTGATGGGCATTTAGGCTTATTCCATGTCTTTGCTATTGTGAATAGTGCTGCAATGAACATAAATGTGCGTATGTCTTTATAATAGAACATAAAGCAGTTTCTTTAGACCAGACCTCACTCTTGTCCATTGGACTGTGTAAGTGGTGTGTGACTGGATCTGCATTTCAGCTACAGGAACAACATAAAGTGTACTTACACAAATTTACATGATATAGTCAAATATACAACTAGGCTACATGACAGAGCCTATCAGTCCTAGGCCAAAAACTCTGTACTGCATGTTACTGTGCTGAATACTGAAAGCAACTGTGACACAATGGTAAGTATTTGTGTATCTAAACACATCTAAACATAGAAAAGCTAAAGTATTATAATCTTGTGGGGCCCACCATTGTATGTGCGATCTATCATTGACCTAAATGGCATCATGCAGAGCATGACCGTATACATATATAAAATAAGGAATTGCTTCACAAGATTTTGGGGGCTGAGAAGTCCCAAGATCTGCAGTCAGGCAGCTGGACACTCGGGAGAGTCAAAGTGTAGTTCTGGTTCGAGTCTGAAGGCCTGAGAATCAAGAGAGTAGATGGTGTAAGTTCCAGTCCAAAAGCCAGCGGGCTTGAGACCCAAAAAGAGCCAATGTTTTAGTCTGAGCCAAAAGGCAGAAAAGACCGGTGTCCCAGCTCAAGCAGTCAGGCAGGAGGAACTTCTCTTACTTGGCCTTTTTTTTCTATTCGGGTCTTCAACTGATTGGATGAGGCCCAGCCTCATCAGGGAGAGCAATCTGTTTTACTCAGTCTATCTATCAATTTAAATGTTAGTCCCATCAAAAAACAGCCTCTCAGACATACCAGAATAACGTTTAGCCAAAAATCTAGACACCCAGGGCCCCGTCAGGTTGACACATAAAGTTAGCCATCACGACAACCAATTTGCAACAATAACATTGGACAAAATGGTTTAGGACATCTAACAAGTGAAATAGAGGAGTCGCTCTGCCCCAACCAAGCCTGAGCCTTGGCTCCACCCCAGCTGGCTCCTATGCTTGGAGAATAGGAAATCTTTGGAAATATTAGTCAGTTCCCTAGAACATGCAGGAATCCTTGTCCTAGAATCAGCCATTTCTCCGTAAATACTCCATAAGTTCTCACCTGGATTCCAGACTATATCCACACAGACCATGTATGGGTGAATTCAATAAATTCTTTACAAAATAAGTGTCTGATGATTGGGTGCCATGGCTCATGCCTGCAACCCCAGCACTTTGGGAGGCCAAGGCGGGCAGATCACTTGAGGTCAGGAGTTTGAGACCAGCCTGGCCAACATGGTGAAACCCTGTCTCTCCTAAAAAATACAAAAATTAGCTGAGGATAATGGTGTGTGCCTGTAGTCCCAGCTACTCAGGAGGTGGAGGCAGGAGAATCGCTTGAACCTGAGAGGTGGAGGTTACAGTGAGCCGAGACCGAGCCACTGCATTCCAGCCTGGGTGACAAAGTGAGACTCTGTCTCAAAAGGAAAGAAAAAAAAAAAGTGTCTGATGATTGGGATTACTTATTTCATTTTTAAAACAAATATTCTGGGCTGATCCGTCTTTGACCCAAACTTTCCAGGAACATCAGCTTTTTACTTGTAGCAAAACTATTTACTTTTTTTTGTAGACTAAATTATTCCCTTAACATAGGTAACGCAGGCCTGGTCTTGACCCTAGGGAATTTGAACATTTTCCTGAATTATTTCTGTGTTCTTATTGATATAATCATTGCAACTTCCTTCTTTTCTTTCTTCTTCAGGAATTTATTGAGCACCTATTATGTGCTAGTCTCAGCGATTAAAAACACAGTATTTCTGCCCTCAAGCAGCTCAGTCAAATGAAAGGAAGGGATGTAAATAAACAATAATAAAATGTTATAAGTGCTGTCACAGAGATGCACAGGTTCAGAATAGTATACTCCTGACGAGGCATGGGCTCAGGATCTGAACTAATCAGATTCAAATGCTGCCTCCATCACCATCTAGACACACAACCTCACATATGTTTAGGCAGCTTGTCTCATTTCCTCAACTGTAATGGAAATAAGGAAAGTGCAGACTTCGTAAGGCTCTTGTGAGGATCGATGAGACAATGCTTGCAAGGTGTCTAGACAGCTCTCAGCCTATGGAGAGAGCTCAGTAAGTATTCAGGGATCTCTGTTATTATGCAATGGAAAGACAAAGAAGGAAATGACTAAAAGCGGCTAACTCCACCCAGAGGGGTCTGGGAAGGCTTCTCAAGGAGGTGACAAAAGATGAATCCTCTTCCAGGAAGGAAGGAGGGCAGGGGCACTCCAGGGAGGAGCGGATAACCGAAAATCCTGAGGGCGATGGGGAGCCCAGGAAAGTTTGGGAACAAGAAAGTGACACAAATAGATGTGTGTTTTAGAAGAATTTCTTGGCAAAAATAGCAATAGCAAAAGATGGGTCTGTCTTATTCAGCTCAGAATAAGAAACTTGCAGGGTTTCTTTCCCAAGGCTGGCCGGGATCTCACTGAACAGCCATCAGCCCCTTAGCTGGTGAAGCTGTAGGATTATACCCTAAGTGGAGGGACCTCTGGAGCTGATGGTCAGATTCACAAGGTCTCTGAAATAGAGTCTTGGAGCAAGAGGGAAAACAAAGCCTGCCCCAGACTCGGGGGAAGCTAAAGGAAGGGTCTGGGAAAACAAAGACAGCATCTGCATGTCCAAGATCTCAGGCCCCTGGGTCTTTCTCTGGATACTTGGTCATGGTTGGTGAGCATTTGTCAGACGTGAATGAAACTCAGTGCCGAGCCCAAAAGAAGAGAGCAACTAGTAAATTGTAAAAAAAAAAAAAGACATCCTCCATCCCTACCCCTTGGTACTTGCTCTTAATTCCCCAGCAAACAGGATGGAAGGCCAAATAATCAGGGTATTTGGAGCTAGGGGCTTTATTCACCATTGTTTCTTCCTAGCCCATCTCATTCCCCTCCCTCTAAGACTCCAGGAGAACTTCCCTGGTAGCTTACAAAGATCCATCACTCAATAGCAACATGCACAACAGGGCTGGTTGGGGGTTTTGTGTTTTTGCCTTGTACGTCTGTGTAACAACAATACACGAACTATTAAACATTAAACCTTTAGATCTATATGTCCCTGTTGTCACGGCTGCTGCTGTTTGTAAGTGCCAAATATACAAATCTCCAAACATCTGAACACTGTGCCTCCAAGTATAACTACTCTTCAGAATTTAAATGAGGTTTCCATCTAGAATTTTCTTTTGTTCTTGTGATGCTGAGTCTGAGAGTTCTGAAACCAACTGAAATAAAGGTATTGAGTTTTCTGCAAAGACTGTGGCTGTCCAGCCACTGTACAGAATCTGGATATGGCCGAAGTGGTTGCTCCCATCTGCCTCAGCTGGCGTCTACCACCCAGGAAAGAGGGGACCCTGGCTGCCCTGGGGAATCAACTGCTCCAATATTTCCTGATGCAAATCTCAGCAACTGATTTTTACTCAAATGTACCCTGCTCAGGCCTTGCCTTCTGGATTAGCTCCTGAGTCTCCTCCTTCCTATGAATAGTTTTTAAGACAAACAAAAATCCCTAGAGATGGACACAATTCAAAGGGCAGACAGGAACATCTGATTTCCCCCGTCCCAAGCTGAGGTCTGGTATCCAGTTAGTCCACCTCATCATTGTTTCTCCCTGCCATTTGGTGTTACTATTGAACATTGTCCTCAGAACTTGGAGAGGAGCCTGCACTCCTACGGAGCTAAGATCAGCCACTGAGGCTGCTTAGGCTTCCAGGTCACAGCTCCCAATGCTTAGAGATTCCAGCCCCATGCCATGCCTATGTGCCAAGGAACTAGTTACCCTATCCCTCTGTGTCAGAGACTCACACTGATCTCCTCGCCTTCCCTTTCTGCCTTTCCATCCTCAAAGAATCACACTTCTTTTCAATCCCTGAAACTCAAAGGGTCTCATCACAAAGGGCCTCTTTCTTCAAACAATGGAACCACCAGCCAAACTCTTATGGATGGGTTCTAGCAATAGCAAAAGATGGGTCTGTCTTATTCAGCTCAGGCTATGATAGAGTTTGGATGTTTGTCCCCTCCAAATCTCATGTTGAAATGTGATCCCCAACGTTGGAGGTGGGGCCTGCTGGGAGATGTTTGGGTCACAGGGGTGGATCCCTCACAAATGGCTTGGTACCCTCCCAGTGGTAATGAGTTCCTGTGTGATCTGGTTGTTAAAAAAGAGACTAGCCCTCCCTCTCTCTTGTTTTCTTTCTCATCATGTGACACACCTGTTCCCCCTCTACTTTCTGCCATGAGTAAAAGTTTCCTGAGGCCTCACCAGAAGCTGAGCAGATGCTGCCATGCTTGTACAGCCTGCAGAACCATGAGCCAAATGAGCCTCTTTTCTTTATAAATTGCCCAGTCTCAGGTATTCCTTTATAGCAATGCAAAACGGACTAGCACAGGCTGCTATAACAAAGTATCATAAACCAGGTGGTTTACACAACAGATATTTATTTCTCATAGTTCCAGAGGCTGGGAAGTCTGAGATCAAGGTTCCAGTAGATTCAATTACAGGGCTCTTTTCCTGGCTTGCAGATGGCCACCTTCTCACTGTATCCTCACATGATAGAAAGAGAACTCTGCTCTCCCTTCCTCTTCTTATAAGGGCATTAATCTCATCATGGGGCCTCAACCCTGATGATCTTATCTACACCTAGTCACATCCAAAGGTCCCATCTCCTAATACCATCACATTAGTGTTAGGATTTTGACATATGAATTTAGGGAGACACAGACATTCAGTCCATAACCAAGTCTGAAACCTAATTGTCTCTTTCCCCTTGAGGAAGGAGCCTCTTTGCAGCTAAAGGAGACTGGTTTTCCTCCAAAGCTGACATGTAACTTGCAGAAACTTCCCTCTGTAGAACAAATAAATGGGAACACATACGTATCACAAGTTAAATCTTCAGCCAGGTGAATTGCTGCACATGTTGATAAGCTATGGAGTGATAAGGCCCATGGACCTTGCTTTTCCCATTATATACACAGAAGATTCTCTCCATTCAATGTGGAGCATATGTTGCGAAGATTTCCATGAGGAGCGGAATGCATGCAAATTCTACTCATGTTTTCATAGAAGTGGAATCTCAGTGTTGAAAGGGATTTTGATATCACTAACTCCTACTCAAGGCTTTAATCCCCTCTTTATATCTGCCAGTGATTATTCAGCTTATTTTTAAATGCCCAGTGACAGAAAACCCATCCACTGCTTTCTAAGTTCTCACTTGCTTATTTGCTTACTCACTTGTGAAAACACACACATATACACACACAGGCATTTTTGGAAAATTGTTAAGTACAGTGTAAGAGAGAAAGCTGTGTTGAATGGACCTAAAATCCCAGCTCTGTCACTATCCAGATTTTAAGGAAATGTTCTAACATTTTTGAGCCCTAATGTCATCACCTGATAAAAAGAGAAAGAAGAAGAATACATACTTCCTGGATTGTTTTGTGAATGTATTAGATAATGAAGTGCCCAGCATAGGTGTAGTTTCTCTCCCATTCCTTCATCACCCTTCCCTTTTAGCCTTTTGTTCATTTCCTGCTTTGTGGATATCTTGACTGATGATTTGGGTTAATATCAAAATACTTTAGCCAATAGGCTATGGATGAAAACATCACAAAAAGCCATAAAAAAGTCATTATGTTGACAAGGGAGACCCTTGCTTGGCAAGTAGATTCATAAATCCAAGACAATAATTAATGTCCTCACTTCATTTCGAATTCTTCAAGGACATGGATCTTGTCTTATATCCCCCATGGAATCTACCATAGGTCTTTGTGCATAGTAGAAACTCAGTAAATGCTTCAAAATTGAAATATGCTTTCTGTTATAAATTTAATTTCAGGAATGTATATAGATCATGGCAAAAATACAAATAGTATTTTGATGTCTGTTACTTTTGGGTTATCAGTTCCTACATGAGGGTATAGAGGTTTCTGCACTTAAGCTATCAAAAAGAAAGTTTACAATCTCCAAGACTGCTATAACCTTGAGGGCTATTGCATTTGCAACTAGGCAGTAAGTACAAATCAAACCTCTCTAAATGTGTGATTGAATTACATTTCTCCCTTTAGGAGACTAGAGTATTTGAATTTTTTTTTTTTTTTTCTTTCACCAGTAGAGAGAAAGTTTCACCATGTTGGCCAAGCTGGTCTCAAACTCCTGACCTCAAGTGATCTGCCCACCTTGGCCTTCCAAAGTGCTGATGTAAGCTACCATGCCTGGCCAGAGACTAGACTATTTGAAAAGTTAATTCTCAGTTCCCTGTATCCCTAATGCCTGGCACAGTGACTGGCAGACTGGCAACATTTCATGGGTGGATACACCGATAGATTGATCTATGGGTTCCAGAGTTTCCACTTCATTTGAGTGTCATTTGCTAAAAAGTATAAAGAAAGTAGAATTTACGACTGAACTTAAAGATCTAGTATATGCATTACTTACTTTAATGTAATTTAAAATGTTCACATTATCACTTACATTTTAATATTGAATTCTGTTTCACTGGATTATTATATAAGGTAATATCAAAACATAAATGACTCCAAAATTATCAAAATAAGTCACTCTCTGTGAATGAACTTGGTACAAATCGACATAGAATAATGAGCTTAACCTTGTAGAAATAACTCTTCCTGAGAGCTAGTTTGTAAATAGGTTGCTGTTAAAAATGTAGAAATCAGCTAAATCCAATCAAGATAATTAAAATGTGACTTTAGAGAGTTATTAGAAAGAAAAAAATGCTAGTAGAAAGAGATGGCCAGCAAGCAGCAAGTAGGAAGCAGTCTTCTTCTCCAGCACATTGTAATTATCTTCTTAATATCTCTGCAACTCCCACTCCCATCCCCATTAAACTATAAGCTCTGAGAGAGCAGGGAGCTTTCTTTTTTTCACTTTGGCATCCCCAGATCCTAGCATACCACTTGACATACCACGCATGTTGGGGTTTCTGGAAGAGCCTAGATGTTCTCCTCTTATCCCTTCTAGATTCTAAACTAGTTGGGAATCAAAACATCAGCTTTCTTAATAATACAGTGGAAAGCAAAAACAGTTTTTACTATTTCCTTCCTCAGTGAGATCTTGAAGTAGGGAGAATTTGGTCTCTAGGACAGATCCCACTCAGCTAGCTTGCTTTGCATGGAGGGGACGGTGAAGCTGGGAGTATAGAACAAATATTGTCACCTGCAGGGAATCAAGGCCTCTTGCTGTCAACAATTGTGAAGGGTCTGAGATTGTAGCCTACTTGCAAGCTAACAAGGAGCTTGTAACTGTTTTGTGGGTGCTAGCAGAAGACATAAGACTCCTGAGTCAGAGACAAATGACTGTCTTACAGCAAACGCAGTAGCCAAAGTATTAGTTTGATGGTCACACTGGTTTCCCATTTTCTCTCACTATGTACCATAGGGACAATATACGTGGTCCTGGATGAACCCTGAAGATGTAGAGAGTTGTGTTACAAGAGAGAAAGTCTCTACTTGGGTGGTTCACTGCTTTTATAGCAGATGGAGGCAAAGCCTGCTCTGTGTCCAGAGAGAGATGTTACCTTCTCTCTCAAGGTTGCTACTGAAAATGCAAACTTGGGAAAGAACACTCACAGTCTTCCATTCATGGCATACACAGAAGAACATGTAGAGATGCTCAGGGCCAATAGTAGATAGCCTCTTCCAACACCAGTCAGATCTGGACCCCTTTCCCATGGAAAAGGAAGGACAGGTTGAAGAGAATGGGGAGGAGTTACTCCAACACCTCTCTCCTGGAAAATAGAGCAGCAATCCCCTTATAGGGGAACTTCCCAGCTTTTTACTCACTTAACCCTTTGGGTTTAACAAGCAGGTCAACTAGGCAATGGCTGCTTCTCTTTGGGAAGAGAACAGAAGTTTATCAGGGTAATCCTGCTCCCACATTTACTAGGATATATCAAGATCCACTATTGCACCTTGTATGGTCCTCTAGAGATGAGTTGTGGGCAGTTCTAATTTTGCCCACTGTGATGGTTAGTTTTATGCACCAACTTGGCTAGGCTATTATGTCCAGCTATTTGATGAAGCACTAATGTCAGTGTTGCTATGAAGGTATTTTGTAGATATGGTTAACATCTACAATCCGTTGACTTTAAGTGAAGGAGATTACCCTTGATAATATAGTTGGGTATATAGTTGGGAGATTACCCTCATCCAGTCGGTTGAAAGGTATTAACAGTAAAACACTTTCCCTGAGGAAGAAAACATTCTCCCTCAAGACTACAACATTCACTGCTGCCTGAGACTTTCCAGCCAGCCAGCTTACCTTACAAGTTTCAGACTTACCAACCTCCACAACTATAGGAGGGAATTCCTTGAAATACAACCTACTGCTCTATTTCTCTACAGAATCCAGAAAGATAAATCTATGTACCAGAAATAGACCAGAACAAGATGTTAAATAAATCAGCCGATAGCTGTACTGCGTCCTTGCTCACCACACAGCCTTGTAATGGCTTATTCAGGGTCTCAAGTCTCTGGATACCTGAGAAAAAACAGACATCAGTAGTCCAGCTGCTGGGAGGTTACAAATCGTCATCTTTGCTGTGCTATTCATATTTTCTAAACCAAAATACGAGAGCACATGGTCAAACAGATATGAGTGTACTTTTAGGGAAAATTAGAGAGAATATTTGAAGACTGTTTGTTCCAAAAAGTCTGGGACATACCATCATTTTGTTTATATAGCATATGGTCTTACTTCACCCTATTTCTCCCCACCAGCCAGATACTCTAAATATACCTCACAATGTTCAATTTCTGGACACTGCAAGATCAAGGATCTCCCAATTACTCAACAAATCTCCACTGAGTACCTCAGAAAGGCCAGGCACCATCTTGGCATTTTGGATTAAAGGAAGAAGATGCCATTTCTGCTCACTGAAGGTGCACAGCCTGATGGGGGTGGGCAGAGGGCAAGTGGAAGGACAGTCACAGAACAGGAATACCCATATCCCGACAAAGCCCAGTCCCTGGTACCCCCCACCTCGGAGGCCACATGAGAGGGGCCTTCCTTCTGTGCCATTTCATCCCTTCCTAAAATCAACAAAGGCTCTCTGTAGTGTTCAGAGTAACTAAACTCATTTCTCTGCAGGATCACCTCAGCTGCCCACATCCATGACTCTCAGTTCACCCAGTGAGAAATCACAGGAACAAGGCTCACCCCAGTGACAGCATCCTTGGTCAGCCTGGCCCTTTGCCCTGCTCAGACAGGCCTCAAAGTCACCAGAGCTTGTCCCAGCCCCTGGGTCCAGGGCTCCCTTCCTTACATGCTGCTGTTTTTTATTTGTTGTTGTTTTGTTTTTTGAGACTGATTCTCACTCTGTCACCCAGGCTGGAATGCAGTGGCGCTATCTCGGCTCACTGCAAGCTCCGCCTCCAGGGTTCAAGTGATTCTCCTGCCTCAGCTTCCCGAGTAGCTGGGACTACAGGCACCCACCATCACGCCTGGCTACTTTTTTGTATTTTTAGTAAAGACAGGGTTTCACCACGTTAGCCAGGATGGTCTCGATCTCCCGACCTTGGAACCGCCCGCCTCGGCCTCCCAAAGTGCTGGACATGCTCTTCTGAGAAAGACTGAAGCTGACAAACAGGACCTGCTGCATTCCTCTCTCCTGGATTTGCCTCCCACACTGGCCTATTCGCTCTGGAATGCAGGAAGCTGCTTTCCCAGACCCTCGGCCCAGGCCTGATCTGGCTGAAGTATTCAGTGCCCTTGTGTTGAGGGAAGGAGGAAAGAAGGCAGAGAAACAGTGAAAGCGGCTTTACAATGAGAAACCCCAGTGGCAAAGTCAAAAGAGCATGAGGAGGAATCCTGGGATTGAATGCTGTAAGCTCTTAATTTAGTGTGACTTTGGGCAAGTGACTAAAATTTCTGATCCTCAGTTTCCTCATTGTTAACAATGGGCTCATAATAGTTCCTACTTCCTAGGGATAAAGTGAGATGATGTCTGTACTGCACTCAGTGGAGTATCTAGCAAACAATAACACTCTGTGTATGTTAATTTTATCATTAGAATCATTATATCATCACTCTTGACCTGCAATTCCTTGCCCACAAAATAAGGAGTTCAGCTGTGTAACTCCCAACTCCCTTCCAGTTTAACAGCTCTGTAACTTGGTAAGGCAGAAATAAACTTTTAATTTACATCAGCCCCACTTTACAAATGACAATGGACACTAGGAGAGTGGAGGTGCCGAAGCCCAACTTTGAGTTCTGAAAGCTCCAGCATCCAGTTTTGGATGACACTGTTGCTAAATCCAGTTGAAAGACTTCCATCCCTAAATTGACTTGTGTCCTGCCTCTTGTTGCAGCGCTAAGCTAATATTAAATCTTTCATTCAGCACACATTCGATTGCTATTGATTGTCACATTGTGTCTCAGATTAGCTTTATTGCATTATATATTCAGCCACGTACAGCTCGCTGAAACTAGCATCCAGAGTCACCTCTCAGCTCTCCGCAGGCTTTAGAATGTTTTGGGGATTGTGAATTTCTTACAGAATGGTATAAAATTTTCATTGAACAACTGGCAACTTTCATTGGACCATTCACACTGAACAACTAAGGAAAAGAACCTCAAAAGCGCTGTCTGGGCCGGGCGCGGTGGCTCAAGCCTGTAATCCCAGTACTTTGGGAGGCCGAGATGGGCGGATCACGAGGTCAGGAGATCGAGACCATCCTGGCTAACATGGTGAAACCCCATCTCTACTAAAAATACAAAAAAAAAACTAGCCGGGCGAGGTGGCGGGCGCCTGTAGTCCCAGCTACTCGGGAGGCTGAGGCAGGAGAATGGCGTGAACCCGGGAGGCGGAGCTTGCAGTGAGCAGAGATTGCGCCACTGCACTCCAGTCTGGGTGACAGAGCGAAACTCCGCCTCAAAAAAAAAAAAAAAAAAAAAAAAGCGCTGTCTGCCAGGAATACAAATCACTACTGATCAATTTCAATGACTTCCAGTGCATGAATCATTTTAGTAATAAAACTGTTTTGGAAAAGACTGAAGCGTTGTGTCTCTTAATCTTACACACCCAGAATCTGCTATTAAATATGTCCCGGGCAACAGTGCATTATGGATTCACTTGAAGAACCATTTAATTCCTCAAAATGATCAGGACTCAAGTAGAATTTATAAATGGAATTAAACAGAAGATTTGTTGCTCACTAGAGTTAGTCAGTAGAGCTGAGATATATGGGTGATTTTTCTCCCATTAACGAACCTCTCAATATGCAAAAAGTAATAACTTCTTAAGAATTGCACTGATCCAGGACAAACCGGATAGAACTACAATTCTTCTTCCTTCAATATTCCACATGCTTCTCCTTCTCCAATGAAAGCGATCTTCTTTTTCTAATAGGGTTTGCTTCCATTTCTCTCTACCCCTCCCCTCAAAAAAGAAAATTACAAGTTTAGCTAAAAATTAGATTGCAGTATATTTCACAAATTAGTACTTAACTGACCACATATTGATTCATGACTGTTAATGTTGACTCCTAAGTGCACTATGAGACCCTTAGCAGAAGAAACACCATCAGGAGTTTTCCCTGTGTTCTCCCACACATTCAGAATAGTGTTTCTCAATCAGGGCAACTTTGCCCTTGGGGGACATGTGGCAATGTCCAGACACATTTTGATGGTCGTGACTGGGTCATGGTAGATGTTACTAGAATCAACTGGGAAGCGGTCAGGATGCTGTTAAATATCTTACAATGCTTGGGACAGCCCCTGCAACATAGGATTATCCTACCCAAATTGTCAGTAGTGCTGAGGTGGAGAAATTCTGATCTGGAATCATTCTGGGCACATAATAAATGCTCAAAATGTTTGTTGATGGAATACAACTGGCTCGTGTTCACAGGAAGACAACTGACAGCTCAGAGGGGTGTGGGGTAGTTAGGAGGTTCATGGAGGAGTTGGGCTTAGTAGACACTTGTTTTTTTTGTTTGTTTGTTTTTTTTTTGAGACAGAGTCTCGCTCTGTTGCCCAGGCTGGAGGGCAGTGGCTCGATCTCCATTCACTGCAAGCTCCACCTCCCGAGTTCACGCCATTCTCCTGCCTCAGCCTCCCAAGTAGCTGGGACTACAGGCGCCCGCCATCTCGCCCGGCTAGTTTTTTGTATTTTTTAAGTAGAGACGGGGTTTCACCGTGTTCGCCAGGATGGTCTCGATCTCCTGACCTCGTGATCCGCCCGTCTCGGCCTCCCAAAGTGCTGGGATTACAGGCTTGAGCCACCGCGCCCGGCAGTAGACACTTGTAAGTATGGGCAGAACTCAGGTGGGCAGGGAGGAGGAGAACAGCAGACATTTCAGAAAGGGAAAAGCTACAGAAGTGTGGCACTCACGAGAGGTCCGAGAAGACTGATCTCATTGGTAAAACCTAAAGAAACACTTCAGACCAAGGAGATCTTAGTAGAACAGAACTCAGTATCAAATTTGACTGAATAATGTAGTTTGGTTTCAAAAACAACCGACTATATGTTTTGGGGAAGGGGAGTAGGAAAAAATTGTATTTAGCACCATTTATATTTATAAAAATAGCACCACTGATTTATATTAGCACCATTATACAGATAAAGGAAATGAGACATGGAGACATTAACCATAAACTTTAACCATAAACTTGGGAATACTTTCACTTAATACTTTCGCTTAAATCTGCTTACTTATACCTTTTGACATGAGCTGGGTGTTATTATAGACAATACCGCCAATGCATGGTATCCCATGGTGTTTACAGCATGGGCTCTGGTTGAGAAACACTGTTCTGGGTGTGTGGGAGAACTCAGGGAAAGCTTCTGACGGTGTTTCTACCACTAAGCATCTCAGAGTCTACTATGCGCTCACACTGAGTCCACCACTCTGTATTCATGACCTTGGACAAGGGGCTGGACTTGTGAATATTAAATTGGCTCGTAAGGGTAAAGCAGACAGGACAGAACGAGGCACACAGAATATGCTCAGTCATGTTGGCTGTTTTTATTATCGTCATCCTTTTTAGTGAAGGTTCCTTAACCCTAGCCTACAAGTTTCTGCTGGATTCATCACCCAAATAAATAGCATCAACTCATCTGGGGGTGGAAAAATGAAAGGGGAATTAGTATAGGGGCCCCAGGGAAAACTTTCCCTTTGCCCTCTGAAGGTTTCCTGAGAAATCAACTCACAAAAGGCAGACTCACTGAATGGCATATAAAATTTATTTGATCACAGTTTTATACGACATGGGAGCCTTCAGAATGAAGACCCAAAGATACAGGGGGAAATGTCTGTTTTTATGCTTGGGTTCAACAAAGTAAGGACAGTGTGTAGAAATATGATCGGATAAAAAGGCTATGATATAATGCTAATAGACTGAGTGGGGAAACCTAGCAAGGCCCGTCTGGATTCTTCTTAGCCTCTCTGAGCACGCATGCTTCCTTCTGGGTTTGGGGCATGGCCTTCTCTGGAATTGGGGTCTTATGACCTACAGTCAAACAAGGTAGCTCAGATCATTTCTTTGTGGCCAGCTTTTATGCAGAAAGATGGGGAGAGGGGAAGCGGGGGTTAGAGTAGTATTTTTAGGTCATAGGGCTGCCTTTGGGGAAAGGGGGTTCTGGTTGATAGGACCTGCCTTGGGGAAGAAGCTAGTTCCTGTATCTGGCCGCCTTGGTGGAGAATGAGACTAAGAGACAGGAGCGCAGAAGAAGATCAAAGGAAAACTTTTGCTTCTGAGCTCTCCGTGGTGGAGAATGAGACTAAGAGACAGGAGAGCAGAAGAAGATCAAAGGAAAACTTTTGCTTCTGAGCTCTCCATTGTGGGGTATCACCAACATTAGCAAGCCCCTTTCAGGACTTTCCCAACTCTTTCAATAGCCTCTTTTCACAGATCTCTCAAAACTCAAGGATTTCAATGTCACTGTTCAAGCAGAAAACACTTTCCCCTGCAGCCTCCTTGTTAAATCTGTAGTTTGGACAAGGAAGCAATAAAGCAAGCATGTGGAGGCTGCTGCTCTGAGTAGCCAGCTGAGAAATGATTCCCACTAGGGTGGGTGTGGGGGTGTGTGTGTGTGTTGTAGGGAGAGAGAAAAAACGCAACGTACATAGCAGGATGACCCACAGATTCTGAGAACACAGTGACAGGCTGCAAAAGGCAGGGACTTTTACACTTTTGAGCAATCAGCATCTTTATGTGCAATTTATTTCCAGTTTTAAAAAAATGAGGTGGGTGGTTCCTCCATCACAGTTACCTCCCTGACTTGTAATGGCTCATTAAACAGGAAAGGATCCAGAGGATCCTTAATGGTGAATGGGGCTGGAGGCTCTGCCACTGAAAAGGACTGGGTAGACTGAACCTAGAAAGGAGAAGCTAATAGGGCCCAGAGTGGCTGCCTTCAAATATCTGCAGGGCTGACAGTGTGGACAGGAGTTAAATATGTTATGTGTAGGAGCAAGTTGCAGAGAGCAGGTTTCAGTGCAACATACCAAATGTTTTTCTGCTGCTTAGAATCGTCTAAAAATATAATCCACTGTCAAGGAGTAGTGAGTTTCCCATCGTTAGAGTTATGCAAGCAGAGGCTTCATGACCATTTTGCAGGGATGTAGTCATTATTTCAAACATTAAAGCCATTTCCAATTATATAGTTCCCAGATTTAAAACATATATTGCCTATTTGCATATGAGGGGTAGATTCTGCTTCTTTTCTTTGCCTTCCCCAGGCTTGACTCCTTACCAGTGATAGAAAGAGTTTCCATCTCCAAGGCCAGCTCCTGCTGATTGTTACTGGATGACCGGACCACTATGTGGAGGTTTACGAGGCCGTGTAATGTGATCAATGAGTAATGCTAAGGACAAAAGGAGACAGCAAAGGAGGCCCACTTTTCATTTCTATTGTATATGCAGCAGCTATATATAGTTAAGGATAAGATTTCTAAAACATTTTAAATCTAATTTCCCTTCTCAATAAGCAAAATTCTTTCCTTTCCACCATTATGGTTAGGGCATGAGACTTATTGCCTCAGGGAAGGGGCAGCTGGATCTCCCTAGAACAAAGAGACTATGGGGTAAGAGAGAAGAAAGATACAATATAGGGCAATTCCAGCAAACAAAAGGGAAAGTAGCAGCCCTTCTTCAGAGGAAGCAAAGAGGTCTGGAGGGGGCGAACTGTGAAGAAGGAGCTTCCTGAGCCTCCCTGCCCTGCCTCCCAGCCTCACTCAGGGCAGGGAGTAAGGACAGATGGAAACCTGGGGTAGGATGAAGCGAAAGACAAACACCAAGGCGGATCCATGACGCTTCCTGTTTGGAATTCCAGAGGGAAGACATCTCGTGCTGCCCTGCGCCAACAACACAAAGCAGCCACAGCAGGTCAGAATGACAGGGTGGCGTGTGTGGGAGGAGAGGGCCACAGTCGGGGTCCTGAACATCTCTGTTCACAGGTGGTGTGGAAGTGTCTGGAGTTCTCAAATGCACTAGCGAGGGATACAGAGTTGAGAGCAAGGGGCCAGCCTTGAGTGGCCATTGTGAGTCGTCAAGTGACACAGTTGATTGCCAGAGGTTCTATAAGGCCATTGAGGTCCGAGATGGACATCACATCAACAAGGAAGCCACTAAGCCTGGAAGATGCTAAGAGAGCACACCCAGGGGACCCCACCATGAATGTGTCAGTAGCAGGTACACAACGACAGAGGCCGTGGCCGGAAAGAGTCCCACTGGAGCTCAGAGGAAGCTGGCACACACAGCACTCTCACCAGAAACCTCTCCCTGAAGCAGAAAGGATGCAGAAGCTTCTCTTGTTTGAAGGCACTGAGGAATATCGGAGGGAGGGAGACCCTCTGAAAGCACCCGCAGGGAGCCTGAACTTCAAACTGACTAATTGCTACAAAGGCCATTTTAACCCAGAAAAGACTGAGTTACTTTTATTTTATTTTATTTATTTTTTTTTTTTTTTGAGGCAGAGTCTCGCTCTGTCGCCCAGACTGGAGTGCAGTGGCGCAATCTCGGCCACTGCAAGCTCCGCCTCCCGGGTTCACGCCATTCTCCTGCCTCAGCCTCCCGAGTAGCTGGGACTACAGGCGCCCGCCACCTCGCCCGGCTAGTTTTTGTATTTTTAGTAGAGACGGGGTTTCACCACGTTAGCCAGGATGGTCTCGATCTCCTGACCTCGTGATCCACCCGTCTCGGCCTCCCAAAGTGCTGGGATTACAGGCGTGAGCCACCGCGCCCGGCCAAGACTGAGTTACTTTTAATTCACAAGTATAAGTCATAGTGTGTGGCATGATGGAAATGGAACTGGCCTTTCCAAATCTGAGTGTGGGCATTGCGGCATCTCCATCGTCTCTCTCACACATACATGCTGTAAGTTCATGTGCAGTCAATCATGAGTGCCTGTCAAGGTGTAGCTAGAGCAGAAAGATCTGGAAGACTTCTTGAAAGCAGAAGGAAAGAAGGAAGATGATTAGGTGGGCAAGAGCACTGGTGGTGTGGTAGGAAAGAATGAGAGCAATCCACCTGAAGGGTAACAATAACTAACACTCTGGAATGTTTCTCACATAGCAGGCACTTTGCACCCTCATTACTCCAAGTGTGGCCTGGAGACCAGCAGACATCACTCAGAGCTTATTAGAAATCCAGAATATCAGGTTACTCCTTAGACCTACTGAGTAAGAACCTGCATTTTAATGTGATCCCAGGTGAATTGTGTGCTCGTAAGAGTTTGAGAGGTGCTACATTACATGATTTAACATAATCAGTTTAACTCGACAATTCCATCCATTCAAGACAATTCTCTCATTTTGCAGATGAGGAAGCTGAGATCCAGCCAAGTTCACATATCTAGTAAGTGATAGAACCGAGATACCAACCCAAGCATCCTGACTCCAGAGCCCTCTTCCCTGTACCAAAGGCTTAGGTCACTCCACTCATTTGTTTCTGGTCAAACGTGTGTTGACAATTGTGTGGATGCACACCTAGGATGTTTTGGAATGATCTGTGAAAATATGGCAGTGACAAGATTTCCTTTTCCAATATGTTTTCCAAAGTAAAACACCAGACATTCATGATTCAACCCACGTCTGGGATTCTGCATGATCAAGTACCCCCAGTATTTTAAGCTTTTGGATAATTCATGGCTATCATGTCTAAATTGTTCTGCTTGTTCTAAATTTGCCCTGCATGTGTACCTTTCAAGATAAGTTCTTTCAGCTGATAAACTCCCGTTTTTAAATGCAAATGTGTTTTGAAATGTATCTGCTCCATCATTTTTCCCTCAAAATCATACTACAGCTGAGTTACTCAAAAGGAATTCTAGTGAAGCACAGAACATTTTCAAGCATAAGCCTGTGGTGCTTTTCATCTAAAAAGGTGACTAACAGCTTGCATAAGCTTATAACCAGACTTAAAGCTTAAAATCCCTGTGGAGTTTGCAAAGGGCATTGCGAAAGCCAGCCAAACCTGGGAGACATAAATGTCTTTGCATGCTGACTTATCTACCAGTCACGAAACCAGTCTGGTTTAAAATTGCTGTTATTCATTTCAGCTCCATAACCTTTATTTTCATGACAGTGAGTTGAAAAAGCACTCTTACCCCTGTTAAGAAAACTAAGAAATGACTTCTATCTAACAAATGTTAATTAGGGCACACAAGGTGGTGGAAAGAGTCATGAAGTGAGATGAAACCCGTGCACCAATATCTGGCATCGGGTGGGTAATTATAAACATACATTTGAAAAAAAATGAATGACATGGAGTCCCAGGTCCAGAATTAACCAGTTTTGTGGCCTTGGGGAAAGGCACTCTCCTCTCTAAGTTCATTTTCCTTGGACTCAGTGATTTCCTAAGATTCCTTCTCACTTCGCAGTCTCAAATTTAAAATCAGATCTTAATTATGTACTAAGTAAATATAGCATACTTAATTTGAAGGATGGCATACTGATAAAGATAGTTAAGAAGATGACAAGGCAGCATGGAAATTAGTCATTACATAATACGGAACACAAAATGGTTGTTTATGATCTCTAAAACTATGTAAGACGCTGCCTGCACTTGAACAAAAGCTGAAAGGAAAGAGCGGGCAAAGAAAACAGTGAGATCACAGGTGGGTCACCTTTCCTTATATTTTGATTGCCACTATTTGCTTTTTGTTTTATGTTTAAAAGCGATACTTTTAGGGAAGCATTTCTTCATGTTTTATGGAGGAACTGTTTGCCTGGCAGTTTGCTGTCATTTATTTTCTCAGCTTCCAAAATAGTGTTAGCCAGGTTGATCTCATTGCTATTAATGGACTGTGTCACCTTCCAGAGCTCAATCTTGCTTCCAAAGTTGTCACAGCAAGGCAGCCCCCATCCTCTCAGTCCAAACCTGCAACCACAGCCACAGGCTCTACCCTTGCTTTTCCCTACACTGCTGATGGGGAGAGGACAAATACTGAACAGAAAGGTCAAACTGGAGCACCTCAGGTGGGAAGGGACCCCAGAGTCTGTGCCATCCTTCCTCTGAGGTAGCCCATGTCCTATCTACCTGGTTCATGAAGAAGCCCAGCTCTGCCTACTTTGATCCACCCCGAGGGCCTCCACAGCCATTCTGGGCAATGTGTCTCTGCTCCCTACCGTGGCAGCATTGGATTGAACCAGTGCCGAGCCCCTGACCCAGGATGGCCAGTCGGAGCCTCTTTCCTGGACATTTGAAATTGGGACTAAGAAAGAGCCTCTCTCAAGACGGTAAAATTGAAAACATGTCAGCACGTCAGCTTGGGTGCTATGGGATAGGCTATTGCCATGTGGACTGGAAAAGCAGAGAAAGTTCTCATGAGGGGCAGCATGCCAGTAAGGAGAAAAAGTATCTGGATAGCTTTTTGCACCCCGTTCCAGCCTCTTCCTGAGGGACTGTGGCAGCCTGTCCTTGGGTTCTGTGAAACAGACTGAATCGCTATAATAAAGTATTTTTTTCAGCTTAAGCTAAGGCAAGTCGGTTTATTTTACTTGCCATCAAAAGCGTTCTAATACAGCTTCCCTCCCTCCCTCAGTTCACTGAGGGACCCTCCATCCCGCATGCCACTGGAGGCCCTGTGTGACCCTGATGCCCTGCCTGGTCTCCCACTCCACATTTCAGCCACGCTGGACTCCATGTGGCTGTGCCACAGACCTCCTTGCCTCATGTCTCTGGGCTCTGCTAGCTGCTTTGCTTGAAATGCTCAGCAGCCCACTAATCTCCCTCTCCAGCCTCCCCAGGCAGGTAAAAAAATAAAACCTAGCTGCAGGAGCTGCTTACCTCCCTTGACTTTCAGCCTTGCATGTGATTAAAACTCTAGACAGAGGGCTGCCTGGGATGCTGGGAACCAGTCCTTCTAATCCATGCTAACCAGAACAGGCTTTGAGTTCACAGAGAGCAGGTCCTTCCAGGGAAGCTGAGGGAGACGAACCTCCTTGCTGCAGCCTGAGATGATGTTGTTCTCATTAGGTTTGGCTGCATTCTTTTTTTATAAGGATTTCCTGTGCACCCAGGTGAAAGGCAGGCAGTGCCCAGCAGCCCTGTGCTTTACTGAGGAATCAACCATCGTGCAAAAGTAGATGTGGGGACTTTTTACCTTCTAGGGCACAAGTGAAAGGAGAGGTTCTCTGGATATGCCTGGATAAAGGAAGACCTCACCCCAAAAGATTTTCTGAAGAGCAGAAAATGTGCACATTTTAATCCTTGACTGAGTTGAAAGGAATGGCAAATAATAACATTACACAGTGCCTACATGCAGAGCATACGCAGGCTTGACAAAAGACTTCTAACATAGGTGGTAGTATTATCCCTGACTTAAAGGAAGTGAGGTACAGAGGTTAAGCAACTCGTTGAGGCTACAGAGGGACAAAGTGGGACTCTAGCTGCAAAGCTAGTCTGCCTGGCTCCAGTGATTGCCTCTAAGCCAGTGGCTCTCAAAGTGTGTTCCCTGGACCAGCAGCATCAGCATTACTGAGAAGGTACTTGTTAAATGCAAATTCTTGGGCCCCAATCTAGACCTAAATAAATCAGACACTCTGTTCTCAGAGCCCAGCAGTCTGGGTTTTAACAAGCCCTCTGGGGGATGCTGAGGCACACTCTGCACCCTCATTACTCAATGTGGGACTCCATCCAGTGGCATCGGCATTGCCAGGGAGCTGATTAGAAATGCAGACTCTCAGGCTCCACCCCAGACCTCACAAACTGGAATCTGCATTCTACCATCTTCAGGTGATTTGTATGCACATTAAAGTTTAAGAATTAGGCCGGGCGCGGTGGCTCACGCCTGTAATCCCAGCACTTTGGGAGGCTGAGGTGGGCAGATCACAAGGTCAGGAGTTTAAGACCAGCCTGCCCAACATAGTGAAACCCCATCTCTACTAAAAATACAAAAACTTAGCCAGGCATGGTGGCAGGTGCCTGTAATCCCAGCTACTTGGGAGGCTGAGGCAGGAGAATCGCTTGAACCCAGAAGGTGGAGGTTGCAGTGAGCCAAGATCACACCACTGCAGTCCAGCCTGGGCGACAGTGTGAGACTCTATCTCAAAAAAACAAACAAACAAACAAACAAAAAAAACGAATTAAAAGGCACTTCTCTGCATTGTGAGGAGCAAACAGCTGGCATTTAATACAGTATAATTTTAATCCTGTTTAAAGTCCAGAAGAGGAGGAGGGGAGAGTGGAGAAATGCACTGTGAATTAAATTGGCAAAATACAGGCCTCCTTGCCTCATGTCTCTGGGCTCTGCTAGCTGTATATTTTTTCATCCTACATGCATGGGGGCTTCACTGAAGAGAAGTGAAAAACCCAAAGAAGCAGTTACGCCCAGGGTCTTGTCTTGTATATCATTCTAACAAAAGGTGGTAAATTGTGGAGAAGTGACTAGACAAAGAAAAGAGGGCTGATACAATTTGGGAAATAGGAGTAATAAATTGTGGGAAAGTGAGGAGGAAATACATGGGGGAAACTAATGAAAGATCAGGGTTATTTTAATAAGGTCTGTTTATGCAGACTCATCCTGGTGCCAGATCTTCATTTCCAGTGATGAGAGTTGCACACCTTATCCTGATACAGAAGAGGGGAGGAAATTTATGCTCTGCTTTTAGGCAGATAACATGAAAGTAGAGAACTTTTCCTTTATCTGTTGATTCACAATGGCTCAAAATAATCTTTATGCCAAAGTGGCAATATTTTGGGGTGGCACATTCTAGACTCCTTCACAAACAAGAGGCAAGTAACCAGCATGCCTCACAAAGGCAAAAAGGCCCAGCTTTGCAACTTTCAGTAATACTACCACAGCAGTGAAATTGTCTAGTGGTGATTAGAATAGAAGTCATCATGCCCTATTGGCTTATAATAATCACAGATTTATTTTCCAAATATTTCTGTGCAATATATACTTTCATAAATAATCACTTAATTACCACAGCCCCTTGGATGACTATCCATATTATGAAACACAAACAACATAACCTCTAAAATGATGCTGAGGGGGTTTACTTACTAACACGAAAAGTTTCTTGTTTGTGTATTAAGTGGGGGTAAACTCAACTTACTTCTTACATACTTCTTACAACTAGTTATAGATAGGTATGCAGGCAGATGACAGATTCATCAATGGTATAAATATACAAATATATATAAAGAGAGAACAAGAAAGCCAATAAGATGCTAATACTGGTTATATTTATGAAGTAAGGGTTATAGCCATGTTTTATTTTCTTCTCTTGGCTTACATTTTCTAAATATTCTTCAATAAACCTACCTTATTTTATGAAAATGAAAAAAGGTCTTTGTAAAAATCTTATGTACTATTTTAATTCACTCTACTCCTGGTTACATGATTTTTCTCAAAGAACTGTTTCATTCCTTTGTGTCTAATCTTTCTATTTTAACCATTTGGAGAGGACATCTCTATAATGTCTAACAGAGTCCCTGCTCCTGAAATGGTCTCTACTGATCATAATGAACAGTGCTGGTGTCACAGGTTTGGAACTCCAAGACTCCATTATTGTACTGTGGTGTCCTCAGGTGATACTGAAGAGCTACAGCACACTTAGCCTGTCACTCAGTGACTGCAGTTTGCTGTGCTCTTAGCTCTTGGATCTCACATCTGCTCAGTTTTAGCATCTTCAGGCAGTCCACACTATCTGTCAAAGCGTATGCTGTTACATGCTCCCTACTCTCTTCTAATCTGTGGCTTTCGATATACTGAATCCTTAGAAATTAGAGGACCTCTATGACTATCACTGAATGTAAATAAGAGTAAGTATTTTCCAAGTCAAAGCTCAAGGAAGTTTCCCAAGAGGAAGACATGTACATGAGCTTCCCTCCGGTCTCAGCTGCACACAGCCTTTTCCGGTTTGTCTTCCTGTTCCTGAGTCTGTTCTAAATTGGTGGAGTTGCTGGAGAGCAGAGTTCTGCATACGTGAAGTGGCAGTGTTTCTCATGGCAAATAGCTGCTTGATAAAGAAATCGCATGGCTCAGATGCTCTGGACATCTCCCTCCAAGGGAAAGAGGCCACAGATGGCAAGAACAGAACCAACTGGGGTCCCCTCTACCCCCACCCCATCAAAGTGAGGTTATTTAGGGTTACCACCTGGCTACTAGATTTGCCAGATGGCAAGCCTGAGTAACTGCTCAGAAAGGGAGGAACTGCCCAATCCATTACCCTCGCACAGTAGACACTGTTAATTTAACATGTGGTGCACATCGTAGTACACAACACGGGGAATGAGGTGGCATAGAGCTGTCATAAAGGCAGCCATCCGGGCTCATGTTGGACAGCCCTGCTCACAGTGGCCCTGGGAACAACCCAACTGAATTTTGTAGGGGCAGGGATGAGGGCAAGGCATCGGCAATGGGGGATGGGGTGGAGAGGTGGGTGGTGGAGGCGGGGCATGTGCCCACCTGTGCCACTGGCCTCAGTACTGAAATGGTTTTGGCTGCAGGAAAGCCAGTTGCTTCCATCTCTGAGACATCACTGTCGCCTGCCCACCCTCATCTTATTCTGAGTTTTTCTTCATTATTTTCAATTTTGATGAAAAAGTCATATTTTTCCACCAATTTGGGAAAAACAAACATATGACTAAAGGTCATTTTGAATACTTTGATGGTACTAGTCCAACTCGGATAGTGACAAAAATGGTTTTCTCTTAGGAAATGGCATGTATGTCTGGTGGGGTGAGGTCAGGGCAGGGAGACTTCATGCACTTTGGCTCTCTTCTCGAATCAGCTTGTGACAGAAAAGCTTCAATAGGTCCCAGCAGGGCTGTCAGTTGTGGGGCTGATAGACACAGGACCTTGGCACCACAAAGAGTGACACCCACAAAGAAAAGCAAGTGAACCGGACCGTGCCCCGTGTCGGGCATGGTAAGATACATGGGGACAGGAAGCTTCTTGTCATCGTTCAGATCCCTTTATATTGCCTCTCATTCCCCACAGTGCCCAGCTGCCCACGCTGGGCCATGAAGAGGGAGATGGAAGCAGCTGGCTTTCCAGCAGCCAAAACGATCTCAGTTCTGAGGCCAGTGGTACACGTGGACACACGCCCTGCTTCCTGCCTCCCCCACCCAACTCTCCACATCCTGACGCTGCCAAGGTCAAGCAGTCTGTTTTATGTCTGTGGTAGTAAATTCATGTAGGCATCAAGTATTTACTCGATTAAGACCAGCTTAATTCTGTGTCTTTAACCCTGCTCTTCAGACACTGAGTACTTTGCATGACTTAACTTCTGAAACATTAGTTAGGGTGGGGGACGCTCCTGTGACCCACTATAAGGAGATGTCACCATTCCCGCTGCTCTCTAAGGAAAGTCCTCAGCCAAGAACTGTTTTATGTCCTCCTCAAGGCCGTGCCCATTACTGCCATTACTGTCACAGGGAAGGAGAGACAGCAGCTTAGGAGTGAAAATGCAGGAAACTCCTCACCCGTATTTTAGAACAAATATAAAGAAATAAACCAAAAACACCAGGGAGAATTCCACATACATTACATTTTTATCATGCTTTTCTATTGCCATGTACATTTGCAGCTTGTCTACAATGCAGAATAACCCTGGGAGCCCAGAACCTGGCGTGGCCCTTGGCATATGAGGAGACCAGGGTACAAAGGTTCCTGGATCACAGAAAGAGTGGGAGACAGAGCAGGCCTCAAATTCCCGCTTCTGACTGGAGTGCCTGTTCTCTCCACACCAAACCCCACTGCTTGCACCCATGTATTGCCTTCTATCAAAATGTTCTTTGCTGCTCCTCATCTAGGCTGTGCCCTCTTCGTCGACCCCATACTCTCATTTTATTTTCATCAGTGTTATACCATCTGTGTCTCAACTCTTAAACACTGTGTTCATCACTCATTAAATCAGAGAGAGCACCATCCTGGCTAACACGGTGAAACCCTGTCTCTACTAAAAAAATACAAAAAACTAGCCAGGCGAGGTGGCGGGCGCCTGTAGTCCCAGCTACTCAGGAGGCTAAGGCAGGAGAATGGCGTGAACGCAGGAGGCGGAGCTTGCAGTGAGCTGAGATCCGGCCACTGCACTCCAGCCTGGGCGACACAACGAGACTCCATCTCAAAAAAAAAAAAAAAAAAATCAGAGAGAGCAATCGTGTCTCCGTCTCACAGTCTGATGTTTTCTAGCTCCTGGGCAGCTGGTCTTGCTCCAAAATAATCCCCTTTGGGGAGGAACCTACAACGAGTCTTTCTCAGATGCCAAGGTGCCCACTTCTAGTGGTGTCTTAGTGTCACACATCCAGTGTGGCATGGAGCAAAGCGAGACAAAAACCGGGGAGAGCTTAGTGTCAGACACCCGGCAGCAAGCGGCAGTCCCGTGAGTCTAACTGGGAGAGGTCAAAAGTTGACAAGACCTGGGAGTGGATACCATAAAATGTGAGTCACAGATGAAGAGATGGGAAAGTAGATGATATTACAGGGGGCACGCCTGAAAGAAGCAAGCCATTTCTTGGTTTATTTGGCACAAGGAACCCTTTAAAGGGTCCAGGTATGACTGTCTCCTTTTGCTCCCCAGTGTCTCAAAGGCACCACCTGTCACCTGGCAGATGACTGACTCGGCAGCCTGAGAGTTCACAGGAGGCCAGCCTGCCTTGGACACAGCCTTGTTGAGTGAAGCCAAGGCATCTCACACAACAGTAAAAACAGGTTAAAGCCAACAGATGTCTTCACACCCTACATCATAGAGAAAGTCGGGATGAGAGAGGAATAATTGACAGTGTCCCTGATCAAAACAGACATCTTGTCACAGCATATTTAGCGGAAAATACATAGGAAACAAATGCTCAATTCTCCATCCAGGCTGTAGTACCTAATATACCACTGCCAAGAAGAAAGCATTTAATAAAATCCTTTAAGTTTTATCTAGAGTAGGTGGTATATGGAGCAATTAGTCAGACAGCAAGCTCAGGGTGCAGTGCAAACAAAGCTGATATAAACAAATAGGCACAGCACAGTAATCCAACAAATATGTAATGAGCACACCTACTATGTGCCAGGCACCAAGCTAGGTTCTGACATCACACCAAAGCTGTTCTTTAAAGCTTCCAAAGCAAGTTCACATACACAGGCAAATCTGATCTTCACAAAACCAAGTGACATAAGGAGTTACTGTCCTATCCCCACTCTGCAGATGAGTAAACTGATACTCACTGGGGTCAGAGGAATGATCCAAGGTCATAAGACTAAAGCTTAGTATAGCATCAGTCTGTGAACACCTGTACTCTTCCGTATTGGGCAAGAATCTCAGAAAACAGAAAACGGAGAGTCACAGAACATCTTGAGATGGGAGTCTCCCAATGTGTGTCAATTTCACTTGCTTTTAATAGTTCTAGATGTCATGCAAGGGCTACTTGTCTTCATGCCCCTGAATACCTATGTAATTTTTCTTACTTATGCCAAAAGCCTGATCCTCAACTCTGTACTGGCTCTACCTCAGATGTCTCTGCATTTTGCCTTCTATACTTTTTGTTGGGAAGGGTAATGTATTAGTAAGGACATGTTCAGCTTCAAGCAACAGAAAACCCAACTAACATAATTAAAGACATTTAATTATCTTACATAACAAAAGATATGAACGCAGGCAATTCCAGAGTTGGCACCTTAGCTCAAAATTGTCATGAAACAAACCAGACCATCCTTTCTTTCCACTCTACCATCCTTACACTTGTTGCCTCGTGGCTATAAAATGGCTGCTACAGCTCTAATCTAGTGTTCTCAGAGGTTTGTGGCCAAAGGTATATCCCAGTCACATGACCACTCCAGCAGCAAGGGTGGCTAGGAAAGCAAGAATCCAGTATTTGTGACCTTCATAGTGGGTGTGTGGTGGTGTGCATAAGGAAAAAAGTCAACAGGGTTATTAGATAACTCATCCACAGTTTCTTTCTGATTCCTGGTCAGAGTCAGAGCTGAAAACGAGTTCCTCTTGCTCAGAAATATGGATTGGATTTCTTGACACTATCTACATGTTGCTCTACTCATTTTCTATTGCTGCAAAATAAATAACCACAGACTTAGCAGCTTAAGACAATGCCCACTGATTTTCTCACAGTTCTATGTAGGTCAGAAGTCCAGGAAGACTTGAGTAGGTTCTTTGCTCATGTACTTACAAGGCTAGAATCAAAGTGTTAGTGGGGCCAACCTCTCATCTAGAGACTTGGGAATAATTCACTTCCACGCCCAATCAGGTTGTGAGCAAAATTTAGCTCCTTGCAACTGTAGGACTGAGGTCTCCATGGCCTTGCTGGCTGTCAACCAGGGACCAGCCTCAATGCCAAAGGCCACTCTCAGTCCCGGCACCTGCCACCCTCCATCTTCAAAGCCAGCAATGATGCATTGAATCCTTTTCATACTTTGAATCTCTCTGACTTCCCCACTTCTGCCACCAGCCAAAGAGGGCTCATGTGCTTAGACAGTAATATAGATAATAAGTCTTTTGCCATACTCATGGATGTAACACTAGAGGGTAAAGATCATAAGACCATCTTAAAATTTTACCTACCATAGTTACCACTAAAAAATATGTAATTAGGACTTATTCCTGGAGTTCAGAATAGGGTAAGGTTCCCTGAATCATGACAGGCACAGGAGGACTGCCAATCAAAACTAGGACTCTGCAAGTGAAAAGTTAAAGGAGAGAATGACTGTTGTGTGGGCAACAAAGAGTGTCTGATTTAATTTTTTTCTGTGAAATTGAGTTATTAACCTGTCAACATAAATTCACAGAGCTATAATATTGGAGAGGAGAGGTTTGTTTTTTATAAAGGGTTGCAGCCTGCAGGCTGGAAATCCCATAGACTTGGAAGCACAGCCTCCAGAAGAAACCAAAAGCAGGCACTTTGAGGGAGGAAAGAGTAGAATAGTAATTGTGCTGAATGGGTTAGCTAAGTACACATATTCAACAGGTTATAGGAAGAGCAATGAATATTCCCGAAGGGAGGTGCATACATGCCTAGTAAACAAATATGCATGTTACATGTGTCCTATGTTCACTTTGGAGTACAGACTTAACATTTAAATTCCTTGCAATTAGGTCCTATATTTCAAATGGTGAAGCAGAGGACAGAAGGCACTCGGTGCAAGCCTCTGTAAACTGGCCAGAACCAGTCTATGGTCAGTGGACTCTTACCAGGAGAAAGTTACCGAAATCAGTCTCTTATCCAATCAAAGTAGTAGTTATGGCTTGCAGAAAAGGGATAGGGAGATGGATCAGTTAGTGTCTGGTGGTTGGTGAGCTGCAATTATTTCAACATTGCTTCTCTGGAGGCCAGTGCTTATTTAGCTGCTAGAGAAAAAGAAAATCCTTGCAGCTGTTAGAACCTAGTTTATTCTTTAAGTGTTGAGATGTGTGACTTAACCCTACCCTGGCATGGCCTTGGGTCTTGTTTATAATTTAGTATCTTTTTGCCACAAAGAGTCCATTCCATCATTCTTATGATCTCTATTTTAACACCCCTAATTTAGTTAAACAACAGAACATCATCTAGCTGGTGAAAATTATTTTTTATAAGAACATAGTATATAAAAACTACTAGTCAAGGCAAGGATCCCTGCTTCTTTTAACTTTCCCTTCCTCTCCCTCCAGCCTCACTATCCCCACCCCATCTCCTCAGCCTGCACCACGCTCCCCGATGGACTATGAAGAATGCAGACTCACAGGGAGTTTGATAGTGTTTTCTTGCAAAAGAACTGAGTGTAGCCAGATTTCTCATGCGGATTTTTCACTGGTTTGTTTCTATTAGGCAATACGGAAGGACAAGCGTTGATGGAGAAAGGAGGCATATGTCATACAGCTTCCTCACAGCAGGTCCTAACACTGTGCATGGTGTTTAGAATGAGCCTTTATGTGGCTTTCCATGGGTTTCTAGCGAAAAATCACATCCCTCTCTGAGACGCAGACACCCCATCACCTGCTCTTTCATGGCATTATTTTCTGTTTCACTGCCTCACACCAGACTCAGACCTCCAGTGCTCTTTATTTCCATTAGTTTTACCTGTTTCATGACCTCTATTTGGGTTTAACTTTTGGTTCCTCCACCAAAAAGTCTGAAATTCCAGGTCAGAGTTCTCCAAGGAGTTTATATGAGTTTGCACAAATGTGTGGAAATCCTTAGGAACTACAAATTATCAACCACTCAGAGCTCAGTGCCTCGGTATTTTTTGCTTTTGTGGAGGCTTGTGTTTACCTTTTATTTTAAGCGCTTTCCAGCCTATCCTCTTGAAGCACCTCGCCTTACCGGGAGCCTTGTTCATTTGTTCTTGCTGCCTCCTTCATTCAGAAGATCCATCAATCAGTGTCTGAAACAAGGACCTTCTGTGTAGAATCAAAAGCCACCACATCACAGCTAAAGGCAACAGAATGCAGTGGGCATTGTTGTTTGTACACAGGCCTTCATCTCTTTCAGAAGTGTCTCTGTTTGAAATGAATGAGGCAGACAAGAGTGTGGCTTCAAAAGCAACTCTCCTCCTCTGGGCTTTGCTTATTGAAAGTCCTGTGAGCACTGTTACTAGAAAGTAAAGAGAATAAAAGGCAAACCTGAGGCAGTCTACAGGTTCCTATGCAAGGCACTCACACCCAGCCTCAGCCAGGCAGTACCGCCGGTCATTGGCCTTCACTTTGTCTGTTTGAGTTTGCAAGGTTAACACGAAAGAGGCTGTTTATTTTCTCCCAACGATTATGCTTAAAAATTACATGAACTTCCCTCACCTAGACTCTTGCCCAGATGTATAATAGGCTTCTCTCTCTGCCGGTACCTCTTAAGGGTGTCATTGCTGATGGAAATAGAGCTGCCTTCACTACTGTTGCCATGGTTACAGTTTCTGGACCAGAAGATTGGCTGATCCTTAGCCCAGCTCTTCCACCTGGCTATCATCTCCTCTACAGCAAGAGGCCTCCTTATTCCCTGATCTATTTTGTGTTTGGCTGGAAGATTGGAGAGCACATCATTTTCTATGGCACTTATGACCCTTCTGTAGACTCTTAATGACCCTAATGTTGATTAGGACCCAAAGTCTTGGGCCAGTGGAAAAGTTAAAACAAAGTTCAAGACTCATATAGATGATGATCCCAATAATCATCTATATGGCTTGGGAATCATCACCTCCATCTTTTGTCTGCAGAGGGTTTGCAATGAGTGCTAGAGAGTTCAGAGCCAAATATCTGGCCCATCACTGGGAAGTATAAAAGACTGTACAACATGTATCTGAAGTGTAATTTCGTTTATCAATTCACTATATTTTTCCCATGCTTTTTTTCTACCTAAATTTTCCTCTTAATGTCTTGCATTGTTTGTATCTTTTAAAAGTGCTTTAAATTCTTTTGAAGCAAAACTAAGTATAAAGAAAACATACATATAATCATCAAAAATCCATTGGATTCTTGCTATTATGAGGGGAGGAGGAAAAGTACAAAGGTTTTTGTGTCCAAAAAGAGACAAGTTTACACAATGCAAAGTACCTAGAACATATTCTGTGTAAAATCAAATTGAATAATTTTATATATATTTTCTATTGGAAAAAAAATGTACACATGATTAGATTCAAGAAAAATTGAATTTCTGGTACAAAGGTGGAATAGGGACATGGCTTTCCTAATCTAAGAAGCTCACAAATAACTAAAAGCCTGCTAGATAGAGTTGTTCACACAAGAAAGTTGGGTAGTACTTTCAAAAACCTGAGATAGGTGGGATGCAGTGGCTCATGCCTGTAATCTCAGCACTTTGGGAGGCTGAGGCGGGCACATCACTTGAGATCAGGAGTTCGAGACCAGCCTGACAAACATGGTGAAACCAAAAACACAAAAACTACCAAAAACACAAAACTTAGCTGGGCATCATGGTGCATGCCTGTAGTCCCAGCTACCTGGGATCCTGAGGCAGGAGAACTGCTTGAACCTGGGAGATGGAGGTTGCAGTGAGCCAAGATCCCACTACTGCACACTAGCCTGGGAGACAGAGCGAGACTCTGTCTCAAAAAACAAAAACAAAAACACAACCTGAGATGGACCGTGTGAGCAGGTGATACCATCAGGGAGTGCTCAGTGGGTTCTAAAAATCCCAGCGTCCTGCACACAGCAAAAGCTTCACAAATGTATAACAAATAAACAGGGAAAATAAGTAAAAAAACATTATGGCTGTGAGCTAAATAAATTCACAGATAATCTTCAAATTAACCTGGGTAGAAACGAGTTAGCAATACTGAGAAAACTGGATGCTATCAAGGGTGTTAGAGTTATTTTAATCCTCTTGACAACACTTTGAGATAGATGTTTTTGTCTCCAGTTGTTTTTCAGATGAGGTTGAGGAAGGTTAAGTAATTTGTGCAAGACAAATGAGCAAGTGAAAGACCCAGGACTTGAGCCCAAGACTCTCTAATTCTTTTTTTTTTTTTTTTTGAGACGGAGTCTCGCTCTGTCGCCCAGGCTGGAGTGCAGTGGCGCGATCTCGGCTCACTGCAAGCTCCGCCTCCCGGGTTTACGACATTCTCCTGCCTCCGCCTCCCAAGTAGCAGGGACTACAGGCGCCCGCCTCGTCGCCCAGCTAGTTTTTTGTATTCTTTAGTAGAGACGGGGTTTCACCGTGTTAGCCAGGATGGTCTCGAACTCCTGACCTTGTGATCCGCCCGTCTCGGCCTCCCAAAGTGCTGGGATTACAGGCTTGAGCCACCGCGCCCGGCCAAGGCTCTCTAATTCTAAAAGTAGAATCTATTCCCTCAGTCTACTCCATTGTTGCCCAAGCTAAGGTTAAGAACACAAATCTGGCTGGGCACGGTGGTTCATGCTTGCAATCTCAGCACTTTGGGATGCCGAGGCGGGTGGATCACTTGAGGTGAGGAGTTTGAGGTAAGCCTGGCCAACATGGTAGAACATGTCTCTACTAAAAACACATCTCTACTAAAAATACAAAACTTAGCTGGGTGTGGTGGTGTGTGCCTGTAGTCCCAGCTACACAGGAGGCTGAGGCAGGAAAATCACTTGAACCTGGGAGGTAGAGGTTGCAGTAAGCTAAGATCGCACCTCCGCACTCCAGCCTGGATGACACAGTGAGACTCTGTCTCAAACAAACAAACAAGAGACCACAAATCTGAAGCCCCATCCCAGACCCACTGAATCAGAATCTCTAGGGAGGCACTTGGAAACATTTGTGTAACAAGACACCAGATTATGATTATTCTCAGAGAAGTTTAAAAAAAAAAAAAAAAAAAAAAAAGACGCCTCTATTGCATCAGATGGGAAATGGACCTACAGCTTCCTCTGAGTGATCAAACAGAAGCCATCAGAGATTTGAAGTTCATACAACTAAAACTAAATCAGGTCAGTCTGGAGCATATCAGATTATGATATTATAGACTATTCTTCAGTTTGGTAATATAGAATTGTCTGCTTTAAGGTTTTCTGGATCCTAAAATACTAAGAACATTTGAAAAGTTAAAAATGGGTTCCAGTTTAAACCTGAGACTTTTTTTAGCTTTCCTCACTGCCTCTGATCCTGAGGAGCAGAAGTGAATGTGAATGCCCTTTGAATTCCTAGCAGCTTTCACTGATGCAGAGGTTCCAGTGGTATAGGGGCTGGAGGACTGCTGAGGAGAACCACAAGCTGAGAATCAGTCCTCATCTCTGGTTGCCCCCCCACCCCACCCTCATTGCCTTTCATTGGATGAGCAAGTCACACAATCCAGGAAGTAGAAAATCTATCATTGCTTGCTTGGTTTTTCTTAGTTTCAGTTTTTCCACGCCTGATGAGAATTGCCGAGGCACAGCAAAGCCTGCAGCTTCCATACCCGTCATGAGAGCAAATAACTTATTCGTAAACCTAAGCACTTAATTAACTAAATGGAAAGCAAGGCAGTGAGTGATTCCTGACATGGCTGAATTTAAGTCAAGCTGTGAAGCTCCAGGTACAGCCAGAAATGGAGATGGACAACTTGAACTGAACCCTGAGAGCTTCTAAAGGGCTTTGGACCACTGCTTCTCAGCAGTTTTTCTTGTAAGTTATTCCCATTATCTCAAAGAAAAATTTAAAATGTGGTTAGAGAAAAGTATAGAACTGATTATCCCCATTTTGAGCAATAGATCATCGTTTAACCAATTTGCTTTATAATTGCCAAGAAACTTGCTTTGAATGGTATTTCCAGACGTAATATCTACAATAGCAAATATTGACAATTGCATTTTACAAATAATCAGTTTAATATGCTTTAATATGCTTCTATTTGTGAGTGCTCTTGATCTCATTTAGTCTTCGAAGCAACTCTCTCACGTTGGTATGCTTATTAACATGATTTTACAGATAAAGATGCCTGTAAGTAGCTTCCTCACAGGGTATTTAAGGAACTTGCAGAAGGCCCACAGCTAGTAGCTGGGAGCCCATCTCATATCAATACACTGGCTTCACCCCAAAGAACTTTATACATTTAGGCCATTGATTTCTAAAAAGACAAATTCTCATGCTAGATTAAAACATAAGACCCAACAATATGTATGTTTTTTAAAAATAGGAATCTGTTACCAAAAAAATGCAGAAATGCTAAAATAAAAAGGTTTTATGAGGAAACTCATACAACAAAAAGAAAACAGTTGGTAAAGTTGATAGCATATAAAAGAGATTTTGAAGCCAAAAACATACGGAGAGGATACAAAGAAGCTCCTGATTATGATAAAATATATAAAATCAACTATGAAGACAGAGATTACTAAAGTTAGAAATGCAAAGAGAAATAGATTAAAAAACAAGCAATTGTAATGGGAGGGTTTAATTGATTTCAAGGCTAAGAAAAAAATAGACAATATTAAAAAATAAAGACAAATTTAAATAGACAAAAATTTGGAAGACATTGAAGATGTGACAAAAATAGACAATAGAGGTTATGTTATACAATTGATAAGTTAGAACGAATACACATACATTGAACTCAATACCAACATAGATTATACATTTTTTCCATATGTGGGCATTGGTACATATATACTAACTCTCAAATTAGGCCCCAAAAATTGAATCAAGAGGAAAAAATATACATATTTTCTCACCACATGCAATAAAACTAAATGTGAATAAGTAAAAGCAATGAAGGAGCCTCAGACAAAAAAATCTCTAACCAAGAGCCTTTGCAGCAAACAGTTCAGGGTTTAGATTATAAACTCCATTCCTTACTGCAGTGTGACCTGGGCAGTTTACTGAACCTCTCTGAACCTTGGATTCCTCATCTAAAAATGTGGCTCTACTTTGCAAAGTTGTTACGAAGATTACCTATGAAGTATGTCAAATAAACTAAGACTTAAAAGGGAGTTAAAACCACAGCCATACAATATAACTCCATTTTTAATGTACTTATATTTAACTAGAAAAAATGTCTAGAATTTTTGTTGATTGAAAGCTAAAGTCTATAAAATATTCATCTAAATACTAACAGTGGTTATCTCTACGCACTCTATGCATATCTCTACATTTCTGCCGATTTTTGTTATATTGCTTTATCTTTTCTACTATGAATCTATAGTATATGAATAATAAAAAATAGTAAAGATGAAAATAAACATGAACTTCTGAAAAACGGGGTACAAGAAGAAAATAAGTATTTATGCTTGGGTGGCCTACAGATAGTGGTTGCTATAGGCATGCAGCCATCTCAGTTGCTTGCCTGTCATTATAAATTCTAAAATACCCTCAATTTCTGTCTTTCTACATATATACGTATATACATGTATACACACACATATATAAAACACACATATATTTTATATTTATATATGCTATATATATGTTTTTATATATATATAAAAACACAATATTGGAATAACTGACAATTTAAATGTGGATGGTGGGATTAATCATATGGTATCATTATGAAATTTCCTGATTTTACTGTTAAATTTCTAATTTTACAAACGAAAATATTTGTGTCAGGAAATATATATTGAAGTATTTAGGTATATATGTATGTATGCAGCTTACTCTCAAATTGTTCTGAAAAACATTCACATATACATAGAGACAGAGTGAATGATAACTAGGGAAAAATACAAACCAACAGTGCACCTAGGTAAAAGGTGTATAGGAGTTCATACTAGTCTTTTAACATTTCTATTAGTTTAAAATTATATTAAAATATTAATAAAAATTTACAGCAGCAACAAATTAATAGGTATCAATGTCTAACAACCACAAAAACTTTCCTAAACTACAAGTTCAAGTAGAACAGGGGTCTCCAACCCCCAGTACCAGCCTGTGGCCTGTTAGGAACCCAGCCACACAGCAGGAGGTGAACAGCGGAGCTATATCTGTATTTACAGTTGCTCCTTGTCAGTCACATTCCCGCCTAAACTCCGCCTCCTGTCGAATCAGCAGTGGCATTAGATTCTCATAGCACCGCAAATCCTATTGTGAACTGTGTATGTGAGGAATCTAGATTGCATGGTCCTTATGAGAATCTAATGCCTGATGATGTGTCACCGTCTCCCATCACCCCCAAATAGGACCGCCTAGTTTCAGGCAAACAATCTCAGGTCTCCTACTGATTCCACATTATGGTGAGTAGATTATGGTTATATAATTATTTCATTATATATTAACAATGTAATAATAATGGAAATAAAGTGTGCAATAAATGCAATATGCTCAAATCATTCTGAAACCATCGCCCATCTACCCTCATTCATGGAAAAATTGTCTCCCGCAAAACTGGCCCCTGGTGCCAAAAACATTAAGGATCACTGAAGTAGAAAATTAAGAACATGATAATAACTTTTGAGATGTTTATAAAACTGAAAACACCCCATATCAAAATGGAGGGGGCTTTGTATAAATCAGGGCCCAGAAGTTAAGGCATAAATCTATGTGCTTTTATTTTAGAAATATGAAATAAGCATTTGACTTAAAATCTTATGAAGACGGTCATTATGAAGGAAAACAGAGAGATAATAATAAAGAATAAGGACAGAAATGAACTAGAAAAGCGGAAATCAGTGGAAATAATAAATAGATGCTCATTCTGTGAGAAGATTATAAGATAGATCAACCCCTTGGAAATATAATAAACAAAAGAAAAGGTATAAATTAACAAAATTAAAACCAAAGCCAATGATTTAACAACTGATATAAAGGATTTTAAAATATAAATGATTGCAATGCACAATTTATGACAATCAACTTGAAATGCTTAGCCAAATGGACAACACAAAATAGAAACTGGCAAGAGAAGATGTAGGTAACATGAAAATAATGACGAAGGCAAAGGAAACTGAAAAGTTGTTATTTTAAAAAATCTCATCTATCACAAGAAATATTATGACCTCAACAAATTTACTGAACAATATTACTACATACTCAAACAGATTTTTCTGTATTATGCAATCAGTTCCAAATCACAGAAAAACAAGATCTGATACCCAATTCATTCTAAGAGATGAGTATTATCCCCATCCACAAACCTGTAAGAAATACCACACAGGCGCGCACACACATAAACACACAGTCTTAGGATGGCAAATGTGCACAAGTGCCAATTCCAATAAAACTGGCTCGAAATGATTAGAACCAGGCTCAAGGACATTAGCAGATTTTCCCACAACAGCTGTTGAGTAACTGAATATGTGAATACACAAATGAAGAAAATAATGCAGGCAATTAGCAACATCTACCTGAAAGGCGGGAATGACTTGTGCATACTGTCTATTTGCTAAATTTTATTGATCAGCAAATTTTATCGATCCATGGGTTCCTCAAGGAGCATAGGCAGAAAAATCATTTTTAACGGAGCTTATAAAATGCAACTATAAATTAAAACAACAGCATGTAGTCATTAATTAAGGTAAATTCTACTGATGCCAGAAGATTATAACAAATCACAGAGTATCTTTTGTAAAAGAATTACTATTTGGGCTGGATGCAGTAGCTCACGCCTGTAATCCCAGCACTTTGGGAGGTTGAGGCAGGCAGATCACGAGGTCAGGAGCTCGAGATCAGCCTGACCAACATGGTGAAACCCCGTCTCTACTGAAAAATATATATATATAAAAGAGTTGGGTGTGATGGTGTGTGCCTGTAATCCCAGCTGCTCAGGAGGCTGTGGCAAGAGAATCACTTGAACCCGGGAAGCAGAGGTTGCAGTCAGCAGAGATCACACCACTGCACACCAGCATGGGCAACAGAGCGAGACTCCGTCTCAAAAAAAAAAAAAGGAAAATTGAAGAAATGAAGACATTAAGGATATTCCTGAAGGGAAAGACTGTATAAATCTCATTAAACAAAAATGTAAACTCTGTGAAACACGACATTACAGGCGATATGAAAGACAAGACGCAAACTGGGAGGATATTTGCAATGAACTAATAGAAATACAGGCAAAATATATGAATAAGCTATTCTCAGCAACAGAAATTTGAACGAACAATCACGCACATAAGAAAATGTTCGACCTCACCAGTAATCAGAAAGCTTAAAATTAAAACAATGAGATACCATTTTACATCCACCAAACTGGTGAAAATTAAATAATCTGACACTATCAAGTGTTGGTGATGAGGTAGAAAAATTAAAGGAACACTCACATTTTGCCAATGAGACGTTCACAGGAGTAACCGTTTTGAAGAATAAATTGTCAACATCTTACTAACTCTGATGGGACGTATATCTTACAATCCAACAATTTCACTTCTAGGAGTAAATTCTAGAAGCTTTCACTTGTGGATGATGTAATGTCTACTGCAATATTATAACAGTAAAATGAAAAAACTAAACAACACAAGTATCCACCAACCCAACGAACAAATTCTGATACAGTCATACAATGGGACCATTTGTAGCTGTTTTATCAACAGAGATAAATCTCGAAAATACACTGCTGAATGACAAAACAAGTTTCAGATAGATGTACAGAGCATAAAAGTTTGAAAACATGCAAAATAATGGTACAGTCAGTCCTCTATATCCATGGGATTCCACATCCATGGATTCAATCAACCGAGGATGCAAAATATTTGGGGGAGAAATTATACAAAGTTCCAAAAGGCAAAACTTGAATTCGTCACATCCTGAGTACCATGTTAAAACCAGGCAAACAAAGCAATGTACAGGCTTTGTATTAAGTATTATAAGTAATCTAGAGGTGATTTACAGCATGTGAGAGAATGTGCATAGGTTATGTGCAAACACTACACCATTTTGTATCAGGGACTTGAGCATCCGTGAGTGATCCTGGAACCACTCCCCCACAGATACTGAGGAACTACCATATATATTTCATAGCTACATACATATGCTGCAAACACATACACACAGAGATGAGAATGATACACACCAAACTCACGGTGACGTTGCCTCTGAGACAGGAAAAATAAGATCAGGCTTGAGAAGAGACACACAGTTATACTGGTACAGCACTCTACTTTTTAGCAAAAATAGGAAGCAAATATGGCAAAATGCTAGGATGTGATGGAGCTGGGAAGTAGGTGGCATTCGAAACTATGCATTGTACACATGTGTGTGTTTAAACTCATTATAATTTCTTAAGTGAGAACCCCAATTTTGAAAATATATAAAAAATACACAAACCTATAAAGTACATAAAATATATAAATATCATGAACAGATAAATCATAAAGAAAGAAAAAGGCAATAAAAATGGAAGTGGTGATAAATTCAACTTCAACCCACTGGTTTTAAAGAAACATTAAAAAATGCACATACCATTTTAGCTTATCAATTTAGCATAAAATTACAAAAATGTTAATAGCTAATGTTAACAAGGGTGGAGGATAGGACAGAAGAGGAGTACACTCACTGTTAATGAGTACTTAAAATGACAGAAATTTACTTAAAGTAGCAGTATATATGTAAAGGCAAAATATATAGATAGATATACATACCTAGATATAAACCCTTTGCCTTAGCAATTCTACTTTAAGAAATTTATACAAAGGAAAATGTGGTACATATATGATGTGTAGTATTATTTTTTAAGGAGTACTATGCAGCCATGAAAAAGAACAAAATCACATCCTTTGCAGCAACATGGCTACAGCTGAAGGTCATTATCCTAAGCAAATTAACACAACAACAGATAAACACTGCATGTTCTCACTTACAAGTGGGAGCTAAACATTGAGTACACGTGGACATAAAGATGGAAATAATAGACAGTGGCATTCCAAAAAGGATGAGAAAGAGAGGGGAACAAAGGTTGAAAAAAACCTATTGGGTACAATATTCACTACTTGGGCAATGGAACCATTAGAAGCTCAAACCTCAGCATCACACAATATACCCATGTGACAAACCTACACATGTACCCTCAGAATCTAAAATTTTTTTAAGTTACTAAAAAAGTAATTTATACAAAGAAAATAATCATACATGTGGACCAAGATTTATGCCTATGTTTATAGTGGCATTGTTCATAATAGTGATATCTTAAATAAAGTTAATGAAAAAACAATAGGGAATTAAGCCAATTATGGTACATCTATAGAGTGTAACAGTACTCTGTAACTATTTAAAATAATGTTTTCAAAGAATATTTAATGCCCCTGAAATATGCCATTAATGTGTTGTTAATACACAGGTATTTAAACAGTTTGTACAGTGTGTTTACAGTTGTATTTTTGTAAATAAATGTATACATAGAAAAAATGACTTGGGGATATCCACATCAAAATGTCAACAGTGCTTATCTCTAAATGTGAAATCACAGATCTATTTATGTTTTTCTTTTTGTTCTTATTTTCCTATTTTACAATAATAAACATTTATTGATTTTTTAATAGAAAAGTTATTAAAATAAAACATGCAACAAAATAAGCTCTGGTTGATTAAAGATTTAAATATAAAATCTAATTATGATAGAACTTGCAGACAATTGGAAAGAGAGTTTATCAGCTCTCTGGGGGAATTTTAACTTTCTCAGCTTTGAAGCAATTGAAATGATTGCACTATAAAAATTAGCATTACTAAAGATTTTTTAAGAAGGAAAATATTTCTATCAAACATTACAAAGAATTAAGATCTATCATAAATAACTAATTCAAATTTGTAAAATAAATGTCAAGATTCCAAAAGATAAATGGGTCAAAGACAGGACAATTCCCACAAGGAACTTGCAATTAGTAGATAAACATCATGGGGAAATGTTAATTCTTGCCAGAAATCAAAGAAATATAAAGGGAAGCAGTCTGGAGATGCCAGTTTACATATTCTAATGGAACAACAAGAAAAAAATGTCAAATGCTGATATCCATTGATGGTGGAGCTGCCTGGAAATTTATCCATACATTCATTTATAACCATATTGCTCATGTCCTTTTACCAGAAAGGTTACCACTAAGAACTGATTCTTTTTTTTCTTTTTTTTTTTTTTCCTTTTTTTGAGATGGAGTTTCACGCTCTTGCTGCCCAAGCTGGAGTGCAATGGCGCGATCTCTGCCTCACTGCAACCTCCGCCTCCCAGGTTCAAGCCATTCTCCTGCCTCAGCCTTCCGAGTAGCTGGGACTACAGGCGCCCGCCCCCACACCTGGCTAATTTTTTTGTATTTTTAGTAGAGACAGGGTTTCTCCATGTTGGTCAGGCTGGTGTTGAACTCCCAACGTCAGGTGATCCGCCCACCTCAGCCTCCCAAAGTGCTGGGATTACAGGTGTAAGCCACCGCGCCCGGCCAAATATCAATTCTGAAGAAGTAATTTGGCTAAAGCAGAAAGGTTCCTCCTCATCTCCTTGACTTCTAAATGTTGGAACACCCAGGGCTCAGTCTCTTGACACCTTCTCTTTTCCACCCACAGGCGGTGTTTGGAGAATCTCACCTACTTATGCAAGTGAGAGGAGCCACAGGCTCTCTCGGCATGGGCTGCAGGGAGAAAGCAGGCCAGAGCAGAGGTTTTCCTGGGAGTGGGGTAGGGGTACCTTGAGGGTCATTCAAGGACTCTGACCTCAATCAGACAAGGCAATGAAGGAAAGAGAGACCAGCAAAGACAATCAGAGAGATATGCCTAAGGTGAACTTGGTCATAATATTAACCCCTATGCAATAACAAAACATCCAGGCTTGATCCTCCAGGGCTTACCAATGAGGTCCCCAGGAATTGCCTAATTGCAGTAGCCCTCAGGTCACTTGCAGGCCACCAGAGCCCAGCTAGCCCTGACCATCATCTCCAAAGCCTGAAGGAATTACCGCGAGACAGCCCACTGAAGGTGGGTATGTCAGAGAGCCCTGCCCTGCCAGGAGCCAGAGCTGCCCCTCTGTTGCTGGTCACCCCGGGAATCCGGGACAAGAAGGTGTACTCTGGTCTGATGCCAGAAAGGAGAACTTCCTGGGTCCCCAAGTCTCAAGATCTCGTTGCTCCACCAATGTACCCATCCACTCATCCCAGCCTGGGCCTTCTGCTTCACCTGGGTCTTTTCATTGCTTAAGGATGTTTGGGCATCTATCATCTCTTCTTCTATTACTTTTTTTTTTTTTTTTTTTTTTTGAGACAGGGTCTCTCTCTGTTCCCGGGGCTGGAGTGCAGTGGCCCAATCTCGGCTCACTGCAACCTCCACCTCCCTGGTTCAAGTGATTCTCCTGCCTCAGCCTCCCGAGTAGCTGGGATTACAGGCCTACGCCACTACACCCAGCTTATTTTTGTATTTTTAGTAGAGACAGGGTTTCACCATGTTGGCCAGGCTGGTCTCGAACTCCTGACCTCAAGTAATCCACCAGCATCAGCCTCCCAGAGTGCTGGGATTATAGGCATGAGCCACTGCACCTAGCGTCATCTCTTATCCTTATGACCTTGTGAGGTAGGCATCCCAGGTTTCATTATCCCTGTCGTATAAGGGTTATGACTTACCTAAAGCAGTGCTGGACTCCAACCCAGATCTTCTGCCCTCAATTCCATGTCCTTCTCTGTGACCCCAGGTTTGGCCAAGTGTGAATCTTGCTACATATGAACAACCTGCCATTTCCTTCCTGTGTATGCATTGCTTGTGGAAAATGGACAAGGGAAGTTCATTTTCATCAAGAGCTAAAACAAGCAATTTTGCTTTAGAGATGATACGTAGCAAAAAGAAATAGTCCTGGAGGCAGGGAGCCCTGTATGCATCTGCCTGTGTTCCCCTCCTGGCTGACCCCTGAGATCGGATCATGCTGTTTGCTAATGTGTGAAAAGCATGTTTTGCTCTCTAGGAGTCCTCCCCAGAGCCTGACAGATTTGGTGATAGGAATGGAACTGTGGAGTGAAGATGGCTATCTCCAGGCGTCACTCCAGTTGCCATACATGTAAAGAAAGCCTAGACAGCACTATAGCTCTGTCCTCCTATCCCTGAACTTGGCCCAGAGGTGAAGTTTCTTCCCCAATCCTTGCTCAAATGCTTTCTTTTTCCTCGAAGAATCCAGGCTGCTGAGCAAAGGGGGAGATCCTGGGAGCTTCACCCGAATCATCTGGAAGTTTCTTGGGGTGCCAGAATTGCAAGTGGAGCTGATGGGGTCAATCCATCAGGCACCCTGACCCTAGACGTCCAGGCATTCCCCTCTGAGGTTGAAGCACTCCCCCTCCATCAGACCCAAAAGAGAAACACAAACTTTGCAAAGGCACGTTTGTACCAACTCCTCTGGGCAGGGCTGAGTGGAGTTTTCTCTGGTGCTAGGCTCATGCTGCTCACATACTCTTTGGCCAGTAGACATGGCCCCTGGGGTCTGAGAATGCAGATGGGGGAGAGGCTCACTGAGGAGCTCTGGACAATGTGGCTCCAGTATGTTACCTCCTGGCCTTGGTCTCCTATCCCCAGCTGGGCTGAGAAGACCCCAAAGAGGGCCTTTCCCACTCTCTCAGCCATTTTCTCTGGCAATTAATTATATAACCTGAGAAAATGAATCACGTGTTTAAATTCAGGGTTAGCTGGGCTAAGATAGGTGATAAGAATTACTCAAAAACAAGAAAGCAAATATTGGGGGTAAAGGTGCTTTTTATTTTTCTTTTCTTTAGTTTTGTTTTGTTTTTAGATAGAGACAGGATCTTATTCTATAAAGCTAGAGTGCAGTGGCATGATCATGGCTTACTGCACTCTTGACCTTCTGGACTCAAGCCATCCTCCCACTTCAGCCCCCCAAGTAGCTGGGACTACAGCTATGCACGGCCACACTGGTTTTTTTTTTTTTTTTTTTTTTTTTTAAGCTTTTATAGAAACAGGGTCTCACTATGCTGCCCAGGCAGGTCTCAAACTCCTGAGCCACCACACCCAGCTTGCTTTCTTTTTTAAATAGAAAGGAACACATAACAACTTAGGCAGTTAGTTTTAAAATCAAGAACAGGAAGCATAGACTCTAGCTATACTTTAAAACATTGTAAATAAGTCTCCTATTCTTTACTATTTCAGTTAAATGGGCAGGAAACAAGAAAGGGAAGGAGCAGGTGAGGGACGGGAGAAATAAAAAGCATGCCGAAAAGCTGCAGTCATAAATAAAAACACTCATAGCTGATACGTATTTTTTGCACACGATGGTATGCACAATTCATGTTTTTCTCATTTAATCTCCCTGCAAGCCCTGTGAGGCAAATAATTTTACTACTCCTATTTTAAAATGAGGAAACTGAGGTGCCAGCTATTAAATAATCTGCCTGCTTACTGGGACTAAAAACGGAGAAACCAAGCTTGGAAATCCAGTTCTCAGTGATCCGAGTCTTCACTCAGGAGGTAAAAATGCAGCAACAGACAGCTTTTTCCTCCAGAAAGAACCTTATCCTGTTATCATCAGAATTCTGTCGCTAAATACTTCATCATTTTGTAACAATACTAAATAAAGGGGAAATTTTGTATTTCCATGGAAAAGGATGCATTGTCTACACACAGCGCAGCCTCCCTGAGTTATCTGATTCTAGCTTTCATTGCCCTTGAAGTATTTTGCAACTCTGTAAATTGTAGACAATAGCAATGCAAAATGCAAATTCTGTCCTATCCTGTAGAAGTTCCACCAGCTTCACTCCCACACTGCAGAAAAAGCTACTTTTGTTTCCATTTGCCATTTGTACGTTCATTGCAACATTTCTTTACTCATATAAATTTGTGTGTGCGTTTTGGCTTCTCCTTTGAACTGGTTACAACACCCTTATCAGTTTCCTCATTAATTAGTTAAGTAAAATATTTACCATGTATTCATTTTTATATTTGAGAGTCATGATTTTACCTTCATTTTTAAAGAATTATCTCTTCATGGAATTATGAAAGCATATCAAAAGAATCTTGCTTGTTACTTTCTGAAGGACCCCAGGCATGATCTAACTCTAATGAATGGCTTCAGGAGTAATTGGATAACTGATAGTGGTCTCAGTTGGGTCTTGGGCAGCACAGCCTTGTCCTGACAACTTCCTTTCAAACACTCTGCTCTGTCCAGGACAAAGCATCATGGCCAAAGACCCCGGTCCCCTCTTCCTGGCTGGTCCCCTTTACTGTTGATTGAGGAAAAGTAATTGCCATATAAATTATATGATTCTATCCGATTACAATGTCTCCATTATTTCTAACTTCTGCTATGTCTCATAGTTTATCTCAGAGCTATCTCCATTAAATAGCTGAGAAAAGGTTTGAGAACATTTGTTTTAAAAATAATAATCAACATGTGATGTGATGGTTAATATTAAGTGTCAACTTGATTGGATTGAAGGATGCAAAATAGTTTTCTTGAGTGTGTCTGTGATGGTGTTGCCAAAGGAGGTATTAGTAACATTTGAGTCAGTGGACTGGGAGAGGCAGACCCACCCTCAATCTGGGTGGGCACCATCTAATAATCTAAGCTGCCAGTTTGGCTAGAATAAAGCAGGCAGAAGACATGAAGGACTTGACTTGCTGAGTCTTCCGGTCTGCATCATTCTCCCATGCTGGATGCTTCCTGCCCTCAAACATCAAACTCCAAGTTCTTCAGCTTTTGGACTCTTGGACTTACACCAGTGGCTTGCCAGGAGCTCTTGGCCTTTGTCCACAGAGTGAAGGTTTCACTGTCGGCTTCCCTACTTTTGAGGTTAGGGAACTCGGGCTGATCCACCACTGGCTTCCTTGCTCCTCAACTTGCAGACAACAAATCATGGGACTTCACCTTGTGATCGTATGAGTCAATACTCCTTAATAAACTCCCTTTCATATGTAAATGAAATACACATGATATATGTCTATATGCAGAGCAAGAGCATGACACAATTCCTTCTTTTTAAGCAACTGATACACAAAGATCTCACAGCCAATCCCTACCGTACTTGGCAAAACTGCTTTTTGTTGTATGGACTTTGAAGTCAAACATAATTCAAGTCCCATTCCACCACTTACTACAGTATGGATGTGGGCAATTCAGTAGCCTCCCTGAGCCGCAGCTTCCCCTCTATTCAAAGGGAAAAATCATGCCCACATCATAGGATTCTTCCTGAAGTGTGAATGAGATCACATGGCGATTCTGGCACTGTGCAGGCACTTTGGAGGCTGGCTCCTGAATTGTTAACTCCTGACTTTCAGGCCTGCCTAGGAATCAGTGATGAACCATGGCAGCAAGCTACCGTCTTCAGAAAAATGATGACTCATTGGCAGCTCTTCAGAACCCGAAACACATCACTGGGAATGAAGAGAGTGGAATTAGTTCCTGGTTTCCTGCAGCCGTGGATTCCGTGTGCTACACTCAGCAAATCTTTGTGAGATGAGGATGTGGCATCCTACTGCAGGGAGGCTTGGGCCAGTGCGATCTGACCAGTGCCCAGCCCTGCCTGATACCCAGGGTGAGGACTGTGCCCCTCGACACCCCATGGTTGGAAGCACTAGGACCCAGAGAGAGCCAGTGTGCTGGTGCCCCCTTCCCCACACTGTGTCCTTGCTTGTTGCAAGCAGCTAGTTCAGTTCATGGCTTGGGGGGAGTCTCCCTCGGGAGCCAGCATGGTCACCGCTCACCAAGCAGGACCAGCATCCCAGCAGCTGGAGGAAGCAGGCACAGACTAGACACGTCATGAATCCTAGTCTATACTCCGCATCTTCCCTACAAAGGCGAAAACCCTGGGCAAACTTTACGGAGCCAACAATATTCACTATCTACCTGGTGTTCAAAGCCAACTTAAATCTTTATGTCCTTTTGCTTCAAAGCATAATACAAAGAGAGAAAATAGGTTTTCCATTCTACTGGAATTTCTAAGATCATAAAATGCATTATTGGTTCCACAGTATCTAGTCATAAAAAAGACTGCTCTGGTTCTAGGGGCGTGTTGTTGTTATGATGATTTTCCCAATTGTTCTACAATCTGGCAGCTGAAATCCTGATAAGGAGTGTCCGTGGGCCAACACAGACCAGGAAACATAAAAACAAGAAGAAAGGAGATCTCGATTCTTTGCTCCCTAGCTGCATAACTTGAGACTTAGGGAATCAGAATATTAGGTCTTCCAGGGACCTAGCGTCCTTCTATGCAATCTATATTGATTAGGTATGTGACCTTGCATGAGGAATCTCTGAGCCTCAGTTTTCTCACCTGTAAATGGGGAAAATAATTCCTACCTCATTTGTTAAGAAAATCAAATGAGGCTTGACTATGCAGAGAGTTTTTATAAGTATTTTCATGTGATACTTATTTAACCTTCATCATCCCATTTGACAGGCAGAGATAGGTTACAGAATTTGCCCAAGGTCACACAACTAGTTGGAGGCAGAGCTGATGCAAAGACACCCCTGGTCACCAGGCATGAAAATCTTGGATGAATAAACACCTATTTGAAATGCTTGAAACACCTAATCCTTCCAAATAGTCTAAAATGTCCTCTGCAATCTTGTTTTCACCCTTCGTTTGTTTATTAGGTCCTTTTTTTTTTTCTAACGCAGATAAGGAAAAGGCTAAACTCCAGTCCAACCACTTTCCAAATGAGGGCATGTTCCAGGCCAACTCAAATTAACAAGGTTTACCTACTTGTTTTGCCATATTCCCACATGGTGCAAGAATGTCCACACAGATCAGTTAGTGACGCAATAAAAACTTGATCATTCTCCTCATGGCAGCCTGGCCCCAAGCAGGAGTAAAAGAGGATAGAGTCATTTTCCTATAACATGATCCAAGGAAATTCATTTCATCTTGGAGGTGGACTAGGCTGATGTGCAGAGAAGCCTGATTCAGTCCCAGAGAAAGCCAGATATACAGGGATTAAGGATTTGTGGTTGTTAAGATCCCCTGACTTCTCCTCTCTCTGCCTTTTACTGGTGAGATGCAGTTTGGTACCTGTTCCTAACCTCTTAAATCTCAACTGCAAAATTAGGGAAATAATAGTGTCAAATTTTATTGTTTCAAGAATTATTTTATTAGAACACCAACAAAAGCCTGCCTTTCTCAGGTAAGGTATCCCAGTTCCTGAAGACAAAAAGAAGAAAACCTGATTCTGGGTATAAAATTCTGTTTCTGTCATCAGTGAACTTCACCTTGATCCCCTGGCCTCTTCCTCTTGGGATCTGCTTGCTTTATCCTTGTAAAATGTCTGTTTCTTCTCTCCTAATTAACTTTCTTATCACCATGACACTAAAGAAAAAGGTCATTCTCAGGTCATCAAATGCCAGTCTCTTGAAATCTTTATTTATTCAAGAAGCTCTGCAAATTAAAAGAGAGCAAGAACTGGGCAATGTTTAAAAACCTAATTATAAAACCATTATTACTTTAGATCGAGGATTGCAGACCAGAGTGCAGTGTCACCCAAAATAGAAAGTCTTTAAAGAATTGCAAAGGGAAGAGGCCTGGCATGGTGGCTCATGCCTGTAATCCCAGCACTTTGGGAGGCCGAGGCAGGCAGATCACTTGAGGTCAGGAGTTCTAGACCAGCCTGGCCAACATGGTGAAACCCCATCTCTACTAAAAATACAAAAAAAAATAGCCGAGTGTGGTGGCACACGCCTCTAATTCCAGCTACTAGGGAGGCTGAGGCATGAGAATCGCTTGAACCCAGGAAGCAGAGGTTGCAGTGAGCCGGAATCATGCCTTTGCACTCCAGCCTGGGTGACACAGTGAGACTCCATCTCAGAAAAAAAAAAAAGAATTGCAAAGGAAGAAGCCACAGGGCTCTACTAACATGCACCATGCTGATCGCTCCATTGGAGGCTCCAAACCCTCAGAGGCTCAGGCTTGCCTCCTCTTCAGTTAATAGGAAATGAAGAGGCCTCAAGAAACTGCTGGGCTTCCTTGGGCATGAAAATGACCAAAGATGCTATGAATGGATCTACTGACTGTTCAGATGCGTGGCTGGAGTCAAGCACATGACAGTCAGGTCTTGCAGCCGTGGGAGCCATTCTGTCTCTCTAAGGCAGAGGCTTCACCCATTTTTTGACAACACATCTTTATAAGTATTTTTTTAAATCTGAGTCTAAATAATATAGCGCTAGTATACTCCATAGTACCATGTGCATATTACATAGTACTTATATACTATAAACATTATACATGCACAAACGTGAACTTCTAAGGAAATACAAAGAAAAGGCCGGGCGCGGTGGCTCAAGCCTGTAATCCCAGCACTTTGGGAGGCCGAGACGGGCGGATCACGAGGTCAGGAGATCGAGACCATCCTGGCGAACACGGTGAAACCCCGTCTCTACTAAAAAAATACAAAAAATTAGCCGGGCGAGATGGCGGGCGCCTGTAGTCCCAGCTACTCGGGAGGCTGAGGCAGGAGAATGGCGTGAACCCGGGAGGCGGAGCTTGCAGTGAGCTGAGATCCAGCCACTGCACTCCAGCCTGGGCGACAGAGCGAGACTCCGTCTCAAAAAAAAAAAAAAAGAAATACAAAGAAAAATCTGAAAGGTCTGTATTATTTTCTTGTTGTGCCCCAATAGATCTCTCAAGCACCATTCTGAGGCAATGGTTCTCAAACTTTGCGTGACCAAGAATTAGCTGGAGAACTTTTTGAAATGAAGGTTCTCCAGGCCTTGACCCTGGTGTTGATTCCATTACTCAGTGTTCCTGGGATGGGCCAGTAAGTTGTCCTTTGTCTGAGCTCCCCAGCTGACTCTTATTCTGATGCTCAATTGGATTTTGGAGCCACTGATCCAGACCTTTGTGTTTTCCTACCCCTACATTTTTTGCTACAATTGTATCACTGTGGTCTTATTCTTATCCACCTCCTGGACACCCTCATGATCCCCTCAGTGAATTTAAACATTAAAAAAAAGTAATATCAGCTACCATTAATTATTTCCTGTGGCCTAGGATTGCTGAGGGCTTCACATGCATTGCCTCACTTAATCAGACTAGGGAGGCATTATTAGTCCCATTATACAGATGAAGACAACTAAAGCTCAGTCACAATGTCTTATCCAAGTTCCTCAGCTAGTAAGTACAAGAGATAGAGCAGGAATTTGAGCCTGTATCTGTCGGATTCCCAAGGCTGGACTCTTTTTTTTTTTTTTCTTTTAGAGATAGAGTCTCACTCTGTCACCCGGGCTGAAATGCAGTGGTGTGATCACAGCTCACTGCAGCCTCCACCTCCTGGGTTCAAGCAATCTCCCTGCCTCAGCCTCCCAAGTACCCAGGACTACAGGTGTGTGCCACCACACAAGGCTAATTTTTTGGTTTTTATGTTTATGTAGATGGGGTCTTGCTATGTTAGCCAGGCTAGTCTCAAACTCCCGGCCTCAAGTGATCCTCCTGCCTCAGCCTCCCAAAGCATTGGGATTTCAGGTGTTAGCCACTGCCCACTGCACCCAGCCTCAAATCATGGACTCTTGACTGCTAAGTATATTGCCCACAAAACAGGTCATTATAATTTATTGATCCTCTGCTATGAACCAGGCACTTGGATGGATACCTTACACACACATCTCTAATATTCATAGCATACTTCTGTTTGTAGAGGTATTAATTTCAGTCCACAGATTCTGATGTGCAATAAATTTCTCTATTCTCTGCAACCCATCTAAATTCCTCACTCCCAACCCCTATTTTCAGGCCTTCTGGATTTCTTCTTCCCACCCCACCCCCAACCCCAGTAGTTATGCCACAGTTCTGGACCAACACAATAGCCAGGCATGGGGTGAGGGGAGTGTGACCTAGTCCTCCATCATCGGTCCACATTGGTGGCCACTGAGGGGCCCATCCTCCCATCAACATGACCTGCTGGCCCCAGACACTCACTGCTCTACCGCCCTACATCAAGCCAAGTTTATCTTTTGCCCATCTGCCAACACAGCCATTTCCTCTCTAGGTTCCTCTCTTCCAGCAGGATTTCTGGGAAGCAAGGGACTGTCCCCTCTGCTCTCAGACCCATAGACAAACCTTCCCCTTCCACACCACCTGCAAAGCCCAAAAGACTGTCTTTCTAGTGATAGGAAGGTGAGGGGTTCCTTCTTCCTTCATATACTTTCAAGATATTTTAGCCTTTTGCTTTTCTTTGTTGGCTAGAATTCACCTGCCCACACTTCGGGAGGTCAAGGCAGGAGGATCACTTGAGCCCAGGAGTTTATGATCAGCCTGGGCAACACAGGAAGACCCTGTCTCCAAAAATAAAATAAAATAAATAAAATTCACTTGCCCTAAGTTCCTATATTTTTGGAAGAAAAAAGATTTGTAGCCTTCTCTCTACTTTGCCCCTCTTAAGTGGAAGGGAGACAGTTTGGGAGAAAAATAAGTTGATGTCTCAAATTATTATCACAGACACATGTTGTCCCCATTTTATAGGTGAGGAGATTGAACTCATTAAGGTTATATAATATTATACACAGCAAGTAGATAGGCCCCCAGCTCAGGAAACCTCATACTCTGAAGTCCTCCCCTCTTCCCTCCCAGGAGCCTCCATGGTCAGCTTCAAGAAAACACAACAGAGCTTGTGCATTAAAACCACCACTGGAAGTTTGGATCTGGTGATGGGGCAGGCTGGAAGAGCTTAGGTAGAGGTGAAAGCAGACACCACCCCGAAAGGAGACAAGTACCCACTCCTCCTTGTCATTTTCCAGGAGAGCCTCATAGAATTTGAGTTGGCATGAGATGATGTTAGGGGAATGTTGGGTGGTGCAAGTAAAGGAACTACAAGAGCTAGAAACAATGTTGAAGGCTTCTTCCCATGTAGAAAGTGTTCTTACCATGTAGAAAGTGGTAAGAAAGTGTACTCTGCAGAAATTTGGGGGGCAGGTGGGGGCACAGGGTTGGTATTTCAGAGGCACTTGGATTCAATGGTGTCTTTTGAAGAGTTTGTGTCCAGAATAAAATGGGGAGTTGGAGTGGTTACTGTCAGTACCCAGAGGAGAGGAGATGAGGGTGGGCACAGGGGAGAGGAGCCCGAGATGGGTAGCCAGTTGGTTTTACGTGCCAGCTTTATAGGAAAAAAAGTGGAACTTTCAGATTCTGCTTAACTGTGCAGGAGCCAGCCAAGTACCCAGGGTAGAAGTCCTTGCTCAGAAATTCTATATCTAATGGGCGCGGTGGCTCACACCTGTAATCCCAGCACTTTAGGAGGTCGAGGCGGGTAGATCACAAGGTCAGGAGCTAGAGGCCAGCCTGACCAACATGGTAAAACCCCGTCTCTACTAAAAAAACAAAAAGTAGCCAGGTGTGGTGGTACATATCAGCAGTCCCACCTACTCTAAAGTCTAAGGCACTAGAATCGCTTGAACCTGGGAGGCGGAGGTTGCAGTCAGCCGAGATTGCGCCACTGCACTCCAGCCTGGGTGACAGAGCAAGATTCCGTCTGAAAGAAAGAAAGAAAGAAAGAAAGAAAGAAAGAAAGAAAGAAAAGAAAGAAAAGAAAAGAAAAGAAAAGAAAAAGAAATTGTTTATCTGATGGCATGGTCCGCAAGCTGCAGGGCTTGGGAGGAAGGTACAGTCATAGGACAGAACACAGCTTTAGACTGGGTCAAGATCGTCCAAGTCTGCTGGTGGCTTCAGAAGACCCTTTGAATGAGGCTCGTCCAGGCAATAATTACCATGTTATCTAATTTCGCCCACTTAACATTTCCACTTGGATATCTAAGAGCCATCTCAAAGCCCCACGTGGCCAAGGCTGAATCTCTAATCTTCCCCCACCAGACCTGCTTCACTCATAGTTTTCCCTTCTTAGCTGACAGCAACCCCATTAATCTATTTGTTCAAGCTGAAAACCTGGAAGTCATCCTCAACTCCTCTCTGTCTCCCACATCTTGTATCTCAGCAGTCAGAAAATCCTGTGGGCTCTACCTTCAAAATATATCCAGCACCCATCCACCACTCCCCAGTTGCCCTGTTACCATGCTGGGCCAAGCCACCATCACCTCTCACTGCGTCACTGTAATAGCCTCCTAACAGATCTCCCCACTGCACCCTGGCTCAAACCAGAGTGATCTTTTAAAACTATAATACAAATCATATCACCCTTCTGCTCAGAGTCGCCCCCGCCATGTGTCACTGTATAAAAGTCAAAGTCCTTACCATGTCTCCCCATTCATTGGCCTCCTTACTATTCCTGGAGCACGCCAGGCATACTCCTACCTCAGGACCTTCGCACGGACTGCCCATAGCTCTCCTCCCCAAGATGTCCACAGGGGCAAATCCCTCACTTCCTTCAAACCTTTGCTCAAAGTTTAACTTCCCAATGCAATTCCCTCTAATCACTCTGCTTAAAATCCCCACCTTCTTCTCCCCAACCCCATGCTTTTCTTGTGGTGGTTCTCATTGCATTCTACCAGTCTACATAAATCTTTTTTTTTTTTTTTTTTTTTTTTTTTTTTGAGACAGAGTCTCTCTCTGTCGCCCAGGCTGGAGTGCAGTGGCGCGATCTCCACTCACTGCAAGCTCCACCTCCTGGGTTCAAGCGATTCTCCTGCCTCAGCTTCCTGAGTAGCTGGGATTACAGGCACATACCTCCATGCCCAGCTAATTTTTGTATTTTTAGTAGAGATGGGGTGTCACCATGTTGGTCAGGCTGGTCTCGAACTCCTGACTTCGTGATCCGACCACCTTGGCCTCCCAAAGTGCTGAGATTACAGGAGTGAGCCACTGCACCAGGCCCTAAATCTCTTCTTTATGATGTCCGTTATCCAACTCCTCCCACCTCCACTGATACATAAGGACTTGTATATCCCACATGCCTACAACAGGGCTTGGCACATAGTAGTCATGCCCAAATAAAAAAGTGTTGAACAAATGAAGAAAGTTAAAATAAAACTAGAGGCCCAAAAATATCACAAAAGCCATCTATGGTAGCCTTTTCCCTACCTGATTTTGCTGAGTGACCTTACTTTTCGTCCTCTACACAGCTGGAACATTAATGAACACAGAGGCGGAAGAAATGTGTTTACTCTAGGATCACCTCTCAATGAGTCACTTGGCAAGGGCATCTTTGCTTCCCCATCAACTCCTTTTGACATGAGGGTGAAGGGTTTTCTGTCCCTTTCAGCTGTAGAGATGTTGCCCCACCACACTTTGACCACAAGCATCATCAATTTCACTGAACCCAACAGAAATTTGGACCCCCTGGGGGCCCTCTGCATGGCAGGGCCCTTTTCTTTTCCTTCGGGCTTAGCCTGCCATTTGAAACACCATTTTCCTGAGCCAGCATCCCCCTTGCAGCACTGTCACAGGGAGGCTTAGGAAGCCACGTGAACGCCACCTACCCCGACCTTTGGCAGAATTTCCAAACACAACACAGTAGCTTTCAATTGATTAATTTGGAACTCTGACCTTGGCCTCAAAAGGTAAGAATACATAACAAGGTATTTTATTCTCAAAATGTGTCCGGATAAGAAGCACTTCTGTAAATCGACCTTTTTAAAATAGATATAATTAGATTTGCAGTTGGGGGCAGTAAGGAAAGTGTCTGAACAGTTGATAACATGTTGAGAGGTTAATTATTAATGGGCAGTCTTCCCTAACAAAGTATCTAATAGGCATTCTGATCTCTTTGGCTTCAGAAATTAGCAAGAAAGCCTGGACCCCGGGTGAAACGGAGAAATGGACATAAGTCCCCAGTGTTTCTCCATTCTCTTGGTTTTATGCATCTTTATCCAATCAAGTGCCCATGGACAAAGCCTGAAACCAGGTAAGAGCCTGTCTCCAGAGATGGGCGTGAACTTTTCTTTTTAAAATGTGTGTCACAAAGAATCCAGGGGTTTCTGACTGTATGGGACAGAGCTTGCATTCAGAGCATGCCAGGTGGTTCTATACATGACCTCACAGGTCCACAGGGACACGTAGCCATTTGTAAGCAGAAATGAAATTTTAGAAAAGCATTCTGGGATTAAAAGTCTTCTAAGAGCGCCTGCAGCTAGCAGTGAAGTCTCTTGCATATCTGATAGAAACAGTCATGCTAAAAGTTATTCAGTGGCGAATGATCTGAGAGCGATTCAGTCCTTCCTGAGAGTTAATGTGGCATCTAATTTGCAGCCAGGGAGCCAGGCTTGCAATGAAATGCTCTGTTGTGTTGGGGTTGTCTAATTGCCTGGCTCTCTCAGAAGAGAGGGGAGTTTATGAGAGTTCTATTTCCAGTCAGGTCTAAAGTAGAGATATCATTGCACAATTTCTAGACTTTGTTTTTCTGCCAAAGTTTTAGTCTGAGACTGAAGAATCCAACAACAGACCTGCCTGTTTTGTTTGTAAATTCACAAACTAAATTGACGGCCAAAGACAGATCAAATGCCTGATCAGGCAGGTAGAGTGGAACCCAGCTTCCAGGCTAATCAGTGGACCAATAAATGATGGATCAGTTAATTGAACCATTTGGCCAAACTAGACAGGTGTTTGGGACTTCGTTTTGGTACTGGTTACTGGTCAGGAGCTAGTAACGCTAAGGTAGAGTCTTAGATTTTTCTTTTCTCTGAGTCTAGGCTTGGAGAGAGCTCCAACAACTTTGAGAATTAGAAATTCACTGACAGGGGATGTATCTAAAAATTTCAGAAACTTTTTACCCTTTAAGGAAAATGTTCCTTTGTACTTGACCATAATTTTATTTCATAGGTCAGTTAATAACTGAGTGGTAGTATTAATTGTTGCCATTCACTAAGTATTTTCTGTGCCAAGCACTATACTATTTTTGATACATCATCTCATTCCTAAAGCCACATCCAAAAATGACCCTTACATAATAATTTAGAGCCATGCAGGTAAAATTGCTGGTAATCTTTATTCCCTTGGTTCACAACGATTTTGCTCAACGGCCTTTCCTGCCCTTTGCCCCAGAATGTTTTATTTGTTTATTTTTTATTGAAGTTTATAACACACTTCTAGAAAAGGGCCTGTAACATAAATCCTCCATGAATTCTCACAAACTGAACCAGTATCCCCAAAGCCTTCCTTGTGTGCCCCTTGAGACTTAACATATATGATTTTTCCTTTGGGGAGATTTTTCACTAATAGAAACACGTCAGTTGCTCTTTTGCGCCCGGCTTCTTTCGTTCAACATTACGTTTGTGAAAGTCAACCATGCAGTTTCGTGGAGTTGAGGTTCATTCATTCTCACTGTTGTAGCATTCCACTGTGGGACCACACCACACTTCACTTATTCATTCTACTATCGATTGGTCAGGGCTGTTTTTGCAATGGAGCCATGGGAATTGGAAGCTGTCGGTGCTGAGGTTGAGGTTGAAGCCTGTGTCCCCCAGGCTTCTGGGTATTGTCCAGATTTTCCTTGACCAATCTCATTGTCCTGGTCAGTCTGCTTCTTTCCCCAGGGCCTGGTTTGTGCAAATGCTGAGGGAAGTGAGCACTATTAGCAAGAGGGTTCCTCAGGAAAGAGGATGCAAGTCAGGAGGCCTCTTGTTCTCTTGGAAGCAGAATCTCTTGGCAGAATTCTTTCTGCAATGAGTGAACCCAATCTGTGTGCATGTGGCTGGTGTGATGTCTTTCTGGGGAAACTGCAGGGAAGCCAGTGTCCTGTGGTGGAGCCCTTGTCAGGCGCGTTTCTACACCAATGGTTCTCAACAGGGGCAATTTTGCCCTCCAGGGGACACTTGGCAATGTCTGGAGACATTTTTGGTTGTTACGACCAGGGAGACAGTGCTTCCCTCCCAGCATCTAGTGGGTAGAGGCCAGGGATGCTGCTTCACATCCTGCAATGCACAGGACAGCCCTCACAACAGTGAATTATCCGGCCCAAAATGTTATTAGTGCAGAGGCTGAGAAACCATGATCTACGCCAAGCTTCAGCCGTCACTCATCAAACACCAGGAAGTACTCCCTCAAGGACGCTTGCTCTTTAGCCCCTCCTCCCAGCCTACTTCTTTTGAGTATTTATTATTAATGACATCTTACTAATGGAGTCACTAATGTGCTGTGCACCCAGCATGTGCCAGGCACTCCACGGACATTTTATCTCATCCTCACCATATGGTTGAGTAAGCTGGCAGTTAAGTGCCTCGCCGGCGGTCGCATAGCTGGTCAGAGCAGAGCAGGGAGAGGTACCCGCAGCCTCAATCTGTCTACTGAGGCCGCAGTGCTCTCTGTTGAGCCCACACCCAGTGATTTGACAGCCAGAGGTTTCTAGAAAAGCATTCTGCTCCGTTCCTCTCACAGAGAGGCAGATTCAGACAGTTGTTCCTTCCCTTCAGCACTAAGGGGGACTGGACAGAGTGAGCTGCTTGAAGCCCCCCACGGCACATCACACTTATGCCCAGCCCCCGCTGCCTGAGACCCAGGTTCCCCAGCCACTGTTGCCATGAGAGCCAACGCTGCTCCAAAGAGCAACTGCTGCTCCTAGACCCTGGCAAACCCCACCTTCAGGTACTTGGCCCACTATCAACAGGCGCCTTCTCCCTCCCCTCCACCCCAGCCTCAGCTTCCAAATCCTAGGAGCAGCTGAAAGCCATCAATTTAGTCAGTCCCTCATGAATGTCACAAGCATACATGAGCGCCTGCCATACGTAAGGCAGAGCCTGAGTACAACTCACACACTCTGTTCACACACCTTTCCTCTCTTAGAAAGCACTGAGGACCCCAAACAGTGTTTATTATGTGAGACATCAATATTTATTTCATTAGAAATGAAAACTGAGAAATCTTTAAAATCTGTTAACGCTTTTTAAAATAATAGTAAACCCTTGCATGTTAACACATAAAATGTAATTTTATGAAAAATAACTTGTATTTTCCAAATAATTTTAAGTGGGGCAGAAGAGTGACACTGTTTTACAAAGAAATGTTGCAAATTTCTCTAATATCTGGCTTCACAAGACAGCTGGATTCCCTTACCTGTTTCTGTACTCAGTCTGTTGTGATGTGTTGCTTTGTTTGAAATGTAGGAAGAAAATCTGGCCTCCCATAGAGGAAAAGGGAGGACATCCTAAGGCGATCTCCCTGGGGCCTTGGCCTGCAAATTGCTGTGTTTGTGCAGTGGGCACGGTACAGCAGGGGGCTGCACAGCCAACCCCGCCTTGCAGGAATTTACGGCCAAATGGGATAGGAGTGGGGTGGGGAGGGAATAGGGGTCCATGGGACTGGGTGGAGGGAGGATGTGCCAACAATAAAAGAGCAACTGTCCGCGGAGAATTTAAATACAAATATAACCAAAAGCTGATCTGCCTGTCATTATCACAATTCTAAAGAATGTTGGCCGGGTGCCGTGGTTCATGCCTGTAATCCCTGCACTTTGGGAGGCCGAGGTGGGTGGATCACCTGAGGTTAGGAGCTTGAAACCAGCCTGGCCAACATGGTAAAACACCATCTCTACTAAAAATACAAAACATTAGCCAGGCATGGTGGTGGGCGCCTGTAATCCCAGCTACTTGGTAGCCTGAGGGAGAATTGCTTGAACCCGGGAGGCAGAGGTTGCAGTAAACCGAGATTGCGCCATTGCACTACAGCCCGGGCAACAAAGCGAAACTCCGTCCCAAAAAAAAAAGAATATCAGCGATAAAGGCAAAGCTCTTTCCAGAAAAAAAATGGTTTTATGGCCTAAGTTCTAAACAATCTCTGTGGTTTCTGTTGGGTTTTATGCAATAAGTATATGTAAGCTTCAAATTCATCACATTTTTATTATTTATCCTTTCATAAATATTGTGTTCTACATTGACATTAATTTGGAGAACTCCCAGTTATGCACTTGGCCCCAACATGCACAAATTCAGGGGCATGTTCTTGTTGCAAGGGTAAGCGTGCAATGGTTCAGATCCTTTGACGTCCTTATGTCTCCAACCTCAGTGGCACTTATTACTTGCTCCTGCATGTAAACAGTAGATTCGAAATAAAAAGTGACAGCGTAGTGGTTGTACAAACAAAAACCCAGAACTTGAATTACTTCAATTTTGTCATCCTAGGTGACCCCTTTAAGCTTCTCATATGTATTTAAAATTTAAAGCCATAAAACAGATTGCGAACAATGAGGTGTAACATCTTGTTGGGTAAGTAAAAATTTAGACTCATACACAAAATATTTTTACTGTATTTGAATATCTTAAAGTTAAAATATATTTGTCTTTTTAAAAATTGTTCACTGCTTTATAACTGAAGAACAAATCGAGAAAGTCGTGATGATTGCTGATTTTTACATAAATATTACTGAAAATGCTTTTGTCTTACAGAGCAGAGGGTCATTAAAATGATCTGTTCTATGTGTCAAGTACATGAGGTATACCACTGAGTAATGTATGTAAATGTTATCAGCTAGAACACGGCATGTGATGAGGACCCTGAGAGAGGAATGAGTAGAGAGGCAGAGTTTACTTCCAAGTGGAGGGAAGAAGTCTTCTAGGAGTAGGGTGTTGAAGGATGATAGTATCCGGACAGAAGAGAATGAGGCTTTCCTTGTACAATAGCAGAGTTACACAGCTGATAAAGTACATGTGCTTTTCAAGCCCAAAAATACCTTTCAAAAAATAGACCATCTAGGAAGGAAAAGAAAAAATAATCCCATAGAACGGTGTTGATAGCAACACTGGTTAAACTGCAACAGACTGGAAACAAGTTGAATGCCCAAGCGCAAACCATTGAAGTCGGGGACTCCAGCTATTGCTAAGTCCAACTTCAAACAGGCATTGCTTTGAATACCTACTACTAAAAGGCACAGAAACTTTTGGGGGCAATAACGATGAAGTTCAGAAATAAAAGCTTATTGCTGGCCCCCAGGCACTCACGGTTTAACACCAGCGATCCTAGCACAGGGGATGGTTTCCAAGAGTCCTCAGCCTCCTGAGATGGCGCCCAAGGCTGTGCTTATGTGCATTTTGAGTGGGGGCAGGGGTCGTAACTTTCAGCAAATTATCAAAGGGATCTGTGACCTCTGAAAAAGTTCAGTAACAACTGGTCTTGTAGCTTTGAAAAACAAGGATAAGCAAATTGTATATGCAATAATGTAGGGAAAAATAACAGGACTAAAGAATCTACATGTTGAATCATAATTAGGAAAAAACTGCAGACATGTGCTGTATATTGCCAGAGATTCTAAGTGTATTTAAAGATATATAAAGGGTTTTAAGGCTTTGGAGGATTTTAAGTACTTAAATGTACAAGAAAAATAAAATAAAAAGGCCCTCATCAGCTACAGTTAGATTGGTCATCCCAAGACGAACCCGGGGAAAGGAATTTTCCATTATCCTTCCGACCTGCCACCTGCACCCAACTTTGCAGGTTCAGCCACACTCATAATCACTACCCCGGCAGGGTCTGTCAGATTTCTGACAGGCCTCCACAATTACACAGAATGTCACCCATGACTAATATTTGAGATATAGTCCAGAGATGAAAGTCATTCTTCCAAGAGTGCACATAGTTCTGGAATCAGCAGAGGGCCAGCCCCCAGCATTCTCGGGAAATTCTATCTTTTCCGCGCAAGAGACCCTCCCATCCACGGCCAGCCTTCCTAGCCCCACAGCTGAGCATGTCTGTGATCCTGCTGAAAGGCCCACCTTGGAGAGGCGGGGGACAGCAGCCTGTCCTCCACTCTGCTTGCCTCTCACAGGGACCCAGGACTGGAACCCATATTCTTTCATTCTGAGCTGGAGAGGAAACTACAGGGCTGACGGTTGAATGCATGGGGTCTGTAAGCTGACCCGAAAACATGAATCACCAAATAAGTGCGCAGCCAAAAGCCAAGATAATCCAGTACCTGGCTTTCCACAATGGCCCTCCCCCTGCCCTCCTCTCCACATCAGCTGCCACAGTGCTGTGGGCATGCTGGGTCATTGCAGGTGGCACAGCAGGGAGAGAGGCAGAGAGAGGTTGGGCCCCGAGACAGGGCAGAACAGTCCCCATTTCATCATGAGGGGAATGTCACCACCTGGGCCTCAGCTTGGGTGTCCCTGACAGCCACGGGCTCCACGCAGAACAGAGGTCACAGCAATTCTCACATCCAGGAAGGTGATGTGCGCTGGCCCCCAGGAGGGTGACCAGTTTTGAGCCGGGTGCTCTCACCCGGGAATTGGGGCCCAGCCCACCAGGGAAAAGGACTGACTAGGGGCCAATAGGACCCTCCAGATCCCTGCCCGGCAGGCTGGACTTCAGCCCCAAGGTGATACCTAGAACAAGGGGGCCGAGCCTAGTCTGTCCCGCAGCAGGTGGAGGAGCTACGGTAAGAAAGGCAGTCGGGTCTTACATTCAGTTACCTACTTGGGGTGAGAGACCAAGTCCAGTCACTCCAGCCTTGGAGGAGTCAGGGCGCCCACCTGGCTTTCCCGCAGAAGGTGCTATTCCTAAACATGGTCACAAAGTAGCGCAGTGACATCTCAGCTGCTTCCGGTTCCAGGAAAGGGTTTCTGGCTCAGGAGAATGGAGCTTCTGGGTGACTGGAAGATTGGGGCTGTGGGCTAACTTCCCTTTCCTCCCCACTTAGGGCTCTATTTCCAGCATTCCTCATTTCATTTTTTCCCCAGTGGGGCTTGGCTAGGGGTGGAGAGGCCTGGGGAAAAAGTGAAGAGAATGAAATGCATGGAATGGAAGTGGAAGCCTGTTTATCTACAGCATTTCCACCTCCACATGTGCAGGTTCATATTCAGGGCCTGGTGAAGTCAGTTCTGGCATGGCTCTCCAGTGAACTGTCAGTGGCCCGTAAAAATAGTTCTTAGGAAGATGTGTAGGTGGCGACGCTGAGTAGTGTTTATGTTCCAACACGAAAAGCAGGCCTCATTGGGTGTGTCCTGTGATTATAGCTGTGTGAAAATACAGGTGTTTGAGAAAAAATGCTGGAAGAAAATGCATGAAAATGTTTATACGTCCATTGAGTTTGTATCTAAACTTTTATATCTTCCCCTCTTTATGTAATGTTATAGTATGTATATGGTATATTGACTTTCATGATTTAAATAATCAGAAAATAAAGTTACTACGAAATGATAAAATAAAGGGGTTTGACTAGATCAGTGGTCCTGGAACTGTAGTGGGCATCAAAGCACCTAAAAGGCTGTTTTTCTATTTGTTTGCTTTTCCTGAGACAGAGTCTTGCTCTATCGCCCAGGCTGGAGTACAGTGGCGTGATCTCAGCTCGCTGCAACCTCCGCATCCCAGGTTCAAGCAATTCTCCTGCCTCAGCCTCCAAAGTAGCCGGGATTATAGGTGCACGCCACCATACCTGGCTATTTTTTGTATTTTTTGTAGAGACAGGGTTTCACCGTGTTGGCCAGCTGGTCTCGAACCCTTGACCTCGTGATCTGCCCTCCTCAGCCTCCCAAAGTACTGGGATTACAGGCATGAGCCACTGCCCCAGGCCAGGGCTTATTAAAATAAGATTCTGGGGCCCTAACTACAGAGTTGGTAATTCAGTGAGCCTGGGGTAGACTTGGATATTTGCGTTTCTCATCAGTTCCCAAATGCTGCTGCTGGTGTGGGGACCACAGACAAACACTAGAAAAAAACCAGAAAAACCAAGACTTGAACCTAGGTTACTGACTTCCAGGCTAGGGTGCTTCCTACAGAAACAACATGAGGCTACCGGGCAAACTTCACTTCATTTCTAACTCTCGAGGGGTGAAGGGGTGAGAATCAACATCTATTGCTCCCAGATACTGACCTCTTCCCCAGTAGCTACAACCCCAATAATATTTAAAACCCCAAGATATTTGTGAAAATGTATTCATCCAAAATAAAATATCTACATGCTAAAAAGAAAGCAGTCCTTGAAATGAAGAAAAATTCCCAAGCCGAGCATTACTTGTAATTGGTAGAAAAATAATCACTGCAAAAGCTAATTAACCATCCACCCTGAGCCGCTCCTTGGCAGGCCTGAAAATACGATCAAGAAAATTCTTTTCCTATGAGTGGGGCGTTATCAAAGCTAGGCAGAGCCTATGGGTTATCCATTGACTAGGAATGGCCTTTCCATGACTGCCAAAAACTTTCCAGTGACAAATGTTCCAGCTTTCTTGTCCCAAGAGAAGCCAAAGTGGTAAGAAAATAAACTGCTTTATACTGAAACATAACACGATCAACAGCAGCTGTGACAGCATTTATTAAACTGTCCGCTGTGTACCAGGCCCCATCGTCAGGAAAGTGTATCCCTGAGGATACAAAAATGAAAAAGTGTGCATCCATTCACCAAGGACTTCCCACTGTGCCAGGGTCTCTAGCCCCTTATGGGATTGTGTGGGGCAGGGAGGTTGGAGGTTGGGAGGGGGGCATAATTTCAACACAATGCAATTAGTTTGTAAATACCATTGCATACAAAATGCTACAAGAGCCCTGAGGCAGAAGAGGTTAGCTGAGAAGCCTTTACAGAGGAGGTGATATCTGAGTTGAATCTTGAAGTTTCCTTCAAGAAGTGGAAGGACCCTGTAAGCAGAGGGAAAAAGCGTGAACCAGCCTTGCTTGACTCGGAGACTGGAAAAGGGAGAGGGAAGTTGGGAATTCTTGAGATTTGGGGGAGGCCCTGGATGGGCTACATAAAAAGAAGTGGCCAGAGGGAAGGACCTCAAGAGCCATCCTCAGAAATGTTGTCCTCCTCCTGGAGGCAGGGCAGACCACTGATGAGGGCGGTGTTTTAAAAAGGCTGCCTTTCCCAGCCGGGTTGATAGCCTTATCTCAGGCTGGCTAAAATCCTGACCACTCCCTGATAGAGAGCAAGGTTCCCAGCAGACAAGGGCAGGGGTGGGGCCCAGCAGGGACCAGTTTTGCAAACTCACCTGGCCCTGCACCCACATAGACTCAGCTCTTCCTCCAAGACAGGCCTCAACCTCGGGCAAGTCTCTTTGAAGTTTTCTTATGAATTGCTATACTTAACACTAAATCATGGAAAAGATTAACACCCATGAAAACTGACGCAGGAGCACATAACCGAAGCTTAATATGAATCTTCCATCTTAAAAATACCTTATTCTATGTCTGAAAAGAGAGCCATTTGGAAATTCCACGTCATACTCTCTTACAGACTTACAGCAATTTCAACTTTAAAAATTCATTCCCACCTGCATTATATCACTTGATTCTTGCAATAGCCCTGTAAAGAATATTGGGTAGGAATTCTTATTCCCATTTTAGAGACTTAAACATTCACTGTCAGCGGACCATGAGGAACACAGCTGACATCAATTGCAAGTTAGTTTCTGTGGTTTACTGCAGCAAGGGAGAGCTCACTCCAGACTTGGGCTTGTGCTGGATGAGTCTAAGGAAGGGTTGGAAAGCAAGGGGAATTCTGGATTGGATTCTGTCAAAAAGGAGGCCAATTCAATGATTTGGCATCATAATAATCTCATAGTTAATTATCACTAATTATTATTTAATGTAATCAATAAATGATCTAGCAGATGGGAAGATGAAAACAGGGCTGAGCTGGCCTTGATACAGGAGCGCAAGTCACTCCTGTTAGTCAGAAGAGGGAAATGTTTAGTGATGCTTTTGGATTTTGGAGTGGCCTCCTCCCTGTCTTGATGCAAACACAGATGTGGAGGGTCTGTGCTGCACATGTTTCTATTCTGTGGGCATTGTCTCCATTCACTTGTGAGTATTATGGTCTGGCTGATGGCAGATCTGGTTTTTGTTGTTGTGCTGTGTTTTTGTGTTGTCTCTCCCAAAGGAACTTGGGGAATGCCTTTAAGGTCTAATACCTATGCCCTAGCTGCACAGCTTTGGGTGACGCCTTTTACCTCCTTACCTCTGATTTCAGGAGTAATAGCGTCCCTTCCACACTGACATTCTGGTTGTGAATGGGACTGATTATAACGGTCATCGTGGTGCCAGGAGATCTGCAGTGGTGACCTCCCCTGGTATCAGCTATTTAAATGTTATCAGGAAAGAGAAATGTGGAAACAAAATTCTATCCATTTTAAGCATGTGACCTTTTACCCTAACTGAACCTTGACTCATTTGCCTCAAGCAACGCAAAGTTTCCCAGACACCAGAAGAACAAAGACGGGATTCTGTAAGAACAGCTCAAGCAATCAATTGCCCAGTTCTTGCCATTTCTTGCCCAGTACTGTCTTATTCAGCACCAGACATGCAGCAGTGTTTGATCGAGTGCTGACAATGAAAAGGGATATCTGATGGCTGTTTGGAAGAAAATGCTTACATTTCTTGAATTGAGCTAAGATGTATAGATTGAGCTAAGATGTATAGAAAAATAGAAACCACTACTTTTAAGAATGTGCCAAGTTCTTTGCTATTTTCTATTGCCTATTTATGTCAATTAATCCACGAAAACACCCTGTGAGATAGGTATTACCCCACTTTACAGATGGGGAAATTGTGGCTAAGAGGGTTGAAGAAACTCTCCTTAGACCACTCAGCTAATAATCTCTCTGGTGTCGCTGAAATGTGGGCTTGCCTGAAGGGCAAAGAGGAAGAAGCAGCCTCCCAAGGTCCTGTGATTCTCCCTGATGCTTACTTCTAGACGTTCTGGAGTCCCTCTCAGAGCCCACATGGGTATCTTAGCCTTCAAAGAGATCTCATTTTGGTTTTGGGGATTGTTTTTGGCTTTTCTGAGTCTCGCTCTGTTGCCCAGGCTGGAGTGCAGTGGTGTGATCACAGCTTACAGCAATTCCCGCTTCCAGGGTTCAAGCAATTCTCCTGCCTCAGCTTCCCAAGTAGCTGGGATTACAGGCGTGCACTGCCACGTCCAGCTAATTTTTGTGTTTTTGATATAGTCGGGGTTTCTCCATGTTGGCCAGGCTGGTCTTGAACTCCTGCCTCAAGTGATCCGCCTGCCTTGGCCTCCCAAATTGCTGGGATTACAGGCATGAGCCACTGTGCCTTGCCAAGGTATCCCATTTGAATAGGGGAGCCTGGGACATATTCTGAACCTCTGGGTCTGGCCACTTTTTATCATAAGTTTCTGCTCACCTTACACAACTGGGAGTGATGGGCAGGAGCAGCCTCAGTGGCCCAAGGGGAAAAACCTCTGGACAAAGCCCTGGACCCCTCACATCTCAGCCTCCGTCACTGCCCCTGGCTACCCAAAGTCAAGCCCAGAAACACAGATGTGAGCACAAACCCAGGCAGCCCAGAGAAAGGCACAACCCTGTGATGTCAAGCCTGAAAATTCTGGGCTACTTTTAAGGTCACCAGGGATATTTCGAAAGAGCTGAAGCTTTTTCCTCTATCCAAGAATCCTCTAGCTTCCAGGTCGTTTTTATGAGCTGAAGAGGACCCTCCATGGCTCCTCGGTGGCTTGGTAGTATCAAGACAACACCTGAGAAAGCTCCTTTCACGCAAATCTCTGTCTCACGCGTCCGGGAAGACACCACCAAGCAGGCTTTGTGTGAGCAACATGGCTGTTTATTTCACCTGGGTGCAGGCGGACTGAGTCCAAAAAATGAGTCAGCAAAGGGTGGTGGATTATCATTAGTTCTTATAGGTTTTGGGATAGGCGGGGGAGTTAGGAGTAATGTTTTGCAGGCAGTGGGTGGATCTCACAAAGTACATTCTCAAGGGTAGGGAGAATTACAAAGAACCTTCTTAAGGGTAGGGGAGATTACAAAGTACATGGATCAGTTAGGGTGGGGCAGAAACAAATTGCAATGGTGGAATGTCATCAGTTAAGGCTATTTTCACTTCTTTTGTGGATCTTCGTTTGCTTCAGGACATCTGGATATATATGTGCAGGTCACAGGGGATATGATGGCTTAGCTTGGGCTCAGAGGCCTGACAATCTCCTTCCTGCCTGCGACACAGGTCTAGGAATTATTCCGCAGTTGGGCACTCTTGGTGTATTATTGTGCATGCCCCGGCCCCCACATTTGTGCCACATACAGGGACTCCCCTTCCTGAGGTTAATGATCGGAAAGGTGTTAAAGCAGGAAGAAGTGCAAGATGCACTCAGGAGTGAGCCTATCCACTCATTCCTGGGAGATAACCAAACCACCAATTGTCATTTGGCTCTCCATACTCAGAGGGTGGTTTCTGGATGTCAGAGATTTTGCCACACACCAGCTCTGTGCTAGGCCTTGTGCTGGGACCCCAACATGGTCACTCAACATTCACACAGTCTAGCAGTCTGCCAGGACTGCCAGGACGAAGGACCACAGACTGGGGGTCCTCAACAGAAATGTATTTTCTCACAGTTCTGGAAGCGAGAAGTCCGAGGTCAAGGGGTCAGCAGGGTGGGTTTCTTCTGAGGTCTGTCTCCTTGTCTTCTGATGGCTGCGTCTCTTCCGTCTGCACACAGTCTTCTATGTTTCTGTGTCCAATCTCTTCTTTTTATAAAGACCCCCGTCATATTGGATTAAGGCCCACCCCTGTGACCTGATTTCACCTGAATCACCTCTTTGAAGACTCTGGCTCCAAAAGCAGTCATGTTCTGAGTTACCGAGGGTTACAACTTCAATGTATGAATCTGAGGTAACACAAAATTCAGCCCATAACACCCAGCAAACACTTTTCTAGGCCCTGCTGTGACCCGGGTCCTGGGCTTGGCACTGGGAATACAGGAGACACTGCAAATCTCTTTGTTCTATTTGACCTTCCACAACTCTCCGGGAGGCTTCCGAGTTAGAAAAGAGATTTACAAATACACAGGAGATTGGAAAGTGAGTAGTAAGTCCCCACCAGGCCCAAACAGGGGTTGTGTGCTGAGAGGGTACAGGAAGCAGCAGCCCTGCTGAGACACACAGGAGCCTGCTGGCCAGCTGCTAGCGGAGTGGGAGAGGGAGTGGGGGCTCAGGGAGCCTGGGCTGGGGAGGGGCATCTGCCCTCTTCAACAGAGTGACTGGGACTTTCTGGCAGCATAAGCAATAACTGGCAGGAGACCAAGAAGTCGCCGTTTAGCTGGCTCATGTGCGAGTGAGTGACAAAACTCACCTTCCGGCTCGGCACATCAACTCTGAGTGGATGTGCTCAGTGTGGACCCCAAACCTGCTCCCTCTGACTTTGAGAGGTGTTTCTCCCATACAGGCTGGCTTTAGCCAGGGGGTTGCCTAGACTCGCCCAGACCTCAGAAGAGGGGAAAGGGTCAAGGCCAGCGGCCACTTTCTCATCATGTGCCTGCCTCCCTTCCTTCACCCCATCAAGCCCAAATAGAAGGGTGGGATGATGGTTGGTGCCTGAGGACAGAGCTGGGGCTGGGAGGATAAACTCCTGGGCTCCTGTTCGTGACTGGGCTACAAGATCCTGGCATAAACAGAGGCTCCTGGAACAGGGGAAATAAACCACGGGTCCCTGAGACTCTGGGTGGGAAAAGAGACCCAGATTTGGAGTCGAAAGGCCTGGGCCTGAGTCCCAGCTCCATCACTTCCCAGCACGTGGCCTTGAACAAATCACTCAAGGCCTGCAGACCTGAGTCAGTCATTAGTAAAGAGAAGAGTACTATTATAGAGACCCCACTGGGCTGTTTTGAGAGTGAAATGAGACCACGTAAGTGAATGCACTTTGAAACTATCCGTTGCTGGTCACGAAACTAACATGTATAGGCATCTATTTACTAGTCATATAATACTCACCAGATTCATGTACTACTCCCAGTGTTTTTCTCTACTTTTTATTACAGAAGTGTTCAACTACAGAAAGAAGTCTAAAGGATGATACAATGAATTTCCATATTCCCTCCAGATAGACTCAATAACTGCATTTTGGTATATTTGCTTTATCTCTACGTGCATGTTTATATGGGTGTGACGTGTAAAATCAGTTGAGACAAGACGGGGAAGGAAGAGAGAAAGATACACACATATATATCCCATATGAAAGTTGTGGACATCATGATACTTCAATTCTAAATATTTATATGCTAATATTTCTTTTTTTTTTTTTTTTTTTTTGAGATGGAGTCTCACTCTGTCACCCATGCTGGAGTACAGTGCCATGATCTGGCTCACTGAAACCTCCACCTCCAGGGTTCAAGCGACTGTCATGCCTCAGCCTCCTGAGTAGCTGGAATTAATGCCTCTTACTAAGGACATTCTCCTACATAGCCCCAGTAAACACCACACCTCAGAAAATTAAAAATAATTTTATACTATCCAATATCCACACCTTACTCCAGTTTCCCCAATTGTCCCAAGATAGTTGTTTATAGAGTTTTTCAGACAGAGATCCACTCAAGATCTTCCTGTTGCCCTGTTTGTTGGGCCTCTGCCATGTCTCCCCAGTGTCTGAGGCTATGAGCATCTCAGTTGCTTGGTGTCAATGCTCACAGTCATCTGTGCTGCCCACTGTCCCGTGGCCCCTTGCAGACCTCTCTCCCATGGCGCTGGCTCCTTGCACTCAGCTATCTGCTTACACACCTCTCTCCCTGCTGGAGGATAAGCACCCCAAGGGCAGCGGCCAGTCTTAGCTCAGCTACTGTTGTTTCCCCAGAACCCACACACGCCTGGCATGGAGCAGGCACGTGGCAAATGACAGTTGCTTGTTTGAATCTTCATCAGAGGGTTAAGCAACATACATCTTTAAAAAGTGAGTTTTGGCCAGGTGCAGTGGCTTATGCCTGTAATCCCAGCACTTTGGGAGCCAGAAGCACGCAGATAACTTGACGTTAGGAGTTCAAGACCAGCCTGGCCAATATGGTGAAACCCCTTCTCTACTAAATAGACAAAAATTAGCCAGGTGTGGTGGTGCGTGCCGGTACTCCCAGCTACTCGGGAGGCTGAGGCAGGAGAATCGCTCGAACCTAGGAGGTGGAGGTTGCAGTGAGCTGAGACTGTGCCACTACACCCAGCCTGGGCAACAGAGCAAGACTCCATCTCAAAAAAAAAAAAAAGTAAATGAGTTTTAAGTAATTTCATCTGACAAATTCTGTACCCCTGTCAGAGCTAATGGAAAGCATCCCAGAGACCCAGGAGATCTAGCTCAGGCCCTGCCCTACTTCCCCATCTAGAAGTGACCACTTGGGCTCTGAAATCGCTTGGGCCCTTGACTAGTCTGCGCTCAACATCTGTGAGAGGACCATCGACAGAGGGAGAGCTGCCCTCCAGACCACAAGTCTCCTCTGGAAAACACACACGTACATGAGAAGCTGGCTCTGTTCCCATTATAGGTCTTACAGAAGTGATTCCAAGTCTTTTGAGTTTCTGTGGAACCAGAAAACCACTTCCAGACCAGCAGGAGTGAGAAGAGGGGCATGCATATCATGTTTGCGTCACTTTCTTGCACGTATCACTTCACCACAATGCTCAGGACCTCAGTGAGAGTTTTCAGTTCTCCCAGCTTCAAATGGTGCTTTCCAGAGCAGAGCTTCTCAAAATTTCAAGTGCCTATAAATCATCTGGGGAGCTTGATACAATCAATGGTTTTTTAAAAGTAGATTTCGGATGGGCTCCGAGATCCTGAATTTCTAACAAGTGGTCTGGGTGACACCAGTGCCACTGGTCCCTGAATTACACTTTGGGAAGCGAAGTTCTAAAGGTCACAAAAATAACTTCTCATTTCTTCAGTGAACTTGTAATTAGCACCTATGGCTAAATATAAGGCAGTGTTCTAGCATCAGAGGAACAAGGAAATGGGAAGAAATACAAAGAAGAATAAGACACAGGCCTTTGACTCAAATCCAACTGGATGGCCCTTTATACTTCATCTAGCGTTTTGCTTAAGTTGGTTGAATTCTTACAATAACCTATAATCTATAAAGTATACATTGTTATTCTCACTTTACATATGAGGAAACTGGAACCGATACAGCCTAATTGTCATGTTCCCCACTAGTAAAAGAATGCAATGAGGTTTGAAATGAGGCCAGTGTTGTTCTGCATGCACCTAACACTTAATCTGAAGCACTTCCTGTCAAGTCCCCAGACCTGATGGAGAAAGGGCGGGGGAGAGAATGACCTAGCTCAGGCCTGGCCCTTGAAGCAGAACTGGCAGTGACCATGGGGAAAAGGTGGGAGTGGTGGCAAGCCGGAGGCTTCTAGTAACTACCAGAAAGGAGAAGGGGTACCTAAAAAGTTACTCCTAGCTGCCTCCCCTGGGGTCTTCTGGCTATTTCTAGTCATGTATATTCCTGCTGATGCTTAAGCCCTTTGTAACAAGTTCCTAACATGGTATTGAATACTGCCCATGCTAGCAAACTTCAGCCATAAATTAGGGCCCAAATGTTGTCACCAAAAGACTTTTTGACTTTGGATAAATCACTCTCCTCTCACCTGGACTAGGGTTGGAAGCTCTTCAAGTCCCTTCCTGTCTGCCAAAAGGTTTCTAAGCAGTTTCCAAGCCATTGCTTGCAGTTTTCCCATCAAACCAGGTGAAGGCATGTGTTATGTCCTCATCAGGGTCCCCCAGACCCCTCTTCTTAGCTCAGGACTGGGGCTTTCTGGGGCTCACCTCCAGTCTTCCTCCTTTCCTTCCTAACTTCACACGCATTTATCAAGCACATACATACTCTGCATCAAACCTGTGCTCAGGGCTAGGGAGGCAAAGGTAAATAAGATGCATTCCCTCCCTGGGGAGGAAACCTAAAACTGACCACAGGTGCCCTGCAGCGTGGCTGGCTCAGGCTCTCAGGGTGTGAAGGAGAGCACCCCACTCAGCACTGGCAGAGGCCAGCAGGCCTAAGTGGGCTTTTACCATATGCCAGGCCTGGCTCGGAGCTTCCCTGGAAGATTCCACTTAACCCCCAGCAACCCTCAAAGGAAAATGCTAGTATTGTCTCTCCATTTTAAAAATGGGAAAACAGGCTTAAAAAGGTCAGATGACTGGCTCAACATCACACAGCTAATATGGACTCAGTGAAATATATGCAAAAATACTCAGCAGAGTGGCAAGTAGTAACTAACGGTGACTAAAATACCTTTTCAAATGACAGAACAGAGAGTGGGGGCCAGTAATCTGCACTCTCAGACACAAAACTGACAAGTGGGAGAAAGGTTTATCTCCCCTAAAGGACAAAAACCAGGCTTGGGACTGGCCACACATGATGAGAAAACCGCTGAGAAGAGAAGCAGGAGAGACTTTGGAAGAGGGCTTGGCAGGCCGGAAAGTGCTGGGTGCACACAAGGGACAGTGGGGGCTCAAGTAGAGATGGGAGCCCAGGGGAGGAGGGAGCGATTAGTCATGCCCGGGGAGGCTCCAAGGGCCCTTTGTCCTTCCTAGATGGCTGCTCAGATTCCTGTCTGCGAGCACCCCAGGCTCAGCTGCTCCGTGCTTCAGCCGCCACACACCCCATCTGGGTAATGGAGTGTTATGAAGCATGTTGGCGGCCATTGATTAGGGCTAAACTCTACACTCCTTGGGTTGTATTTTCAAGGATGCTCTGCTAAGATTCACAGCAGAGATGCATCTCTCTCCTTATTCGATGGCTTGGAATTAAAATGCCACCCAACATTCTCTGCCAAAGAAATGAAGATTTATGGGTCACTGTCAATATCAATACATGTTGGCCATTATTTGAGTCTCCTTGCTGCTTGGGACTGATTGCTATTTACTTTGAAAGATAAATGTGGCTTTATAATCCATGTGGGTTGCTGGGAGGAATGGGTTTTAAATGCATTTGTTCTCTTCTTTTTTTTTTTTTTTAAAGACAGAGTCTCACTCTGTCACCCAGGCTAGAGTGTAGTAGCATGATCCTGGCTCACTGCAATCTCCGCCTCTAGGTTCGAGCGATTCTCCTGTCTCAGCCTCCCTAGTAGCTGGGATTACAGGCATGTGCCACCGCACCCTGCTAATTTTTATATTTTTAGTAGAGACAGGGTTTCGCCATGTTGACCAGGCTGGTCTTGAACTCCTGACTTCAAGTGATCCCCATGCCTCCGTCTCCCAAAGTGTTGGGATTACAGGCGTGAGCCATCATGCCCGGCCTTGGGTTTTAAATGCATTTGTTTCTTCCCTTGGAGACCTTTCTATTCCACTTCATTCTGCTTTGTCTGGTGGTGTGGGCCCTACCCTGTCCCCACCATCAGATATTCTAATGTCCTCCAAGGCTCTGGAACAAAGACCAGAGGGACCAGCCTGTCCTCTGTCCAGAATCATCAGTGTGACAGTATGAAGAGACCCTTAGCACCTTAGCAGAAAAATTGCCTGTCTTATGGGCTGACACCACTCATATATGATCTGGGGCAAGGATCACCACCCCCCAAGGAGCTTGCTTCAGGAGCAACAGGTAGTCCCCTCTTTGCCTCTTTGGGTCTTTTGTGTTTCTGCGTGTGGTGTGTAAAGTGAGTCAGGAGCTAAATCAATTAGGTCACTGGTTCTCAAATTTGAGTGTGCATCAGAATCCACTGAAGAGCTTTATAAAACACAGATTGTGGCCCCCACTCTAGAGTTCCTGATTCAATAGGCCTACAGTGGGGCCCAGGAATGTGCATGTTTTTTGCCCTCCACATTTTTAAATTATACTTTGCGTTCTAGGGTATGTGTGCACAACATGCAGGTTTGTTACATACGTATACACGTGCCATGTTGGTGTGCTGCACCCATTAATTCATCATTTACATTAGGTGTATCTCCTACTGCTATCCCTCCCCCCTCCCCCCTCCCCACAACAGGCCCCGGTGTGTGATATTTCCCTTCCTGCGTCCAAGTGTTCTCATTGTTCAATTCCCACCTATGAGTGAGAACATGAGGTGTTTGGTTTTCTGTTCTTGGGACAGTTTGCTGAGAATGATGGTTTCCAGCTTCATCCATGTCCCTACAAAGGACATGAACTCGTCCTTTTTTATGGCTGCATAGTATGCCGTGGTGTATATATGCCTCATTTTCTTAATCCAGTCTGTCACAGATGGACATTTGGGTTGATTCCAAGTCTTTGCTATTGTGAATAGTGCCACAATAAACATACGTGTGCATGTGTCTTTATAGCAGCATGATTTATAATCCTTTGGGTATATATCCAGTAATGGAATGGCTGGGTCAAGTGGTATTTCTAGTTCTAGATCCTTGAGGAATCACCACACTGTCTTTCACAATGGTTGAACTAGTTTAGAGTCCCACCAACAGTGTAAAAGTGTTCCTATTTCTCCACATCCTCTCCAGCACCTGTTGTTTCCTGACTTTTTAATGATTGCCATTCTAACTGGTGTGAGATGGTATCTCATTGTGGTTTTGATTTGCATTTCTCTGATGGCTAGTGATGATGAGCATTTTTTCACGTGTCTGTTGGCTGTATGAATGTCTTCTTTGGAGAAGTATCTGTTCATATCCTTTGCCCACTTTTTGATGGGGTTGTTTTTTTCTTGTAAATTTGTTTGAATTCTTTGTATATTCTGGATATCAGCCCTTTGTCAGATGAGTAGATTGCAAAAATTTTCTCCCATTCTGTAGGTTGCCTGTTCACTCTGATGGTAGTTTCTTTTGCTGTGCAGAAGCTCTTTAGTTTAATTAGATCCCAGTTGTCAATTTTGGCTTTTGTTGCCGTTGCTTTTGGTGTTTTAGACATGAAGTCCTTGCCCATGCCTATGTCCTGAATGGTATTACCTAGGTTTTCTTCTAGGGTTTTTGTGGTTTTAGGTCTAACATTTAAGTGTCTAATCCATCTTGAATTAATTTTTGTATAAGGTGTAAGGAAGGGATCCAGTTTCAGCTTTCTACTTATGGCTAGCCAGTTTTCCCAGCACCATTTATTAAATAGGGAATCCTTTCCCCATTTCTTGTTTTTGTCAGGTAGGAATGCACATTTCTAATAATGTCCCAGGTGATGCTAATTCTGATGCTGGTCCTGCATCCCACCTGAAGAACTGCCTCAGAATAAGAGAGAGAAGTATTAGAGGCCAATCATGGGAGGGATGAGGCTGCCAGCAGTGTGTGGCACTTGGGAAAAAGAACAGCACTGTCTAAAGGAGAATTTTATTAAGTTTCACTGAACAACATACAATTTAAATCCTTTTCTATGAAATCTTCAGTTAAAGGTCAATTTCCATAAATATGTGGATCTATGTATTTTGGAAATGCATTGAAATGCTACATGGGCCTGGGACCACCCAAGCTACCCACTGGTGGTCAGTTAGACCTAGGTGCTAGGAAGGTCAATGTACTGAGCAGGTCACAGTCCTGCCACCGGGATGTTTTGCTTATTGAGTGAAAATGGTAAGAAATGCCTGGTATTGATAACACAGCCCACTGTGCTAGTTTATACCAATAATCCCTACGCAATTTTCCCCGCAGCAGTCAGGGTTTACAGGTAGAACGGGGCCTAGGGCAATAAAGGGGTACAGTCTAAAGACTCTGGGAGTTTCCTGATGAACACTAGAGGTCTGTGGACGCCAGACAACAACTTTTTCTTTGCCGCGGGACTTCACGTTATAAGTCACGATGAGGCTGTGATTGCGATTTATCAGTGCTGCCTTCCTCCCCCAGGAAACGTACTAGGAAGAATCATGGTTTACTGAAGCCAGGCTACCCTCCCCATCAAAGTCTAGTGGACTGGGCAAGCAGTCAGTTGGGATTCATTACTTGGAGGCATGTATCTCCAGAGCAATCAAAGGCCCTGACCCGCACAGGATTGGGAGGCTGTTACTGAGACCCAGGCCTGGAGTGACAGGTAGAGCAGTGGGGTGGAGGAAAGTCAACATATTTGGAGATATGAAAAAGGCAGGTAAGGCCGGGCGCGGTGGCTCAAGCCTGTAATCCCAGCACTTTGGGAGGCCGAGACGGGCAGATCACGAGGTCAGGAGATCGAGACCATCCCGGCTAACACAGTGAAACCCCGTCTCTACTAAAAATACAAAAACTAGCCGGGCGAGGTGGCCGGCGCCTGTAGTCCCAGCTACTCGGGAGGCTGAGGCAGGAGAATGGCGTAAACCCGGGAGGCGGAGCTTGCAGTGAGCTGAGATCTGGCCACTGCACTCCAGTCCGGGCGACAGAGCGAGACTCTGCCTCAAAAAAAAAAAAAAAAAAAAAAAAAAAAAAAAAGAAAAAGGCAGGTAAGTAAGTATATTCATTGAGACTTTGGGTCACAAGAATAATAATCCAACCCAAATTAACCTGTGGGGAATTTATCTACTCATGTAACAGAGATGTCCAAATTATAAGCTTCAGGGGCAGCTAGATCTATGACCTTAATAAAGTCACCATGTATCTTCATTTGCTCCCCACCCCCTCCCTTCATAACACCTCAGAGTGCCAGATTCCTCAGTCCTTAGAACTCAAACTTCTAGATAAACCATACTTTATCACATATCTATAGCAATGTTCCAGAAATTATTCTAGCCAGGTGCCCACCCCTGAATACATGGCCACAGGCAGGAAAATGGGATCTCTGATTGGCCTGATTTGGGAACCATCCCATCCACCCCTTGGATAGGATCAGCTTTACCCAAACAGGACTGATCAGGATCCACACGGGAGGGTCACTCCATGGGCGGAGGAAATGCCCACAGACCATGGAGGACTGGCTGTGAGGCACAAGGATGAGCCGGAAGGAAGGGCGGCTCCTGCTTCCACAGGGGCAAGCAGGAGGATGTTTCTGCCCTGCTCACACAGCCCTGGCTGTGCACCTTGGGCCCTGCTCAAAGGTGTGCTGTTGTAGCTAATCTTCCTGAGAAGAGCAGACCATGTGAGTGTGGGGAAAATCCTGGGCGGCGTAACAGCCTCATTTGTAGGGCAAAGGGATTTTCAGTTAGTTCTGTAACACACTGGAGGACCAACACAACGCTCAAGCATCGTTCCTCCCAGAGGAAGCAGATGGATGAGATAAATAAAACCAGCACTTTCATTGGCAACCTAGGATGCTCGGGGGCCTATTTTCAAGGCTATGTTAAATACACATTTCAGTGATGCTTTAGTCTATTCCACAGTGATTCTCAAATTGTGGTCCCCAGGCCAGCAGCATCTCCATCCCCTGGGAATTTGTTTAACAAACAAATTCTCCATCCCACCCGAGACCTACTGAATCAGAAACTCTGGGTATGGGGCCTGGCAGTCTGTGTTTTAATGCACCCTCTGGGTGATTCTGATACAGGCACCAAAGTTTGAGAATGTCTGCCTATAAATATATTTGATCCATTCCATCAAGTTCAAAGGGACCACCTACTACAAAAACTAAGGTTTCTGTTCAGGGTTCATTGAGCAGTCTGAATTTAGAAGAACGTAAACGTCAAACAGTTTTCTATTTCTCCCATCCCTGCCTTCAGCCACGCACTATCAAGTTATATGCTTCCATCCCTTTATAGCATCTTGGACAGATTCCTTTAACTTTTGGTCAGTTCAATTATTAAAAGTTATTTTATTTCATTCTAAAGCCCCGGTCTCACATCTGATTTGACATTCTTCCCTTCATCTCGTCAGCCAGACTCGGAGAGGATGGAATCTGCAGTGGGAAGGGGATAGGATAGTTCTGCTCTTTCTTTCCTCTTTTCTCTGGAAAACCATGGGGTGGCGGTGGCGGGGGGTGAGGCCTGGAACTGCTGCCCCTCATTTTTCAGAGCCAGCCCCTATGGGGCTGGGAGCTGGTAGTGAGGGAACAGCTGGGGGACACAAAGGTCCTCACCTCTTGTGAGTGGTCTGCTCTTGCTCTGGTTCACTGTGGTCTCATCTGCTGCTGGTGGCCTTGGCCTGTGAAGATGGTAGATGTGGTTTTCTGAGGGTCCTATTGGTGTAAGCCCAGCCCATTTGTCACTGAGAAGCACAGCTGTGGCCCCTTTTGGCTTCTCCAAAGGTCCATGCCCCTCCTACTCTGTCCTCTTGTACAAAGTCTCAGAAATGACTTGGGTCTTCTTCCCTACCTCTGAGGACTGATGGGAGCTGAGGTGTGGGGATCTATCCCCTCAGGCACACTACCTCATAGTATTTCTTCTCCCAGCTTGGCTGAGCCTCCTCTCTTCAGATGGCTAAAGCAGGCACAATCCCCACATTCCCACACAGCCCCATAAACTCCTATGGATACAGGTCAGTCTCTCTCCAAAACTTCGTCCTCATATCCCCAGCACCAGATGGGACCTAGAATAGCAACATCTCAGCCAGCATCCAGCCTGGCACAATATGAGCATTTCTGCCTCCTGCGGGGACCCTCATCCTGCATTCTTGATAAGTGATTCTAATCGATCCCCCAACTTGAACTCAAGAGACTCACAATGGGAAGAACAGAACTGCATTATTCACCCAGCAATTCCTACACTCCCTCTCCCACTTGCCTATCTACATAGGCTGGGGGAAGGCGGTGATGGGAATAAAGACTGCTTCTTTGAGAGCCCTGGAGTTGGAAGAATGTGACCCCAATTGCTGGCAACTCTCATTACAGAATGTGGGTTCCGTACATTGGCGCAGTGGCTCATGCCTGTAATCCCAGCACTCTGGGAGGCCAAGGCAGGTGGATCACTTGACCCCAGGAGGTCAAGACAAGCCTGGGCAATATGGTGAAATCCCAACTCTACTAAAAGTAAAAAGAAATCAGCCAGGCCTGATGTAGTCCTAGCTACTGGGGAGGCTGAGGTGGGAGAATTGCTTGAGCCTCGGAGAGTGAGGCTGCAGTGAGCCATGATCATGCAGAGCAAGACCCTGTCTCAAAAAAAAAAAAAAGAGAAGAAAAGAAAAGAAAGAAAAAAATGGATAGAATGTGGGTTCCTTCGCACGTGGTGGTTTAGCAGAGGTCCTTGGGCCAGTAAGTCCTATTCACTGCCCTCTCACATTTGCTATTTGCAACATGTCTTCACATATATTATCTCAGTTGACCCCACAGTGATTCTGTAAGGTGTTTAACCTACAAGGAAATAGGCTCAAAGAGGTTAAGTGACAAGCCCGGGGTCACACACACAGTGGTGATGGCGAGATGGGAACCCAGCCCAGTGGCTCCTGAGCACCTGTTCTCTCCCTGCTGTTTCATGCAGGTGTCTCAGCCACACTTGTCTTCCAGCTCTGGGTCAACTTGGAGCAAATAACCAGAGAAATAGCTTGTTTCCAAGGCCACAGAACAGCTGGCAGGGGAGGGTTTGGGGCATGGGATTTCCTTAGGGAAAACACCAACTTGTTCTGGTCAGTCATGCCCAGTCACATGGGTCCCAGCCATCATCTTCCCAGGCCAAGGTCTTATGTTCCCCTGGAACCCCACTGGCTTTACTTACTTCCTCGGCTGGAGGAAAGGGTGGGGATGTAAGTTGGTACTTCCAAAGCAGAAAGCTGGGGTTTGGCGCTGACAGAGCCGACCTTGAGCTTGAGCTTCGTGGAGCACCCAGCCCAGGTCAAATGGGGTCAGGGAGCCATCTGTGCCTTCTGGATGGCTCTGTCTGAATGATTCAGTTCTGCCTGTGGTGGGTGGAAGTTCATGGTTTTACTCCCACATGGTGACTACAGTGCATGGCAATTTTCTAGTCAACAGATAGGGTTGGAGCCTCTGCTACACACAAGAGGCTTTTTCCTTCAACTTTAAGACTTCTGATGCTCACAAGATCCTCCCGTGCCCTTACCATGTGCAGCGATCACCCCCAGGGCCTGGGGTTTGGAGAGATGTATCACCCACCCGGGCTGGAATATTTTCCCCAGTGAAGATGAAAGCCCTCACACTCTCACAAAGCCAATTGTTAAATTTTCAAGAATTTTGCAAGTTGATTTTTAAACATAGCCATTATTTTAAAATTACATTGTAAAACTTACGATGAAACAAATGTTTAAAATCACAGTAATAAATACTCAAATGTTCTCATTTTACTATTGTCTCTGTCTGTAAGGTTATTTCCATCTGTTGTACTGTGTGGTGGAAATACTATTGAATGCTGCACCAAAGTGAATCTCTTTCCAACTCCATTATCAGTAACATCACAATGGGAGCTTAACAGCAGCCATGATGGTTGTATTTATACATGGAAATTGACAAACATTATAGATTAGGGTTTGATGTATTGTTTTGTTGACTGTGTAAAGCAAGGTTCAGCAAACTTTTCTCCATAAAGGGCCAGGCAGTAAATATTTTTCCTTTTGTAGGCCATAGGTCTCTGTTAAAACTACTCAGTTCTGTTATCGCAGCACAAAAGCAGCCACAGACAGTAGATACACGAATGGACCTGGCTGTGTTCCAATAAAACTTTATTCACGAAAACATGTGGTGCGCCAGATTTGTCAGGCCATAGATTGCTAGCCCCTCATCTAAACTTGAGAGCTACAGAAAAAAATGTTAGTAATGAAGATTAAACTTAGAACTGTCCCAATTGTAACTAGCACAAAACATTAAGGAAATATTCTTCTAATGCTCAAAAACAATGATTTGATTGAGCAAAGAATTCATGTCACTGTTAAATGACTGAAGTTCCAACATGTCTTTCATTTTTGTCTTCTTCATTAATGTAAATAAACCTCTCAGCCAACCTACACTTCTCATTTGCCACCATAGGTTGACTAGTGAGACAAGGGTCCAACAAAAATCAGCAAAAGTATTCCGTAAAAATCAATTGCTATTTGGAGTTTATAATAAATACTGTATATTTGATTATTATTTATAAATTGTATAATACTCATCTTGAGAGCAATAAAATGCACAATATATGCATGTATGCGTGTATATATATGAATACATTTTCTTCCAGAGAGCCAGTTGCTGAGTATCTACCAATGCACCACTGCCTGAGGGGTATCTACATAAAAAGAGACCTAACAGCCCAGAGCAGCACTTGTTTAGGACCCAAGGCATGGTCCAGACCCCAAGGAAGGGAAGGGGGTCAGGGATGGATAGACAATCAGGAGAGTTCTCCAAAGTGGTCTGAGAAGGCTTCGTGGGGGAGAGAGAACCATAAAGCATGGCAGGACTAAATGACAAATGGAGAATGGCTGCACTTCGGACAGGCACACAGCATGAGCTCAGGAGGGGAGACTGAAGTCAGGGACACCAAGAGAAGAGGGTGAGCATAGGGAAGCAGAATGGAATGAAGTGGGGTCAAATATATGTAATGGCATGGAAACATGCTATGAGGTTAAGCCAAAAGAAAAGAAAAAGCAGAATGCAAAATTTTACATTTGCATGAAGGAAAAAATATGTTAGAAGAAAATGTACTTAAATAAAATGCTCTGGGTGATAGGATGATAGCTGATTATGTATTCATCCTCAACGCTTTCCTGTACCTTCCTGTTGTTCTGAAGTTGTATTACTTTGATATTCATGGGGAAAAATAAGCTTTTCCAGTATGCAGGGCAAAAAGCACTGAGCCAAACCTGAAGCCATAGCTAAGGACAGGGCACATCTCCCCTGATGCAGCCCAGAGGCCCCTGGAGGGAGGCACTGGGGAGGTGAGTAGAGACTAGAAGTGTCAGTCCTTCCTGGGAGGATTGCAGGAGCACATAGGTAGCCACTGCTAAGGCCTCCTGCCCCCATGGGCCTGAGTAGCCCTGTCCATACTGGGGACCTGCTCCCTACCCCACAGCCTTGGGCAGATGGCTGTTCTCTTTGCAAAGGTCCGCTGCAACCCATCACATTCATAAAGGCAACACATTGGGGGAAACGAGAGGTCCTCTGTCTTTTTAGGGCTTCACCATTGCCGTTTTCCCAAGTGAAGAAATATATACATATGTTTAGGTATACTTTACCATGCATAGAATGGGAAAAATGAAAGTTATTCTAGAGAACATCTCGCTCAACTCGTTTAGTTTACTAATAAAAAAATAGAAACTAAGGAGGTCAAGTGGCATACTCAGGAACACAGAGCTAAGTGAGAACTAGGTTTCAGCAGAGATGACGCCCAGGGCCGGGCACCTCCTTTGCCAGCATGCAGGTATCATCAGACAAGCCCAAAACTCAGCACTGGGCGATGTGGGCTAAGCAGCCCTTGGCGTCGAAGACATGATTTTTTAATTTTATTTTTTGAGACGGAGTTTCACTCTTGTTGCCCAGAATGGAGTGCAAAGGGGAGATCTTGCCTCATCACAACCGCCGCCTCCCGGGTTCAAGCATTTCTCCTGCCTCAGCCTCCCGAGTAGCTGGGATTACAGGCACGCACCACCACACCTGGCTAATTTTTGTATTTTTAATAGAGACAGGGTTTCTCCACTTTAGTCAGGCTGGTCTCAAACTCCCGACCTCAGGTGATCCGCCCACCTCGGCCTCCCAAAGTGTTGGGATTACAGGTGTGAGCCATCGTGTCCGGCAGACACGAAGTATTCTAAGCGCTTCTCAAATTTACCTGTGGACAACAAGAAGCCTACAAGGCACCCAGTTTATGATATGCCACTTGGCTTCTTCAGGGCAGAGCTGCGGCAGCAGTACTTTTTTCTCTGTGCACCACAACCCCTCAGCATACAAGACTACTTCTGCCCCACCCATTGCTGAATGGGACCTTCAGATGCTATCTTCTCCATAAAGCCTTTCTATGACTCAGGCCGTGTCATTTTGTGGTCAATTACTTTCACTATCATTGTGTTTATTCCCCCTAAACCAGCCAGGCAATCCCATTTGGTAATCGAAAGAGCCAGTAGCTCTGGCTTGGTCATTTCCTCCTCATAAACCTGACTGAACTGGATTTATGGTGAGGATTTCCATCTTGTACATAAACACTTTTCTGCCTTCCGTGATTCACACAATTCCCTTTCCACTCTATCCTGGACCCCATGTCTCCATCCTGCCCCCGATACTGGCTCTGCAGGCATTTTCTGCATGGCTTTCTGTGTATATGCCGCATAGTTAGTCTTCAATCACGCGCCCCCAGAGTGCAGAGGACATACCAGTTTATACTTTTTCTAATCAGGAATATATGTCGCTAGAGGATTAAGAAATACATTTTCATGAACTAGACAATAACAAAAATTAAATGGCAAAAGTCCTTGCTGTCCTCAGTAGCTAGAGAGCTTTAAAAATAAATACATAAGCACCTGTTTCCATTTTTTACTCCTACAGAGGCAGGGAAATTGCTGGAGAGAAAAAAAAAATGTAAGCCCATATATTCTGTACTGTGTCCCTTGGAAGAATAAAATTTTAAATGGGGTCATCAGGAAGTGCTTCCTAAATGTGAAGTTCACAAACTGAACTTTGAAGTTTAGCAATGGACTTCCCCTGAGCAAGGTCGGCTTAGGCTATTGTTAGACCAGCAGCTGAGCCTCACCCACCACGTCCTTCTACCTCTCGCAATTAAAGCACAGCCCAGGCAGGTTTTTCTTAAATGGGATTTTTCTTTATGCTGGTGCATATGTTGTTGTTATAATAGCAGGGACATTGTCCTCATTCCTGGCTCTTTCCTCCAAGTCAAAACATTTAGAATGACACCACCCAAAGAATAAGTCTTATTTGAGGTTTTGCCACCTCTAACCCTTGCCACCTCTAACCTTTTCCCATCTTTATCCCCGTCATCTTGGGTGCTTTCGGTTTTTAGAGACCAGCTTTCCACCAGGGTTAAATAACACTCCATGGTTTCTTTCCCCATCAGAGACCAAAGAACTCCCTGTTTCTCAGCCGTTGCCAGCAGAATCTGGTCACCCCTCCGCCCCTCAAAATTACACATCTTATATAACTAGCCCCTGTCCCTGCACCATTCCTGTCCCTTGTCCTTAATCCTGGTTTCCCAGTAGAATAGGAAAAAGGTTTTGCAAAGGGCCTTTTGCCAACATCTCTTTGTTCTTCAGGAGATGATTAAGTTGTGCGTTAAGTGGGAAAAAAGTACATTAGGTCAACCCCAAAATCTGCCATCGATAACATCAGAGTATGTCCATAGCTTTATTATCTTTCTAGTGAATATTTAAGAGAAAAAGGTGCTAGGTCATAGGATGTTGAGAAGGCTGTATATCTCCCCTTGGCTATAGGTGCAATACATTCTGAGAGTTAGAGATGGTAGCCATGCCTCCTATTTTTTTTAGGTAAGGTATGTTTTTTCTAGTTCTGCTGGGACAAAAACAGCTTTTCAGTCATTGAAAGCCAAAGGCCCAGTGGACATCACTGCAAGAGGACCTCTGGGAGGTCTAGTCAAAGCCTAGTGAACCTTTGGCTTTTCCCAGCAAGCAGGAAGTGACATAGACACTGTCTTTTATAGAGATCTTACTTTGGAGAATGCTTAATGAGGGGCAAATATTCGCTGGTGAGGTTGAATTTTTTTCCTTTGCTAAGCTTGAGTGAAAATCTTTTGGAAAATCGATTTTTTTTTTTTTTTTTTTTGAGGTCCCCTAGAGAGCTCACAATAAATATATAAATCAAAACAAAGCTACAAGTACACAAAAAGTCTCAGGCTTGGTCCAGATTTTCAGGAAACCAGCAGTTGCTGGAGGAAGTCCCACCCGCTCCTGAAAACAGAAAAAATAAACAAGAGACAGTCCACCAGCAAACACATATTTAGTCTTCTCTGGAGTCGTATGAAGCAATTTTTACGTTTATGGAAAAGCAAACACCCCCCTCACATAGGGCGTGGCCCACACTGGGATGGAAAACCAGCCTTGTGCTCTCTGCACCGTGTTCTGGTGGCTTCCGCAGCTGTCACAGGAAGGAATCCACACCCGTCCCCAAGGACGCCTGCGCGGGAACAGATGCCCGCTTCATTACCCCTTGGGGGACGGACAGAGGTATCTGAGGGATTCCCAGCCCTGGGCACTCCTCGCAGCTTCCGCCTTCACAGGCGGGGCCCTGGGAGGCCCTGAGTGGGGCCACTGGGTTCCTAAGAGATCAGAATGGCAGCCAGTTGGTGGGTGCAGCAGGCTCACACCCAGCAAGAACGGACCTCTCCCTTTTTCCTAAGAAGGGAGAACAACTGGAGGCCCACGGGGAAGGCTGTGTGGGTCCCGTCCTGCAGCTTCCGATCTCACGGTGGACATGTCTGAGCACCCCGTAGGGCTCTGCTCTCAAAGTCCTTTCAGCTCCCAGTGAGCACTGCTCCAGCCGATGAACACACCCAAAACCCTTCCACTCTCGGGGCCTCGGCCCCACCCACCACCTGGCGTCTGTCTTTAAGGATGTTTATAACAGAGTTCTGAAATAAAGTTTTGGCTTTTTCCTGGAGTTCTAACTCTGCAGGAGAGGCAGTGAGGGAGGAATTCAGGAAGTAGAGAACAGCTCATGGTGAGAGGAAGGGCTGGGGTGACTTGGAATGTGGATGTGCAACAGGAAAGGTGAAGGCTGGATGGGAGGCAGCGTGGGCACAGTTAAGGTGGGCCCCGGGCCGGGAATGGCCCCCTGACCAGAGAGTAGGCTTGAAAATCTCAGCCTCATACTGTGTGTCAGACACTCTCCCAAGTCCTTCACTTAGGTAATAATCACATCTCCCACCCTCACTCTCACCCTGTAAAGGAGCTCTTAGCGTGACACTGCTCTCCACGGCTGGGAAACCCAGGCTCCGATGAGTGACATCACTTGTTCAGGGTCACTCAGCCAGTAAGGGCCAGGCTGGGCTGCAAACTCAATGGCCCACCGCAGAACTGACACAGGTCCATTTCCTACTCGCCATGATGTTTTCCAGGGAGAGTTTAGAGAAGCTCTGGAGCTGGGGAAAGAGGGCAGCTGTCGGAGAGGAAAGAGCGAGAATGAGGAGTCGGGAGACCGAAAGCTCAGGAACAGACTTCCTTGGCGTGTGGACTAGTCCAATGGCCTCTTTAGCCCTCAGTTTTCTCATCTGCAAGAGGACAATGGGCCAGATTGGTGCCTTTTTGAGAGAAAGTACTAGTGGTTTAGACCAAAGGAGTTACCCAAACATGGCATGTAAGAAGGCTTTGTTTGGGGTTGGTCCACAGGATGGTTACAGAGGAAGGAAGAAAGCCACCAAGACCAATTAGAAGATGTGCAGAAACCCAGAAGTGAGGTGAGGAGGGCAATTCTCAGGTGCAGAGCTTAGAGTGGTCACTGCTGGGAGGGAGAGGTCATAATAAGACCCAAGAAACACTTCAAAGGAAAAACTAACAGCATTTAAAGATTGGCTGCAATAGTGACAATGACAAAAGCTAACATTTACTGAAGGCTATGCCAGTTATCCCACCAAGTACTGAACTACCAATCCTCACAGCAGCCTGCTGCAGGAATGATCATCATCATTGATCCCACTTTTTAGATAAGGAAACTGAAGCTTATAGAGGCAGAGAAACTTGCCAAAGCTGGCAGCCCCCGGAGCCAGGATTTGAACACAGTCTCGGTACAGGGCCTATGGTTTCTTTGTTTTTGAGACAAAGTCTCACTCTGTCACCCAGGCTGGAGTGCAGTGGCTCCATCTTGGCTCACTGCAACCTCCGCTTCCCTAGTTCAAGTGATTCTCCTGCCTCAGCCTTCCGATTAACTGGGATTCCAGGTACGCACCACCATGCCAGGCTAATTTTTTATTTTTTGTGTTTTTAGTAGAGAAGGAGTTTCACCACGTTGGCCAGGCTGGTCTCAAACTCCTGACCTCAAGTGATCTGCCTGCCTCGGCCTCCCAGAGTGCTGGGATTACAGGGGTGAGCCACTGCGCCCAGCCACCTATGTTCTTAATCCCTGTGCAACTCTGCCTCCTACCTGTGTGCAGAAGAAAGGGAAAACACTCCCCTCCAGGCCTCTGCCTTTCGCACCCATTGGCCTTCTTGGATGCCCTTGTCTCCCCCTGGTTCCGATTCCCTTCAAATTCCAGCTCCTCCTTTAAATTTTCACACCTTCCTCTGTGCACCCCTCCACACCTGCCTCGTGCTGTCCCCCCGCCCCCACCTCCCACCCCATCCCACCCCCACAGTTCAAACCTGCTCCTGAAAGTCCTGGAACGTTTTGCCCTCGTCCTCAGTCCCACTCATCACGCAGTCCGCACTGCATCATCCAGGTTACATACCAAATGTCTGCACCCCTCTGTGTCTGAGTGAGGCCCACCTTCCTCTTTGCTTCTGTCATCTATTTTCCTATTTCTCGCATGTATTACACTGTGTTCATTATGTCTATTGTTGTCTGCTTGTTCATATTTCCACCTTCCCTGTAGGATCGTGTGAGCTTTGAAGGCAAAGAGAGGCTGGGCTGTAGTCTAATCTATGTGCAACAGATGGCATATAGTGGATGCTGGAGAAATGCTGATGACTGCATTGACATGATTGATTGATTGGATTAAATGAATGACCACAAGAATAAATGAACATTGGGATCCAGGAAAGGTGTCCTTCTGGCACCAACCCTATTCTGTCCCCCTAAACAGTATTACATTTAGTGTTTATGATACAGGCTTTCAGCACCTTTTTGAAGAGTTGATACCGCTGGTCCACTTTCTGCCCTGCCCTTAATCCATCCCAGTGGTTTAGACACTCACACATACATTCTCTCTTTCTCTCTCCTTCCCTGACTGGACCCCAGACCAAAGCCAAAGAAATACATGTCCCTTTCTCCTGCTCTGTTCCCGCTTCGACAAATTAATCCTCAGCATGAGAGGAACCAAAGCCAGCACCTTAGAAGTCAGGCTGTCAGCTTGGTTTGCTCACACCTGCACACAGCCCTTGACTTCCTCCCCCTGTGTGGGAGGAGCACAGTCCTGAGTCAGAGGCCACTCCAGGCAATCCTCTCCTCCCCAGCAATCCTCAAGGGAACCCATTGGCTGAGCTCTGGCCTCTGGGCAGAGGGAGCAGGCCTGAGGAACCCTTTCCAAGACCAGCTGAGCTCTGCTGGTCCACTGGGCCCTGCCTGCAGAGATAGGTTGGTGGAGTTATTCTCGGTGCTCATTAGTACTGCACAGGCTTTTGGAGTATTCCTTTATCGTTACATGGCCCCCAGAACACTGCAGATTCATCCCTGCTTTTGAAGTCGTAAGAGACTCCAAGAAGTTGATTCCAATCTCTTCTCTCCCAGCATGGACTTCCCCTGGAGCAGCACTGGGGGTGTCTGGCTGCTAGAGTGACAGCCAAGGGCCAGCTCCCCTGTAAAAGACGATATTATGCTTCTACTGCACACCTGCAAACTGGGATGGTGTTTGCTTCCCAGCCTGACTGCTCTGTTCTCATCTTCCATGGAGGTGGGAGGTGGGAGGGGAACTTATGTGTCATTCACTGCAGGGTCCTGACAGCCACTTGCTCAGAGCACAGGATGTTGGTAGGGCCTGCAGTCTAGGTTCCAGCCTCAGTGAGCTCTGAGACCTCAGGAAAGGGGCTTGACCCCTCAGAACATCTGCAGAAGTCTGTGACCCAGACCACACCAAGCTTTCAGAACCTGTTGTGCTCTTCTACTCTCTCCCACTCCTCTCCACCCTCTCATGCTGTGCTATATCCACAATGCACCAGCCCAGGCTGACTCAACTTCCCGCCCACTGCTCCCCTTTAAGCTACGACACCCACCCTTTTGCCCCAAACTCCTCTATCCTATCTGAGCCCCTGCAGCCAGCCTGGGTCAGCCATGCCCTTCCTCTAACCAGGAAAGAAAGAAAAGAATCCATCAGGTCTGTTCTGTGTCCTGAGATTGCGCAGGTATTCATCCACTCCACTCCTATCTCCCTGACTCCTTTCTTGCTCTGTTTCTCAGGGACCTAGGCATTGGGTCCTGGTGAGTTTTCTACTTTTCCATCACTCCCTTAGGACCCCTCAAGCTGTCTGCTCATCAAAAAAGTCCAATAAAGGGATTTATATCTTTGATACTTAATTTTATAGTACCTCTTGCATAACTCTCAAGTTTGAGATCAATACAAGTAAAATCATTTAAATTGTCTGATATTAAACACTTCTGACCCGAAAAGCAAAAAGCCTTTTAACGGATAGTTACATTGATACAAGAGTCACAATGAGAGGTTTCAAAGATGAAAGCAATGGATCAGAAAATAGAACAGTAGAGATAACACAGATGAAAGGCAAATAACCCCATTTGAAAAATCCAAAGCTTTCATTCAAAAAATAAAATTGCCCAAAGCACTGTATTCTGTGTTTAAAAAAAAAAAAAAAAACATGATGAAAGGAGCATGTACCTGTCACCCTCCCATTCTCCTCTATACTTATCCCTTTCTATCTTTAAGTGCTGTGGTCTTTGTGGTGACTTTATTGGCTCAAGTTTCCTAGGCTAGTGCTCCCACAGCCTAGTTTGTGTCTTCTTAGAAGCAGTATTCATAACGCAGGTGCGATGGACACCTGTAGGTGGATAGTGCCACCTGTGTGAACCAACTTGGCTCCAAAGAGCCTAACTTCCTATCTGTATGGTTAATCCAGTTAAAGCCCAGCCTGCTTTCCCATACAACTAGAGTTCAACAGAGCTTTTCATTAAAGCAACACATCATAACAAATACTTAACTAGTACAAATAAAGCATTTTATTTAAAGCAAGTTTTAAAGACATATAAACATGAAGCACCAGAGCTCTGTTCTTTAGTTGCTATTCATCACAGCCTATGCCAGTCCTTGAGTTCTGTCAAACTTGGGTAGAAGCCAGTTTTCTAACTCACCTTCAACCTTCTTGGGATGAGTCCTTCCCGGGTTCCTTGTTTTTCTAGAAATTTCAGTGGCTTGATCACCCATCAAAACATATAGGGTAGCCAGCCGTGGTGGCTCACACTTTTAATCCCAGCACTTTGGGAAGCCAAGGCAGGCGGATCACCTGAGGTCAAGGGTTCAAAACCAGCTTGGGCAACATGGTGAAACCCTGTCTCTACTAAAAGTAGAAAAGTTAGCTGGGTGTGGTGGTGTGCACCTGTAGTCCCAGCTACTCGGGAGGCTGAGGCAGAAGAATCGCTTGAACCTGGGAGGTGGAGGTTACAGTGAGCCAAGATTGTGCCACTGCACTCCAGCCTGGGCAACAGAGTAAGACTCTGTCTCAAAATGGAAAAAAAGAAAAAAAGGAACACAACAAAACATATAGGCCTTCCCATCTAAAGCCCAAATAAAAGAATACTATGACTGGTTGGCACTGGAGGAAAGAAAAGCCCTATCACTGCTCCCTTACTTTTCTGATGTTTTGGGTTTCTATGTCTTATCCCTTCAGGAACCAGAGGAAAAAGAAGATTCTTGTCACGTGCACCCTACATTTGCCCATGTCACCTCCCTTCTTCCAATCAGAACCAGTCATTTCCCCCACTTGATTGCTTCCCTATTCTTTGAACTTTGAAGCAGGATGTGTTTATCGATTGATGGATATTTACTTATAATTGGTACCTCTTATGAAAGCCAAGTTTTTATATGTGGCTTTTAACACAGACCGTGCTCTTCAATAGTCTTAATGCAGATTGAAGGTTTTTCACATTCACATTTTTAGAAAAGAGTTCCATTAAATTCCACATGAACAATGGAAAAAGTTTTAAATGGGACATTATAGTCATCAATTAAACACAGATTGTAGGAAATGACTGACATGTAGGGCTGGGCTGGGAGGAAGAGACAAAGACCAAATGTTCAACCAAGGGCAGAGGTGGGGTGTAAATTACAGATCAGAACCATAACGGATGGAGTCCCAAGTGGATCCAGGAAGTTGGAAGGAGCAGGTAAAGTACTAGGGTCAGGGATTCACAGGCCTAGGAACTCAGCTAGAGCAGGAAGGCTCAAACAAGGTAAGGGGGCCAAGAAGGTTGGACCCGTCCTGGGAAGATCGAGTCCAAGAGGGCAGTCATCCCCAGTCCCACAGTAAAAGCATCAAAACTCTCTAATCGCTATTGTCTCTACTCTGTGGTAAGTTGTCAAGGTAGAAATAGGTATGCAGGAAACTAGGGAGACAATCATAGTCCTCGATGTCTATCGTTTCTAATTAACACGGGGCAGAGGAGTTTGATCTTTTGGTGGAGATCTAAAATTCCTCTGAAGTTCTATCAAGCCCCATCTCCTGATGATTCAACGTTAGTTCTAAAATAGGAAGACTTACTTCCAAAACCAACAGATGTTTGGGCTGTCATTATCCCTGCACTAAATTCACTTGTGATTTTACTGCGAAGTCCTGTCTGTGTAATTTATTAGGAATCATTTACATAAGATTACGTGGAAAATGTTACTAGTCATGAGGTATCTATCTGTCCATCTCAATGATTTGACTTTTACAGCCATGCAATAGAACATGCTCAGGGACCATTTGGTCAACTTTTCACCTAATGGTGGTGCGATTAGAACTCCTAGCGGGTGACTCAGAGAGTGGTTAGAAATAAAAAGGTTCTGGAAATTCCCTCATACTCTTTAAGGCAGCCTTTGTCAAGTATCTTAGTTTCATGAAAGGTGGACTGATGTTTTCCATCTGGTATACAAAACATTTTCTAAGTAGTTATAGGACATTGAACAAGCCATTCAGCTCTCTGGACCTGTTTTCTCATCTATAAAATAAAAGCCATCAACAGATCACATGATCTCTATGGTTCCTTAATTCTAAGGACGTATAGTTATTTTAAAGTCTTGGTTAGCCATCTCGACCAAACTAGCATCGCAGGTAAGAAACAAGCTGCGAACACCAAAATTCTTCTCTGGTTTATACCCTTTAGGTTAGAGGAAACCACTTTATAGGTTGTTTGTGGTAATTTTCCCTAAACACATAATGGCTTTGCCTGTATCAAAGGTCATCTTCTCTTTTCCTGCCCATTCATATGACCCCATAAGACCTTCCAGCATCTCAGTCAGCTGAGCATTTTACCTCCTGGAAAGCACATGGTTTCCTTCTTCTCTTTGCAGGTCATATGAAATGCTCATACAGTACGTATTGTAATCACTTAGTAAAGTTGCTTTTCACATATCTTCATCCAGAAAATTATCCCAACTGTTATATATACCTTTATTCTAATAATTCCAGTTTTCAAAACAGTTTTCAGACATCCATTGTTTTGTCTGAATCCTCATGACTACCTCATTTTTTATAGATTATTACACAGCATTCCTACTTATATTTAATAGTTATAACTTTTTATTCCTAGTAAACTTTGGCATGATGTTTCATCAGATTCTGATAGTTTCTTTTTTCATTCATTGTATTCCTATCCAAATGTTTACTGACCCTGGGAAATAAATCTGGTAGACCAATGAAGCATGAATCTAACTCAGAGGGTGATTAGAACTAAATACTGAAATGGGCTTCAGTGATCACCTGTCCCACTCATTCCTGACCATAGGATCTTGTTCACAGTGACCAAAAGGTACACATCTCTCAGGGGTTTCCTGCTTGCACAGCAGAACCTTTGCTTAGGGGCTCCTTGTGTCTGTGAGCTCCTTGGAACTGCTCTTGAGCTCACAATGCCTGATTTGCACATATTGGGTTCCACTCCATGGCTTCTTCTGGTCCCCTCATAGAAGCAATGTTTTCCTTTCTTCAAATCCATCCTTTCCCAGAGAGCTTTGCAGCCACTTTTACTGGATTAATGAGTCAGCTGCAGAGTTTATGATCTGGTACTAGGCCTTCTAGGAAGCAGCTTTCCTGGGCTTATGTCAGGCTGTTCAAGAGCCTCCTGGCCTTCCTGCAACATTTGCTAGGCTACTTTTTCCTCCTAATTAATGCCTCTACCTTATCAGAGTGGCCCATTCTCAAATGCGGTAAATGAGTCTTTGATGTGCTATGTTTTCTTCTGGAAACTTCCCACGCTGCTCAGACCTGAAGTGGGATTTGCTCACTGTTGCACAGTGGTTTGCCCACCAGGTGTCCCTTACATCAAATCCTACCCGCGCTTAGAAAAACCACAGCTAGAAGTTGTTTGGCAAGTGTGGGTGTGCACAGGGTTTTCCCACTGAGGGTCAGGGATCGCACAACGGTTGAGACCTTGAACCCTGGGGTCAGCTGGAACTGCCTCTAACACAAGGACTGCTCTTAACAAGAACTGAGGCTTCCTAAACTTCAGTTTCTGGGTCTGTAAAATAGGGCCCAGTTCCTATAAATGTTGAGAAGATTAATGGGAATAACGCATGTAAAATGCATAGTACATGATAAAAGCCCAATGATTACTCATTATCCCACTCAATGCCTGGGGAAAGGCAAAGCAGCAAATATTACCCCAGATTATAAGTAAGAATACTGGGTTCAAAAGAGGTCACACGGCTTACCCTTGTCTATACTGCACCTGCATGAACCATGGACCCAAACCTAAGTCCTAACCACCTCCCAGATCCTTGCTTTCTCTGCTTCCCCAGCAGTGCCTCTCAGAGCCGAGACCTGTGTCCATGACAGTGATTCCCGAAGTGTGGTCCCCAAACCAGCAGCATCAGCATCACCTGGGAACTTGTTAGACATGTTAGGGTCTCACCCCAGACCTAATGAATCAGAAACTCTGAGAATGAGGCCCCACAGTCTGGGTTTTATCACGACCTCCAGAGGATTCTGATGCACAGCCAAGGTTGAGAACCAAGGCTCCATGGAATACTAATTTGCCTTTGGATCAAGCCCTGCCACTCGCTCCTGAGATGGATGGTTCACAAATTTCAATGTGATTCCTAACATGAGTTAAGCTGTCCAACCCTGTGGCGTTATCAGGGGATTTGTGATTAATACATATTGAGACCGTTTAACTGTGGCAGTGGTTCTCACCCTTGGAAGCTCATTAGAATCATCTAGGGAACTTATAAAATAACACAAAGGCCCACCCCAGACCAGTTCAGATCTAAAGACAGCCTGGACTGACAACCACAAAACTATAGAACTGCCACCCAGACTCCATGAGAACTCTGCTAGGCTAGTAATATTTTTACTTAAGGTTTATGTGTTTCATAATCCAGTTCCAGTAAATTGGCTCCTTTCCTCCCTGTGAACCTTGGACTCTCTGGCTGGCCAAGCCTCCACCTCATGCCCACTTGTTTGTACAGCTACTAACGGTCATGAAGTATTTACTTAATGTACCTAAGCTCCACTGCCCAGAGCTATCCCACTTGATCTGAAAACATCATGATGAGGTATGGTAAGCATTAAACATTAGTCCACCACAGTTCTGTTTTTCTTCTAATGATTTAAAGGGCTTCAGGGAACAGTTTGTGTGTGTGTGTGCACGCGCCTTGAGAGACTGGATCTCACTCTGTTGCCTGCGCTGGAGTGCAGTGGCGTGATCCTAGTTTAATGTAACATTGAACTCCTGGCCCGAGTAATCTTCCTGCCTCAGCCTCCCAAAGCACTGGGATCACAGGCATGAGCCACCATACCCACCCTAAGGAATATAGTTTTATGAGCATGTTGGCGTATTCAGAATTCTCAGCTCAGCTCTTGGCCCACTTGGGTCTCAACCATTTAGAGTACTGATTGTCAAAGGAAGAGCACAGTGTCAGTTTTTCTCCTTTTCCTCACCATGGGAGAGGGGATTTGGCTTGGGCTCAAAGCCAGAGTGATGCTTTCTGCTCCCCCTTCTTTAAATTGAAGATCACCAACTTCCCAAAAAGAGGCCACCCTCATTTTCCAACTTGGCTCAGGCAGGGAGGCTGAGAAGCTTGGGGCTGCCCATTCACCCAGTCATCAGGCAGATGGACAGATGAGAGAACTGGGACCTTAAGGACTGCCCAGGAGGCCTGGCACCAGGCTTTACAGCCCAGAGCAGAGAAAGACTGGCTGTTGCAAAACTCCTTGAGTGAAGTGACCCTGCCTTCTACTAAAAACATGGCCCAGTGGATTCCAGTTATTAACAAAGCTCATTGAGAAGAAGCAAGAAAGGGATAGAGCAATGGCTAAGGCCTCCCTGCGGTAACACTTCCCCCAAGAGAACAGAGGAGTTGATGGGCATGGCACATTTTTCTCAATGTTGGATGACATTCCATCACCTTCCTCTTCTTCATGGAATCCTTTTTTTTTTTCTTTTTTCTGAGACAAGGTGTCCCTTTATCACCCAAACTGGAGTGCAGTGGTGCAATCATACCTCACTGCAGTCTCAACCTCCCAGTCTCAAGGGGTCTTCCCACCTCAGACTCCTGAGTAGCTGGGACTACAGGCACACACCACCACACCTGGATAATTTTTATAATTTTTGCAGAGATAAGGTTTCACCATGTTGCCCAAGCTGGTCTCAAATTCATGGCCTCAAACAACGCTCCCGGTTCATCCTCTCAAAGTGCTGAGATTACAGGCATGAGTCACCGCAGCCAGCTGGAATGCATTCTTTGAATTTTAAAAGACTATAAATGAGAGATTTGTTCAGAGAAGAGGGTGTTTCCTATGTACAAACCCAAAGACCAGCTTTTATTTTTTATTAGGTATTATAGTCACAAAGGTATGAAAGGGTATATAATATTAAGTCTAAGAAATTTTTATGAAATTTTTGAAGTAAAATGCATTTTCATAAAATTTTGAATAAAAATTTTAACAAAATTACTCAATTTTTAAATGTAACAAAATTATATTTTTATAAAATTACTCAATTTTTATAAAATACATTTTTCCTACTTTGAAAAGTAGTACATGCTTAATACAGAATTGGAAAAGACAAAAATACAGAAAGAATTGCATTTAACTCTATCATTTTAAGTCAAAACTTCAGATTTTGCCAAACACCTTGAAAGTATGAGTAGATAGAGAAAGACTCAGTCCTTTCGTCTGCCTCCTTTTCATCTTCCTAATACCTAACACCTCTCTAATCTTTCTAGTAATGGGTAAGAAAAGCTTCCATAAAGAAAGGTGGAGAGAATTGAAGCATGGTAGTATTTTTGCAGGAGAAATTATAAGGTTTGAAGGCCTCAGGACATACCCAGTGATCTAAGGTCTAGGCCAGAGATGGTAAGTAGGTTTTTTTTGTTTTTGTTTTTCTATTTATTTATTTGTTTGTTTGTTTATTTTTTTGAGACAGAGTCTTGCTCTGTCACCCAGGCTGGAGTACAGTGTGCAATCTTGGTTCACTGCAACCTCTGCCTCCCAGGTTCAAGCAACTCTCCTACCTCAGCTTCCTGAGTAGCTGGGATTACAGGCACTCGCCACCATGCCCAGCTAATATTTTGTATTTTTAGTAGAGATGTGGTATCACCATCCATGTTGGCCAAGCTGGTCTCGAACTCTTGACCTCAAATGATCCACCAGCCTCGGCCTCCCAAAGTGCTGGGGTTACAGGCGTGAGCCATGGCGCCCAGCTGATAAATAGTAGCTTTAAACACAAGTGAGGATTCTACTCCATCAGGAATGGCTGCTTTATGCAAAAGGACTTTAAGATGACATCAGGCTAAGGGCAACAGAATACTGTAATCCATTAGCCATATCTGTTATGGTCATAGGAGCAGCAAGAGGCAGTCTGAGTGCTACACACTTCACAGTGGTCTAGGGGTGAGCTGAATAGTAAATGGAGATTTGCCTAGAAGAACCTTCTGGAGTTAGTGCTCCAAAAATCAGAATCAACCAAATGAATGAATTGAGACAAATAGAAATGCATGACTCTTCAGTTTTTATTAGGTAGAGAGGCTTAGAAAGGGCAGGCACCTGCAGTTCCTCCACCCTCCTCACCCAATCACAACCACCCTTACTGCCCTGCCAGTCCAGCCACATGACCTTTCCGTACCTCTCAATGACCCTTCTCAATGACCCTTGGGCTCCCCACTGAAGTTCCCTGAGGGCAGGGAATCCAGCTCTTTGGGGCCATAAAGGCATTAGTTCACCCTTCTCAGCCCCTTACACATTTACTGGGTATTTAGATCAGGCCGAGTGTGGTGGCTCATGCCTGTAATCCCAGCACTTTGGGAGGCCAAGGTGAGTGGATCACCTGAGGTCAGGAGGTCCAGACCAGCCTGGCCAACATGGTGAAACCCCATCTCTACTAAAAATTCAAAAAAGCAGTCGGGCATGGTGGCATATGGCTGTAATCCCAGCTACTTGGGAGGCTGAGGCAAGAGAATCACTTGAACTCGGGTGGCAGAGGTTACAGTGAGCAAAGATTGTGCCATCACACTCCAGCCTGGGTGACAGAACAAGATTTGGTCTCAAAAAAAAAAAAAAAAAAAAGATGATGATCTTGGCAGGATTACATCTGTAATGCCCGCACTTTGGGAGGCTGAGGCAGGTGGATCACACGAGGCCAGGTGGTCAAGACCAGCCTGACCAACATGGTGAAACTCAGTCTCCACCAAAACATACAGAAGTTAACCAGGTGTTGTGGCATGTGCCTGTAATCCAACTACTCGGGAGGCTGAGGCATGAGAATCACTTGATCCTGGGAGATGGAGGTTGCAGTGAGCCAAGATCCTGTCACTGCACTCCAGCCTGGGCAACAGAGTGACACTCTGTCTCAAAAAAAAAAAAAAAAAAAATTTGCCCCTCCCTCCAGGGACTCACAGCCTATGGGAGAGGGAAAAGAAACATAATTAAATTTAAAGAATTATAACACAATTTTTATAAATTTAAAATTATAATTAAATCATTGTAATTATTTAGATCAGAAAAAATAAAAACAAGTAAGTGCCAGGCATGGGGCTAAGCATTATACTCACCCATTGTATTCCATGTCATCTTTACGATGGCCTCGTGAGGTTTACTGATATAGCCCCCATTTTACAAATGAAGAAACTGAGGCTTAGAGCATTCAAGCTAGCCAAGGGCTAAGCCATGACTCAAACCCAGGTGTGTCTGACTATGGCTGTTACTAAGAGGGGAAGGGAATCATCTGAACTTGGGCTTGACTCCGAAAGGGGCACGGTTTTGGTAACTTTGATAACACTACCACCCTACCCTCTAACACTGACAGAGGTGAGCTGGACAGCTGGGGAGGGGCAGGACAGCAGCCAGAAGCAACAGCCTCTGCTGTTGCAGCAGCTGGGACCTCATGCCTCAACTAAGGATTGCCCAGCCCAGGTCCTGGCCCCCAGCACTGGGTATGGGCTCAGAGCAGTGAAGACTGCTGGGGACCCTGTGGTTTCTGCATTTCCTGTGCTTATGCTGCCAGGGAGGGTTTTATGTGACCAGAGAGAAGCAGGGAAAATTGCTGAGAAGTCAGAGATCTGCCAGGGAATTGGTGATGAGCCCCAGGAAATGCTTTTTGTCTAAAAATATGCCATTTCTGAAAGGAAAACAGTCATTAGAGGGTGTGAGAAGCCCCCGTGGTGAGGAAAGCAAAACAGTAAGACTCACTGGGAGGCCAGTGGAACAACAGAGAAGCCCATTACCCACCCACTTCCTGTACGATTAACAAGACGTTTGGAGGATGAAAGGCAAGCAGACAAAATGACAACCCACAGACAGAACTCCAGGGGAAATGTCTGGGGACAGCATGGGAAGATGTAGCAGGGAGGCAGGAGGATAAGAAACTGCTCCAGTTGATATCTTTCTGCCATCAGCTGGTTCAGCTATAGATTTGGCTAAAATTACCTGTGTACTTACTATATGCCAGGCAGCTAGGGGGCTTTGCTTAAATCACTCTCCCGCATTCTTTACACAGCACTTGATGAAGGAGGAAAGTGAGTCTTGGAGGTTAAGTGACTTGTCCAAGGTTACACAGCTGGGAAGGGAGAAAGACGTGGTTCCATCCCAGGTTCCCCGATCCCAAATCTCCCACTCATTCCAGTGTACCAACCTGCCTCCAATAAGGTCAAGAGTCTTTTTTTGTGTGTGTGGAGACGGAGTCTTGCTCTGTCGCCCAGGCTGGAGTGCAGTGACGCTATCTTAGCTCACTGCAAACTACACCTCCCAGGTTCCAGCAATTCTCCTGCCTCAGCTTCCCGAGTAGCTGGAACTACAGGTCCTGACCACACAGGCTAATTTTTGTATTTTTAGTAGAGACGGGGTTTCCCCATGTTGGTCAGGCTGGTCTCAAACTCCCAACCTTAGATGATCCGCCCGCCTCAGCCTCCCAAAGTGCCGGGATTATAGGCGTGAGCGACCGCGTCTGGCTTAAGATCAAGAGTCTTGACCACCCCCAACCTAGGTGTACTCAGTCCAGTTTTCCCAGCAGACTATTGCCATTTTGCATTCCTTATTTTATCTTGTGTTGCAGCAAACAGGGCTAAGGAAACTCCCTACCTTTTTTATTAATGACTCATTTTCAGCTAAAACACATTGCAGCCACATCAGATACATGTGCTCACCCAGCAAAGATGTACTGTGGGAAGGTAACATCTAAGTTACTTGATCCAAAGCCCTTCTACATCAATCATCAAGCAACCAAACCTACTTTGCTGAAATTTCCAGGGGACTGGGCCCTTGGGTGGTGGAAGAGGGGACAGTTTCTTCAGGGGCATCTCACCACTGCAAAGCGCATCCTCTCTGCTGGGGGCAGTAAAAAGGCTTTACATGGGCCAGCTGTGGCTCATGCCTGTAATCCCAACACTTTAGGAGGCCCAAGCAGGAGGATTCACTTGAGCCCAGAAGTTTGAGACCAGCCTGGGCAACATAAAGAGACCCCATCTCCACAAAAAATACAAAATTTAGCTGGGCTTGATGGCTACACACCTGTGGTCCCACTTACTAGGGAGGCTGAGGCAGGAGGATCAGAAGGTCAAGGCTGCAGTGACCCATGATTGCACCTCTGCACTCAAGCCTAGGCAACAGAGAGAGACCCTGTCTCAGAAAAAAAAAGAGAGGCTTTTCATGAATTTCACATTCCACCCTCCACTGTCTTTGATATAGGTAATTTATCAGCATTTTGTAGAGGAGGAAACAAGGTCTCCCCTACGTTGAGCCCAAATCCAGTTTGACCTTGGCAACACAGTAAGCGTCCCTGCGTGGAGGTATGCAGGATCGCTGAGGGTGACAACCTTCGTGGTCCCTCCCTGGCCTCTCTGCCCAGGTTGAACATCCTCAGAGACCTCAGCTCTCCTCTCAGCACACAATTCTGCTCCACTCATGACCCTCCCAGCCACCCCTGGCTTCTCAAAGCTACTCCTGCATAGAAGCAGGTACAACTAGCCAGTGAGCCTCCTGACCTGCCCCATCCCACTGAGGAACTCCTTCTAGGTCCCTGCGGATTCTGGTCCTCTGTCCAGTGGCGAAAGGAGAGGACACATCTCCAGCTACCATCCCTCCACCTATTTTCTAAGGAAACCAGTGAGTTATCAAACGCCACCTCTGGTGGCCTCTTCTCAGCCCTCACTGTGAGAGGCCAAGTCAGAATTTCCCACAGGGGAAGTCACTGTGGGCTTCTCTCTCCTTCTCCTACCTCATGTGGTCAGGAAGTCCACCTGGCCTTTTCTCCTGTGTGTCTCTCAAATGTGTCCCCTGGCTCCCCTCCATTGCCACTGTCCTCTTCAGTGTCTGGCCTGTGCTCCCACCCTAGGCCTGAAGCTGGCTGCCCTCTCCCCTCCATCCTCCATACCACAATCCTGGTGATCCTTCTAAGAGGCAAAGGTAATCAAGCTTCTTCCCTGCTCAAGATCTATGAAAATATTCCGAGGCCTCCAGAGAAAAGCTAGACAACCTGGCCACCCAGGCCCTTCACTATCTGCCTCTAGACCATCTCCAATGTCCTACAGTGTCCTGAATATGCCCTTTCCCTGCCTCTGCCCAACACACTCCCATTCTTTCAACACCCAACTCAACTATTACCTTCTCTCCATCAGCTCTTCCCTGAACCATCCCGTCAAAACAAAGGCGATTGTCCCCTCTGGTTCCCCACGGCGACCCTTCTGCTCACCCCTGCTCAGGCACTCCTGGAGCACTGCATTGCAACCACTGGCTCACACATCTGTCTCCACCAGCAAACTACTAAACCATGAAGAAGTGGCTTGCTGAGCCAGGCCTTGTGCAATGAATGGATTTGCAACAAAGGGAGCCACTGAGAGATTACATGACCCAAGTCATGGCAATTAGTCCCCATGGAAGCAGCAGCTCAGGGCAGGGCCCAGACTTAGGCAGGCTTAACTGTGCAGGACATTCCATTAACAATAGGCACCGCTCTGAGCATTTCCTATGTGCCAGGAACTACGTGAAGATCTCTACCTGGATTCTGTCATTAAAAAGGATTGAGTGAATTAATGGAAAGCGAGTAGCGCAGTGCCTGACACAGTATAAGTACTGAACACACATTAGCAAGAAAAGTGAACCATCATTTATGGGACAGTTCTTACACCAGGCAACGTGCCTAGCACAGTCCACGCACTGTCTCACTCTTCACAACAGCCTTGGGGAGAGGGCAGTCCTTTTTGTCCCCATTTTACAGAAAAAGATACCGAGTCTTGGCTAAGCCAAGCGATCTGCTCAAAGTCTTCAGTTCGGAAGTAGTGGATTTGGTCCTCCATCCCCGATCCATCTGCTCTGGCACCCAGGTTCTTGGTCTCTGGTACAGCAGGGTGCCAAAGTCCAGTTGAGAAGAAAGCGGGCCAGGTTTTTCAGACACAGCCTGATGCAATATCCAGGGGAAACACATGGGACTAGCAGGCTTCCTTTTCTGTCCCATTTAGTCTAATATCACATTTAACATACCATCCTCCAAGGGACAGAATTCACAGGAAGCCATGCAGTCTGGTTCCTCCCGATTTCTCCTGTGTGCCATAGTTATGCCTTCCTTCTGGGAAGGTGTGAGTTGGAGTCAGTCCCCTCCTCATGCAGCTGGGGAAACTGAAGCTGAAAGCGGTTTAGTTACTCACATGGAGCTAAGACCATCACACCAAGCTCAGGCATGGGGTCAGTCCACTAGCAGTGTGGACCTCACCCTGCTGGCTGCGTTCCAAATGACAGTGGCATGGTTCCACAGAAAAAACATGAGGTGTGCAGCTGGACCCCCAGAAGCCCTGACTCTGCCAGGTGCTAGCTCTGGGACATCCTGGGCAAGCCATTGGCCTCTGAGTCTGTTTCCCCGCCTGCGAAACAAGCCAGAGAGCTCATTCCTCACAGGGCCTCTGTGCTCGATAAGCTGTCAAACGTTCCTCAGTTGCTGCCCTTAGTAGCGAGCTCAGAGGAAAGCTAGTTTCGCCTGTTTCTGTTGGACTGCACTGTACCCAGGGCACGCCTTGCCCTCTGACGACAATCAGGGTCATTCTAACTCAAATCAAACAACCTGGTCTCAGAACCGGTCTTGCACCACCATGGCGTTAAGCTGCCTTCCCATTTCATCCGTGTTTGCTTAGCTGGGTGGGATCTTTCCCCTACAAGCTTCTATAGGCGGTCACATTTTTCTTTTAAAGATATTTTCCCTTCGACTATAGTCCACAGGCATTGGAGGATGAAGCTAGCAGGTTGTCTGTATATAGATTTTCTTCCAGGGAAGAAAGCGGCTTTGCTATCTCCTACCTTTTTAAACAAAATCTGCCTTGATTTTCTCTGCCAAGATATATCTTTGGATGGGGTAAAACGCTTCTGAGGGAAGCTACGTGAGCTGTGTTGTAGCTGAAGAGAGAATTGAAAGAGGAAGCCGAGCTGAGACCGGCAGTTCCGGGGCTGGAGCCCAGCTTTGCAGAATGCCTGCATAGCAGTTTGACCCCAACAGATCAGGCTCTTAGGGACAGAAATGAAAAACACTGAGAGATGGGAAGTGTGGGTGGAGCTTATGGACATTCTATGAGCCAAAGCAATTTTGGAGTCTAATCATTTAGGGGAAAATATTTGCCATGTCATTTTAAAGGGTACAAAACAGAGGAAAATGAAAGGGTTAGAAAATAATTGGTAGCGCTTCTCCTTTTACCCTTGTAGAAGATAGCTCTCTGGTTTTCAGCTCCACTCATCTGTCCTCCACTGGAAGCTCCCACAGAGTCTTAGAGATGGATGATGTAAAAGTTAGAAAATGCCTGTGTTTCCTGCTTGCCTTAATTTAAGAAATTGCTTGACTGAAAAGTGACTGAATTTCATTTATAGGATAAAAGACTTGATCTCCAGAGCAGCCAGGCCTCAATACACTGATTTTTACCATGTCACTTCCCCCTGCACCTGTGACAACTGGCCTCATTATTGGGGAAAATTTGAGTCACATGGCAGTCTGCAGGTGCCCACAAGTCCCTCTGTGATGAGTACCTGTCTTCCCAGTGTCATCTCACCTCCCTCCTCTCCAGCCAGGGGGACTTGCACCCTATACCCATCCCATGCACACCTGTCCCAGGCTCTGGCTTTCAGATCCTACCCCAACAAGGCCCCACCTCCCCCCATAGCTCAGGGTACCCAAGCTTGGCCCATCCTGAGGCCATCTCTGATAACCCTACCACCACCTATCTTGGTCCAAGCTGGAAGTGATGAGCAAACTCTCAGAATAAACAATAGCTCACATTTCCTGAGATAAGAGCCAGGCACTTTACAAACTCACTCTCGTGTGTGTGTGTGTGTGTGTATGTGTGTGTGTGTTTTTGAGACAGTCTCACTCCATCACCCAGGCTGGAATGCAGTGGCATGATCTCACCTCACTGCAACCTCCTCACCTGGGTTCAAGCTATTCTCCTGCCTCAGTCTCCCGAGTACCTGGGACCACAGGCACATACCACCACATCTGGCTAATTTTTTATTTTTAGTAGATATAGGGTTTCACCATGTTGGCCAGGCTGGTCTTGAACTCAAGTGATCCACCCATCTTGGCCTCCCCAAAGTGCTGGGATTACAAGTGTGAGTCACTGCGCCCGGCCAGCTCACTCTCAATCCTCCAACAACAATACAGATATTACTATGATTTATCCCCATTTCATAGAGGAGATAATTGGGACTTAGGGAGGTTATGCAAGTTGCCCAAGGTCATATAGTTGGTAAGTATCAGAGCCAAGAGTTGAACTCATACCACCTTTCCCAACAGCATCTTGAGCTACTAAAACTACTGTGCACTTGTTTTGTAACATTTACAGAACTATAGTTCAGTGGGCAAAGTCCATGCATGATTCTTCATAACTCCCACAACACTGAGCCACCAGGAATCAATGCATGAATAGATGAATGAATGAGAAAATACCCACAGACTAGAGAGTTAAGGCAACTTTTATAAACATTAAAAGGATGCCATGTCAACAAAAACGTACTAAGCACCAACCATGTGGCCCACATTCTGATGGACTCTAGGCCCCAGAGTTGAAGCCAGGGTCCACTGGACTTTCAGATGTTCAGTGAATTTCCACTTTCCAGCCTAGAACACAGTCTTCTATTGAGGACTGCTTTTCAATCTACTAGCTGCTTCTCTGTTCATTATTGCTTAGCAAACAGTGTGATTTATGCATGAGACACACACATTAAGATGCAATGTAGTTATTCCAACTGTCATAACTACTAAATTGAATTGAATGGCAATCTACTGATAGTTCAACCTCTGCAGGAAAGAGTAATCAGCCTGAAAATAATCAGTGCAATAGCACTGTAGTGACATTATCAAAAACTGTACAAACAATAGGAAAGGTAATGTTATGACTGTCATTTATTAATGCACAGAGTTCTGGTGTTGCTAAGATGAAGACCACTGAAATGTGAAGTTAATTTGTCCAAATAGAATTTCTAATCAATACCTTTGATTGTTCCTTTGTCTCTATATTTTACTAAAGTCAGGCAATTAGCAGTGTTTACAACATTACAGGCAAATGAAATTGGGTCTCTGCCTGGTCCGCCTACAAAGGACTTCTATTGCAATAAAAATAATCAATGGATTCTTCATTTTCTGCTGGGTCCATCTGATTTCCTTAATAATGTCAATGCAGATTGTAATTTGTAGGAAAAAAATAAATACTGGTTGCATGAGGCATGAAATTTCAGACCACAGAAATGTCATCTTTTCTTACAGAATTGTTTTGTTATAAGGGTATGTGGCTTGGACACTTAGAAGAGACCTTGGGTCTGGTGCCCAATTCATCTTTCATAGACCTATATTTTGTCTTCCAGACGTGCCTTGTACGTTTCTCCTTCTGTACCTTTGCTCTCCAGTTGTTGGAGAGGAAAAGGACAAAAATTAGAGTCAGAAAATCACCATTAACCCCCCAGCTTGACCACTCACTAGCTAGTCATTTAACCTCCGTGGGGCTCAGTTTGCTTCTCTATAAAACAAGGCAGAAAACTATGAAAGTGCCTCCAATCTAAGTTTCCCAGGCTCCTAAGACAATGCCTGGCCCATAGAAGGCACACAGTACACGTTGCTTGAGCAAATGAGTGAATTTCTTGCATGGTATCTGGCATGTGATCAGCACAACTAATGGTTCCTTAGAAATTAAGAGTCTGTTCCCCACCGGTGACATTCATCTTCCTCTTGGCCTGGTAAAATCCTACCCATTGTTCAAAGCTAACATCAAATTCTGCTTTGTCTGAGAAACCTTCCCAATACCACATCAACTAGAAGTGATCTGTCTCCCTAAACTCCTAAGACATGTATTATCCATAAGCTTCATTCATTCATTCATTCATTCATTCATTTTACTTATTTTTGAAACAGAGTCTCGCTTTGTCACCCAAGCTGGAGTGCAGTGGCGCAATCTCAGCTCACTGCAACCTCTGCTTCCTGGGTTCAAGCGATTCTCCTGCCTCAGCCTCTCAAGTAGCTGGGATTACAGGCACCCGCCACCACACCTGGCTAATTTTTGTATTTTTAGTAGAGATGAGGTTTCACCATGTTGGCCAGGTTGGTCCCAAATCCCCAACCTCAAGTGATCCGCCCCCACCTTGGCCTCCCCAAAGTGCTGGGATTACAGGTGTGAGCCACTGTGCCCAGCCTGTAAGTGTCATTTAGAACAAGCTTGTCCGGCCTTCAGCCCAGGACGGCCTTGGTCCAGGACAGTTTTGAATGCGGCCCAACACAAATTCATAAACTTTCTTGAAACGTTACGAGATTTTTTTGTGATTTTCTTTTTGTAGCTCATCAGCTACCATTAGTGTTAGTGTATTTTATGTGTGGCCCAAGACAATTCTTCCAGTGTGGCCCAGAGAAGCCAAAAGATTGGACAGTCCCTATTTAGAACTTGAGGACTCATGGCCTTGTACTCTTGGTTCTCTTCTCAAAGGATTTCTTAGCTGCCCAGTTATATCACAAGCATCTGAGGGCCAGGTCCAGAGACTTTGGTTCCTGGTGATCTCCACAGCCCTCCACAGCCCTTAGTAAAGAGTATGACACACAATAGAGGTTCATTAGCATCCACAGATTGACTGGGGAAATGTCCAATTCCCATGGAGATGGTCAGATACTCTGGAGAGGCCACAGTGATTACAGGCCCTACAGCCCTCCATGGGATACACCGGGCCTCTAAAGACTTTTCTTCTATAGAAAGTTTGCTCCATTTTGCTAAATCTCTTCCCATTTGTAAGGAAACAGATATCCTCATGACTTGTGGTGGGAAGGAAACTGTACAACCTCTTCAGGGGACAGAGTGACAATGACTCTCAAAGTTTAAACAGCACATACGATAATATGGCCCTGAGGTAAGAACCAGATGTCCATTAGATGCCAAGATTTTTAAAAACACAAATGTCCTTTGACACAGTAATTGCACTTATAAATGTTTATCTCCCAGACTGACCTACACATGTATGAGAAAAGTCATTGAGAAAACTCACTTTTGGGTTATCTGTAGTAGGAAAAGACTGGAAACATAAATGTCCATCAACAGGTAACTGGATAAATAAATTAGGCTATATCCATGCAGAAGAACACTATGCAGCCTTTTAAAAGAATGAAGTTGGCCGGGCACGATAACTCACGCCTGTAATCCCAGCACTTTGTGAGACTGAGGCAGGCAGATCACCTGAGGTCAGGAGTTCAAGACCAGCAAGGCCAACATGGCAAAACCCCGTCTCTTCTAAAAATATAAAAATTAGCCAGGTGTGGTGGTGGGCAACAGTAACCCCAGCTACTCAGGAGGCTGAGGCAGGGAGAATTGCTTGAACCTGGGAGACAGGTTGCACTGAGCCAAGATCAGGCCACTGCACTCCAACCCGGCTGGCAGAGCGAGACTCCATCTCTAAATAGATAGAGTAAAGTAGAACTGTATGTACTCATGTAAAATATTCTCCAACATGTAAGTCAAAAGGCAAGGTGCCAACCAGTATGCATGGCTTCATCCAGCTTATGTAAAAAGGGAGATGTACACATGTATGCTTTGATGTGCCTGTAATGTCTCCAGAACAATAGCAACAGCTGACTTGGGGCAGCAGGGAAAGAGAGCCTGGGGTCAGAAGCAGGAGGAAACTAGTCACTATATTCTGTATTCTCATTCATATGGACTAAATTTTTTAGCAAGTGCGTGCATTATCTTTCTTTTAAATTTTAACTTTATTTTTAATCAGCTGATGAAGTCACATGTACAAAATCATGAAACTTACAAAATGGTATATGGTAAAAAGTCTTCCCCCAAGCCCTGTCCCCAGTCACCCAGTTTCCAGCCTAGAGACACCTAATAGGAGCCCTTTCTTCTGCCGTTTTTAGAGACAGTCCATGTATTGCAGATATTTTCTTTTAAAATAATCACAATAAAGTGAACTGGAAGAAACGTTCCACTGACCTCACCACCCTCTCCAGCTCATGCTGTGTTCTCCAGAGCCAAGCTTTCAGACAGGGTTGTCTACATGTATGGAGTGGTAAAAACAGTTCTTTGGGCTATGGGGTCAGACAAACCTGAGTCTTCAATAATTGACCCAATCTCTCTAGGTCTTATGGCGTCACCCATCAAATGGACAATTCATACCTGGCTCTTAGGTTGTTATAAGGGTAAGAAACAGTCCATGAAAAGCACATGGGTCACTTAGCCACAGCCACTCTAAAGCTCCGGGCACCAGCGCCCTCCATGGCTGGGACCCCTCCTCGCTGAGCAGTGTTCCTGGAGGCAGCCAGAGACCACAAGACCGCTGGATGTCCTCCTAATCCCCTGAGAAGTACATCCTGTATTTCTGAGGTAATGTTTTACAGTAAACTTCTACAGCAAGCAAAAAAGCTTGAGGAGCTCATGATCAAGACCAGTCCTTCCTGGGTTTGGGGGCTTTTGAAAAGGCCCAGGGTTAGACATCAGGAAACCTGTATTTGAGGCCTCGCTCTGCCATTAATTGAGCCTCCTGGAGTGATTCACTTCTCATCCCAAGCCTTGCACAGACTGGGTGGTGATTCCTGAGGCCCAGAACCTGGCCAGCCTCATAGCCTCAGTCAGGATGTGTTAGCAGAGCCCTTTGCTCAGCAAAAGCATAGCTGGGTGAGTCTCTAGACAGTGTGTTTTTCAGGCTAAAGTATCTCCCTACCATGGACATAAAATGACATGGGTACAGAATGCACTAAATTCTTCAAGGTTACAGATTTAAATTCTTCAAGAAGGGAGTGACTACTTAAGTTAGCAATTGGCACACTGACTCTGCAATTTACAAAGTGATTCCTAAGATCCTGAGGGTAGAAGAAGATTTTGCTCCTGGCAGAGGTTTTGTGATGTGAGTGGGGTTGGAGGGGAGGCTGCTGTGAGGGTAGAAGGGGGTAACCTCTGTCCCTTCACCATGTTTCTCTTGCCATATCACCATCCAGCATTCACACTCCATTCCCCAAAATAAACCACAGATACAAAGTAGAAAGATACTTCTCCATGTATTTTTTAAGTAAATCTAGGAAGTTAAAGATCACAGCTGTCTCCAAGAATACCATGCTCATTGAGTAAAAACATCTCTTAGCAAGTTGTCCTAAATCAATTTTTTTTAATGAGAACTCTTTTTTCCTACTTAGTATTGATAATTTCACAGCTCTGTAAAAAGTGCTTCCGAAACAAGAAAACTGAGTATTTTCTAATTTATTCTCTGGGAGATTTGTCTGCTAATCAAATACCTTAATTCCCTCCATACTTAAAGGGGGCATTTTAAAGTGACTTTCCCAGTCGTTCCAAATTACTTCTTGAGGTTTATTATCTATTTTTAAATTTATGCCCAACATGGGCTCTCTTCTTGAGGACTGAACTGTTTCAGAAAATGATGGAAATCTGGGGTGAATCTACCAATACTGTTGAGTCTCTCCAAAAACACAGTTCATTAAAACCTGAAAGGTTGGACCCTCTGGGTCTATCTTTTTGACCTAACGTCCTAACACAGGTGTGGACAGGGTCAAGCATGCAGGCCTGTCTCTGATATCTGGTTATAGCAAGGCTGTCCTTGGCATTTCACATCTTCTGCATCATGCATTATTTTCACCTCATTATTCCATTCCTACTCCATTTGGTGATAATCCACTGTGTGGTAGGCAGCTTTCTGGGCACCACCATACAGAAAAATGCCTTAGCATTCGTCCCTGCCCTCAAAAGGGCCTTAGGATCAAGAAGTGGTGGACACAAGCACATCTGACTAAATGCGACATGATGGAGGGTGCATCTGGGATGTGAGCAAAGTGCGCGGAGACAACTCCTTTTATTTATGTCAGAAATGCTTCCAAGGCATCTACCATGGGCCAGGCATCGTCTAATAAGGGCTTTACCAATATTAATTCATTTAATCCTCACTGAAACCCACTGAGATGGATACTATTCTTATCCTTTTGTACTGGTGGGGAAACTAAGGCACAGAGCAGGGAAACAACTTGCCCAAGGTCACACAGCCAGTCAGCTCCAGGTAGGGCTCCTGGGGCATGGGCCCTGGAGCCCACACACTCTGACTCCAGGGCCCACGCTCCTACCACCAGGCCACACTGCTTCGCAACACACTTTCTCACCAAATTCAAAGACACTAACTAAAACCACTTACAAATAGAGTATGCTGACTGAGAATGCTCCAGAACACATTGAGGAAGTGACATTTACACTAAAACCTGAATGATAAACAGGAGTTAACTGGGCTAACAGGGGAGGAAGTGGGTTTATAGCCGTGGTTCTGGGTGGGGAAGGAGTGCGATATGTTCCAGGAACTCAGCAAGGCCACCAGAAGAGGAGGGTGGAAAAGAAGGAAGAAAACAGCTCAAGAAGAGGTTAAAACATGAGCAGCAACCATAGCATTCAACACCCTCGCTACAGGCCAAGGGTCATTCTGTGGTTGGGTTTCGCAAGAATGATAGGAATGTAACAGCTTCGGCAGGGGTAATAGCATCAGTTCTCATCGTCCACTGATCACTTGGGCTAATGTGTAGAATGCACTGGAAGAGGACGGTAGTCGGGGAGGGGGTATAAACAGGGAAACCCTGGGGGAGGTAGCAGCCAGGAGAGTGTTGATACTCCCATGGATGGGCTGGAGATGATTTAAAGTGTATTCAAGCGAGTTTTAGGAGACAGTATCAACAGGTCATGCTGCATGTTTGATTATGTTGGGTGAGGAGAAGGAGTCAGTGGTGGCTCTGAAGATTCTACGTATTCACAGGGTCAGGAAGCACTTGTTTGTCACAGGTGTGTTGGGTGCCGGAGGGGAAGAAAGTCCTGTGCAACAGCCACACGCAATGTTCATCGCTCCCCTCGCTCTCAGGATGCTTCTGGGCTCCAGACTCTCGCGTGTGCTGATCCTGGGCTAAGGGCCATTTCCTTCCTTCAGCTGAAGACCTTTCACACCATAAGATTCAGCTTGAAAGTCTCTCCCTCCATATACATCACACACTGACACTGGACCAGGCACTCATTTGGATCTCACAACATCTCTGCAAAGAAGATATTGCCATCCCTGTTTTACAGATTACTGAGAAACAGAGAAGTTCCAAAGCTGGCCTGTCATTTGTGGCATAAACGAGAGAGCCCACTGACATCCCAGCGCTGCCTTCCCAGCCACACTGAGGTAGACGTGGGCTTGGCCTTGGGGCCCCTTCTTCTCAAAGGCATTGAGGTTACTTTTCATGTAGATTAGAGTTGAGAACTTGAGGAACAATGAGAACTTCTGGAGCACATGCTGTGCTAAGATGGCTAGAACTACAGCAGGTGCGCACCACAGAACATGCCCCTCTTTCATCTCTAAAATTCATCTAGTAAAGCACCTCCCCAGCCTCAGGTATCCAGGGTGTCCCTGTTCTTCCTAGAAGTAGGTTCCAGTGAACAGACATCCCACAGCATAACTAAGAACAAGCTTCGTGCCTCTACCACGCTGGTGAGTCCATGCTGCTCCCCCTGTCCTGCCAGTCCTTGACATGGACCCTCTATTCTAACCATGCCACTCTCTCGTGTCACTGTCCCTCTGCCTGGTTCCTCCTTCCTCTGTCTTATCTGCCTGGAGAGTCCCACTCCTTGGATGAGTCCCACCCAGAGCATCCCTCCCCCATCTCCTCAGGCTGGGTGTAGGGTGACCAGCTGTCCTGGTATGCCTGGGCCTAAGGGATCTTCTGGTTTGTGGGACTTTGGGTGCTCAATCAGGGCAATTCCACGCAAACCAGGATGGTTGGTCACCCAAGTTAGGCATGTGGATTGCCCCTGCTTACAGCAAGCCCAGCAAGTATCCAAGCTGTCTTGTACTCATTGGTTCTCTCTTCTGCCCCTTCCCCAAAAGTAGATATGACTCTTTGAGATGAAGCCTTGTGCCTTGTTCATCACTATATTCTCAACATCTAGGCCTGGTACAGACCAGGTGTGTGGTCGATGTTTGTGCAATGAATGTATGAGCCCAGACTCAGTGAGTGTGTTAGGAGATGGCTCCCACCACCCAGCAGATAGAGACGGAAGGCAACGCAGGCGGAGGACATCCTACCAAAGCAGCACATGAGGAAGACACGGGGCCTGAGAACAACTGAAACCTGGCCCGCAGATGCCAAAGAACTGGTTTGCTTGTTAGTTTCATTTGCCAGTCAGAAGCTTGGGGGATAATTGAGTGGAATCCCTTCACAGATAGGTTTAATGTGAAATAATTCGACTATAGGTGCTTGGCAAACAATCAAATAGTGAACAGGCCCAAGAGAGAGGGAAATCATTTAGATACCAGATGGCATCTAAATTCGACTATAAATTCGACTATAGGTGCTTGGCAAACAATCAAATAGTGAACAGGCCCAAGAGAGAGGGAAATCATTTAGATGCCAGATGGTTCCACTAGAACCATCCGTGGTGAGCACGGGCCCAGAGTGGGTGTGAGGTGGGACAACGGGGGCACACTTCCCTCCTGTGTCTATGCCTCACACTGTGCTAGGATGATTATGGTTCTGGCATACAAAGACACTTATTTTTCACACAACCTGGCCCCTAAACTTAAGGAAATCTATCTGGTAATCAACTGGGAAAAATATTAGTTGAACCCCATACTTTATAAGTGCTGATGAGATTTTCAAAGGTGGATCTTACATACTAACTTTAGAGTCCCCAGACAGTGAGTCCCAGCTGTGCTACTTAGTAACTAAATGATCTTAAGTAGGTCATGACTTAACCTTGTAGAGCTTCCATTCTCCTCATGGGCAAATGAGGGATAGTATCTGTCCCTCACAGGCTCACGGTAAGGATTAAATGAAGGGAATGCATGCATAACACTTAGCAGACTGCTTGGTACAAAGTAAGTACTCAATAAACCAAAGCTATTATTTTTAGTGGTGGTAATAGCACTGCTTTTATTTGGCATTTAAAGCTGTGTAGCTAATCTGGGTATTCTACCAGGTTGCTGAAGCAAAAGGCAGCCCCTTAATAAACAGCTTCCAGACAGCTTATCATTTAAAACTGACTGCATTTTTACTTCTCAGTCATTGGACATATTATTTCCTACCTGATGGTCTGGCTCTGGCCCAAGCTGACTAATTATTGCCAATTCCAGAGCACATACCATCATCCAGAAACAGCTTTCTCTAGAATGGGGACTGAAATTAACAGGCAATTAGCAAGTTTAACAGGATTTCCTTTCCCCAACCTCACCCCTGGCACCTCTAACAAATTAAAGCTCATCACAACAGTTATTTTAAGGAAATTCAGTGGAGGTACTTGTGGGGCATGAGGTCTTGTGTTGGCCATGAATAGATCATGAAATCCTGTTGCCAAGGAGTATGGTGGGAGCGTGGCAGGGAGGCTCAAGTCAGGAAAGCTACCTCAGCCACTAAGTAGCCATATGGCCTGGGGCAAGTCACTATTGAACTCTGAGCTTCAGTTTCTTCATCAGTAAGTAAGGGAAGTGGCCAGGTGCAGTAGCTCACACCTGTAATCTCAGAACTTTGGGAGGCCAAGGCGAGTGGATCACTTGAGGTCAGGAGGTCAAGACCAGTCTGGCCAACATAGCAAAACCCCATTTCTACTAAATCTACAAAAATTAGCCTGGCATGGTGGCAAACACTTGTAATCCCAGCTACTCAGGAGGCTGAGGCCTGAGGATGGCTTGAATCCAAGAGGCAGAGGTTGCAGTGAGCCAAGATCACACCTCTGCTTCTGAACCTGGACAATAGAGACTCCATCTCAATAAATAAAGTTAGGAAGTTAGGCTGCTCAATTCCTGAAACTCCTTCCAACCCAGAACTCTGGTGTCCACACAGGGGCTGGCCACTGAACTACACGAAGGCACATGCCTCAGTTTCCTTATCTATACCCTTCATCCGACAGCTATGTATTAATCCCTGTTAGGCACTAGGCACTGTGCTAGGTGTTTGGAAGAGTCATTCTCAGGCCTATCCTATCTCAGCAACCTGTAGGAAGGTCCCCACCTCCAGAGTTAGCCTCCTTGGGAGGAAAATATTTAGTCCCACATTCATTTCTTTCCTACCTGTACCTGGAATCATGGGTGGCAGCCTCTCTGAACTGCTCCATTTTCTGAAAAGTGTCAGAAGTGGAGCCCAGGCATGGGGCCTTCAGCACAAAGGGCCCAAGTCTTGAAAGGGAGAAGTTTAGGAATGAAGAAATCCTGGCCTTACTCTCCAGTCTTATGGTGAAAAGAATTGTATGGATAACCATGTTTCTTCTCCTTGGTATTTATTTCCCTTTGGCTTGACCAAAAGACCACTCCCATAAAAGACCATACCCTAGTGTTTTCTGACAGTCTAGGGATGAATTCCCTATTAGATCTCAGGATGGGAGAAAAACAGGATTTGAGAGTTCTGGCTTAATCACTAAATGAACTTAATCTTGACTTCTAGTTTTGTCATCTGCAAAAGGCAGATGGTCTTGATGGCTACTTGAAAAAGCTGTTTGTGGGCCAAATGAGAATGTGCATCTGAAAGTGCATTGTAAACTGCAAAAATAATTGTGGTTCTCTCTGGGCCTTCTTCACAACAATACTGTGCTGACATTACAAATAAGCTGAACAGATGGTTGCCTCCATGGTAGTATTTGAATAGCACCAGAAAGTTTCACCTCTCCAAAGTATCATTCCCCTGGCCTGAAATTCAACCATTAGTGATTCATTTTGTGGAGGGGCTTACAAGCTTCCCAGGGTTCGGGAGCACTCTATTAAATAACTGTTCCAGCTGTTGTAATTACCCAACAGGTTCTTCCTACTCACTGCATAGACAAAACCAGTTCACCAAGACCATGCTATTGCAGTAAAGTAAGAGTTTAATTAACACAAGGCCAGCTATGTACAAGACAGAGTTATTACCCCAGTCAGTCTCCCTGAAGGCTCAGAAGTTAGGGTTTTTCAAGGATAGTTTGATGTGCAGGGGATTAGGGAATGGGTGCTGCTGATTGCTTGGGGATGAAATCATAGGGGTGTGGAAAATGGTCCTCATGCACTCAGTCTGCCTCTGGGTGGGGGCCCCAAGACTGGCTGAGTCATGAGTCTCAAGTCTTGAGTCATGAGTCTCTAGTGCGGATGGAGTCTGTCTAAAAAATGTCTCCAAACACCCATCTTAGGCTCTACGACGATACTGATGTTATCTATACAAGCAATTGAGGAAGTCACATATCTTGTGACCTCTGGCCACATGACCCCGAGCAGTAAGGGATGATAGAAAATTTGCCTGTATCTTAGCAGAATTCATGCCTTTTCATAATCCTAACCTTCTGGCCTTTCATTGGTTTTGCAAACGTGGTTTAGCTTGGGGAGTGGCTATTATCCTTGCTGTAAGGTTAAGCTACAAACTAAATTTCTTCCAAAGTTAGCTTGGCCTACGCCTAGCAATTACCAAGGACAGCTTGGAGGTTAAAAGCAAGATAGAGTCAACTATGTCAGATTTCTCTAACTGTCATAATTTCACAAAGGCAGTTTCACTGTGACCTGCTAATATTGTGAAGAAAAATAGCACTCATTGGGCCTTAGGCATATTCTAGGTTCTTTGCAATAGTTAATTCTTTTTTAATCTCAAACCAGTTTGAGACAGGATTTACTATTCAGTACATTTTTAAAACTGAGTCTCAAGAAGTTTAGGAAACTGCCTAAAAGGTCATATGAGTGATGGAGTTAGGACTTAAACATGGGTGGGGTCAGGAAGGTGGCAGGCACAGGGTATCAGGCCAGGGGAGATGCCCTAGAGCCAGCGACACTCAGCCTACTTAACTTTCTTTTAGCCTGGCACCTAAATGACGTGGTCACCTCCATAAGGACAACCAGATCTTCTGCCAGGAAAGAAAGAATGTTGATGCCATTCATTTTCTGAAAGAGCGTATCTCCACTGGCTAATCTGAACATATTTCTTACAGGGCTTTTGAATGCCCCTTTGTGGCTGAGTGGGTGAAATGGCATCACGAACATTTGGCCCCGCTGCTCCACTGAGAGCCGGCGCCATTCACTGGATCATTATCCTGTTGTCTTCTTACCCGGGAGAGAATGCAAGGCGCCCTCCTTCAAAATCTGGCCCATCACGCCAGCTACACTTTTATTTTTAGAAGCTGTTTTCCCCTCATAGTTTTACAACCTCTAATCTGCCACTCTCCCGTGAATATAAATTAAAACACAACAATGAAATATGGAGAAATGTTTTCTCCCATCATCTCCAGCTCTCTGAACCCAGGGCTGGGAGTGGGTGGAGCCCCTGATTTGTCTCCCAGGGGACAGGGAAAGGGAGGCAGCAAGAAGGGCTACCTGGTCGCTTTCGGCTCTCATGAACCGCTGCCAACCAGTTATTAGGGAGGAGGGCAGCACCTGCAAAAATTTCAGGTCTCTGAGAGCCCAGAGCCTGAGAAGTGTGGAGGATTCTAATTACACCCAGGTGGAAGCCTGGCCACAGCTCACCTCCTAAGGAAAGAGCGAGCCCAGTAAATAGCCAGGAAGGAATGGAGTTCACAGGGGATTAGATTTCTAGATTATAGCCTCAGAGTCATTCTCAAATTTATCTCCTAAAATCTGGAGGTCAAGGAACTAAAGCACCCTTGAAGAACAGGTAAAGGGAGCCTGGTCTGAATTCTTAGCTCCCGACAGCCAGGTCACAAGAGGACAGACATCCCATGCACACATGCCCGCCCCATCGCCAAAGAAAGCTCCAGAGCTAGACACTTAGACTGGCCTTTCATGAGATAACAGCACCTACCAAACACAAGAGAGAAATAGTCTTAGCTCAGCCAGGCGGTGCCATAGAGTGGTCGGAGCCTGGGAATTTCAACCAGACAGCGGCAGGCTTTAATCCTCACTCTACTCTCCCCAAATGTGTCATCAAGGCAAGTCACTCAGCTTCTCTGAGCCTCAGTTTCCTGGCCTGTAGAGTGGGAATAATTATACTACTATCTTGGTTGTCAGGTTTAAAAGACCAAATGAACGTCAATTGCCTGGCAGACTACTTAAAACAATAAGAGGTGCTAAAGTTAGTTTAAAGGATCCCTCTCTACCCTCTCCTTCCCCACCTCAGTCTCCTACCCCGGAGACCAAATTCCTGATGGATTCCTAAATGATATCTCTGCCAACTACTGGTGCCTGATACGGGGCAAGGCAGTTTTGTAACCAGCTGTCAGGCAGCAACAACTTCACAATCCTGCTTTTATTCAGTGTGTGGTAAAATTTGTAGGACAAGAGCCAGAGTCATAGGGCTTTAGTGGGAACCTGCCATTGCCTGACCAGAGGTACACAGCACTGTCCCTTCCCTCACCTCCGGCCTGACCTAAGAGGGCTGGGGCATCACAGGACTGTTGACCCCACTGAGAGCTCAGGGTGCCAGAAACACCGCCTGCCACATGATGCCTATCGGTCCTTCCAGGGATGTCAACAGGCCTGGAGGCTGGAGGTCTCTCTGCCCACACTTTCACACATGACCTGGAGCAGGGGGTCCCTGCTCCGTGGCTGCATTTCTGACACAGTCGGATACCTTGACATGGTCCCAACAAGCAGAGGCGCTGTCCCTGCCAAGCACAGAGATGCCACCCAGATTCTGGCAGCAGGGGAGGCTCCCCAACCATTCTACCCAGAAGAACAAGTACCCTCCCCTGATGGCCTGCGGCCCACCCTGCCCTCAGTTCCTGCCAGATCCTCAAGTTGGCCTGCTTTGGCATTTGTGAAGGGCAGGTAGGAAAGGTCAGGCAAGCAGAAGAAACCTAAACCATGCTCTATGGCCATGGAAGCTTCCTAGGTATTATTACATAGCTGTAATATATTAATATTACTGCAATTAATTGATATTATTGTAATGTAACTATAATATATAGCCATAATATAAACATATTAAAAAGCTGTAATAGCTAATCTTCATTCTATGTGTAAGTCTATACTAAGCATTATCCCACTCTAAACCCCCCACAAATGCATTAGGTATGAACTATCATTGAATTTCATTTTACAGACAAGGACAATTCAAAGAGGCTAAGTTACTTGCTCAAGGCCACACAGTCCACAAGAGCCCAAGTTCCCATTTAGGCCTGTTCTCTTAGCCATTGTGCCACCCAGCTCTGCAAATGTGGCCACCCAAACCCACAAGCCAATCAAGCCAGTGGAAGAGTTTTAAAACTAAATCTAGAGCTCTGCCCCACAGTTCTCCACCTGGGTGCCTGGAATTCCTCTGTTTTTTGTTTGTTTTAAAGCTTTACCCCCTCCTTAAACACAAATATTCCTGGGACAGGATGGAAATCCATGAACAGGTGCCCGAGTAAGACATCACTCACAAAGCCTTTTCCTCCAGACAGCTGGCCAAGAGCAGGAGAGGGGACCTGGGCAAATCTGCAGGATCACATCAAAGTTTATTTTCCCCCGCATCCCCGTTTTCTACATGTTATTCCATTTCTGATGGATTCCTAAATGTTATCTCTGCTAAATCCTGGTGCCACGGCTCTTCCATTCTCCCAGTGATCCAGAACTTTCTTGCTATCATGAAGAAAACTGACTTAATAAGTAAACTCGGCCGGGCGCGGTGGCTCAAGCCTGTAATCCCAGCACTTTGGGAGGCCGAGACGGGCGGATCACGAGGTCAGGAGATCGAGACCATCCTGGGTAACACGGTGAAACCTTGTCTCTACTAAAAATACAAAAAACTAGCCGGGCCAGGTGGCGGGCGCCTGTAGTCCCAGCTACTCGGGAGGCTGAGGCAGGAGAATGGCGTGAACCCGGGAGGCGGAGCTTGCAGTGAGCTGAGATCTGGCCACTGTACTCCAGCCTGGGCGACAGAGCCAGACTCCGTCTCAAAAAAATAAAAAATAAAAAATAAGTAAACTCATACTTAGGAAGCTTCGCATCTGCCCTGGCCCCCCATATCTCACATCATCATCAGACCAAAAGAACCCATATCCTCATCAGTGATGACTCAGCAAAATCGACTTCACATGATTAGGAAGCTCACATGACTAGCAAGCAAGGAGGTTCTCTCTGCTGGCCACCTCCTCTCCCCAGCACTCCACCACAGCCTGCCTACTGTCTGCTCATTTGGACTAGCAGCTGGTGCTGTGGAATCTTTAACTCCACTGAAATTATGTCACAAAATTGGGGCATCATAGGGAATCTAGGAAAACAGACAAGCAATAAAGACTCCATATGCGCCTGGCCCATACCCGAGTTTGGCTCAGTATGCACACATCAGATCCTGCCACTCACAATTTTAAAAATATATCTTTTATTTATTTTGTGTATACAAAGACACACACAGAGGAAATAAAAATATATATTTATTTTGCATACAAAATAAAATTTATACAAAATTGTGTATATATTTTTATGTGTGAAATATTTTATATATTATATCTATATATTTAAAATATAAGTATATATTAGAGTCATACACTTATGACATAAGTATATAAATAAAATTTATACAAAATTTTGTGTATATGTGTATATGTGAAATTTTTATATATTAATATATTTATATATTTAAATATGTAAGTGTATATATATATATTAGAGTCATATACTTATGACAAGTATATATATAGAGAGAGAGCATCAGGGTCGTCGGGCTTTAGTGGGAAACTGCCATTGCCTGACCAGAGGTACACAGCACTGTCCCTTCCCTCATCCCTGGCCTGACCTAAAAGGGCTGTCATGAATTTTTATATATATATAAATATATATAAATATTTTATAAATATATATTTAAATATATAAATATATAAGTATATTATATATATTATAACATAATATATAATATATACTTGTATTTATATATAAATATATAAGTATTATACATATTATAAAATATACTTGTAATAAATATCTAAGTATTTTTATTTATTTATATGACTCACTATAAGAGAAACTGAAACCCTCCTTAAGCATGGACATCTCCGGGTGTGTATTCATGAGACGCACAGGAAGATGGCAACGGGTAACTGAAAGGAATGAATTGCTTGTGGGGGAACTTCATTCACTAGAACAACCCAGGTAGGAGGACAGGTTATAAGACATGTGAGTAGGGGTTCTGGAGGAGGTCACCTTGCCTCCTAGTACACAGGTAAGACTGCACCGAGGCTGGAAAATAATGCTCATGAGGAGATTGGCAGGCCCCAGATCCTCTCAGCTGCTGGAGCAGAGACCTCAGTTCCTTGCCATGGTGGTCTCTCCATAAAACTGCTCACAACATGGCGGTTGGCTTCTCCCACAGAGAGAGAGACAGAGAGAGAGAGAATCCCTAGAGAGAGAGAGAGAGAGAGGCTCCACAATGGAAGGCCTAGTCTTTCACAATCCAATCCCAGCAGTGACATACCCATCACTTCTGCTATGTTATTGGTCACACAGACCAGCCCTGGTGCAATGTGGGAGAGGACCACACAAGGTACAAGTCCTAGGAGGCGGGGGCCCTTGGGCCATTTGAAGGGTCGTTACTCCAGCAGGTACAAAGCATGGTGAGCCCACATTTGGAAGTGCCCACATTGCAGCCATAGATCCTTGGCAGGTCATCTCATCTAACCTCACTTACGCTGTTTGCAGAGAGTAATACACTCCCCAGGGCTTGGCGATGCCTATGAAAGTGTATTGAACAAAGGAAAGTGTGCTGTAGATATAAGGCAACATGGTTTTGAGTGTAATTACTCGTACCAGTAGCACACAGTTGTGAGGACTCCGATTCTGTTGAGCTAACAGGCCTGGCCCACCTTTATCAATCAGTGCCATGTATATTTCACATTGCCAACACCCAGTGTCAGATAATGAAGTGTTGTAAACACAGCTTGGGTGGGATCCCTTTAATGACCTGGTAAAGCTGATTTATAATTAGCTTTTTACCTGAATGCACATAAGCAATCTGGAGTTCTTGCTCGTTCTTGCTTGGAAATGATCTGCTTCTTCATCTGAACGTCCTCCCTTCATCTGATTTCCTTAGCAACCCTGGTTTTTCTGTTTTGATTGACAATACAAAATTAAATATTGGTCCAGTCCTTCTCTGGGATATCACAGGTTCCAAAACACTCAGCCCTCATGTCATTGACCCCAATCTCAACCTTCCAACTGTTCCTTCCCTCCCCTGCCCCCTTACCCTACCCTAAGGGCTCTCAAGACAGACCTGTTTAACTCTAGGCATTTAGAACACAGAGGACTTTCTCACCAGGGAATACCTCTTTCTAAAATCCCCACAGTGCTGGTCAGGCAACAAGAGCACTAGACTAGGAATCAAGATCTGGGGTGCTGACCCTGACTCTCATCCTTAACTGCAGTGTGGCCGGGGTAGGTCACTTCACTGCTCTAAGCGATTTAGTTCTGGTTATGAAAGACTGGATAATTCTCCCCGTTATTTACTGAGCACCTCTGGACCTTGTATTACGGCCTCCTCCCTTGCCTGCCCTGCAGCTCCCCACCAAAAACAAAGCCTATACAACCTTTGTAGATACTCCTCATAGATCTGTTTCTCTACCTGTGGGCTTTTTCCTTCTGAGCACTGGCAAGACTTAACCGTATGTTCCAGGCATTGGGTGTGAAACCAACACGGCTTTGTGCTGCAAATTTAGCCTCATCTTCCCAACCACCAAAGCTAACCCTTGTCAAGTACTTGCTCCGTGCACCAGGTACTGTTCTACCTCGTTAAAACTTCACAGCAGCCCTGAAGTGGCTATTATTATCATCTCCATTTTACAGATGAGGAAACTGAGGCTCAGATAGGGTAAGTGACTTATTCAAAGTCAGCCAGCTCACATGAGGCAGAGCCAGGATTCATGCCTAGGCAGTCCGGAACTCAAGCAGGCTGACTTGGGACTGGATTTTCCCCCACGAAGAATGTAAATTTCTTAATCACAGGCCCTATTTATTTTACACACAGTCAGCATCTACAAGTATTTGTTAACTGATTACAGGTTTCTGTCCTAGGCATGTTAAGATAGGGTCAAGCATAAACTCTGTCCCTACCTTTCCAGAACATATGATCTGATATATTATAGCAGACAAATGCAAAATTTCCAAGACTCACGGGATTTAGAAGGGATTTTTCTCAACTCTTGTTTTCCAAATAAGAAAAGGGAAGCTTGAGGAGATTAAGTTGCTTCTGACCACACAGTTCCCTGCTGCAGAACCAGGACAGAAACCCAGGCCTTCCCGTCCCTATCAGGAGTTGGATCTAGGACAGTGGTTCTCAGTGGTTCTCAACTGGGATGATTTTGCTACCTCACCCCCTGGGACATTTGGCTATATCTGGGGGCATCTTTGCTTGGCACAGCTGGAGAAAAGGATGTTACTGGCATCTACCGAGAGAAGCCGGGGTGCTGTTAAACATCCTACAATGCACCAGACAGCCTTCACAGCACAATTGTGTGTCCCAGATTTCAATAGTTCTGAAGTTGAGAGATCCATTCTGTGGGATTTACCGGTTCCTCTAAGGCTCTTTGCTTCTGTATCTTTAAAAGTACAGTTGGACACCTTGTCTTATTCATCCCTGGCTCCAGTGCTCAGCGAAGTGCCTGGCATGTAATAAAAGCTCATTGAACAAGGGAGGGAAGGAGAGAGGGAGAAAAGGAAGAGAAAGAATGACAGAAAAAGATGTCAGGCTTTCCTGGCAGGCAAAGAAAGACCAACAGTATAAATCAAGACCTCTGTTCATAAAACAGAAGACGTCCAACTGTTTGAAATCAATTCCCGTATATCACTCCAGGGAGAAGACTAACTCTGAACACCTTAATTATGCTTTAGAACAATTTAGGCAAATACTCACAAAATGAATTAAACAGAGAACCCAAGCCCTGCTACAGAAGTTTCTTCCCCCTCTTAAATTTTTTTTTTTTTTTTTTTTAAAGATGGAGTCTCGCTCCATCACCCAGGCTGGAGAACAGTGGCTCAATCTCTCTAGGGATTACAGGCGTGTGCCACCGCACCTGGCTAATTTTTGTATTTTTATTAGAGACAGGGTTTCACTATGTTAGCCAGGCTGGTCCCCAACCCCTGACCTCAAGTAATCCACCTGCCTTATCCTCCCAAAGTGCTGGGATTACAGGCATGAGCCACCGCGCCTGGCCCTCTTAAAGTAAATCTTGATTGATGGACATGATGAAATCAGTGAGGTACAAATGCACTGTCTTTTACAAAAGTAACTGGTTCCCTGGTGGTGTCCACTGGGAAAACTGCAGTTGTTAGAGCTGCCACTGAGGAAGACATAATAGACAGCTCTCATTCCAAGGCAGCTGAGCCACGGAGGAAGGCTGGCCTGAGTGGTCAGTATGCACTAAATCCAAATCTCTAAATGCAGTTCATGCTTCACACCCAGCCGAATGACAAATGGCTCCCCCGTCAGAGCAAGCTGGCAGGTGATGCACCCCCCCTCCCCTCCCCTGCCACCCATGGTGGGACAATCTGTCAGCAGTCACTAATTCTCAGGAATGGATGGGGAAGCAGGGGAAGTCAGGCTGTGTTTATTGGGCAAGGAGAAGGGGTTTGTGAGCCCAAAGACCTTCTTGGGAAATGCAGCTCCTGCCCTTCGCAGCAAATAATGCTCAATGACCAGTCAGGGAGAACTTGTCTGTGCTCTCATCAAGCCATGGGGAGCATCTAGAAAATGCCTTGAAACCGTCAGATGGAAACATCCTCTCATCTTCCTCCATCCTGTAAGTAATATGCTCCGCAGTTCTCCCAAACCCTTCCTGTCTCCACTGGTACACCTCTCCAAAGCCCTCAGGATGCCTCCCATGGTAAGCCTTTCCCAGGCTCCAGGTCGGCACGATGCCCTCCCCACTCTATTCCCCAACTGCACACCTGTCTCCATCACAGACACCTTCACATGCCTGGCTGGCAGGAGCTCAGACCTGCCCACCTGCCTGTCTTTGTTCTGTGACCACCTTCAGGGTCCTCCATTGGGCTCAGCAGTGAGCTGACTTGCCGTGGAGCCAATGGCACTTAGGTGTCAATATCCTTCACTTGCACAAGCCCCTTTCAACCTCCCCTCCCCCAACACACACCTAATTATGTATTCATGATTTTTTTTTTTTTCCCATAAAGAGGACCTCCAAATTATATCTAAGATTCAGGCTCTGTAGAACCTGGCTCTTTCCTGCCAAAATATGATCTTTATAGAGCCCAACATGCCTCGCACATACTAGATGTTTAGTAAGAGCTGAAGGATCAAAAAGAATGGATCCTGACCATGATTACAATTAGGAATGAGTGATTAACAAGAAAGGGAAGATCTGTGTTTCTCTCAGGCGGGCTTTAATAATTCTTCTTCTACCATCAAACTGAAAAGAGCCAATAGCCTCCCCTATCTCAAATCCAGGATCCTCTGGAGGGCTTGTTAAGTCACAGCCAGCCGGACTCCACCTCCCAAGGATATAGTTCAGTAGGTCTAGAGCAGGACTCACAATCTGCATTTCTAACAAATTCCCAGTGATGTTGCCGCTGCTGGTCAAGGCCCTCACTCTGAGAATCACTTTGAGCCCACGAGTTATCAATGGGGGCCATATTGCCCCAGAGGGTGAAATTGGATCTTGGGGTGGGCGATGAAAAAACAGTATTTTTATTATAAAGCAGATTTACACACACACACACATATATATATACACACAGAGTACACAAAGAGGTGTACAGTATATCCCTGGTGTTAAAATGTCATGGGTAGACAATTACGGGAGAAAAATGTCTAGAAAGACTGTTTAGGGGGCAATCATGATAAAATATTGAGAAACACTGACCTGCTCCAAGTGCCTACTTGGTGCTCAGTCCGCAGCAGCTGAGCCAGAATCCCTCACCTGCAGTGACCTGGAGCCCACACCATCTGATATTGTGGAAGCAGCATTAGATTTGGAGTCACAAAACTCAGGTTCAAATCCTTGCTCTGCAGTAACTTCAGGCCTCCCACCCACACCCACCTGAGCTTCTAGTGCTGAAATAAAGAAAGTTACGACAACCAAAACTGCCAGCGAGAGAATGCTGTGTGTGCTTGGAAGAGATACATTAAGGGGTGGTTTATACAAATAGGAGTGAGCAAGACTCCACAGGGCATGGTTGAGCAGCAAGAGCAGCACATTAAACCATCTCCCAAGGAGGCTGGGTCTGTCAATGGCCTTGCTTTGCTGAGCGTGGAAATGCACGTGTCAGGCAGAGCAGGATTACTCTGCACAAGAGCGGCCAGACTGGGGTGGGAAGGATGGAGAGACAGTGCTGCCAGTGACAGGCTGGGGCAGGGCAAGAATACCAGGCAACGTGCACACTGATCCTGATTTGGGCAAGTGTTCTCAGTGGCAGCTCTATAAACTCTTTCACCACCCCTAAGAATTCTGTACTTTGTCACCTGCCTCCAAACAATGCCTCTGGGGACAGCACATTCTTTGGGGGTAGAGCCGAGAGAGGCTAAGTCTACTTTAACTTTATGCTGGCTCGAAAACAGACTCACACATAATAGGGACCGCCAGACTCCTGGGTTACACGTCTTGTCTCTGTTAACTATGTGTCCAATCTCCCAGGCCCTAAATGAGAATTCTTTAGGAATGAGTGTGTAACAGGAAAGGGAAGATCTGTTTCCCTGAAGCAGACTTTAGTAATTCTTCTACCATCAACCTGAAAAGAACCAATCTCTATCTCTAATCCAGAATCCCATTTCTTCCTCAGAAACTCTATGTCCAGTCAGCCACTGAACCCTATAGGTTGATCCCAGTGGATCAGCTCTTCTGCTCCAGTTTCTCTGAGCACCTAGGAACTGGTCCCTGTGTCTCTCCTGGGGGGGATCCATTTCTTATCCAGTCCCCCAGCTCTGCCTGTCCAGCTCAGGAGCCACCCCAAATGCTAAATCTGTCTTCTTGCTAAACAAGTTGGATTGTCGTAACTGTATAGCCCTGGTCTAAGTGCGGTTGGATAACAGAAGTGGTCTAGGTCAACTGTGTCCTGGGGGGGAGGTTAAGTGATAAATAGGATGTGGTCACAGTGTCCTAGGCAGCAGCCCCTCGCGATGCCGGTGGACATCAGGATCACAAATCAGGGAGGTCTAATTCGGTACAAGACGTGAGCTGGGGAGGTCTGATTTGGTACAAGAGATCCAGAACTTGTGTCCAGCTGGAGTAGGGACAGTAGGGCATAGCAGAGACAGGACAAAGTAAATTGGACCTCAGAGACAGAGTATGGGGCACGGAGCAGGGTCTGATTCCAACTGAAACTTAAGGATCCCCACATCCCTCAACAGTCCCTCAGATGGTGAGGTTTAAGACCCAGTAAGGAGGGGTGGAGAGAGCATGGGTTTAAGGTATCTGTTTTCCCTCATGCAAACCATGGAACCAGGAGCAGTGACGTTACAGTGATGTCATCCCGAGGTTCGGTTTCCTTGTAGGTAAGACGGGAATGGGAATGTCTGCTGCATAGACTGTGAGATGATTTCATGAGATATAAGCGCCTAACAGATGGTAGTGATGACGATGTTGGGATTGAGTGACTCTAGCCCCTTCACTGTCACGCCTGCTCTCGTCTGAACACGCTCCCATGTCTCCATGTTGCTTGTGTCCACAAGCAAATGCAATAATCCATTGCCACTTAACCAACACAGAACTGAATGAGACTGTCACCTTCCTTCTCTAAAACACATGCTTCAGACAGCACAGCCTACAGTCACATGAGGTCTGGGAGAAGATTTACTCCTGTTGAAAATTATAATCAATACGTCCCTGAGTGTTTTCATATGTGCTGCTACTAAGCCACCAATCCCTTACCTTGAGCAGATGGATTGGGGATCCACGTGTAGCCCTGTTCAATTTTATCTTTTCGAATTCAGTCTCTCTCCCTCTTCCCCCGTCACCCCCCTTCTCATCCTTTGTGACACTTTTAGATTGTTTCTGATATCTCTTCTAGCTTCTTGACATCAGAAATGTGGTGAACTCATACTCTGTATTATTATCCAAATCAGTGACAAAATTCTTTTTTTTTTTTTTTTTTTTTTTTTTTTTGAGACGGAGTCTTGCTCTGTCGCCGGGGCTGGAGTGCAGTGGCCGGATCTCAGCTCACTACAAGCTCCGCCTCCCGGGTTCACGCCATTCTCCTGCCTCAGCCTCCCGAGTAGCTGGACTACAGACGCCCGCCACCTCGCCCGGCTAGTTTTTTGTATTTTTTAGTAGAGACGGGGTTTCACAGTGTTCGCCAGGATGGTCTCGATCTCCTGACCTCGTGATCCAGTGACAAAATTCTTGACTGAGACAAAGCCACGTCAAACCACAGGAACTCCCACCCCCTTGGAAGACACACCAGGCCATTCATTGATACTCTGGGTGCATTGCTCCCATTAGTGACACAGCCTTACCATTCTCACAGCCAGTCCATATTTCTCCCATCTTTCCTCATGGGCATCACTGAAAAACCTTAGCAAATCTGCTGCCCAGACCCTTCTGTTCTCCTTTCACCCCCTCATTTGATGAGCCTCTGGGTCCTGCTGGCTCCACCTTAAAATGCCTCCTGTGCACCCTTTCCTCTGCCTCTCTACAGCCGCATGCTTCACAGGGATTTGTCATCTCCTCCCAGACCATTGCAGTGATTTCCTAACAGGCCCTCTCGCCTATATGCCTAGACTCTTTCCGGGAGGGATTTAAGGTGGCTCAGCCTATGTATATTCAAATGTCTCTACCTAGTCCCAATGTTATCATTACCTAGAGGCCTCTCATACTATTTTTTTTAATGCCTTAAGTTCTTTTGTTTATTCCTTTTTGTTTTCTGATTCTACACCCCAGTATTTCTTTGGTGATGACAGATCTTCTCCTAAAATGACAAAGAATTTAGAAACATTTTCCATGTATTTTTAACATCTGCGTCAGTGAACAAAGAAATCATGGTTGATGACAGGGTGGGAAGGGAGAAGAGGGAAACTTAATTAGCTTTAGCTTTTATAAGAACTTCCATCAGCGCTGGATGAACTGGAATATGACATCTGATTGGGCCTAATCACAAGGAAGAGTACATTAACTTGCCATGAATATATTTACCAGTTTTTTACAATACCGTTTTTAAAACTCTACAGAAGCCAATTTTCTGAAAATTACCCTACCAAGATTGTTTTTACAATAAGCAAACCCACATTTCTTTCTTACCCTAACCCAGTTCATCCGGCTCTGACACTGTGGCCTGAGGACAGACACTGATGCTATCTTGGAGCCTCTGCCTCTCCACCCTTCAGGAATGTTCTGCACCCTGAAGGAGGTAGGAAAACTTGAAGATGCAAAGAAAACCAGACATCTGTTATGTCTCTTGATGTTAGGGAGTAGGAGTGAAATCCCAGCTCACCCACACTCCTGGGGAGGCTAGAATTTAATGGGATGCTTGAGATGCATGGGCCGAGGGTGAGGCTGTAGCCAAAGACACTTGAGGCTGGACCTGAAGGTGATTTAGTGACCAGAGGGCAAGGCCAGGGAGAGAGAGCCTTGCACAGGCTTAGTGACACTACAGCTCCCAGAGTGTGGCAAGAAGAAGCAGGCACACCATGACATCGTCTCATGTTCTTTCCTTCTCTGCCATTCCCCAGATGCCCCTCACTAATTCATCGGCCCTTTCTTTCCTTCCACACAAGCTGCTCAGCACTTTGGCTCTGCTCTGGAAGCATTTCCATTCCTGTGCTGCTACAGAACCCACCATCCCCACCAGATTGGATGCACCTGGACAGCAGGATTGTTACTTAGCTGCCATCCCGAGTTTTACCTGGCACGTGTGGGTGCTAGGTAGATATTCCTTCAAAACAAGGAAAGGGTGGTGTTGCATCCCTACTTAGCTCCCATCCTTGGGTTACTTTGCACATTTTGCATTGAATTCCATGTAATTTTCTCTTGTTTTTTTGTTTGTTTTTGTGAAAACGTATCATTTAACTTGCCATAGCTCTTGCTTTGAAGTCACAGATGTCACAGTGGTTAACTCCAAGTCATCTCCAAGAACACCATTCCTATTGGGTTAAGGCCCCACCCTTTTGAGTTCTCATTACCTCCTTAATGTGTGAGAACTGGGGGAATATGTTCCCAAATTAGAAGTAAGTTCTCTACAACTAAGGTTTCCGATGCCGAAGAGAAGGTACAAAATGAGTAAGGCATATTCACTCACTCACTTATACAGTCAAAGAGCAATTTTTAGGGCCCTCCCATATGCCAGACAGCCTGTCAGGCTTTGGGGAGGCACAAGGATGAAGAGGACATGGTTATCAGCACCCCCAAGCAACTCTCAGCCTGTAGAGCTTTCCTAATCATTCAACAGGCATTTGATGAGCCCATGAGGTGCTGAAACATTGCACCTGGGCTTTTTTTTTTTTTTTAATACACACTTCTATCAGATGTGCCATGCATCATTGAGAATAGTATATACATATTATAAATAATATGTATAGGTGCTTTAAAAATATTAACTCATTTTATCTCCATAACAACTGAGCGATGGACAATTCATGATTATTATTATGGACAATCTCAACCCTCACAATTCAGACAGTGTTGCTAATCCCATGTCAAAAGGGGGGAAACTGAGGTGCAGAAAAGTTAACTTTCCCAGAGTCACACAGCCTCTGAAGTGGTAGAACCAAGATTTTATTTGTTTTCCTGGTGTACGAGAACTTGGTGGGTTCCTTAAACCCTGGTCAGAATCTGTCACTGGATTTTCCTGTCGTGCATTCGGAGGCTGGAGAAGGAGTGGCGGGGGCAGAGTCCACGGTAGGGTACTAGGAGTCAGGGAGAAGTGATTTGTGAAAGGCCTTAGGGGCAGCACCAGCCCCTGGATCACAGGGACCCTGGGGGTACCAAGGCATCATTGGCAGGACTCTGGGAGGTAAGGACTTGGTCTGCATGGGGCAACACCTCGCATCTGATACTGGCACACATCAGCACCCTACTGGACACATGCAAACAGGCAGCACCCTCCGTGTCGCAGGACCCTCTGAGTGTCTCAGCACCAGCACGTCAACCTTCCAATTCACCAGCTCACTCCAGGGAATGTGAGGAGCAGGGTTCCACTGGGCCTCACCACCCAGCCCCTGGGTGGCCCCAAAAGCAGAGGGAATGTGAGTGCTGTCTCTGTGAGCCTAAGTAGGCCCTGCACCTGCTAGAGACAGAGCACAGAGCAAGCGTCTGAGGGCAAGTCACCTGGACACAGCAGTGGTAGAAACCAAGGAGAAGTAGGCGTGCCAGGCAGGTCTCCAGCAGCCTGTGAGTTTCCAGGCACAGGGCCCACACCAGGGTGGACTTTTATATGTACACACACCCCCACACACACACACCCCCATACACACACCCCCACCCACTCACACCCCACACACCCCTAAACACACACACTGCACCAGTCCCATTTCCTCAGATGGACATTTTCAGAAGAAAGCCGATGACAATATCAAGCCCATGACACATTTCAAGATATGACAGGACATCATTTTCCAAGTGGAAAGAAAAATTCTCAGAAAGCCCTGTATACCACAGAAATCCATATACCAGTTTCAAGTCTCATGCCACAGGCCTGCACTCATCCTGGCTGGGGTGAACAAGCTCCCTCCAGACCCCCTCAAGACTCTAGACCCACCAGCATAAAAGTCCTCTTGACCATGGGGTCATTCCAGCCCCATCTGGGGTTGTAACCTCTTAGAGCAGAGGAAAATCAACATGCTGTTGTCAAGCAGCCCAGGGCAGAAGTGATGACACCTGCTCATTCTAAAGTTCTCTTTTTTTATACATTATGGCCACCTGTGGACCATTCAGAAAAGAGATGTTTTCTGAGTCTCAAGCAAGTGACTCTTGAAGCCAAATTACAAAGAAATGTCCATTTTGGCCAGTTCTGTTTCTGGATATCAACACACCCCTCTCTGTATGAATAAGGGGTCTTCCAGAAGGCGAGGAACAGCACCCAACAGGCCAAAAGAAAGCAGAGGGTGGCTTGAGAACCACACTGCTATGTTCAGCCTGAGGCCTAGCATCGACCTGGCCTTCTCCCGCTTCCAACAACTCATTTTGTAGCTTTTCAGTTAAAAACAAATTTGGATTTCTTTTTCTCCTCCCAGCAATCTCGAAAGTATCAGAAGACAGGAAATTTCTACCCTTATTGTCAGAAACAAGACAAATAAAAGGCCATCCTCATAAACTAGTGTTCTCTTCACCAGACAGCAGCACGTGGAGAGTAGCAGATCTCTAAACACGACCCAGTGTGTGTAAATCCAAATGGCCCCATTATACTACCTCGAGGACAGCTGTGCACACTGTACCCCGTTTTACACGGCCTGCCGTGCTTCTGGTAGCAAAGTAGGAATCTCCCGGTTATGTAGCACTGGGGAGGCCAAAAACAGCCAGAGAAAGAATAGAACTCATGAGGCCAAATATTTTCAGTCAAACCAAGCTGCAAAAACCACAATCATGCAGAAGCTGGAGGAACCGTGAAGGCAAAGACAATGGAAATTCCCTTATGCTAGACAGCACAGGTCCCCAATTTTCTGGGGCATCTGAAACTTGATGTGATAGCACTGGGTTCGGAATTGTGAGTGGAGTGACAGGGAAGGGAGAAGGAATAGGCATCTGAAACTTGATGTGATAGACTGTGAGGCCAACAGCCCACGAATAGGCCAGAACCTAAGGGGAAAGGCTACCACTCTACAGCCAGCCATCGGGTCGCTGGGATACAGCAGGGCTGGCGGGAGCAGACGGAGGCCACATGCTGACTCCAGCCTCTGCTACATGTGGTCCCAGCTCCCCCACTCACTAGCCATGTGGCCTCAGGCAAATGAGATAATCCCCATGTCTCAGTTTCCTCATCTTTAAAAAGTGGGATAATAAAAGATTCATGTAGTTTATAGGGTTGTTGTGAGGATCAAATGATTTAATATACAAAAAAAAGTTGAGAACAGGGCTCAACACATAGAATCTGCTCAACAGCTGCTGTTGGTATTGTTGGGGCTGGTGAATGGTCTGCTGGCTTGGTAGGGATGCCTGTGAGGTGGAACAAACATTTCATGAGTATGAAGATAGACTGTTCAGATAATACTCATCTACTGCCATTGGCATGCTCCTCCCTTTATTGTACCAAGATCTGTTTCCTTCATGTTTCACCCAACCTCAACCAGCCCTTCCCTTCTTTGGACTAAGTCTCCCTTTAACACATCCTCAAATGTCATGGTTTCCAGTTCCGTCACTCTTAGTCACCCTTCTTGGAACAAGCTTGAGTTGGTAAATGACTATCTCTAAAGCCAGTTCCCACCCAAGCCAACATTCCAAGACCAAACCCATCACCTCTATCATGAGTTGAGTATCCTGCTTTCATTAGGGGACTGCAGATTGCATTGACGGGGCTGCACGCTGCTGGTCAGCCTTGGGGAGCCAGCACCACACAGCCCTGTGAGCTCCCTCCTTATAGGAGGCGGCTGTTGCCTCCTTGTGCCAGAGCTCCTGGGCCTTGCATAGAGGAATTCCACTGTTTGGGTCTCATCCTTACTGACCAACTTGGAGGAACTTCCTTAGAGCAGATGGCAGCCACCCCTCCCCACTTTGTCTCTATGGTGTGAGCCCCACCTGGGCTGTGCTTGGGTACTTTTAGTACCTCTTCCTGTTCTTGTCTCAAACACACATCTGTGGGGCTCCTTTCCCATCACTGTGCTTCACAACAGGGCTCTCCTTAGCCCAAGAGGGGAGAGGCTGTCCAGAAAGGAGACTGCCATGGCATGCTTGCGGCAAGGGTGTTGTTTTGCTCCTTCCATAGATCTCAAAAGCCACAGCTATGCTGGAGGACAGAAATAGAAGCCAGACACACCCAACCTTCTTTGCATGGGCACACTGAATGGGCTCAGTTCTCCTGCCACGACTGAAAGGGCACCCTCCCACAGAAGGCACTTGGCCACTGTTCCAGGACAGTCCAGATTAGAAGAGAGGCCTTTGAGCAGGGCAAAGCAGGTGCTGACGAGAAGGCACAGTGAAGGCGGCCCAGGCCACTCTGCCTATTCCCTCTCCCTCCCCTGTCAACTCCACTCACAATTCCAAACCCAGAGCCTAGCTTCTGAAATATCCATGCAGGCGACAAGATTCTTTCTCCACGATACAGACTGCTGAGAGGTTCCCCTAATAAAGCACCAGTATTCTCCCTGAAGACACAGGCTCAAATTGCGCTCTATTGAAAGCTGGCTGTGTTCCTAACTCCTAAGCCCTGCTGGCTTCCTCTGCCCCCCACCCTGAGGTGGGGGAAGATGCTACAGGAGTGAGGGTGTATTAGTCCATTCTAACAGTGCTAATAAAGACATACTCGAGAAACACCCGAGACTGGGTAATTTAGAAAGGAAAGAGGCTTAATTGACTCACAACTCAGCATGGCTGTGGAGGCCTCAGGAAACTTACAATCATGGCAGAAGAGGAAGCAAACATATCCTCCTCCACACGGTGGTAACCAGGAGCCGTGCCCAGTGAAGGGGTGGGGGAAGCCCCTTATAAAACCATCAGATCTCGTGAGAACTCACTATCACAAGAACAGGCTGGGGAAACCACCCCCATGATTCAATTATCTTCACCTGGTCCCTCCCAGGACATGTGGGGATTATAGGAACTACAATTCAATATGAGATTTAGGTGGAGACACAGGCAAATCATGAGTGGGGAAACCAGGAAGTACATTTACCAGTCTGGATCAGCTCAAGAAATAAAATTGGTTTTCACAATGGCTAAACTTTCCCTGTCCTCTTGATAGTATTTCTAACCAAAAGAGAAATATACTTTTCTTTTTGTTTTTTCTTAAAAAAGAAGGAAAGAAGGAAGGAGGAAAAAACGGAGGGCGAGAAGGAAGGAAGGAAGGAAGGAAGATAAGTCAAACTGACTTGATTTAGCTCATTATTAAACATACAAGTGGGATAATTCCCGTTCTTAGAATGTGATCAGTCATGTGCATAAGGTCTTGTGATATATCTATGATTGAATTATTTCTTTGAGGATTCAAATCATTCAAGGATTCCCCCGGCCACACACAAATCAGTACTTGCCTTACTTTGGAAAACCAAAATAGCTCACTAAAGTGGTCCCTCTTATAATAAGGGGAGAGTGGCCTCTAGGACAAATTTCAGCTTCTACAATTCTGGAATACAGAAAGGGAAGCTGGCTAGCGACTTTAAAATCCATACTCCACCAGGCACTGTGTACGGGCTAAGGGAAAGCTTCGCCTTTGCCCTCTGAAAGTTCACTGAAAATTGACTCAGAGAAGACAGATTAGTAGAAAAAAAGGCATACGAATTTATTTTAACATGTGTAGCACTGGAGGATCCATAGAGAACAATTACCCATTAACCCTTCTTCATAGGGGAAGGGGTGCTGGGGGAAATGTGGCAATTTGAGGGATGGTAAATGATTTTTAGGGGGAGATGACTGGACTTGGGGAACTTACAATGGCCATGGACAAAGTCTGTTGGGACTGTAGAGCAGACAATGACTGGTAAATACTGAATGGGAACCAAAATAGAAAATGATGGTTTGTGACAAAATGCGGTCCAGGTGTGTTGACAAACTTGAGTCTTTCTTTCAGTTGATGAAAACTCAGGAAGGAGACTAGAGATAATTGTTTTCTTCCTTGGTAGGTCCAGACTTTAGGCAGATAAGGGATGAAGAGAACAACTTCATCCAGAGCTTTGGGAGAGATGAAGAATTGAGAGATGGGGTGGGGCCAAGGGTGGGGGTTGGGGGTTAAGATCAGAGAGACCCTGAGGCTCTTCTTATTTTAGCATGTCAAAGCACCATATTTTGGGGTAACAGTTGCTGAGCCCCAACAACTGCCACCCCATAATCAAATTAAGCTGATCATCCCCAAAGCAATATTAGTCCAGTCCAATTCCTCTTATGACAAGTAACCTGAACACAGGATTCAGCGAGTCTTACTCACTGTGGTCACTTTGGAGGTAGGGAGATCATTAACTCACATACTTTGGTAAAATATGAAATGCCTTTCCTAGCTAGCTCTTTTCCTCTCCTATAGGCCGACCCCCCATTCCTTTATTAGTATTGAACTGAACAAATTAGTTAATATGGGAACATTTGGATTTATCAACTTTGCTCTGAAACAAAAATGTATTCATCCCCAAACTCAGTGCTGAGGGCTGAGGGAGAGTGCCTTAAGGCTGACATAGTTCCCAACAAGGTTCTCATTGGTCCCAGTTTTTTTGACACCTTTTCCTCCCCATTCACATCCTTCTGCCCTCTCCAGCCTGGACAGGAAGAACCAACCAACCTGACCTTGGTGAAAGGGCTGTGGGTTTTTCAACCCTTCATTCCTGCTACTTTTTTTTTTTTTTTTTTTTTTTAGTATTCTTCTCTGTATCCTCCTTTCTTCTGTCCTAGGCTTCTCACCCAGCCTCTCTGCTGAGTACCACTTGTACATAGAACTCCCTCATTCACAACATCCCAATGTATTTGTCCTGTATCAAAGCAAACCTTATACAGTAGCTCTTTTAACAACTGCTGAAAGAATGAAGGAACAAAACTGAGCCAAATAAAGCAAATATGAAGAGGATATGTATGCAGGGAATGATGGGGAACATATCATCAGAATCCTCTCTTGTCATTGTACCCAAATCCACACATTCTCTTCAGTGTTGTCTGGGAAATACATCAATCCACTGTGAATGGTTTAGATAGAACAGAATCCATCAAGTTCACCAACTTGACTCCTCCTCAGATGATGAGCCACCTTCTCCATTTCAATTCCAGGGCCGGCCCCAGTCTTCCTAAATGTTCATTAACTCCTATTAGATATTGTGAAACGCTCAGGTTTTCTGAGTCAGCATAGAATGGTTGGAAAAGCAATCGCTGTAGAATCGAGAAGACTCAGATTGGAATCCTGGAGCAACTACCTACTAGCTACAGGCAGGTTACTCTCTCTCAGTCTCAGGTTCCCCATTTGCAAAATGAAGCAATGCTATCTACTCCAAGGATTGCTGTGAGGATTAAATGACCATGTGCTAAACAAATAGGTGTTCAGTAAATAAATATATTTTTCTATTTTTCCCTGCAAAATTCACTTCCCATACACAATCTTTTTTTTTTTTAAGTCTTTTTAACATATAATAGCCATACTATGGCTTACCAACTCCCCAGTAAGCCAGGACCCTCTGTATACTCAATGTTTTGCCACATCATTTACAAGGATGAAATTGTTTCCTATACTCCCAAATTTACCCTGCTTGGTGACCAAGAATCACTTCCATCCCTATTACTAGCAATATCGTGTCTGCGTTTGGAAACAGACAAGTGTTATACAAAATTATATAATATGATAGGAATGTTGTCAATGGATATCTATTATTATATTTACCAGTCAAAATTTTAGTTCTTATAACTGGTATCACCAACTATTTGATACCACAGTAGGGTGACTACGATCAATAATAATTTAACTGTACATTTTTAAATTTTTAAAAATTTTATAAGAAAGAGGTTTTTATACCATTGGATCTGTTGGATCATTAAAACAGTTTAGAAAAAGAAGAAGATATTTATATACTATTTTATTCCATAAGACTTTAACCAGTTCCGCTGTTAATAAAATGTACATGTGCAGAATTGTATTGTTTTCTCCATTACTCAACACATATTTGTTGAGTACCTTCTGAATGCCAACATTGTGCTAGGTGCTGGGCATAGGGTGGAAGACATGACTGACAAGGACTCAATTCCCTGGTATAGGAAACAGATACTTTATTTCTTCAGTTGTAAGGTTCACTGTTGTTTCTATTTAATATCTTTGAATTTGGAATATATCTGACAAATGCTGTGGGCTAGGGCATGGTTGTGACACTGATAAAAAGGGCTCTTACTGCCATCACTGCAGTTGACTTGCACGCATTGTTGAGTAGTATTGCATGGCTTGAGCTTAATTGCCACTTAGAAGGTTTTTGACAAGATTAACTCATTATTTGCACACAAAAAGGCACAGAGACAGAGGTGAGGCATAAATTTGATATTCATCATTAGAGTAACCATCATCCTATGTTTTCTTACAAAGTAACAAACAAGTGTTTTATGAAACGTAACCGCAATATATGAAGCTGTACTTTACTGGTGCACATGCAAAAGGATTGCCCATCAGGCTGCAAGCAAAGCAACCAACAGTAGGAGAAACTGCCCAACCCTAAAACATAGGAGAGAAATCTCCAAACAACAAGAGGCACCGTGACCAATCCACACAAGACTATCACTAAGACTTCAGGTTTTAATTTGTAACTTGCTTTTTTCCTTTTTAGTGGTATGTTAAACAATGGTATATCATACTATTTGTGTATATTAGATTCAATGAAATACTATAATAAACAAGTAAGCAAAACATAAGACCATTACACGTCCTGAAAGGACCTCTCAGCAAGAGTGACACATTGCTAACTAATGCACATTTTTCCACGTGGAGTTGGTGAGGATAACAGCACTTCCTTCTGGAAATACTTTAGTTTACAAAATGCTGACATGTGGTGACATCTCATTTCAGCATCTCAACAACCACACCTGGAAGTCGTTATTATTGTGTATATTTACAGATGAAGAGCCTGGGGCTCGAATAGCTTAAGAGACTTCCCCAACATCACTCAGCTAATGCCTGGAAGACCCAAAACTAGAATCCAGGACTTCTGACTCTACATCTTTTGTTTTTCTCATCTACATGAAATGGTACAAAATGCAAATTAAATGATTATCCACAGTCTTGTGTAATTCTGGCATGTTTCCAGCTAAGACTTCTCAGCTGTTCATTCAACTCAAAGGCATCCTTCAGTCCTCTTCCCCATTCTTCTCAGTCTAGGGGATCTGGGGAGGGAATGTGGTGAAAGGAGAGTAATTGAATCCTTACTAACTGCAAGTCCCAAACTCAAGGAGATGCAGGCAATAACTCATTCCACTGCATTTGCCATTGCATTTACCCATACCTGGAGCTCCCCAGGGATGGCATCAGATGCTGCAGGAACATGAATGATAAATACCATATCCCAAGGATTAGGGCCCAGGCAAGTTCTCAGGGGAGAGCTCTACATAAGACTAGTAGGACTCACTGTGTCCAGAAGACAAGGGCACCCTGCTGGTTTGCATGAGCAAAGCTAAATTGGCACGGACAACTGGCAACAGGTATTGAGAGTCTTTTAAAAGTTGATGTCACTTAATCTAATAATCCCATTTCTAGGAGTTCATTCAAAGAGAATTAATCTGGGAGGTAGAGAAAGGTCTATGAATAGGATTGCATCACAGTATGGTTTACATTTGGAAAAAACAGTGATTGTAATTTAAGTTACAACAGTAGAGTGTTGGTCAAATATTATAATTCTGGTACAACCATACGTTAGGATTCTCTCTTGCCAATTATTGATGTCATGCGGAAGTGTTCAAGACAAAACATTGAGTTATAAAATCAGGATTCTAAATTATATGTATATACACACACACACACACACACAATTAAACTCAAACATATACATGGAGACACACATTGCATTTTAAAACCTAGAAGGAAATCATAACCATAATATAATAGTTATCTCTGATTATGGGAATACAGGTAATTTTGATTATTTTGGTGATTTTCTCTAAGTTTTCTTTTTTTTTTTGAGATGCATTCTCAATCTGTTGCCCCAGGCTGGAGCGCAATGGCATGATCTCAGCTCACTGCAACGTCTGTCTCCCAGGTTCAAGCGATTCTCCTGCCTCAGCCTCCCCAGTAGCTGGGACTACAGGCATGAGCCACCAAACCTAACTAATTTTTGTATTTTTAGTAGAGATGGGTTTTACCATGTTTGCCAGGCTGGTCTCGAACTCCTGACTCCAGGTAATCCACCCGCCTTGGCCTATCGAAGTGTTGGGATTACAGGCATGAACCCTTGCACCTGGCCGTTTTTCTCTAAGTTTTCTACAATGTTTTATTTCGCTTTTTGTTTGTTTTTTGCTTTTTAAGAGAGAAAGTTCACCCAAATCAGAGGCAGGAATAGATGTGAAACATGGGGATGGGACCTTTGAATCACGAGCAATATGAGAAAGTGAGAAGGATGGCTTGGGCCGGCTGGGTCTGCGAGACTACTGGGAAAAGCCACGGGAATCACAGCCCACAGGGTGACATCTCCAGATCCAGCAGTCTTTTAGGAAGGCAGACGGAGTCTCAGACCCACCCCCCATCTTAAAGTGGCCTGGTCACTGGGTCAGAGCTTCAGCAGACGAAGGCACCCTGGGATGAGTTGCCAAATATGGGTTGAGCAACAGCGGCACTGGAACGAGGTAGGAGGCGGGGAAAGGGGATGAAAGGTAAAACCCTGCCCCTGTCCTCAAGGTACTTACAGTCAATGTGAGGAAGGCTGACAGCCATAAAATGATGCCCCATGATGACGGTCGTTCCACCCACATCCTCCAGACCCCGGTACAAAACCTCCGCCTTTCATCTCCGTTATATTGGGCAAAACACAAAGCATCAACAAAAACAAAAACAAAAACAAACAAGTAAAACTACATAGAAAAGGAGACACAGAGGAATACAGAAAAGCAAAATCCTCCTCCAAACTGATGGATGTTTCATCCCAAAGGACGCTCGACCTTTCTCAGGTATCCTGCCACTGAAGAAGTCAATTATTCACAGCCCACGGTTCCTAGATTCCGCTCAGCACAGTCTGGAATCAAGGAGTTCATTTAATGGAAGCTTAACAGATTCAGATTTCTCTAAAATTCCACATCCCCTTCTGCCAAGAAGCTGCTTTGAAAGATGACACTCCCTTGATGTGAATTTGCAGCCTGCCCCATTAACAAGGCTTCAGTCAGAAAACATTTTTAAATCAACCCTGTTCCAGACACTTGCTCCCCAGGACAAACTAGAAGAAACTCTGCACCAGCTCAAACCTTCCAAGCACTTTGATGATCAGAAATGAGGGGAAATATTAGAACAAATCTTATTAATCCAAATATTCTCAACAATCTTCAAAGCAAACCATTGCTCTGGGCTGCAGAAAGCAGAGCTCATGCAGAGCCGGCCCTTTAGGTCCTGACTCCTGTTAGCCAAGCCAGTCCCCTAAAAACAGACCTCAGAACAACACAGAGAAACATTCAGCATCCAACGTGATGGGAGGAAAAAGGAAGAGGAAACAGGTAAATGAAAGAAGGAGGATGAGGACTGGAGAGCTGACTACTTAAACTTTTAGCAGTTCCCTCAAATAAAAGGATAAGGTGTTGCATGCCACACTGCCTCACAGCAACCCCCTCAGTTCACTGTTGTGCAGCTGAGAATTCTGGAGAAACCCCACAGCAGCTGGCGTCTACGTCCTGGCTCTACTCACAAGAGACTGAGAACCCCAGAACTCCTCACCATGCACATTTCTCTTGGGTGTGGTGGGAGGGGCCTTTCTATTTCCAAACCTTGGGGCCATTTGCTCTTAGATACACAAACATCTCCTCAGCCTTTGCCAACTTCACCCAGCCAGAAAGCCATAATGCAGAATTAGTAGCATTTCAATCATTTCCGTGACGACTTGGTGACAGGCTGGAATATGATGAGTGAAGCAATCAGATGTTGTTAAAGGAAAAAGGCATGAGGAGAGAATGACAACAGAATGGTACAGTAATAAGCATCATCATAAAAGCCCCCATTGGCATCAAGTTTATCATCACCAGCATAACTAAAGGAGCCAGAACACCTGTTTGTAATGGGGATTCCAGCTCCTCCACTTTCTAGCTGTGTGGCTGAGCACGCTTCTCTCCCTTTCTAAGTCTTGGTTTAGCATCTGTGGAAGATGGATAGCAATCGCTACTTCATAAGATTGTTTAGCGATTACAGTCAAACAATGTCTATAAGGCATTTGCAAAGCGTTAGCAGTACCAGTAGTACCAGTAGTAGTAGTAGTAGAAGTAGTAGTAGTAGTAGTAGTAGTAGTAGTAGTAGTACTGCTATTATAAGGAGTATTTTATATTATTTCAACTAGGATTATGCACTATTTCATTACACCCTTACCTCATAGAGAAGATATTTTTAATGCTATTTGATTGAAAGTAGACCAGAGACTCAGAAAAGTTAAACATCTTTCCTAGTAAGCATAAAAAGTTAATGCAGGCCGAATGCAGTGGCTCATGTCTGTAATCCCAACACTTTGGGAGGCCAAGGCAGGAGGATCACCTGAGGTCAGGGGTTAGAGACCCCAGCCTGGCAAACACGGTGAAACCCCATCTCTACTAAAAACACAAAAATTAGCCAGGCGTGGTGGCGCACACTTGTAATCCCAGCTACTTGGGAGGCTGAGGCAGGGGAACAGCTTGAACCCAGGAGGCAGAGTTTGCAGTGAGCCAAGATCGTGCCACAGCACTCCAGCCTGGATGACAGAGTGACACTCCATCTCAAAAACAGTTAATGCAGAAATAAGGCTATATATTGGTTTCCTATGCTTCTGTTAACAAATTACTACAAATTTAATTAGTTAAATTGACACTATCTTACCGTTCTGCAGTCAAAAGTCCTAAAATTAAGGTGTCAACAGAACTGTGTTTCTTCTGGACAGTCTGAGGACAAAATCCATTTCCTCACCTTTTTCAGCTTCTAGAGGCCACCTATATTCCTTGGCTTCCTATATCTTTAAAGCCAGCAGCATAGCATCTTCCAATTTCTCTCTCTCATTCTAACCCTCTTGCCTCTTTCTTATAAGAACCCTTGGGATTACATTGGGTCCATTCAAAGAAACCAGGATAATCTCCCCAACTCAGGATCCTTACCTTAATCACATCTGCAAAGTCCTTTTGGTAACATATTCTAAGTTCTGGGGGTTACGATGTGGACAAATTTGGAGGTGGTCGTTATTCAGCCTACCACAAACTGGATCCTGTTCTCCAGAATATAGCTATTTGGAGCAGGAATGGGGGTTTTGTTTGTTTGCTTTGCTTTAAACTCTCATTTCTTTACTCAGCAAATACCATAGAGCAGCTACTACATACCATAGAGCAGATATCTATATATGTAAAGACCCCTTTTGCATCACACTAATGAAGCTTGATTGTGATGTGGTTATATCCAGAGAGGAGGTTATAAGTTATATATATATATATATACATATCACCGAAACCCATACTTTAAGAAACAAAAAGGGCCTTTGGAGATCATCAGCCAATCTCCTTATTCTATAAAGGGGCAAACTCAGACCCACAGGGGTAATACAACTTTCCCAGCGTCAAATAAGGAGTTTGTGAGACGTAATGAGGGCCTGAATTAGATCTGGAGGAAAAAAATAAATGGAGGCATTTTTGAGAAAAATCAATGAGCTGACCGGCAATGGGGTAGGAGAAATACTGGGGTCAAGGGTGCCTAAAGTTCACGGCTTGGGGATGTCACTCATAGAGCTGGAGACAGACAGTAGAGGAAAGACACTTTCGAGGGAAAATATGTACTCAGTGTGTTCTAGAACTCAGATCTCTTCTTAGTGTCACTGTGAAATTTTCCATTACTTCATCTCGCTTCCTATTCTCTCACAAGCACGAACACGGGGTTGTGATCATTGTGTGACCACCACGTGTCAGTGCTCTGTGTTTCTTGCTGACACCTGGCTAGGCTTTGAGGATGAGATTTTTGTCCCAACATCTACCAACCTACAAGGAGCCCAAGGCCATGGGATTTGCTGCACATCTCTGCTTGAACTTTAAAAGTGCTGTCCCATTGTCTTCTGGTAGGCCTTGTTTCTGGGGAGATGTCTGTTGAATTCTTACCTTTGTTGCTGTGTATGCAGTGTGGCTTTTTACCTCTGCCTTCTTTTAAGATTTTTTTTTTTTTTTTTAATCACTGGTTTTCAGCAATTTGATTATTCTGTGCCTTGGTATAGTTTCCCTCATGTTTGTGTGTGTGTGTGTGTGTGTGTTTGTGTTTCGAGATCATTGATCATCTTGGATGTATGTATTTAGTGCTTTCATCAAATTTAGACATTTTTCCGCCATTATTATTTCTTTAAGCATTTTTTTCTGTCCCCTTTCTTATCTCCTTTGGAATCTTCAGTTACACATATACCAGGCCTCTTAAAATTGCCCGACAGCTCCCTGATGTTCTGTTAATTTATTTTCAGTCTTTTTTCTCTGTGTTTCATATGGTTGGTTTCTGCTGCTGTGACTTCAAGTCCACTAATCTCTTCTTCTGCTGTGTGTAATCTGTTATTCATCCCACCCAATGTATTTCATATCTCAGACATTGATTTTTCAATCTCTAGAAGTTCAGTTTAGACTTCTTAGAGCTTCCATATTTCTTCTTAGCATGCTTACATTTTCTTCTACCATCTTGAATAAATGAAATATACTCATAAGAACTGTTTTAATGTTCTCGATGACTAATTTTACCATCTATAACAATTCTAGGTTAGTTTCGATTGATTGATTTTTCTCTTCATTGTGGGTTGTATTTTCCTGCTTCTTTGCATGCCTGGTAATTTTTGACTAAATACCAGACATTGTGAATGTTACCTAATTGGTGCTGAGCATTCCTACAATATTTTAAATGTTCTTTAGTTTTGTCTTGGGGTGCAGTTAAATTACCTGCGAATAGCTCGACCCTTTTGAGACTTGCTTTAAAACTTTGTTAGATGGGACGAGAACAGTCTTTAGTCTAAAGCAAATTTGCCCCTTGATTCCAAACACTGTTTATGTTGTTAATGATTACAATATGATGACAAAATATCCATGTCCCACACTATTCCTTACTAAGTCTCCCTTCAACAACTATATTTGAGTAGAACCGTTGACTGCCTCACCTCAATCTCCTGTGTATTCACAAGGCAAAGTTCCCCAAGGTTTTAACAAATACCCAATGTTACTTTGGTGCCAGCTTGCACAGCACCAGGGCTCTTGCCTCTCATAGAGAATTGTGCCCCTCTCTCCACTATGTGGCACAGCATATTGAGTTCAACAATGTTCTATCAGACTGACGCTGCCGTAACACTGCACATCTTCACCCAGGAGGGGCGACAGTCCTAAGCCTCTAAATGGCAAAATAAAATCCAAGTTTCAGTGCTAAAAAGGCCCTGCTTTTCTGGAGTGAACCCCTTCAGAGGTCTCACAAGAATTTAAAAGAGAATTTCTAGACCACAAGTTTCAGTGTGGAGAGCTGCAGGCTTAGAGAATTGCAGGGATGTTTGAAGCCCTGCCCACAGTTCCAGGAAACACCCTTTGTATACGAGCTCCTTTCCCACACAAATGTGAGAAGGAGGCTATGACCCTGGAAATTGAACACAGGGAAACAGAAACTCTGCCAAAACTATTCTTGCATTGACATTAGACACAAAAACACCCATATAAGCTTGATTTGCTGTCACAGTCAAATAAAATAATAGCATGTAAGCATTTCAAAGAGATTCCACTGACATTCTCACTTGTGATTCTGACAACAAGCCTGTAAGTAAGTAAGAAAGGCAGGCGTCACAGCTCCTAAGTGACAGACAAGGAAATCAGCCTTGCGGAGGTTAAGTGATCTGAACAAGGTCAGACAGCTAGTTGGTGCAAAGTGGGGCCCTGAACCCAGATCTTCTGACTCTTGGTCAAGAGCTCTTTTCATTCCGCCCTGCCTCCTCTGTTACTGTATCAGAAAAAAGAACAGCCACCAACTTCCTGTGCTGACCCTAGACCAGGGCTTCTTGATCGCAGCACACTTGACATTTGGGGCTGGGTAATTCTTTATTATGAGAGGCTGTCCAGTGCATTGAAGGGTGTTTGACAGGATCACTGGCTTCTACCCAGTAGAACTCCCTTTGCCCCCTGTTTTGACAACCAAAACTATTTCCAGGTGTTGCCATGTTGCCAAATGCCCCAAGGTAGGGGGAGGTAACAGCAGAGCAAACTCACCCCTCAGTTGAAATCCACTGCCCTAAATGATGCCTGAGAATGCTGTCCACGTGTTTGAGAAAGCAGCAGTGATTACATTAGTTCTGTAAAAGGAGAAACAAAATCGAAAGAGGAACTTGTGCTGATACCAGTGAGTCTGGGACCACGAAAGTTGGCCGTGAGAGACAGAATTGTGCAGCACCAGGGAGTTATCTAAGAAGTTCTCTTCTGGGCCACCCTCTGAACTTAACCTTTTGTGTTCTCACTCCACTCCTTCAGGCTCAGTCAACTCCGCAAAACACAACCCACTTTCCAAGGAAAGATTTCTGGAAGGTAACATGGAATTAGTTAATGTGCTGAGAGGCAGAATAGAGGAGTTAAGATGCAGGTTCTGCACATATAACAATGTGAATGAACCTCATTTAGTGTTGGGTGAGAAGAGCCAGGCCCAAAGGAGCACCTACTGTATGAATCTACTGACTCAAAGTTCAAGAGCAGGCAAAACTAATCTCCGGTGATGGAAGTCAGAACAGTTACATCTGGTTGTGGTGTTACCTGGAGACACGTTTCAGAGAATAGAAATGGTCTCTGCCTTGATCTTGGTGGTGGCTACACTAGTTGTAAACATAATAGATACAACACTCACAGAGCTATACACAGGATTCATCACCTAGAAAGAAGGGAAAGAAAGAAGAAAGAAAGAAAGAAAGAAAGAAAGAAAGAAAGAAAGAAAGAAAGAAAGAAAGAAAGAAAAGAAAGGAAGGAAGGAAGGAAGGAAGGAAGGGAGAGAAAGGAGAGAGAGAAAGAAAGAGAAAAGAAAGAAAGAGAGAGAGAGAGAGAGAGAAAGAAGGAAAGAAAGAAAGAAAAGAAAGAGAGAGAGAAAGAAAGAAAGAAAGAGAAAAGAAAGAAAGAGAGAGAAAGAAAGAAAAAGAAAAGAAAGAGAAAGGAAGGAAGGAGGGAAGGAAGGAAGGAAGGAAGGAAAGAAAGAGAGAAAGAGAGGAAAGAAAGAAAGAAAGAAAGAAAGAGAGAAAGAAAACAAAGGAATGTTGATTCTAGAACCGAATTGTCTGGGTTTAAATTTCATCCCTGAAGATGACTCTGGTTACCTTAGAGCATTTTGTGGGAAGTTAATAAACTACACAGGGCATACAGGAAGTGCTCAATAAGTATTTTCACCATTATAATTAAAAGAACTATACTTCAGCTGGGTACGGTGGCTCACACCTGTAATCCCAGCACTTCGGGAGGTGGAGGTGGGCAGATCACTAGGTCAGAAGATTGAGACCATCCTGACTAACACAGTGAAACCCCGTCTCTACTAAAAATACCAAAAAGTTAGCCGGGCGTGGTGGTAGGTGCCTGTAGTCCCAGCTACTCGGGAGGCTGAGGCAGGAGAATGGTGTGAACCCGGGAGGCAGAGCTTGCAGTGAGTACAGATTGTGCCATTGTACTCCAGCCTGGGCGACAGAGTGAGACTCCTTCTCAAAAAAAAAAAAAAAAAAGAACTACACTTCTAGCCAGCCAGGCAAAGTGAAGGATTAAGAGAGCTACTCTGATTTCTCTGCTGCCCCCTCCGCCTCACCTCCCATGCACTGAACACAGAGTGTATATGTAAGTCCTCCCACCACAACCATCAAGACATCTGCCCTTTTTCTCTGTCTTCTTCAGTTCCTTCCAGGTTCTCTCTGGAGGCTTGCTTAGGAGCTGCCCCTGTTTGCAGAGCTCTTCATCAATAGACTGAGTATTTACAGAATAGCGCAGTTTTGATTAAACAGTTCATTTCACTGGAGACTGGGGTGGTGTATTGTGTCTCTGGAGTTATTCTTGTCATCAGCAGCCCTTGCTCTTAGCATCCGTTTCTTTACATTTTAAGGTGGAGCATAAGAAGAACTGCAGTGGAACAGATCGGATGGGGGCAGGTGGGATTTCCTTTTACCTTTCCCCCGCTGTTTCTCAGTGGATTTATCCCATTATCTTTGCTGCTATTTGCTCCTTGCTATCTTTTATTCTTCTCTTTTGAAACTGGCTGAGTCAGAAGGAAATAAACAAATGCAACAGTGTGTGGAAAGAGCATTAGATGGCACGTCCAGAAAGTCGAACTCTACATCCAGCATCTAGTTATGTGATTGATTGATGTGTGTTTTAGCTTTTTGGCACCTCAGGTTTTGGGCTGTTTTTTGTTTTTGTTTTTAATCTGTTAAATGAAGTGATTGGTCTAGATTTTTGGTCTCTGAATGTGTGTCAGCCATGGAAACCTTCCTACAAACAGACTCTTCAAGCAGAAAATGATAAAACCTAAAATCAACTTTGGGATGAAACCAGGTGGGCGGGCAGTCAGGAACCCACCCTTTCATCCTCTGTGTCCTCTCCCATCTCCCATAGCAGCCCCCAAAGTAGTTCCACAAGATCCTTGGCCTTCGGATCCTAGAGCACAATGTCTAAACCATTAGATGTGCCTATTTAGAAACTCCTTTCCTGCTCTTAAAGTGCTCAGCCCTCTCCCCTACACATAAAGCCTTGCCTCCATGAGAGCAGTGAGGACTAGACTTTGAAACCCCAGCACACAGGGGTGAGTGTGAGCCCAGCTCGACAGTGTACAAGCCCATTGGAAAGCTGCCCCAGACAGAATTTCTTCAGTTGTGTCCTATGGACCATCAGTGCCAGAAATGCTTGGCCAAAAAAGGAAATACGGACGGTGAGGGCGGCTTGCTTCAAAGTAACTGAGGTTGAGAGCCACTGCATATCATCTGCCCCTACTAGAGATTAAATTCACAGTAGCTTCTTTTCTCGGAGCAGCAGGAAGCCTGATTAATGTTGCTTAATACAACATTTCCCAAATTTATTTGGCCACAAAGCTCCTTTTTCCCCATAACTCCTATTAATATCACAAGAAACAGTCTGAGATCAGAAAAGGCGATTTTTAAAGACTGAGTTATAAGGCTCGAAATAAATGAGGAATTCTAGAAAAGGAAGGGAAGAGGGACAAGGACCCTGGTTTGGGGTCTGGATGAGGGTGAAACAAGGACCATCCATGATTCCAAAGAAGATCCAGATCTTGCTTGTTGTCTGTTGGTGCCTTTCTATCAGCTCATTCCTAGAGGGCAGACAGAGGCGGGAGGTGCTGTGTTGGTGGCCAGTGGCTCCTGACCATATAGGAAGGGGATTGTGGGTGTAAGAAGTGAAGCAGGGCAGGTCCCTGCCTCTGTTCTCCCCTTCCTTCTGGCATTGGCTCACTGTGACAAATCCTTCCCTAGGAAGGGCAGAAAATGAATTATCTGTTAAATCAATTCAACAGATAACCCACCTCTGTGCAGGCCTTGTTGCTGGGACCACGAAGATGCGTAAGACATGTACACCTTCGAGCCTGGTCACGAAATGGGAAAGTAAACAGCCCCACCCTCGAGGTCTGAACAGGAGACAGGGGAGCACAGAGAGGGGCCCCTCCCCTGACCAGCTGTCAGGAGAACTGTCCACACATTCTGATTCCTCCAAGGTTAAGGGCTAAGGTGTAGGAAGAGGAGAGAGGTTCCAAGCAGAAGGAATTGCAGGAGCAAAGGCCCAGAGGCACCCCGGGCCTGTGAGCAGCTATGGTCGGAGCCGCGTGTCGCGGGATGGAGAGCGTGTGAACAGGGGGGACTGGAAGCGGATCCTCCCAGGAAGCAGTTGCAGGCGTTCATGCTACAGTGAGTTGCTGATAGTAGGAGGGGAAGAAAGAGGAAGGGGGCGTGGAAGATGACTCAGTTGGGGTGAGCCAGCGCCTGGAAGAGAGGAATGTGTGAGCAGAATGAGGAAGTTAGAAAAGCTGGTTGGAGGTAGGAGGTGGAAAGACAAGTTCAGCCCTCAACAAGTTAAGCAGGTTATGTAAGAAGTCCAGGCATGGATGACGATGATCATAATCATGATGGGGACGATGACAAAGATGACTAGGAACTCTCGGTCATCTCTCTCTCTCTCTCTGTCTCTCTCTCTCTCTCTCCTTCCTGGTTGCAGGAGTTTGCAGGGAGGCGGGAGGTTGTGAAGAACAATAATCAGAAGAGAGTTTGTGTCTTCATCAAAAAACACCTGGGGCAGGTAGAGTTGGTGCTAGCTTCTCCATCCATCCCTGACACCCCAGCCCCATTCATCATTAAGCAGAAGACAGGCTGGGCTGGCCCAACTTGGTCCTGTACCCCTACCACCCCAGAACCCCGCTGGTCCATAGTGAGGATCCCTTCTCCTTGACCCTCCTCCTTCCCTGTGACTCGCCTAAGCCTGATCCTACACCTCCTATCCCAGCCACTGCCTCAGCCTCCTCCACCCCCAGCTTGGGATGAGCCACCTTCCTGGCTGGGTAGCATGGGATGAGCCATCTCCCTGCAGAGGCAGAGAACCAGTGACAGTACACACAAACCAAGGCCATGTTGCAAACAGAACACCGAGGCGCCCTCCTCTTAGGATGCATTATATTCGGGGTAGATGTTGAATTCTAGTAACACATTCCCTGGGGTGTTTTCAAATCCAGACACACTGGAGCCTTGTTCCAGCCTCACTGTGGGCGAAGGCCCCTGGGCTCACCTCCAGCCTCAGGCTGGCTCTGACTGCTGCCCTGGTTCCATCCTGGCGAGCAGAACTGAACAGGCCCGACTCCACAGCCCCCAGTGCTGCCGGTTGCAAGCTCTGCTGACTCCAGCCTCAGGCCCCTGCTTGCCTGCTTCTAAATCCACATGCTCCTGCTCTTTCCTGCCCCTGCTGGCCTCTCAGAATGCCACTTCTTTCTGCCAAGACCTCAGGCATTGCTACGGCCCAACCCCATCTTTATTGATTTCACGGCTCTGTCCCCTTGCAGAGCCTGTCTCATTGCCACCCACATCTGGGACAGCAAAAGACTCCTCAGTTTCCTCCAGAGTTCAGTTTCTTCCAAAAAGCTTGGCACATCTCAGCTGCCAGTGTGAACTGTGAGCTCCCAGAGATGCCCGTGGCACTTTCCAACATTCGTCAGTTTTGACACATCTAAAATATCCTAGCTCCCAGAGCTGCGTGAGCACCAGCCCAGATGGACTGGCTGCTGGGGAAGCATCAGTCTCTCCAGGCCCTCTGAGAAGCCTTGGGGCAGGAGGGGGATGTCTGACAAAGCTTCCTAACTAAGGAACCCCACTTCCTCTCGCTTTGGGCACCCCTGCCAAATGAGCGGGCACCTTCATGTTCCAGCAGCCCTTGCTGCCCGGCTTCCAAGCTCCAAGCCAACTTCCTTCCACAGAATTCTCTGCACCTTGGTTCCCGGTGACTCCAAGTACTTTGCCATCTGCCGAGTCAGTTCTGCCAGAGAGGAAGCAGCCGATGTGGGGAGTTCTCTGTGGGCGCCATCTTTCCTCTCTCAGGTCACCTTTACTCTCAGAAGGAAACTGACCCCCTGACCTATTAAATAGCTGAAATGAAGGGCTACTAGGGCCCAGGTAGGTGAAGGTGCAGCTAAAGGCATGAAGGTCAGCATCTAGCTAGGCAGTCAGGTCAGCCAAGAAGACAGGTGAGGTGCGTGGACCCTTTAGCCCCACAGTCAGACAGTGAGAGAGCTACTCCCAGAGTTCTCTGGGGCATGAAGGGGCTGCAGGGGTAGGTGAACGGCATCCAGAGAAACAGATATCATGGAAAGTGCAAGCAGGAAACAAGCTGGGATCTTTTTTTTTATTTAAAATTATTTTTCAGGCCAGGCACAGAGGTTCATGCCTATGATCCCAACATTTTGGGAGCCCAAGACAGGAGGATCACTTGAAGCCAGGAGTTTGAGACCAACCTGAGCAACACAATGAGGCCCTGTCTCTATGGAAAAAAAAAAAAAAAATTAACTAGCTAGTGGAGGGGGCTAGTGGTATATGCCTGGGATCCCAGCTAGTTGAGAAGCTGAGGTGGGAGGATCGCATGAGTCCAGACATTCAAGGCTGCAGTGAGCTATGATCACTGCGCTCCAGCCCAGGCAACAGAGCCAGACCTTGTCTCTAAAAATATAAAGAAATAAAAGAAAATAAATTATTTTAAGGAAGTAAATACTCGCATGGCTCATAAATTAAAAGAATATAAAATAGAATAGATTTGGAACATCTTACCCCCATCCCACGACATCCATATCCATTCCCTCCTCCCCCTCTCCCACCACGGGTAACCACTTATATTCATCTCATCTGTATCTTTCCAACATTTCTTTACGCAACTGAAAGCCAATATGGAGTTATTTACTTATGTCCCCACCCTTCCACAAAAGGTATCACACTTTAGATACCGTTCTGCACCTTACTTTGGTCACTCAGCAGTACGTTCTAGAAATCTTTTCAAATCAGTACAGTGTTTCTTTACTCAAGCTGCACAAGTATTTCATTGAGGGATATGTCCCATTTCAGCTATCTAGACTCTAGATGGACACTTGGGATGTTTCCAGTATTTTACAATTACAGATAATCCTGCAATGAATGACCTTGTATTAATTTCATTTCATATGTGTGCAGATACAGCCACAGGGTACATTCCCATGCAGGAAATGCTGAGTAAAGAGAAAATGCATTTGTAACTTTCATAGCTGTTGCCAAATCTCTCTCCGTTGGAGTTGCACCATTTTGCATTCCTACCAGTGTCTCCATCAAGGTGTGTGGTCACATTTTTTAATGTTCACCAATCTGAGGGGTGAGACTTGTGTTTCAGTATAGTTTTAATTTGTATTTTTCCTCTTAGGAGTAAGGTTGAGGATGTTCTCTTATGTTAAAGGGCTATTCATATTCCTTTTTCTGTGAAATGGCTCCTCGTGTCCTCGGTTGGCCCATTGTTCTGTGGGTTGCTGGTCTTGCTCTCCTTGATTTCTAGGTATTCTATAGATATCAAGGAGATTCACCTTTTGTGTTATGAGTTGCAATTATTTTTTCTCGCTCTATTGTTCATTTTCTGCCTCTACTTGTGGTTGTTTTTGTTTTTTGGTTTTTGTTTTTTTTTGAGACGGAGTCTTGCTTTGTCTCCCAGGCTGGAGTGCAGTGGCACGATCTCAGCTCACTGTAAGCTCCATCCCCCGGGTTCACGCCATTCTCCTGCTTCAGCCTTCCGAGTAGCTGGGACTACAGGCTCCCGCCACCATACCCGGCTAATTTTTTGTATTTTTCGTAGAGACGAGGTTTCACCATGTTAGCCAGGATAGTCTCGATCTCCTGACCTCATGATCCGCCCGCCTCCGCCTCCCAAAGAGGTGGGATTACAAGTGTGAGCCACTGTACCCGGCCTTTATTTTTTAATTTAGTTGGTCATACAGAAGATTTTTGTTTGCTTTAATGTAATCTAATTTAACAACCTTTTACAGCTTCTGAATTTTGAATCGCAGAGGGAGGTTCTTATTCAAAAGGTTATGAAGGAATTCACCCATATTTTTTTCTGGTAATTTTATGATTCCTATTATTTCACTTAAAAATTGGATTCCTTTGGAGTTTTTCCTGATGTATGATGAGAGGGACGGACCCAACTTACATCTTTTCATCTTTTTCCAGATCTCCCAATACTGTTTTTAAAGTCCATCTTTACTCTATCCTAGCACTTTGAGAAATTAGATTTCCACTGCCCAGAACAACCTGGCCAATAAGTCACTTCTATCAAACACTGAATTCAAATGTATGCATTTCGGTGTTCTGGGCTTCTATTCTGCTTCTTTATCCATGTTCCTATATACACAGCTTGAATCACTGAATCTTTATGGCACATTTTAGTATCAAATAGGACACACCTTCCCCCATAGTCCTTTTTAGTTCAGAGCTCCCCTGGCCGTTTACTGGCAAGCTGAGCTCTGTCACTGGGGCTCTCCTTGCTCACTGTCATGTTTTATTCTCTTCTCTCCTACAAGGAAGCCAACATATGCCTGTAGGCATCCAACCAGGGAAAGAGGCAAGCACAGCCTGCTCCCCAAACAAGGCAGAGGCAGGGGTGCAAGGCCTTCTGGGAGAGTTCCAGTAGGCCACATCTATGTACCCCTTTGAGGCCAGTGTTCTGGGGAAAGGCCAAATAGGAGATCTATGTCTTCCTGGAGGTTTGGACTTTGGCCTGAAGATTCTCAGCACTGACCTTCTGGTCCATCCAATCTGTTTAAATGAAGGTGATCCCAGATAACCTCAACATAAAGAGTTATCCTGTCTGATATTCTGTCTCCTCATGATTTGTTACTGATCAGGGGCAGAAGAACCCTTCAAGGAGGAAGATGTTATAACAGCAACATCAACCCCTACTTCTACTACCACCAATGCCACCATGGCCACCTTTATTCATTGAGAACCTGCTATATACCAGGCACTGTGGGAGGTACTTTATACGTTTATCTCATTTACTTACAACCCCACGAGGAAACCATCTGTAAACTTGCCCAGAATTGCGGCTCATTAGTGGCAGAGCCAAGTTTTAGATCCCAGCCTGGTTCCAAAACTCATATTCTTCACCACTGGGCAACTTCTTCTCAGAATGATCCGCCACCCTGTGTTGATGCAAATTCCCAGGCCTCCCAGACCTACTGAATCAATCAGCTGCTCTGGGAATGGCGCCCAGGAGTCTGCATCTCCAGCACATGAATACCTGAGAGCCACTGCTCACAAATGTAGAAAGTTAGGTAATATATCAGGCTGTGAGGATGAGTATTTCCTTAGCAGTGGTGTAAGGGCAGAACCCTGACTGCTGTGTTTTGCAGTCAGATTTTGATTTCCTCATTAGCAGAGAGTGTTAACCGGTAGCCTAGTTTGGCTCCTCGAGGTGCCTGATTCAGACACAGCACCCCACAGCTGGAGCACCCTAGCTGGTGGAGGCAGGGACTCAGCCAAGTAGGCTCCAGAGCTGCTGCCTAAGCCCAGTAGATTTCTCCTGCCCAGAACAACCCGGCCAAATGGAAGAGGGGAGGCTGAAATCCTCACTCTAAAGAAGGACCTCCTTTTCTTGGCACAAAGGCACCGCGCCAAACCACACAGTTAAGTCTGTGTGCTACCTAAAGCAGGTGCACAGAATTCACAGAGAGGTATCAAATAGGCTGGCAAAGATTTGGTGGATAAGTACCAACAAATATCTGGAAAGAACTACGTTGGGTTGAGACATGAGAAGGAAGAGATCGTAGGCAAGTTTGGAAAGGGAAACAACGCATCGAACGCCAAGCCCTGGACTAGACATTTCAACTTTCATTCATCCTCACTACCACCCACACGAGACAGTCTTCCTATTTCCAATTTAGAAGAAGGAAGTTGAGGCTCTTACCGGTTAAGCAAGCTTCCCAAGGCCACACAGCTAATAAGTATTAAACAAACAAACACAGAGCCAACTGACTCCAAAACCCAGTGCCCCCTGCCGCCACTCCACTACCCTGCCTCTGCCATTGCTCCCTATGGCACCCTGGAAACTGATGGGGTACCTGCCCGTGGTCTGAAGTGGGCCGGCAGCAGTCAACTGGGCCTCCAGATATGGGTAGTGAAGGGAGGATACAGGTCCCAAAGAATATCTTAGGGGAAGTAGTGCACATGCCCAGGAAAGTTTTATAGTCTCAGAACATAGATGTATGGAGAAGTCGAATTCTGGAACTGGTTTGCTTTTTCAGCCAGTTGTGGGCCTTGGCAGTCACTGAACCCTTCCTTATTTCTTCATGAGGAAATTAACATCTCCTAGGATAGGAACAGCTGTGCTGCAGATCTCAGGGCAAGCAAGTCTCAAAGAAGATGAGAGACACCAAGGGCCTCAGGAAAGCTGAAGGGCTCAGGGTGCATGCTGCAGCCATGACCTCAACCTCTGTGGGTCTAGAGGTGACCATACTGGCCACACCTAAGCTCATCTTCCCCCTGCATTTCATAGTCCTTCCCTCCCATCAGGTCCAGCCTTTGATTAAAATTCCCAAGATTATCTGGGGAGCTGATGGCACCACCCACCAATGGAGTTCATCTGGCTGCCTTTACACCAGTCACCTTATGGCTGGGTGGGCGCTTTCCTATTCTTCGGCCAACACACACTTTCCAAACTGTGTGACAGTTTGTGTACTTGCCTCTACCGTAAGACCATGAGCTTTTTGAAAGCATGGTCTGTCTTATTCACTGTTAGGTATCACAATGTTAGGCACAGTCCCTGACACATAATAGGTGCTTAATAAATGTTTAGTGGAACAAATGAATGGATGAATGAATGAATAAAAGAATGAACGGGATCAGGGTGGGCCTTCAGTCTCTAAAAGCATACCCAAGAGCCAGCCCTCTCAGTCCCAGGCCCCCACATGGGGAAGCCCTAGGGAGGTTCAGGGACTAGATCAGGCCCATTTCCTCATTAGGAAGCCCCCAAACCTCTGCCCCAAAGAGCACATCCAACATGCTTCAGCCCACACTCCCCACCCACAGTTTACTGCCTGTAATCCCAGCTACTCAGGAGGCTGAGGCAGGAGAATCACTTGAACTCAGGAGGCAAAGGTTGTGGTGAGCCGAGACCACGCCATTGCACTCCAGCCTGAGCAACAAGGGCAAAACTCCATCTCCAAAAAACAAAAAAAAAGAATAACCTTGGGCTGTTTGGCCAAGTTAATGCTTAATGCTTTCCTCACGCTGCAAGTGTTTATCTTTGCCCAGATTCCAGCTCCAGGGAGGGGAACACTCCTGTAGAACAGCCAGGCGTTCTCAGGTCACCTCTCCTCTCGCTCTCACTTTTCTTTTTGCCTGATTAAGTCTGGCCTAAAAACACGTCTCAGGGGCACATATCTGTCACTCACAATAATCCTATAAGGTAGGTACTACTGTAGTCTTATTATATAGTTAAGACACAGAGAGGTTAAGTAACTAGCCCAAGGTCACAAGCTAATAAGTAGCAGAGCTGGGATTTAAGGCAGACATCTGGCTCCAGAGCTCAGGTGCCTCTTTTTTTTTTTTTCTAAGACATTGTTTGGCTCTGTCACCTCAGCTGCAGTGTAGTGGCACAATCACTGCTCACTGCAGCCTTGACCTCCCAGGCTCAGGTGATCCTCCCACCTCAACCTCTCAAGTAGCTGGGACTACAGGCACACACCACCATACCCGGCTAGAGCCCAGGCTCCTAACTGCTTCACAGCACTGTGTCTTGCTATGCAGTAACAAGCCATGCTCAGGGTATGGGCCCATGTTGAGTCTCTTCCATCCATGGGTTCCGACTGGAAAGGAAGCAGCAATCTTCTCTTCTTTTCACACTGAGTATAAGGCACCCAATTCATCTTCTGGCAGGTGACCTGGAGGAAGGAGTGGCCCTCGTTTCCTTTTACAGGTACAATCACTGCCAATACTAAAGCAGTGCCTGTCCCCACCTGCCAGGGCACCCAGGATCCTTGTCTCCAGCACTAACTTCATGAGGTACGTGGCTCTGGGCTGAGATAGGACATCCATATTCCTAGATTCCCTGACTGTGATGTCAAAGGTCCTCTGCCCCCACCCCTCCTTCTACTCCTTGTAAGCATCACTTGGCAATTGTGTAGCTATGGCTGATACAGGAATGAAGGAGAAGGTCAAATGAAGTTCAAAGCCAGGAGCTAGATACTCATGATACATCAAATAAAGTTTTGGAACAAGAACACAATGGGATTAATTTGCCAATCAAAACAGCACTTGGCAACTTGACTATAAGCCACGATCTCTCATGGCAACAGCAGTTGAAGGGCCTGTGATTGTCCAGCTCCTGGGGAGCCTCCCTGGCCTAACTGTGGTCAGATGCCAGCATCACAGCCCCCTTAGCTAGGTAAGGATTCTCCTAGAGTTACCTCTGGAAGGGAAAGAAAAAAAGTCTAGTCTGAGAATGAGACCAGCAGACAGCAGCTCTGCCAGGTGTTTGAAGGGTGAAGGTCATGGGACTCTTTGTTTTTATTACCCTGGTCACCCCAATTGTTTGGAGGTACTTCCCATAGACAAGAGGATGCCCCAGTCAACTGTCTTCTGTGATTCAAGACCTGTTTACTCTTGTGCCAACCAGGGGCCTTACTTGGAGGCATCGGCCTTTATGAGGCATGGAATGTAAGCCCTCTGAGCTTTAGCAGAGATAGGAAGAGTCCTAGAATATGGCAGGGAAGAGGGTCGGAACCTCTGTCCTCCAGCACAGTAGAAAGATGCCGGCTTGAATGTCAGGAAAATCCAGTGTTTCTGCTTCAGCTGCTACCTAGATGCATGGTTTGGGGCATGTCAGCTGGCCTTTCTGGGTCCCAGCTTCTTCATCTGTGACATAATGAAGGCAGACTAGACCATCACTACCAATAAAAGGTTCCTGATCCTTGGGGAGCAGTGGTTGGAGTGGCAGAAGGGCATCACCCAGCTATTTTCCAACACATTGTAAAAGATGATATCGCACAGGACAACTGAATGTTGACTTGGTTTGCTTCCCTGTGGAATTCTCTCCACTTGGTGTGGTAAAATGGATTCTCTCCAGAGAACTGGAAGTGTAGATGGGTGGGGTTATCTATATGCTTGTTTGATAAGTGAAGGAAAATGAATTGTTCCTCAATAAGTACAGGTTGTTTGAAATGCAGGCTGGGTGCAGTGATGCTGCATGATCTCCAGGCCCCTTGTGTTTCTAACCCTCTTGCTGGACAACTTGGCCTCCACAGGGTAGTCCCCAAGGAACCCTTGGCCATCCCCAGCCTGAAGGAACCAGGAAGGACCTTCGGGACCTGCCAAGTCTCCCTGAGACCCTGCTCCACCAGGGCTGGCTCCCTCCCTGATCCGGTCTTTTGGTTCAAAGTCAGTCCTGGAGCTCTCTCTGCCAATTGACCCCAACCTCCAGAAAACTCAGAAACAGCCTATCCTCTCAGGCCTGCAAACCAGGAGCAGCTAGGCCCAGCCCTGACTTGTACAAGTAACTACCACAGAAGGCCTGCTGTGCAGCCTATGCTGCTCATCCTGGATCCAGGGCAATGTGGAGAAACCACATTATTGCTTGACTATAGTGCATTATTCCAACAATCATTTTAAATGTGCACTTGTGTAACCATGATCATCATCAAGATGTAGGATATTTCCAACTCTCTTTAGAGATTCCCTTTTGCCCTTTCCTAGTTAATCCCCACCCCATTCCCTGGGCTCAGGAAATCACTGATCTGTTCTCAATCACAATAGTTTTGCTTTTCCAGAATGTCCTATAAATGGAATCACACAATTTGTAACCTTTTAAATCTAGCTTCCTTCACTTAGCTTTATGCATTTTAGATGCATCCACGTTCTTGCATGTGTCAGCAATTCGTTCCTTTTTCCTGCTGAGTAGTATTCCATTGGATGGACATGCCACAATTTGTTTATCCATTTATCAGTTGATAGATATTTGGGTTGTTTCAGGTTTGGGGTTATGATGAATAAAACTGCCATGAACATTTGAATCTTTATGTGGACATATGTTTCCATTTCTCTTGAGTAAACACTTAAGCTTGGAGTTTACTGGGTCCTATAGTAAGTGTACATTTGCCTTTAAAGAACTTGTCAAACTGTTTTCCAAAGTAAGTATTTTTTGTTCTCACCAGCAATCTATGAGGAGTTCTACCGGATTTTGTCAGTCTTTTTAATTTTAGCCATTCTAGAGGGAGAGAAGTGATATTCTGTTGCATTTTAAATTTGCATTTTCCCCATGACTAATGATGTTAAGCACCTTTTCTTGTACATATGTGCCCTTTGTGTATCTTCTTTTAAGGATATCTGTTCAATTCTCTCACCCTACCTTGAACCTACACAGGGTGGAATGTGCCCATGACCTCGGAAGGACTTTAGGGAAGTAAGCCCCATTTTCCCCAGAGAGGATTCCAGCACAAATGGAAAGTTTTTCTGAATGGCATACTCTTTCATAACCAGATTTCTTAAAAGAAAAAAATCATTCTGATTCTAGCCAGAAGTGCAGTAGAATTTAAGAGAATTTAAGAGAAAAGTTTAGAAGAAAAAAACTTTTTGGCAAGAAAAAAGACTCTAGTTACTTTGTTCCCTGGGATCCACAAAAGAAGAAATTGTGGCCTCAGGCTACAGTAGCATGGTGCCAAAATGGACTTAAAAAAAAAAAAACAGAATAAATCAGGCATGAAAATAGCTTTCCTTCCATCCCATATCTCATTTTCTTATTTGACAACAAAAATGGTAAAGAGCAACTATAATGACAAAGAACAGGTAAAACAAGAATGCAAAAAATGGTGGGAAGATAGCAACCTCCAAAAGGTAATAAATTAATTTCGGCAGCCTTAGAACCTAAAGCTATTTGTAAAGAATAGCTAGAAAAGAAACCCACTTGAGACAAACTTAGGAATTTCTTCAGAGTTCAAAACAATATCTTAATAACCTGAAAAATTACCATGGCTTTACAAAGCACCTCATTCACTCCTTAGGAGTGATTTATACCTTGGGCAATTGAGGTTCAATATTATAGTGAAGTGATGTTAGGGTGTCATAAGAGGTGAAGGAAAATACAGATTAGTAACTATTGTGCACATTCAGAAATTGAGACCCAGAATTATTTTCAACAAAATAAGTAAATGGGAGGGTAGGGTGTCCAGGTCAGGGCAAAATTCCAGATGGCGGGAGTGGGAGAATCATTCCTCACCATGGCCTTGGGCAGAATCTGCTTATCTCCAAACAAAGCTCAGCAACAGCTAGGAGCTGAATCCGTAAGGTCCAGCAGTGACTAAATTCCCACACGAACGTTTCCATCTTTCCATCATGCAAGAAATTCTGAAGTCGACTTTGCCCAGCTACAAATCAGTGGCCTGACCACAGCAGGAAGGGACAGAGCTGTGGCTACATTTATCACAGGATTGTTCCATCCTGAGCAGAGTACATGGCCTAGAGAGTTTTCAGGGCAATTATGAAATTTTGGTCTTCCAGAGGACCCTTGCCAGGTCTGGGAATATTTTCAGCAGTGGATGTTTACAAAGCAAAAGCCCACACACACATTAGCAAATTAAATAATGTATGTTGTATGAAAAAACTTGTGAGGGGCATAGCAATACCTGAGGCTTCTTTCTTATGCACTTGTGTGCCCAGCACCAGCCAATACATGGAAAGGGCTCAACAAACACTGAGCTGAGCAACAGCCTCTAGCCCAGGCATCATGGGCGGGAGGCAGATCCTGACTCCCATCAGGCCTCCTATGGTAGAATCCCTGGTTCTCTCCCATGGAAGGTGGCCCACCTCGGTTGCCTGCAGTCACCCATCTGTTGATGTCCTTACCCAAAAGAAAATGAAGTAATTTCTTCTTGTATGAAATATCGGGAACCCTCAAACCTAGGAGTTGACTAGGAATAGAAAAATCACTTGCTGCAAGAAATAATATTAGAAATGTAATGGCTGGACCCAGCTTCTCCTTCTGACTAATTTTAAGGATTGTTTTGCTGATCTAGGAACTTACTGTCATACAGAGGACAACCCCAAGCCTCCCTAGTCCATCAACCCCTTTTCCTGGATATGGGGGCTGAATCCCTTGGTGGATTTGATCGCTTACCTCAATTTAATATTCCCCCTCCTAAAACCACAGTATTATCCCCAGATTCTTATCATTGGCATGACTTCATCTCTTCTGAAGACATGAGAAAAGTTCCACTTCAGAAGATATGCTTGGAGAATGTGCTGCTTCTAGCTTATCCAATATGGAACCAATTTCTTCACTCATAACTAAAGCATATCCTTTCCTCACAGCTTATCTTAGAGTTGCCAGGTTTAAATGAGTCAATACAAATAAGACTTTTGGAAAAGTGCCTGGCACAGAGAAAGCATTCAATATATATTAGCTTTTTAAAATGCTGAAGATCAATTTGAATATATATGTATATATAAAGAGATATAAATAGGATTATACGTAAGGAACTGATTCTACTTCTAGGAAACTATTCTAAGAAAATACTAATAGAGGCCGGGCGCCGTGGCTCACGCCTGTAATCCCAGCACTTTGGGAGGCCGAGACGGGTGGATCACGAGGTCAGGAGATCGAGACCATCCTGGCTAACACGGTGAAACTCCGTCTCTACTAAAAATACAAAAAAAAAAAAAAAAAATTGGCCGGGCGTGGTGGCGGGCGCCTGTAGTCCCAGCTACACCGCAGGCTGAGGCAGGAGAATGGCGTGAACCCGGGGGGCGGAGCTTGCGGTGAGCCGAGATCGCGCCACTGCACTCCAGCCTGGGCGACAGAGCGAGACTCCGTCTCAAAAAAAAAAAAGAAAATACTAATAGATTCAGACAAATATTTATAAATAAAGATTATCATCAGATAATTGTTTGTAATAGGGCAAAGAAAACCTTGAAACGGCATAAATTTTCAACAATAGTGGAACAAGCAAATACATTATGGCACTTTTTCCAAGTATGTTTTGAAGAATTTTGATGCTATGGGAAATTGATAATGGTAAGTGAAGAAGGATTTAAAACCATTTATGTAACATGATCTCAATTATACACACTGCAAATAAATATCTATGGAACAAATATCTCCATAAGAAAATATTGTGAAGACATACTCCAAATGTTACGTATGGTTTTTTTCTAAATAATAATATTCTGTATTTTTTCAGCATTTTTCAAATTATACTGAAATATATTTTCAGCATATATACAATGAGCATCCCTTAATTCTACAAAAAGCAAAATAAAATATGAAACAGTTAAAAGTCTATGGCAACACTATACTTTGAAGGGGAAAAAAGGCTAAGGACCTAGACTAGGCCACTGGGCAGAGAAAGAAGATAATTCTGAGGCTGAGTCCTCAGTATTTGGTGACCTAATAGAGAGGCAAGAGAGGGCATGAACTCTAAGCTTTCTAGCTTGGGCACAGAGATGAATGATGATGTTATGAACCACAATAAGAAACACAGGAAGAAAGGAAGAAGAATGGGTTGGGAGGAAGGAAAATACATTTAGCTTGGCCTTGCTGAGTCTGTAGTGCCCAAAGAGTACCCAGGCAAAGATGCCCAGTTAAAAGCTGGTGAAGTGCAAAGCTAAAGCTGTGGGAAGAAACTGCAGTAAAGGTATGAGGATGGGCACAGCAGTGAGTCCTTGAAGACACGGGCTTCCCTTAGGATGCCCAAGCGTTTGAAGTGTTCTAGCATTAAGCAACAGACTCTGCTCTCATGGAGGCTCAGACCCTTGGGCTTCAGGGCTCTATTCCTTCCACCCCTAAATGTGACCTGAAGTGGCCCCTGCCTCCCCCAGTCAGAGGAACTGCTGCTCAATTATAGTGAGGAATCTCTCATAGGCTTGCTGTGACTTAAATGCTATTGGTGCTGTGGCTACTGTTTCACTGAAGATTACAGGGCTCTCAGAGTTAACCACATAAAACCTACTGCTATATATTTGGTAACCTCCTTTTTCCATAACACATAGGGAAACCATCTTGGGTTTCAGGACCAAGAAAGTGTGAGTACCTGGCCACCAGGAATGCTATAACTGACCCTGCTTCCCTCTTTGATGCGGTCAACAGGAAGCTCAGAAAAAAATCTGTGGCCCATCTTCAGCAGCCTTATAATATCACATAGTGTACATGTTTGGGTGTTAATACTAACATTTCTATCTTTATTGTTTTACTGCCTTTATTTTCTCTTTGTCCTAAGTTCTTCAACTATGAATTTTTGCCAACTACTTCAAGTTAAAAATGTTCTTCCATGTCATGCCCACCCATTGATTTTGTTTGTTTCTAACTCTTGGAAGTTGCATAAAATAATTCTAGTCTACCTTCTCCACAACAGCCCTTCAACTCTCACGTCATCCACCCAATCTTATTTTTATAGGAACCAGAGCCCCACTTTCTTTAACAATTGCTCATGGATATGAGCTCTTAAAGAATCTTTCATCCATCTAGACCTGACTGATGCTTTATCTTCTCTTGACCTCTTCCCTAAAGCCCCTACTCAGGGCCTTCCTCCACTGCAACACAGCAACCACTTTTAATAGTTGGTTTTCATGCTTGCACCCCCTTCCTCCATGGGGCTGCGGACTCCTGAAAGACAGGAGCCACATGCTGTCTTTGCCTCCAACCAGTACCCAGCCAGAGCCTGGGGCATAATACATGCTTAATAAGTGTTTGTCGAGGAAGTAAATAAATGAATGAACACACACCTGTCTACAGTCTGCATAACTTCCTCGCTCATACACATGTTAAAGAGAGCTAAAGCCCCCAGGAAGGGAGAAAAGAGAGGGCCCTGTTCAGTCCAGTTGTTTGCAGGGCTTTCCATGTGACAACTCTTTTCCATGGTGTCTCCTGAACAGCCTCGAAGCCTCAGCCACCTGGGCTGGAGCTTATCTCACAGCTAAATCCAGAGTAAATATACACAAGACAGAATTGGTCCTAAGAGGACAACTGGGGTGAATTTCCACAGAAAGAAAGGATTTCACTGATCAGAAACGCAAGATGCTAGATGCTCCAATTGGTACTTATTCTAACAACACTCTCTTCTCTAGGTGCTAATTACTTGCCAGGCATTGTTCTGAGCTCTTTACAAATATCTTATTTAATCCTCATAACAACCTCATAAGATAGGCACTATTTTTATCCCCATTTTATTTTCATATGATCCTCTTAACATTTAAGGCAGCTAAATCGAAGAAAAGTGTAGAGTATCCTAAAATGAAGAAAGGTGTAGTGTTTCAGTCTCTTAATAAAAGAAAATGAGCTACGTTAAGTCCAATGTATAAATGGCTGAAGATTGAGTGCCAGCCTTTGATCTGAGATCTGGATCTGGCAGAACACCTCACCGCTCACTAACATTTATTGAGCACCCACCATTGTGCCCAGTGCTACCCTCCATGAGTTCACTGACAGGTGGAGGAAGAACACACCTGGATAAATAAATCACCCAGCTGCAGGGCAAGTGCATTAGGATCAGGGAGGCAGTACGGTGCTGAGAGCAAGAAGGAGTAATCATCTCTGACTAGATGAGAAGGCTTCCTGGAGGCTGTGAAGTCTCAGTTCCATTTTAACGAATGGAGCAGCAGAAACAGAGCAGGAGGTGAAGTGCAAAGATACTGGCATCCAAAACGGCATTTGGGAACTGCTGATAGCAGGAGAACGAAAAGAGAGGAGGAGGTGGGGGATGAGGGATCATCATTCAGGTGGTGGCCTTGGCTGCAATACCGTGAAGCTGAAAGTCACTAACAGGTGTAGTCATTTCTGTTCTAGACTCTTTGAGCCACTGTGTGCAGGAGGACGGAGAGACCAAACAGAGAGAGACCAGTTAGGAGGCTGCTGCAATAAACCAAGCAAGATACAGTGTGCACAGAAACTAAGGCACAGGATTCTAGGGATATTTAGGAAGCCTGAAGCTTTGGACTGATGGAGAGGCTGGCATAGCGGTGCAAGGTGACACCCCGGCTTCTGACTTAGACAATCAGGAGGGCACCCAGTGAAACCAGGAGACTAGGTTGGAAGCAGGCTTCCAGGAGCGAGGGCAAGCTGAGACCCTCTATAAGCTCAGAAAAGCCAAACAGGGAGGAAGAAATTTTCATTATCTCAGAAAACTTACTCAAATTCTTGCTCACATCTCCTTTTAATAAAATATGATGCATTTCATTCTGTCATCATAGTGAAAAATCATTGCCCTTTGCTGAGAATTAATAACCTTTTGAGTTAATACCCTTCGGGTAGGAAAATTGGTTTCATTAACACCTCCCCTTGCACTTTGTAGGTTCATCATCTCTTGGTCCTGCTGTCCCCTGAAACCAAAAGCCCAAGACATATTATTCGAGAAGCCTGAATGATTTTATGCTCAGAAAGAATGATCAGGGTCCTTAGTAATTGGGCTGAATTGAGTTCACTGACCAAAAAGGTCAGAATGGCCTTCTGTCTGCCCCTCAGCCACAGAGGAGCCCACCTTCTACCAGAAGGAAGGGATGAGAGCTTCCTCTCCCAGCTCTTGGCCTGGTTCCTAATCTTGGCAGAAAAGATGCGCTCATCTTGACATGCCACGCCATGGAAACATGCCACCTCCTCAGGCTCTACCAGGCCTCTTCGCAGAGGTGTCCTTCTCTGGTCCACCACAGAGAGAGGACAGTTGTCAGGGCGCCTAGCAGAGTTGGATGGCCACCCAACCCCACTCCAAAGTGGCTCATGGTCATGGTGAGGCTTCCCCAGAAGAGAGGCTGGAAGGCCCTTCAGTCAAACAACAGAAGGTGAGATCCTAAAAACAATCTTCCTCTCCTTTTCCACCTTCCACGGCCTTGGAAAGCCTTCGAATGGATATTCCTCTACTCTTTTCTGCTGCAAACTCTTTAGCAGCAGCCTGGCATCTGGAGCGTGAAGCCCAGACTCTTCAGCATCCCAGGGCCCTCCATGCTCTGGCCTGCCTGGCCTTGTCTCCTGCCTCTTTCTGCATGCAAGATTGCATGCCTCCGAGCCTTGATTCGTGTTGCTCCCTCAGCCACCCCCGACCCCTGTAACAAAACACACACATACACTCAATCATCCTGCAAGGCCAGGGTCAACATCACATTCCCTCAAAATTCCTCCCTGAATGCCGCACCCTCCCTCAAGCAGCTTCCACTACTCCCTCTGCAATTCCCCTAACCCCGCCCCACCCTCACCCCTGTACCTTGTCCCTGCAAGGCTTACCTGATATAATGTGTCTGCACGTGAGGACAAGTTGAGCCACAGGAGCTAATACATAGTGTCACCCAACTAAGATGCTCTATTCACTGTCTCCCTAGGTAGGGATGTAGGGATGAAATTGGAGACCATGATACCTAGGTTCAAATCCCATCTCTATCAGTTTTTGGCAGTGTGATTTGGGGTGAGGTGCTTATCCACCGAGCCTCCAAAACTGCCTTGCCTATATTCCTCATGACTTGGAGGGTAACTCTAGTGCCCGATTGGCTGGTCACTGGGATGCAGGATAGAGGATCTGGTGATCTCAATCTCTGTGTTGGGTCCTCCTAGGCCACCCTCCATCACTTGGCCATTCCACTGGAAACAGTCTCTGGGGCTCCCCAAAGTTGTGGCTCATTCTGATCTCCAGCATCTCCCAGTAACCTCTTTGGCTTGTGCTTGTAGAAGCAGCCTTTGAGAAGACGGAGGGCTGCAGATGGAGCAGATGCCAGGCTAAGCACCATCCCCAATCTTATATTTCAGAGCCATTTGGAAGAAGAGCTCAAGCTGTTGAAACAAACAAAACGCTGCATGAGACGAAGACCAGGTTCCTGCTCTTTGGAGAAACCAGTCAGGGCTGTCAGATTCGAATCCATCATCTGGACACATTACAGGAGTGCGGCTTCAACTCCTCGCTGCCTCTGGTGATGATAATCCACGGGTGGTCGGTAGGAAATGCTGACATGCCTTTTTTCTCTCCAATTTCACATTTTCTTTTTTTCTTTCTAGTGCATTCAATGTTCATAAAAAGATAGGGAGCTGGTGATAACAACTCCATGCATAATGTTTATAAAGCATGTTCTAATTTTCCAGGTGCTTCCCCACACATTAGCTCATTGATTATCTCAATTCCATGAGTAAGCAGGGTGAGAAAATATAATTATCTCCATGTTTCAGATAGAATGTGGCTCAAAGAGGTCACACAGCCCATTGGGGCCCACAAAGGATTACAGCCCATGCAGGGGGAAGCCTCCATCTTGAATCTGCATGTTACACGGGGAGACATAGGAAGCCAGAAGAATGGACTCCCAGTGAAATTTTGTATCAGCAAGGTTTAAGTTCAGCTGCAAATAACAGAGACTCAAATTAGCAGTGGTTCAAAGAAAACAGACATTTGTTTTCATTTCACAAAATATTCCAAAGATATATGTAACCCAAAAACCAGCTAGACAGCTTTGGTCAATGAAGTCCTCCAGGCCCCAGCTCCTTCCAGCTCAGTGCTCTGCCATCTTGGGGTGTGACCCTCATCCTCATAGTCCAAGATGGCAGCTAGAGCACTAGCCATCACATCTTTATTCCAGGAAGCACAATGTAGTAAAAGACGTATGCAAAGGGGTCAAAAGCAAGGTTTTTACAAGAGCTTTAGTGAGATATAATTTACAAAGCATACAATTTATCCATTTAAAGTGTACACAATTCAATGGCTTTTGGTATAAAAGACTGTTTTTTAGGTGTCCCAGAGCCTCTGTGAAATTCTCCCAGTTACATCCATTGACCATATCAAAGTGGAAAGATGGCTGAAAAATATAGGCTCTTAAAGAAAGTGTAGCTTTTAGTGATGCTAAAAATTCTATTACTATGGAAGAAGGAGAGAAAGGATATTGTTGGCAATAGGTGAAGTCAAACCGTCTGAGGACTTGTTGCCAAGAGGAAATCCTGCCTCCCCAGTGTCTAGCCCACCCATGATTTCAAGCATAGTTCACAATTTGAACCCTCCAGAGATTTTGGTGTCAGTTTCATGAGTTAGAAACCTTTCCCTGCCATCCAGTTGAAAAGTACTCAAAACCCCCATCTGTCCTATCCTGGAAGGCAAAATGAACCCTTCCATCACCTGCCTCCCCTCATCTCTCCCTGCGTCCCACATGACATTACAACAGCTTCCAACTCCTTGTATTAATAGCTTCCTCCACAGCTCATGTGCCTGCCTTCTCTCTTCTTGGTCTTGGCTCAGTCTGTGCCCTCTGCCTAGAGCATTCTTTCTCCTCCTCTTTTCCTGTAAGACACAGTCCCAAACAGGTCCTCCTGCAAGCCATTGCTGCCTTCATCCCAGCACTCCCGCAGGGGCGTTCAGTGTCACTGGGTCTTCCCGTGCGGCCTTGAGCACTCTCCAGCACTGCTCTGCAGCTCGGCTTTCTAATTGTCTGTGTTTCTCTGCTCTGCTAGCTGTAAGCTTCTTCCTGGGAAGGATTCTGTCCTATTCTCATCTAATTGACTACTGTGGGTCAGTATCCATTATGTAATCAGTGCTCCAAAATGTTTGTTAACTGAATTAAAGATCAAATGAATGAGTCTTGTTTATAAAGGCAACATGAAGACCACAGGAGACTCTTACCAGGATCCTTTTACCAACATGCACTCTTCCTTATCAAAATTCTGTCCAACCTAGTATATGTCTCCTCCTCCTATTACTACTGATATTAATAACAACAACAACTGCAGGAACGAACATTTGTTGAGTCCTTACTATGCTCCAGACACTGCTCTAAGTGCTTTAGATCTATTAACGCATTTCTCCTTCATAACAATCCTGGAAGGAGAGCATTATTAACTCCATTTTCCAGGTGAGGAAACTGAGTCACAGAGAAGTTAAATAACTTGCCCAAGGTTACTCAGCTAGTAACTGGGAGAGCCTGGATTTGAACCCAAGATGTTCCATGCACATAGAAGGCACTTGGTAAACATCTAGTAAAGGAATGCGTCTTACCCTGGAACGGCGTGACAGGCCCTCAGTGGAGCTCTCCAGCTTCACCCCCTATTGTCTATCCTTCACCTCACCAACTTTCCTCCTCTCCCCTGACAAACCACACTGCCCTTTCACAATTCTGTGCCTCTGCACGCACTGTTCCTTCTGCCTGGAATACCCTAGACCTCACCACTGCCACATTCGCCTGCCCACCGGTATTCTTTTTGTTTCTTTGCTTTGTTTCGTTGAGAAAGGGTCTCACTCTATCACCCGGGCTTGAGCGCAGTGTGATCTCAGCTCACTGCAGACTCAACCTCCTAGGTTCAAGCCATCCTCCCACCTCAGACTCTGGAGTAGCTGGGACTACAGTCATGCACCATCACACCTGGCTAACTTTTGTATTTTTTTGTAGAGGTGGGTTTCACCATGTTCCCCAGGCTGGTCTCAAACTCCTAGGCTCAAGCAATCCCCTTGCCTTCGCCTCCCAAAGTGCTAGGATTACAAACATGAGCCACGTCGCCCAGCCCCCACCCATGTTCTTCTTTTTTTTTTTTTTTTTTTTTTTTTTTTTTTTTTTGAGACGGAGTCTCGCTCTGTCGCCCAGGCTGGAGTGCAGTGGCCGGATCTCAGCTCACTGCAAGCTCCGCCTCCCGGGTTCACGCCATTCTCCTGCCTCAGCCTCCCGAGTAGCTGGGACTACAGGCGCCCGCCACCTCACCCGGCTAGTTTTTTGTATTTTTTAGTAGAGACGGGGTTTCACAGTGTTAGCCAGGATGGTCTCGATCTCCTGACCTCGTGATCCGCCCGCCTCGGCCTCCCAAAGTGCTGGGATTACAGGCTTGAGCCACCGCGCCCGGCCCCATGTTCTTCTTACTGGACTCCTATGGATCCTTTAAGGCCCAGCACAAGTGTCTTTGCTCTGTGAATCCATTAGGAGTGCCCTGCAAATTGGTTCTCAAACAAGGCACACACACAGAACAATTATCTGTAAACATTTTTTAGCTCCTACTCTGTCAAGCTTACAGTGCCTATCCTGCTAAGTCTAGCACAATGTAGTCTGCAGGGCACAGCCAGCACTGTGGGTTTAGGGGTGAGGTGGGGCAGCCTCATGCAGAAGGAAGTGTACCAATGGCCCTAAGGGACAGGTCAGCTTCCAGGACCTGATTTACACATATTTCTCCACTGTTTCAAGGTTTAGAAAGTCCCAAGGTAGAAAAGCATGAAGATAATCATTTACGGAGGGGGGAACGTTGAGAAAAATCTGGAGACATTTTTGGTTTTCAAAACCTGGGACAGTGGGTGGGTGTTGCTGGCATCTAGTTAGTAAAGGCCAGGAATGCTGCTAAACATCGTACAATGCACAGGACAGCCCCCACAACAAGAAATTCTCTGGCCCAAAATGTCAACTATGCATGCCTGAGAAACCTCGTAGCAAGCCCTTCCTCTTGCGGGGAAGGATCCAGCATTATCCAAGAGCTGGAGAAGGGTGAGCGGGGAGAAAGGAAACGAGTGTGACCCTCCCTCTGTACCCTCCTCAGGTGGACGGCTTACTAGAAAACTGGATCTGGCAGATGGTGGCCGCGCTGAAGTCTCAGCCAGCCCAGCCAGTGAATGTGGGGCTAGTGGACTGGATCACCCTGGCCCACCACCACTACACCATCGCCGTCCGCAATACCCGCCTCGTGGGCAAGGAGGTAGCGGCTCTTCTCCGGTGGCTGGAGGTACCAACCTGCCCCATCCTTCCTTCACCTCCCTTCTCTCCTTTCCCTTCTTCTGTGAGTGAATGAATTAAGCTGGTCTCCAACAGCAGTCCAAACAGGAGAAGCACTAATGCTCAGCTCACAGGAATGAGAAGGCACAGGACTGACACCAGACCCCAGGTCTCTCTCAGATGCCTCCGTTGAACCCCTATTTCGCAGAACCATCTTCTCCCCTCTCCTCATTCACTGTTCCTCTTATGCTCACCCCCTTGGATAGGCTAAGGGATACAAACACACCCTGTAAGCTATCAGGCCCCCACACAAATGAGTGGGATCACTTCTGTAGGGCATTAGTGTTCAGGGGAAGACAGGCAGGCAGGAGGCCGCAGCTACCAGGCGAGGTCACAGGTACCTAAGTCCCAGGAGAGTCAGCCAGGTGAGACACTAGTTTCAGTTTGGAGTGTGAATAAGGCACCTCATTTCTGAGCAGCCACGAAGAACAGGGTGGGTGCCACAACACACTGGACCGCAAAGGGCTTTCATCCAGGCAGCTCTTCTCCTGCCCCCATCCCGCTGCTGTCTTCCAGGAATCTGTTCAATTCTCTCGAAGCCATGTTCACCTAATTGGGTACAGCCTGGGTGCACACGTGTCAGGATTTGCCGGCAGTTCCATCGGTGGAACGCACAAGATTGGGAGAATCACAGGTAACCCTGCCTAATAACTCACACACTGATTCCACTGCATGGGGGCGTCCAACAAGGACCTGCTTTTCCAACAGGCTCATCATTAAAACACCCCAACTCTTATTGCGAGGGATCAGAGCTCATGAGAGGATTTGTAACATTCTCTCAAACATGACCAATGTCATAGATTGCTGTGCCAGAGAATTCAGAGCAAATTACAGCCTCGATTCCTATTGCCTGTCCTCAAAGGAATGCCTCATGTAGGTGTGCCAAATGGGACTAAAAGATGGACTTTTCTAGCAAGAAGGAGTCTTATTTTTTAATCTATAATTTACAAAGTCCAATTTGGGCGAGTTAAGGAGTGAAGAATCACAGCCTTAATTTGCTGTAATTCATCAGCCACATTAGTGCCTCCGGTTCCACATTTCTGAAACGTGTGTGTTTTATTCTGGGACCCATTTGGGTTGAGGGAGGGAGCTCTGCATCAAAAACTTCACCCCAAACTCCATACCCACTCAGAAATGGCCCAAGATATCCAGGAAGGTCTGCAGATGTGCAAGGAAGGCCTTCCTCCCAGACTTCCGTGACACCAACCCCACTCTTCACACTGCCAGGGATTAGGATCCAAAACCACACACCTGGTCAAACTGTTCCCCAGTCCAAGTCTGAGGCCCACTGTTACCACAGGTATAAAAACCCAGGAGGCACAGGCAATGTGGAAGCCCCAGAGCACCCCAGCCTCTCATCCTGCTTATCCCTTCCCATAGCTCTAGGCTTCAACGACACAAGTTTTTTCTCCACTTCACGAACACACCATGGCCTCTTGTGCCTCTGGGCCTTTGCATGCACTGTTTGCTTTGCCCACCGCCCACCCACCCAAACTCCTACTCATCCTTCAAGATCCAGCAGGCTCAAACAATATTTCACAGGCCAAAACAAAGAGCATTTTAGATGAATAACAGAGGTGTTGCAATTTTATATTTTATCAAGTGAGGACCTTTTTTTTTTTTTTTTTTTTTGAGACAGAGTTTCGTTCTTGTTGACCAGGCTGGAGTACAATGGCGCGATCTTGGCTCACCACAACCTCTGCCTCCCGGGTTCAAGCGGTCCTCCTGCCTTAATCTCCCAAGTAGCTAAGCCACACCTGGCTAATTTTTTTGTATTTTTAGTAGAGACAGGGTTTCACCATGTTGGTCAGGCTGGTCTCGAACTCCCAACCTCAGGTGATCCACCGTCTCGGCCTCCCAAAGTGCTGAGATTTCAGGTGTGAGCCACCACAGCCGGCCATGAGGACGTTTTTACAAACTACTATCTACTATCATCATTCCTTTATAAAAGAATTTCTTTTAATACGAGAAAGAATGGAGATAATGACAGACATTTAAACGGAATACTTTTGTAATTATAAGAGCTCATTTCTTCATGCTTTTTTGTTCATCTTGCTGGTGACTGGGGAAGCCTGGTCACAGACCGGCGTGTGGCCCCTATGGATTTAACCCACAGTAGCCAGGGGAGGAGCAGCCCTCCCACCGAAGAAGCAGGGCCAGAGGGCAGAGTCCACACCCAGCGAGGCAGCCTCAGGCCCAAGGCCCAGAACCCTCTCCATCCGACTGGTGCTAGGCATATCAGCAAGTCCCACCCACCTCAGAGACAGCAGGAAGGCTCAACACCCTCTGGCCATCTTGTCATCAGCCTGATGAAGAAAGGAATAGAAATCATATCAGGACATTTTTCTTTTCCTTTTTTTTTTTTTTTTTTTAAGACAGAGTCTGGTTCTGTCTGATTCTGTTGCCCAGGCTACAGTGCAGTGGCATGATCTTGACTTACTGCAGCCTCCACTTCCCAGGTTCAAGTGATGCTCCTACCTCAGTTTCCCAAGTAGCTGGGACTACAGATGCCCACCCCCACACCCAGCTAATTTTCGTATTTTTAGTAGAAACGGGGTTTTGCTATGCTGGCCAGGTTGGTCTCCAACTCCTGACCTCAGGTGATCTGCCAGACTCAGCTTCGTGCTGGGATGACCAGGCATGAGCCACTGCACCCGGCCAAGGACATTTTTCATTTGTCACTGTGGGTAGAGCTGGAGAACGGGTGATCTCATAGCCTACTCTAAATTCCTTTGCCCCCGAGTAGGGAAGGAAGCCAAGGCTAGGGTGGGACACCAGAAGGTCCTCCAGAGAAGGAAGAGGAAGAAAGACAGGCAAAAACTTTGAGTGCACAAATACTCCCCAGCCACAGTCAGCCAGGAGCTGCCACCTTACTTCATGCATAGACATCTGTCATTTGAGGCCCAGAGCTTTGAGCTACCCTACTTGCATACAACATTTTCACCCCATACAGTGGTGTCCCGTGGCTGTTCTGGACGTTCTAATGAAATGACACTGTAGGAGAAAAATCAGCTTGTTTAGGGAAATTATTGACAACATACAGGCAAATAAATTTCATTCTTTGATAGGTAGGTTGGAACTACTTATAATGAGCATATTGGCTTTTTTTGTATGCAAACAGATGGTCTTGAAAGTAGCTTGAGAGGTACTCAAAATTGATTTGCTTAAGTAAATCAAGCATTCCCTCATAACCTTATTCCTTTTGTTTTCTTTTTGAGATGGGATCTCCCTCTGTTGCCAAGACTGGGTCACAGTGGTGTAACCACGGTTCACTGCAGCCTCAAACTCCTGAGCTCGAGCGATCCTCCTGCCACAGCCTTCTGGGTAGCTGAAATGACAGGCACATGCCACCACACCCAGCTGATTTTTGTATTCTTTTTTTTTTAGAGATGGGGTTTCACGATGTTGTCCAGGCCTCCTGGCCTCAGGCATCACAACCTTGTGTCTACCACTGGATAGTTTCTGCAAACCTCTTTCCCCCTCTAGCTAATGCCCAGCCTGTGTGTCATTGTTAGCACCATGAATTACTGTGCTTTTACTGAGAAAAGGTTATGGCAAGGTTTTCCACAGAAGGATTATGCCCGAGGTGTTTCTTCTTCCTGCTAGTTCATTAATGTATAATAATATCCAAAAGCTAAAGAGCACATTTGTCTTCTCTCCTTGCTCCCACCTAACCCTTACCCCTGCTTTCCAATTAGGGTTGGATGCCGCGGGCCCTTTGTTTGAGGGAAGCTCCCCCAGCAATCGTCTTTCTCCAGATGACGCCAATTTTGTGGATGCCATTCACACCTTTACCCGGGAACACATGGGCCTGAGCGTGGGCATCAAACAGCCCATAGGGCACTATGACTTCTATCCCAACGGGGGCTCCTTCCAGCCTGGCTGCCACTTCCTAGAGCTCTACAGACATATTGCCAAGCACGGCCTCAATGGTGAGAGTGAAGTCATGGGCCGGGAGCACCGGCCTACATTTCAGTGGGGCCTCTGGAATTCAGCAGAATCTGCCAACATGTGGGACTCGGGGAAGAGTTCAGCAAGGATAGGGCCCAGGGTGTATGGCCACCAAGCTCACCCAGAGAGAAGGAATATGGGAGTGGGCAAGGGTGCCCATCCCCCGGCAGGCCACTCCTGGCAACAGGCCAAGGCCACGCCCTGAGGATGAGCAGAGGGCACCAACAAGAACCTCCACTTCTCACCCCGGCCCTATGTGCCCAGGCAAAGCCTCTCCCGGGGTACCAGCTCTTCCAAGAGTTGAGTCCGGATGCCTGTGGTTATTCTTCCTTCCCTGGACGTTTCCTCATTCCAGGGACTGCCTCTATTCTGAACCACATGAGGATCCACTTAATAGGCTGTGGCTTCTTGATGAAGGTCTCACTCTTCATCCCACCCCATCAGTTTAATTGGGGAAATTACTCAGATTCTCCCAATGGGAAATTCAGCTTCAAATACGTCCTTGTTACGCCCTTTACCTCAGGGCAGACACAGAATGTGCTGTTATCTGGGTTGTGATCCCACTTCTCTCTCAAGTCCTAAAACTGAAATATTAACATGCACATTGACAATATGCACAGGATTAAAGAACAAAAATGTCAGCAGAAGCAGCACATTCCACGGGCATTCCAAATTTCTTGCTATTATAAAATATCATCCTGATTAAAACACGCCAATCACTCCAAGCCAACTAGAGCCCTCCACCCCCGCAAGCCACCTCACCCTGATCATCTGACACTCAGCTGAGAACACACTCTCTTGTGATGACACCATCCTCACCTCTCCAATATCAGAATGACCTTCACATTCCACATCATCTCATTTTGGCTGGACTCCCAGCCTTCCACCGCACAGGCCTGAGAGAGCCTTCCGGGAACTTGCCCTTATCACTGCTTATATCCCTCCCACCTCCCCCACCCCATCACCTCCCCTCCAGCCACCAGCAGTTCCCAGCTGACCATCCAGCCCTCATCCCAAACTTCATCCCCACAAAGCTCGGTGCAGACCACCAGCATGGTGTATGGGCTTTATTTGCCTGGTAAACACATTCCTGACCAATCATTACCATTGCTCTTTCGTGCTGAACTTCAAAGTGATGGAACCAAATGTAGGTATTCAGCTTGCCCAAGCTTGGGGTGGTTTTCCTCAGTTGTCTTCACCTCTGTGTTTGAAAGGGTTCCTGGGGTAGTTCTTCCAGCCACAACTGCACAGGGGCTCACTGGATAACTACGGTTTCACCCTCACCACCTCCTGGGCGGATGAGCTTGGGTGAGTTAGTGGATGTCTTGGAAGCTCAGTTTTCTCCTTGGTAACAGCTGCCTCGAGGAGCTGCAGTGAAGATGCAGGCAGTAGAGGAGCAGAGGGCACGCAGCATACACAGTCTCCTAGTAGGTGCCCCAGGAATGCAGCTGCTAGCGTCCACGGACTGCGATAACTAATCTTGGCATTTAACCTCCAGACACCCGGGGAACTAGGTTTTGGCAAAGTCACCTGTGCTGTCCCTTTACAGCAAATGTTTCACATATCTTGTGGTGGTTCCTCAACATCCCTTGAGAATTATTTACTACAGATTAGATTAAAGTTTGGAGAGTCAAAAAAAAAAAAAAAAAACAAGGGGCAAATTCTTGGTAGATCAACCTCATAAGCTTGTTTTGGGGGTGAGGCCTGTCCAGACCTGGTTACTGGGAAGTGTCCTTCCAAATCCAATTGTTGTGCTGGTTTCACAGGCCTGTTACCTAAGGGATGCAATGGCTGCCTTGGGACACAAGGTAGACATTGTCGAGAGGCCTCAGCATTCTCCAGACCATCAGAGTGCCACGAGATTGTCTCGTGGATCTAGTTATATTAAGAGAAAAGGTGTCCCACGCAAGTCTGTTCCAGAAAACCCACCCTCCAGGCATCAGCACCTGGGCATTTTCAATTATCTCATTTAAGATAGAAATATTTCTATAATAAATTACACTAACCTGCTCTCTTAATGAATTTGATCTTTCCTTAGTGACTTGGGTGCCTATTAAAACACCTACTGTAACACACTGTCATAGAGGAGTGCTCTCAGGATCCCGGCAATGCCTGGGATTTTGCCTGACACTACATGACTCAAAGGGTCTACTTTCCTTAGTTTCGGTCAGTTGTCACATCCCGCTGTTGTCAGGGGGTCTGCCCTGACAAGCCCACCCCTGCCTGTTCTGTGTGCTACTTCTAACCTCCTGTGGGCTGAGAAAAAAGGTGAGCCTATGAGTTGAGGCTGCTTTGGGTTAAGGTGATAACATCCTTCTTGCCCTGTGTTCCAGCCATCACCCAGACCATAAAATGCTCCCACGAGCGATCAGTGCACCTTTTCATCGACTCCTTGCTGCACGCCGGCACGCAGAGCGTGGCCTACCTGTGCAGCGACATGGACAGCTTCAGCCAGGGCCTGTGCCTGAGCTGCAAGAAGGGCCGCTGCAACACGCTGGGCTACCACGTCCGCCAGGAGCCGCGGAGCAAGAGCAAGAGGCTCTTCCTCGTGACGCGAGCCCAGTCCCCCTTCAAAGGTGAGTGTGGAGCCGGGGAGCCTTCAGAAGGGCAGGATGCAGTTCCCTGCCCACAGGGCTCATTCCCTTGGGCCCTTGGCTCCCTTGGTTCCCTTGGGCCAATGAAGTTTCCTTGGTTCTTTTCCTGGAGGTGCTTCAGCTCTGCTGTTGCAGTGTTTCTGAAACTGTGCAGGCTCCAGACAGCGATGCTGACACAGCCTTTCTCCTGTCCCAAGAGTGTGGCCACCTTGCGGCCAAGGGCTAAGAGGAGAAACCTTGATAATTTCTGAAACGATCCTTGGGTTGGCCTCTCTATCCATTTTCATGCTCCCCTAGAATGTTAGATCTGCACGGCCACACGCAGTTTACCTGGGCCACCCAGATCTCACTGTACAGGGACTTGAGGCGTCTCCAAACACACCCTAGAACCCAGTTCTTTCATCTCTCTTCGGGGCCCCCGTGAAAAAAACTGGATTCTAGACTGCATTGCATTCCTTCTAAGATTTGAATCAGTTGATCTGATAGGATATGATATTCACCCTGAGGCGCTCCCAAGACAAGATTCAGCTTCCAGTGTTTCCCAGCCAGATTTTTAACCTCCGGCCAGAAAGTGGGCCCGGCACCTCTCTGGGTTGAATGGAAGATCGTAGAAAGCGTTGTGGCCACGTCTTAGGCTGAGGCCAGCAGAGAACTACTCCACTGAAACCTAAATCCTCCTGGAGGGAACAAGCCAACATCTGTTGCCATTAACATTTCTGCCTAATCCTTTAAACAGCTCGGGAGTGATTTAGCATCTTACTGTTTCATCGCACAGCCTCTCCAGCGCTGGGAGAGGCAATCTGATGTGCTGTTTGACTATTACCATGCAGATATTTGTATCTGGAGAAAGTGAACGTGCTGTCGCCACCACTTTGCTTTCAGAAAGCATTTTACACAAAACATTCGATGCAGCCACCGACTCCTTGTGGTTCTCACAACAGCCAGGCGAGGATGGCAGAGTGGATTATTATCCCATTCTAAAGAGGAGGAAAGCAAAACTCGCGTGGGGCGTCCACAGCTGTGTGGCTGTAAGGAGACCTGGAACAGGGCCGCCTGACTCTCAGCAGTGAGTTCAAACTCCCAGGCAGCTTAGTTTTGAGGCACAGGATTTCTCTGTGTATCTGAACTTCTCCTCTCCACCCAGGTTTCCCTCCTGTGAGCCAAGCAGGTCTAGGAATGACAGAAATTTCTTGTGGGTGCTCATAGCATCTGAAGAGTAGTCTGTGTGAGGGCAGGATCTTTTGGGCCAAGGGTCCCTCCGCTGGCGGTCCCTTCGGGCTGGAGGAGATGGCAGCACGCAGGTGAGGGAATTTGTAAGTCCTCCTGCTTCGGGGAGCTCCTCCGCTGCAGGCTGACAATTAGAGACTCATTTGGGTTAACCAGCTCCTCTTTTAAATGGCAATGCCTCCTGGAGTGATTAAGCCTCTTAGATAATCACATTACATTGGATCTATTTTAATCATGGAATGTTCGCATCATGAGGAGCGGTTCAACCCTGCCGTTTTTCAGATGGGGAAACCAAGGCCTAGATGGGGAAAATCATTTGTCCAGACACAAAAAGCTCTTGGCAGACCTGGCATTTAGACCTGGGGCCTCCAAACAGTGAGCGAAGTGATTTTTACCTGCTCTGTAACCTGCCGCTGGTCTGCGTGTGGGGGTGAGAAGGGGTATGGAAGAGAAGGGTGGGGAGATTGCTTTCTCCTTGAAATCAGCTGGGAAGAAAAGAGGTCATTTTTCATCTTTCAGGGCCAAACTGGGCACTTCATTTGAAATGAGAGACTTGGCCCAGCCCTAGGACATCTACTGGGGGCTAGGAGATGGGGAAGGGAAGCCGCAAAAGAAGGAAGAAGGGGAAACAAGAGCAGTAGGCATGAGCCAGGCCGAGCGTCTCCCATTCGCCAACGGCCCCAGAGCCCGACACCATCCCCTGCTGCTGTGAACTCACAGGGATCCCTTTCTTATGAAGGAAGACCAAAGAATTGCATTAGGGCATGATTATCTCACCCACCAGCTACCAACACCAATGTACTCATCCATCTGTGCATTCTTCAAACACAGTCCTACCTTCAGGGTGCTTGGTGGAGACTAACCTGAGATGAGCCTCTTGGAGACCACATTTGTGTCTCTTTATTACCGACTACTTATCTTGCTCCTGGGAACATCCAGTGAGGAGGAGGCTAAAGGTAGGAGGACTGCCTGAAACTGATCAGGAACCAAAAGCCCCAGCCCGGATGGAGGTTCCAGTGATGAGCTGTGGCTTGCGCCACACCCTCTCCTTTTCTTTCTTACTTTTTATTTTGAGACTGAGTCTCACTCTGTTGCCCAGGCTGGAGGGCAGTGGCGTGATCTTGGCTCACTGCAACCTCCACCTCCAGGGTTCAAGTGATTCTCCTGCCTCAGCCTCCTAAGTAGCTGGGATTACTGGCGTGCACCACCACGCCCAGCTAATTTTTGTATTTTTAGTAGAGGCAGGGTTTCACCGTGTTGGCCAGGCTGGTCTCTAACTCCTGACCTCAGGTGATCCACCTGCCTGGGCCTCCCAAAGTGCTGGAATTACAGGTGTGAGTCACCGCGCCCAGCCCACACCCTCTCCTTTTCTGCTCCCCTACAAATGCTCCCCAGTTCTGCTTCAGCTCCTCCAGTGAGCAAACTCCTCACCCGCTCAACCCAGTTTCACTTGCTAGTGGAGAGTAACGTCTCTGTGGTCACATCAAGCCGCCCTGGGCATGGCTGGAAAGTGCACCCATGCGAGATTCGCCTGTTTGAAGCAGCTGCTCATGGGATACTGCTATCTGTATAATGCTATGTTGTCCAATATGGTAGCCACAACCCATATGTGGCTATTTAAATCCAAATCTAAGTTACTTTAAATTAAATGGAACCAAAAATTTAGTTTGTCAGTCACACAAGCCACCTTTCAAGTGCTCGAAGACGTGGCTGCTGCATCAGAGAGCACAGAAATAAAACATTTCCATCGCTGTGGAGAGGTCTGTTGGTGGTGCTAGGATGATGATTTTAATCTAGGCCACCACAGCTACACCACTCCCCGCCCATCACAACCATGCTCATAACCGACCTGGGCCCCCAAAGTCTATTTCACCAGCCACCTCCAGCATTTTGATGAGTACATATTACACTCTTAAGAGAGCGGACTTGACCAACCCGGGCCTACAGAGAAACCACAAGGCCTATTTTTCAAAAACATCTAATGTACTATGTATTTTAGTGCAGGGTCTGGTTGGGCAAGATAAACATCGCCTCCTGATTGTAGTTTCACAAAGGATGACTAACTTGGCCTGAATTCCTCTGGCTCCCAAGATATTTCGACAAAACCATCAAAGGATCTATTTTCTACAACCGTACGCCAGAACTCGGGTAAACACTGCGAGAGTACAGCAGTAGCCAGAGAGAAGTGGGAAACAGTCGCTGAGTGAAACGAGGCAATGTATCGCCCACTTCCATTCTCACTCTCTCACAAGGAACCTTTACCAGTTTGGAATCCTGTTTTTAAGGGAGGGGGAGGGAAACGGATCTGTACGGAGTAAACGCTGTTTCGCCAGCACCTCCTCTCATTTCATCCTCAGAGCAGTCAGATGAGGTCACCGGGTGGAGGGGAGGGAAGGGGCCCTCGGGGGGCACTCTGCCTGGGCACTGGGCTGGATGTGTTGTACACATTAGTTCATTTCCCACTGGAGCCTCACAGCAACCCCGAGACACACACACACACACACACACATACACACACAGACACACACAGACACGGTCAGGGCAAAGTCACACAATTTGTGAGCAGGAAGCACCACACTGAATCCCAGCCTTTGCGCCTTTCACTGACCTTGGCCTCGGGCATAGGACCAAGGCCCCTCCACTGAGTGCCTCTCCCTCCTGCGGCATTCCAGCTGCGTGTCCCGCCTCCTCGTCTCTGCCCTCCTTCCACACTCCCTCTTCTGTATCTTCTCCCCTCTTCTCCTGTCCTCCCCATGCTGCCCTTTCCCCCTGTACTCCAGACTCCCTGGGTGGGGGGTGAGGGACACTTGCTTCTGTTGCTCACAGCAGCCATGAGAGCACCCTTTCCTGCTGGTCGGCAAGATGACGAGCCAAACTGTGACTCGGGCAGTCTGTTTTTGGCTTTTCTCAGCTTCTTCTTTGGAAGGTTTCCACTGACTTCAGGGAGAATTCCAGAAGAAGCGGGGAGGGGGAGGGGCAGATGTCGTAGACAGCACAGGCTTGGGGTTGGGATAAGGAGTGTCAAGAATCTTGGCCTTGCTGCCAACCACTTTTATGACCTTGACATAATGACAAAACCTATGTGGGTACCAAGGAAGAGGTGAGAACAGACATGGGGATGAACCACTAGCCTGGGACCTGCAGGTGGGTCTGAAAACCTGCCCCAGTCAGTTCAGTGTGAAGGAAGGAAGTAGGTAACACCCGATTAACACCTTCTGGAATACAGGCATTTTTTCATCGCCATCTTATCACACTCTTACAGCGACACTACAAGAGAGTTTTTAATCCGCATTCACAGATGAGGAAATGGAGCCCCCGATAGGCTATGTGGTCTCAAGATCACAAGGTAGCAGGCGACAGAGAGGACTCAAACCCCCTGGGCTCTGTCTATCCTTTGAGGACCCTTATTCCACCCACAGCACAAAGAGCTGGCAACAGGACGCCAGTCAGCACAACAGTCCTGGCCACACACAGACACTCCCCGATCTCCACCACTCACAGACAGCAACAGACCCCCCACAGAAGGGGCAGGTGTTGGCCAGGCATGGTGGCTCATGCCTGAAGTCCCAACACTGTGGGAGGCCAAGGTGGGAGGATCACTTGAGCCCAGGCGTTCAAGACAAGCTTGGGCAACAAAACAAGACCCCATCTCTACAAAAGAATTAAAAATTAGCTAGATAGAGTGGCGCATGTCTGTAGTCCCAGCTACTTGGGAGGCTGCAGGAAGACTGCTTAAGCCCAGAAGGTCAAGGCTGCAGTGAGCCATGATGGTGCCACTGCACTCTAGCCTGGGTGACAGAGTGAGATCCTGTTTCAAAAAAATTCAATTTAATTTAAAAAAGAAAGGGGCAAGCATCCAGTCTCATGACATCAGGGCATCACATAAATGGGACTGTACAGTTAAAACCCAAATGTGGCCACGAAAATACATACACATACAGCTATTATAAACAAAGGTTTACAAAATCACTTTCCCTTTTTCTTCTTCACTTGCACCTGCTCTGACTTAATTCACTTTCATTCAGCCTTGCTGGCACTGGCTGCCTTCTTTGCGCAGCAACACCCTGGACAACACCATCCTGGGTCCCTCAGTCCTGTGACCTTCAGCTTCCCTCTGAGTTAGAGGCATTTCGGGTCTAGGAACAAGCCTTCTGAGCTTGGAGAAAACACAAGAAGTCTCATTCCTACCATCTCCATGAGAGAAATCCATACACTGCGGCGGGGTGGGTGGGGGGAGCCCTCTTTGATGTTTGCAGAGAGTCATAATATCTCCCAGAGCCCACATCTAATGATTCAGAATCATTGTTTCTGGGAGGCAAAAAATAGAGAGAAATATATTCTCTTTTCATAAATTCAATAACCTGATCTTGTGAAAAGAAATATAAGTTTTTCCGCTGGGCGCAGTGGCTCAAGCCTGTAATCCCAGCACTTTGGGAGGCCGAGGCGGGTGGATCACGAGGTCAGGAGATCGAGACCCTCCTGGCTAACACGGTGAAATCCCGTCTCTACTAAAAATACAAAAAACTAGCCGGGTGTGGTGGCGGGCGCCTGTAGTCCCAGCTACTCGGAGGCTGAGGCGGGAGAATGGCAGGAACCCGGGAGGCGGAGCTTGCAGTGAGCCGAGATCGCACCACTGCACTCCAGCCTGGGCGACACAGCGAGACTCCGTCTCAAAAAAAAAAAAAAAAAATATATATATATATGTTTTCCTTTTTTAAATGGCACCAGCAGGGTCCACACAGGGTTACAATCCAGGATTTTTCCTAGTGAGGAGACTCTCCAGAGGCCTCAGATTTCTGCTCTAGATGGAGTTTCCCTGGTCACATTCGAGGTCAATGAACTATTTCATGCCTTTCATCTTTAAGACCTGAAATAATTTCTCCTGCCAGAACTTGGGAGTATGTTGTACTGGTCTCTTTGCAGTCACAGGATCAAAAGCATTTTCCCCAAATCATTTTTTAATGTCCATATTAAACATGTCATAAGGTAAAGTGAGCAAAATCACTCAACTTTTTTCCTTAATCTTTGTAATAGCATCACTGTGTTGGGGGTGGCAGGGTAGAATGACAGGCAAATTGTCTTTTCTTTTCTAAAGAAAAACACTTACAAAAATCCAAATAAGAGTAAATGATTAGGACCGGGTGTGGTGGCTCACACCTGTAATCCCAACACTTTGGGAGGCCAAGACAGGAGGATAGTGTGAGCCTAGGATTTTGAGACCAGCCTGAGCAACATAGGGAGACCTCATCTCTACAAAAGAGGAAGAGGAAGAAGGAGAAGGAAGAGGAGCAGGAGGAGGAGGAGGAGGAACTAGTTCTCAGCATGAAAGACTCATTTATATTTAAAGTTAATTTCATTTAAAGATTTCTCTAAAAATGTGCAGTCACACAAGATTCCCTGTGCAGACATGGACTTTCTCAGGAGTGCTCCTGCAAACTCAAGGGTGCCTCAGCCATCAGTGCAGGTTCTGTCCACAGCCCATTCCCTCAGGAGCCTCAGAAAGCACGCTGGCTTGGCTCCTCACAGCCCACACACCTTGGCAGGTTCCACCCTCCTGAAGAGGTGCTACTCTAGGGACACATGTTGTGGAGACAGGCAATTCTCATTCATAGGATGTGCAAGCTAAAGGGGACTTTGGATCCTCTAAAGCTGACTCCTGAGTTTTACACAAGCACCTTCTCCCAAAATCGTGGAATCATAGCATCTTAAATGCAGAAATCAATCTCCTCCTACTCACAATTTAAGGAAAAGGGAAGAAAAAGTATATCGCCAAGACAAGGACATGAAACATTTTCCCCGGCTCGGGGGCCAGACGTTTAGGGGACAGGAGAGCATCCTCTGTGGCAGCAATAGCCCAGGATGGATGTCAAGGGCTCAGAGCTGGCAGGCACTTGGTCTTAGTAGCTTCATTGGAAGCAGGTGTTCAACCACAACTTTTCTTCAGGGGCTGTTGGCCATTTGCTTTCAAGGGACAGACTCAGCTTGCAGAACCAAAACAGCAGGCGGTATAGAAAGGGTCTTTTGGAATTAGACGCACCTGGCTTTTAATCCTGCTCCACTGAACTATCTGGATAACTATAGGTCTCCAACCCTCCACTTCCTTATTTATATTCACCAGGATAATTAACATTGTGTCAGTCTAGGTCTCAGCAGAAAACAGGACTCCACTGGCCTAGATCAGTTGAAGAAAGCAAGTGGGACTCTTTACAGAGGGGTGGACAGTGTTAAGGAAACCAACAAGGACTGAGGTTGCTCCCTGCTTCTAACAGCAGGATGGATGGAGCCAGGGAAGGGACTGGCCGTGGGAGAACCGAAGCCATGGAGGAGGGGCTACTGCTAATCGTGGGAGGGCAGTGACTGCGCAGTCAGGCTCCAGAGCACGGGGGAGCAGAGGGAAAACGCCCCTGCCTCTCTTCTCCGCCCTGATCTCCTGCTAGTGCCTCTCCCTCCAGTGGTCACACCCAACCAGAAACCAATCGATGAGGGAGCCTGGCAGATGCAGCCTAAGGGATCTGATCCTGAGGCTCAGAGCTGAGCAGTGGAGGGCAGAGTGGATGAGGACAGCAGGGGTAGAGGGAGCAGATGGACACTACCCAGCAGGGCACCATTATTTAGCTTGTTATGAGGACAAAAATGATGTATGTAAAACACTTAGTGTGTAGCTTGACGCATAGTAGGATCTCAAAAACCGGAAGCTATTTTCTCATTCTTGGTGTCTTTAATGCAGTTATATATCCATGGCGTTCTTCACTCAGAGACCTGTTAAGTACTCCTTGGACGCCTGGTGTGTGCTGTGCCCTTGTGGAGATACAAGCAATAGTGTGGTTCTGAGACTGCCTTTGGGGAGATAAGACATGGACACAGATGCCCACGAGACAAGGCAGAGGCCACAAAGGGCTGCAGCTTCTAGTTCTTTTTTTCTTCTTTTTCAATACTTGTAAAAGCTCTTTCTTTTTCCAATAGGATTCCAATTAGAATACATGTTTACTGCAAAAAAACATGAAACTTGCAGAAGAACATAAAGAAGAGAATAAAAATGACCACTCTGCCCTCTCCAGCGATAAGCACTGTTAATATTTTTTGTGAATTCCCCTACTTCTACACATTCCGTTTTGCAGAGTTGGTCTCACACTAGACAATTTCATAGCCTGTGTTTTTTTGTTTTTGTTTTCTTCTTCACTTCTTTCATAAGCATTGAAATCACTCCAAAAATAGTTTTTAATGGCTTCATAAGAGTAAATCACATGTTTGGGACGATGAACTGAGAATCAGCAGACTAACTTCTAATTGCAGCTTCATCAGTTATTAGCCACGTGACAACGACAAGCTACTTAACTTTTTCTGAGCCTCAGCTTCTTCCTTTGTAAAATGATGTGGGAGGGAAGACAAAGTAGGCATCTTATAAAGTTGTTGTAAAGAGAAATGAGATAATTATGTGAAACTATTAGCTCAATGTCTGGGACATGGTGAAGAGCTAAGTGGTAGTTATCATAATTGCTATTATTAGTTCATAGCCATCCTCTATTACTGAATATTTCAGGTGTTTTCAGTTTATTTTTAAACAAATGTTATGACATTTTTTAACTTAAATCTCTTTCCACAATTCAGCTTTTTCCTTAGAGTATATAAAGCTAGTGGTCCTGGGTATAAACATGTAGAAGTTTAAGTTCTGGAGTCAGGTTGTGAGAGCTGATGCCCCAGCCATATACAACTTACCAGCTGTGTGATCCCAGAAAAGTCACTTAACTTCTCTGCGCTTCAGTCTCCTCTTCTCTAAAATGAGATAATAATAGTTTCATTTGTTTGAGGGTTAAGTGAGATGACAGATGCAAAGCACCTGACAAAAGCCAAAATAGATATTAGCCAATGTTATTACCACGCATACTGCCATTATATGCTTTTACTTGCATTTAACACTGGGCTGAACACACAGTTGACTTCCAATTACTACATATCATATGAAACTGAATTGAAGATTGGTTACTGTGAGTGTTCCTTGAGTTCTCTGGAAGATGTCCTGACTACTTATAAGGAGGTTAACCCAAGGCCAGTCCTCCCACATCTTACCCCCTCCCCCACTTTGGAAAGTTCTTTCTTTGGAAACTGTGTTTGGAAAGAACTGTCCTTTTTGTCTCAGTTTGACTTTATAAGACTGTTCCCTTGTTACAGAGTGTCCTTGACAACCCCCAAATAGTGTAAGACGTCTCCAGAGGCTTCTGGGGTGATGGGCTAAGTCCCTCTCTCCAGTGGTGCCACCCAAGAGTTTAGGGACCTTTCCCAGGACTTGCACCTGTAGCTCTTTTCTTTTCTTTTTTTTTTTTTTGAAACAGAGTCTCGCTCTGTCATCCAGGTTGGAGTGCAGTGGTGCAATCTTGGCTCATTGCAACCTCCGCCTCCCAGGTTCAAGCAATTCTCCTACCGCAGCCTAACGACTAGCTGGGACTACAGGCACCTGCCACCACGCCTGGCTAATTTGTGTATTTTTAGTAGAGACGAGGTTTCACCATGTTGGCCAGGATGGTCCCAATCTCTTGACCTCATGATCTACCTACCTCAGCCTCCCAAAGTGCTAGGATTACAGGTGTGAGGCACCGTGCCTAGCCAGCTCTTTTCTTACTTCTCACCCACAGCCTCTTTTGCCATCTTGAGGGCATCAAATTACTTCATTCCAGGCTTGGGATTTGAGCATCTATTGTATTATAGCAGGATTTGAGCATCTATTGTATTACAGTAGGGGTCCTGAACCCCCGAGCCACGGACTGTGAGCCATCAGGATCTGGGCCTCACAGCCAGAGGTGAGCGGCGGGTGATCAAGCATTACCACCTGAGCTCTGCCTCCTGTCAGAGCAGTGGCAGCATAAGATTCTCACAGGAGCACAAACCCTATTGTAAACTTCACATGCTAGGGATCTAGGTTGTGCACTCCTTATGAGAATCTAATGCCTGATGATCTGAGGTGGAACAGTTTCATCTCAAAGCCATCCTCCCTGCCCCCACACCAGTCCATGGAAAAACTGTCTTCCATGAAACCCATCCCTGGTGCCCAAAAGGCCAGGGACCACTGGTGTATAGGGTACTGTAGTAGGTATCAGATACTACCTGAGCTAGCTCTTAGGGACCACTGGTGTATAGGGTACTGTAGTAGGTATCAGATACTACCTGAGCTAGCTCTTACCTAAAGCAGAAAACTCTTGGCCAACGAATCAACTCTTAGTATTTGCCTCTTGTTGTGAACCTAAATAAACATTTGGTGCTTCAGAGATAACCCCTTTGGTAAACCCAAGAGATATCCCCACTCACATGAGCAAATTAAACACAAAATCCAAATGGGAAGATTAGTTTATGCCAAGGATAGGACTGTGTAATCTGGAAACTCAGCAATACCGGCATACCAGGACACTGGAGCTGATGTGTTAGCAACACAGCATTGGCAATACCCTCTGCTGGGCTTGCTGTATAGCTACCAACCTCCAGCAGAAATGGTACCACTTAAGAGTTAGTAGATTGATCGATGAAGAGATGAATTTCCACATGCTGGGTACAAAGAATGGATGGTCAAGTGCCTAGTTACCATGATCTAATTTTTTAAAATTCTCCTACCACAAAGCTTGAAACTCAGGTCTTGAATCCTCACGGGTGATTTCCATCTTGTTAGATGTTAATGTGCATTGTGATACGTCACCCCCCAAGCAAACCATCAGTTCATTCATCCCACAAAAGTTTATTAAACACCTACTGTGTGCAAGGCACTGTTAGGATTCATGGATTAACCACTGTCTAAACAGGAAAGAAAAATACACAGCAAGCATTCCATAAATCCCTTATCTTTTGCCCAAGCCAGACACTCATCTTGCCACAAGCCTGAACATGGCCTCAGAATCCATCTCAACACAGGGCTCTAGGCAGTTAATATCAATCAAATGGAATTAACATTCCATATTAAGCCTGTTTGCAATCATGGAGCTAGAACACTGTAGATACTTAGAGAATATGGAGACAAGAGAGCTCAGGAGGTCAAGGCTGCAGTGAGCCGAGGTGGCACTGCACCCCAGCCTGAGTGACAGAAAGAGACCCTGTCTCCAAAAAAAAAAAAAAAAAAACCCAGAACAAAACAAAAGCCAATCCTGGTCTGGAAGCTGGACCCTGTATCCAACCCTGGGGAATCCACTGGGGAGAATATGGAGACAAGAGAAAGAAGTCCAAGCAGTAATCAGCCATTTTGGAATGAGGTAGGATAATTTTCAAAACAGCTCCATAGCTGTGCCACCATGCAAGCTAAGCCAACACTATCTAGGGTGAGGGAGGCTAAGAGCACAGATGCTGCTATTTGACCTTGAGCAAGTCACTTTCATCTACCTGAGCTCCAGTTTTCTTATTTATAAAACAGGGGTGATAATAACAATGCCTACATCATAGGGTTGTGATAAGGAAATGAGATGTTGCAATGTATTCAACAATGCAAAAATGTATTTAATATTTAATGATGCAATGTATTTAACAACGCCTGTCTAATAGTAAGCCATTTGCTTTCAGTAACTAAATGTAGACTGTATTCGGTAAAGAAGAATAAAATAAATTATCCTCTTCCAACCAATTCGTCAGTAGGAGGACATTCTGATTCTGGACATTTGATAAAACAGAAAGCTTCTAGGCCCAAGTTCTAGAACTAGAGTTATGTTATTTCTATTAGGAAATACACTCATTGAACCTCACAGAGCTTGTTTCCAGGAACTGCCCCAGAATATAAATATTTGGTCACTAGGGCATATATTTCCTAGCTGGAGCTCTGCCCCACCCTGAAACACACCCCATCAGACAGCAGCAATAGTGTAAAATGGCAATGTGTTCCCTCTTGCCTTGTCAAATGCCTAAAAGGCATATATTCTTTGATTTACAGAAGGAGACCCTCGCCAAACACATGAAATATTACAACAGAACTTGCATCTAGAAATCAATGAGAATGCCAGATATCCTATACTCCTATTCTGCCACTTTTTTTGGTGAATATTTATCATTATTACATTACAAACACAATAGAAGTCCTGTGTAGACATTTAGGAAATACAGAGAAGGAAAAACAAGAAGATAAACCACCATTCAGGAGCAAAAAAAAAAATGTTGTTAACATTTTGATATCTGTCTATCCAAACTTTTCCCTCTACATGTTTAAATTTTAAGAAATAAGAGATTTTTAAATTGAAAAGTCCTGCTTAAATTCTCTCTCTCTTTCTCTCTCCCTCTCTCTAGTTTATCATTACCAGTTCAAGATCCAGTTCATCAACCAAACTGAGACACCAATACAAACAACTTTTACCATGTCACTACTCGGAACAAAAGAGAAAATGCAGAAAATTCCCATCACTCTGTGAGTAGGAGGTGTAGCCCCCTAGCGCGGTGACACGCTTATTTTTCTTGCAAGAGTATAAATGGACTCTGTAATTTCCAAGAGTCAGGCCAGATACAACGACTTTATTCCAGATGTAAACCAAAAAGTATCTGAGACACGTCTCAATCAGTTTAGAAGTTTATTTTGCCAAGGTTAAAGACACGCCCATGACACAGCCTCAGGAGGTCCTGGTGACCTGTATCCAAGGTGGTCAGGCTACAGCTTGGTTTTATACATTACAGGAAGATATAAGACATCAATCAGTACTTGTAAGATGTACACTGGTTTGGTCCAGGAAGGCAGGACAACTCAAAGGGGTTTGGGGTTGGGGGTGCAGGGGAACTTCCAGGTCACGGGTGCATCCAAAGATTTTCTGATTGGCATTGGTTGAATGAGTTTATCTAAAGATCTATAATCAATAGAAGGGAGTGTCTGGATTAAGATAAGGGGTTGTGGAGACCAAGGTTCTTATTATGCAGATGAATCCTCCAGGTAGCAGGCTTCAGAGAGAATTGATTGTAAATGTTTCTTATCAGACTTAAAAAGGTGCCAGACTTAGTTAATTCTCTCCCGGATCAGTGAAAAGACCTGGAAAGGGAAGGGAATTCTCTACAGAATGTGGATTTTCCCCCCAAGAGACAGTTGTTCAGGGCCCTTTCAAAATACGTCAAAGAAATATATTTTAGGGTAAAATCGTTTAATTTCTTTCAGGGCCTGCTGTCTGTCATGTGATGCTATACTAGACTCTGGCTGGAATTTGGTGTCTTATTGCTACAAAAAGTCTGCTTCATCAGTCTTAAAATCTGGGTTTTAATGTTAATGCTTGTCAGTTGTGCCTGGATTCCAAAGGGAGGAGAGTACAATGAGGCATGCCCCAACTCCCCTTCCCACCATGGCCTTGAACTTGTTTTTCAGATTAACTTTGGAATGCCCTTGGCTGAGAGGAGGGGTCCATTCAGATGGTTGGGGGGCTTAGAATTTTATTTTTAGCTTACACAGGCTTGAGCATTTGAGCACCAATCACCGTACAGGGCACTGGGGTAGGTGCCAGATACTACCTGAGCTAGCTCTTACCTAAGCAGAAAACTCTTGGTCCACAAATCGACTCTTAGTGTTTGTTTCTTTTTGCGAACATAAATAAATATTTGGTGCTTCAGAAACAACCCCTTTAGTAAACACAGCCCATCCCACATAGCCATCCTGGTCAGACAGGACATTCACCCAAGCCCAGACCCTCAAGTCCCTCCTCAGCCTCTCCAGGTCCCACCACCTGCTCAGTGTTATACACTGTGGGCTGAACAGACAGGGAAACCAGAGATGGCCCCACCAGGGCCTGCAGTGCAGAGGCGAGTGGTGAGGGGCAGAGCAGGTGTTCCCAAGAAGGTCCCAAGAGCCTTTCCAGTGAGTTCATAACCCAGAAATTAAAGTGGTATCTTTTGACTTGGCACAGATTTCCAATTTCAATCAGCCTGCTCTGCCAGCCTCCCCATCTGTCCTTCACCCTGTTACCCACCTGCTCGCTCTGAGGCTCCCCAGCCTCTCTGGCCTCTCCGCCCTCAGTGTGGATTCTCCCTGGGAAGTAACACTAGCCTCTTACCCACTCCAGGGATGGTCCTGAGCTTCCCGAAAATTGCCCCCAGCTTTGGACCTCTGATCATCACACTGATTCAGTCATTCAGCAAGCATTTGTTGGTGCTCTGTCCAACACCTACCTAAGGATACAGAGGACCCCAGCCTCTGGATGCTCACAACCTGGCAGGGCAAGGGGATTCCCAAACAATTCTTAAGAGCATACTCAGGAAGAGCTATGCCAAGCCACACAAGGGACCCCTCCATCCATCTGCCTCGCCCTAAATCCAGCGCTGCCTCTGCACAGCCAAAAATCTCTCCCAGGGGATAGTTCTCAAGAGCAGAAAGGGCATCTCGCTGTTCTGTCAACGTTGGGATATGTTAATGTCTTGGAGATTAGTGACTAAAGCTGATAACGATACCTCAGAGTCTGCATTTAAATCTTGCTCTAAATGGGTGCATCCTTTTTATGTGTAGTTTTTCTACTACTGTTATGCCTCACTGTTTTAACAGAGGTTTCTATTTATATGGGGGGAGGAGCATTACGTGGGAGAGAGTGCATGGTGTAGGCATACTATGTTAAACCTACAGAAAGCTGAACCGTCCGGATGCCATTGCCAAAGCCCCTCTGTCTCCAAGGAAGCTTCTTCCTAGAAGCTAAGCCAGAGAAAGTTAACTAGGTTTGTTATAGCGGGACTTCTCAGAGCCCTTTTGATGTGTTAACACAGAAAATAGTATAGTTTTCCCAATTTTATTATCTGGAAATCTCTTTTTTATCCTGGCACACCTACTGCTAGCTCTATCAATAGTCTGTTGAACGCTAGTTTGGGAAATGCAGCAAAAATCCCAAGTCATTCAGGGAAACATAACACATCCTGAATGTGTGTGACTGTCACTTTCCTGTTACAACTAAACTGATTGTGTCTGATTTTCTTTGTGTGTTCAAGGGGCAAAGGAATTGCTAGTAATAAAACATATTCCTTTCTTATCACGCTGGATGTGGATATCGGTGAGCTGATCATGATCAAGTTCAAGTGGGAAAGCAGTGCAGTGTGGGCCAATGTCTGGAACACGGTCCAGACCATCATCCCATGGAGCACAGGGCCCCGCCACCCAGGCCTCGTTCTGAAGACGATCAGAGTCAAAGCAGGAGAAACCCAGCAAAGGTGACTGCTGATTCAATCTCCTACTAACGTCTATTAAGCACCCACTTGTGCCAGGCAGTTTCACAATTTAATACTCACGTTCATCAGGTGCAGTGAATATTATTAGGCCCTAGTGATGGAGTATAGAAGCTCAGAAAGGTGAAGTGACTATCCCAACTTTACACAGCCGTAGGTGCCAGGACAAGGATTCGCACCCAGGTCTTTGAATCCCACACCAGCGTCTCCCCACTGCCCGTGGCTAACGCTGCCTGCCCCTGGAACCTGAGAACTGCCACATTGGCCCGAGGCTTCTCAAGCTTCAGTGCAGGTGAATCACCGGGTGATGTCAGTGCTGCCGCTCCAAGGTGCTGTGCTAGATGCAACATCTCTTTTTTGTTGTTTGCCCAAAGACACACTTTCAACAGATCACAATCTCAAAAATCTCAATATGTCTCCCTCTCTGTGGTGGTATCTTTCAAATGTCAGGTGCCAAAGAATGACTGGGAAGTCAAACACACTTGCAGAATTCCTCGACCTACCTGCAGATTCATGGTGGGCTTGGGAAGGGGTCTAGGCTGTTATGTTGAATAACAGCCCTAAGAAATTCCAATGTGGAACAATGGGTCACCCTTAAGAAATGCTGCTGTGTTTGATTTAACATCTCCCGTGGCCCCAAAGTCTCCAGGGATATGAAGGAGTTGGGTTGGGGAGCAAAGAAAAGGAAGGACAGGGCTGGGCGTGGTGGCTCACACCTGTAATCCCAGCACTTTGGGGGGCCTAGGTGGGTGGATCGCCTGAGGTCAGGAGTTCAAGGCCAGCCTGGTCAACATGGTAAAACCTGTCTATACAAAAATACAAAAATTAGCTGGGCGTGGTGGCACACGCTGGTAGTCCCAGCTACTCAGGGGACTGAGGCAGGGGAATTGGTTGAACCCAGGAGATGGCGGTTGCAGTGAGCCGAGATTGCGGCACTGCACGGAGAGAGACTCCATCTCAAAAAAAAAAAAAAAAAGAAAAGGAAGGACGCTCCAGCGCCCCTGAAGTCCTCGCAGCAGAGCAAAGGGCTGCCCACCAGCACACCTTGCCATAGCGACTGTGCTTTTCTGTCATCTGTGGTTCTCCATGGCAGAACTCCAGGCGTCTCTGGGCCCTCTCCTCTCTCCGCCCTTCTCTATTCAGGACACGGTCTCTCCTCTCCCACCTTCCTTGTCGCGAAGGTCACGTTTCTCTTTGGCTTGTCTTCATAGAGGCGGAAAACAGCAGGCTTCTAACCTCTGAACTACCCTCTTCCCTCACCTCCTGGGTTTCAGTGCCAGGAGCAGGCCTGTGGCAGATGTCTGCCCCCGAGTCCCTTACACAACCACACTCTGAGATTTTATCTCCCTAGGGTGCAAAATCCTGGCAGTTACTAAGAGCATACTCCGCCGTCTGCCAACGGATCTCCCAACGTGATCAATCTGGGAAGATTAAACTGCTCGTTCTTCTTCTGCACTGAGCTCTTCTCACATGACTCTTTGGCCCATTGGAGCAGTGCTTCTTCTGAGCTCTGACCCTGCCCATGTGCTCTTAGCTGGAGAGTAATTCCTCAGTTTTGGTGGCTGCTCACCCTGACAATCCCATGTGGCTTGACCTGAAAGGTTGTCTAAAGCACAACACTACCCTGTCCACTGGGGCACACCCATGTGGTACGGAAGAAGAAATGAGGAGAGGGAGGGGCCTGGCGCTTCCAGAGCTCCCACACATGGTGGGCATTGAATCAGGTGCTCCATGGCATTGATCTCACGTGATCTTTGCTGTGACCCTGAAATGGGTAGCATTGGCTGTGCAGGTTAGGAACCTGAGGTTCACAGAAGTTACACAGCTTGAGGACATTGCTCAAAATTGTCCCAGTCCAGATTTGACTGGGATTTGTTCAATTTATTACCCATTTGTTGAGGGTGTGCTGTTTCCAACAGTTCTTTCTTCCATCAGTTTTGGTTCCATTAATCTGAATTTTCTCAGTCTAATCTAGCAGAGTTGCAGTGCTGGACATTAACATATATATGCATCAAACCTATCCTTAGGGCTATAGGAGTTACTGCTAAAAAAGCGTCGGGGCATGGGGGTCATGGCAGCTATAATTTTTTTTAGGTTGTAAATACTGAGTGCCTCCTCTGTGTATACACAGTACCAGGTACTATTGGAGAACACACACACACACAAAAATCTGAGTTGTGGCTCTTGGTAGAAATAAACTCCAGGACCTAACCGGGAAAATAAGATGAATTAATTTTACTAACGGTGTGGTCCATCCCAGGGCTTCTCAAACTTTCACGAGCATACAAAGCATCTGGGAACCCTGTTAAAATGCAGGTTCTGCTTTAGTGAGTCTGGGGTGAGCCTGATGTTCTGCATTTCTAACAAGCGGCCAGGCAATGCTGTTGCTGCGGGTCCACAGACCACACTTTGAATAGTGAGAGTCCAGCATTACACAACCCAGGAAGTGTAAGAAGAAAGTTCAGACCGGTACACTCGGGGCAGTGCTGCAGCACGCTTTGAGGAGGCCAAGAGGTGTTCCCAGGGAGACAGGCAGCCGGCAAAGCAATATGGCTGGCAGGATCAGATGGACTCCAGTGTCAGCCAGTCCTAAACTCCCATTTTAACTTCAATGCTCACAATCTGTGTAGCCTCACACAATAACTTCACTTCAAGACTCAGTTGTTTAGTGATAAATGAGAATCATAATATACATTTCATGACACTAATAACAACTACCAATTTTTTAGTGCCTTTTGCAGACCCAAATCCCAGAATCGGGATGGAAAGATTAGACTCTACACTCTTAAAATCGCTGCTAAGTGCAAGGGGGAAAAGAAGTAGGTTAGGTAATTTGCTCTGTGCCTCCGTGGAAGAAATTCAGTGGAAGGTGGTTTTCTTGCCCCAAAGGCACAAAGCCAGGGATGAGTAGGGTTGTGGAGATGGTGAAGAGGAAGAAGAAACTATTGGTCCCACAGCAAGACCAAGTATAATAACTGGCTAAAACTAATGAGAAGACATTCAATTTCCACAGTACTCATATAAATGCAAAATAAAAATCAATGAAGTTATCACTGGTTACTCATTCGTTTGGCAGGAATTCAAAAATAGACAACATCCAGCGTTAGTAAAGATGTGGAGAAACGGGCATTCTCATACACTATTAGTGAGAGTGTAAATTACAGGCATTTTGTAGGGGAATTTCATTCAACAACTAATGTTCAGTGAGTACCTACCTTATGCCAGACGCTGTTGTGGACACCAGATGTATAATAGTGAACAGACAGGCCGGGCACGGTGGCTCACGCTTGTAATCCCAGCACTTTGGGAGCCCAAGGCAGATGGATCACGAGGTCAGGAGATCAAGACCATCTTGGCCAACATGGTGAAACCCCATCTACTAAAATACAAAAAATTAGCCGGGCGTGGTGGCGCATGCCTATAATCCCAGCTGCTTGGGAGGCTGAGGCAGAGGAATCACTTGAATCCGGAGGCAGAGATTGCGGTGAGCTGAGATCTTGCCACTGCACTCCAGCCTGGTGACAGAGCAAGACTCCGTCTCAAAAAAAAAAAAATAGTGAACAGACAGAGTCCTTGGTCTCACGAAGTGTACATTATCACAATTTTAAATATGCATACTACTTTGAGCCAGAATTTTATTTCTAGGTATCTTATGGTCTTTCTGGATTATCTGTGCACATAATCAAAATATGCACAAAGGCTATATATGAATACATATGTACAGAATGTTTGTTGCAGTACTATTAAATAAATAGTATACATAATAAGCAAACAGTAAATTATTGAGAAAATCTTAATGTCTAACAGTAGGAAAATGCACTGTGGTACATCCTTAAAATGGAATGTCATGCAGCAGATGAAAAATAGTGAAATAGACTTCTACATACTGATATGAGCAAGTTTCTGAGTGCCATTTTCTGGTACCAAGGAAAAACTGCAGGAAAACATATACAATATGATACCACTCAATATATGTGTAAATGCATAGGAACAAGTCTGGAAATGCATCAACCAAACCATAAATGTAGAGAGGGGAGTGATGTTAGTGAAGACCGATGGTGAAAAGGTTCTTTACTATTTGACTTCATTTATTCCTTTACCATTTGAATTTTTAAGAATGCATTCACAAATTACTCACAGTATTTTTAAATTTTAAGAGTCCAGTTTAGTAAAGGCTTGACCTTAGATGCAATTCAAAGAAGAAAGAAATAATAAACTAGAATTTTTCTACAGGTATGCCTATAGATATATATTTAACAGATGCAATTGGAATTAGTAACACAAAATGATTATCTCGGGCCAGGCCAATGGCCGAAGCAGTCTAGTTGTTGTTTCCAAAACACATGGTGGTGTCCTCTTTAGTGGACAATGTCAGCTCCAATAACAGGAAGGGGCAGGGCTTACAGGGCTGAGCCAGGCAGAAACCCATGACAGTGACCTCATGCCATGGACCTTTAAGAACAGCATTGACAAGCTGGAGCTTGCCCACAGAGGGAAGGCTGGGGAGGTAAGCCTGCCTTAGGAGGAAGGGTTGAAGAACTAGAAATGTTTGCCCTGAAGTCAAGGCAAATATGGTCAAGGAAGCAATAGTCACCCTCAAATCTTAGGTGAGCTGTCATACAGGAGAACAAAGGAGGGCTGCCCCAGGACTTTCCTTCTTACAGAACCGAAATCATCCCAGTGTAGAACCCCAGGAAGTCTTACTCTGATTGCTTTCACTGACTTGGGTTTTGTTTTTCTCTGAAGTTACAAAAATATTTGCGAACATAAGAATCTCATTTTTAAAAAGACATCACATGCCTTACACAAATTGAGTGGAATTTGCTAAAGGATGAAACACTTCAATAAGCTCCACCTAAAACATAATGCTGTGTTTGCTTTCTGTTTTCTATTCAGAATGACATTTTGCTCAGAAAACACAGATGATCTACAACTTCGCCCAACCCAGGAAAAAATCTTCGTGAAATGTGACATAAAGTCTAAAACATCAAAGCGAAAGATCAGATGAGATTTATTGAAGACCCTGTGGAAACAATAAATGAATCTTACTCCTTATCTGGAATGGTTGCCTTATTTAGAAGCCAAAATTACATAAAGAATCTCACATAAAGCTTGAATAAAGTTTACATTTAAGGGGGGTATGTTTCACTCTGGTAAACTGAGGTTTTCAAAATGATATAACTATTTTCCAGTATTAGTACAACCAAAAAGTTCCCAATTTTATCTATGGTTAAATGTTAATATATGCAAATAAGTACAAATGCAAGAGCCGGTTTAGATCTGTTGTTCTAATTTACAATGTCTTTTATAATTAAGTCAAGTTTCCCACATGTCCTTGCTAGTTTATTCTGACCAGTTTTTGAACCATGCTAGAAAGATACTTTTTATTAGGTAACTAGTGCTTCAATAAAGCAAAATTCTAATTAATCACCACTAGTTGTGTATACCAAAATGGATACCCTTTAAGACAATACAGTTCATAAAAGAAGAAAAATTAAAATTATTCTAATAGTTATACAAATCATATAATGATTTCACAGAACCAAACACTTACAAGTAGAATTCTACTAAAACACCGGGTGCGGTGGCTCACGCCTGTAATCCCAGCACTTTGGGAGGCCAAGGTGGGTGGATCACCAGATCAGGAGATCGAGATCACAGTGAAACCTCCTCTCTACTAAAAATACAAAAAAATTAGCCGGGCGTGTTGGCGAGCGCCTGTAGTCCCAGCTACTTGGGAGGCTGAGGCAGGAGAATGGCATGAACCCGGGAGGCGGAGCTTGCAGTAACCCAAGATGGTGCCACTGCACTCCAGCCTGGGCAACAGAGTGAGACTCTGTCTCAAAAAAAAAAAAGAATTCTACTAAAACTACTAGTGATAACAATGAAAGCTGGACAGTTGGTCATTTTAATTATGAAATTACAAATTAAATAGATATAATTATTGTATCTTACTAATGCTTGCAACAAAAGCTAATTGAAAAAACCCAGAATGTCTCAAAGAGTTTGCTATGGACTGAGTGTTTCCATCACCCCAAAATTTGTATGCTGAAATCTAATCCCCAATGTGATGGTGTTTGGAGGTGGGGCCTTTGGGAGGTGATTAGGTCATGAGGGTGGAGCCCTCATAAGTGGATTAGTGCCCTTACAGGGGATAAAGGATCAGAACTCTCTGCCATATGCAGATATGAGAAGGCAATTTTGCAAACCAGGCAGCAGACTCTCACCTGCAAGTGGACTACCAGATCTGCTGCCACCTTTATCTTGGACTTCTCAGCTTCCAGAACTGTGAGAAATAAAGGTTTCTTGTTTAAGTCATCCAGTCTATGGTAATTTGCTATAGAAGCCAGAAATGACTGAGAGAGTTAGATGTCAAATTTCAAACTGTCCAATAAGCGAAATAATAATGTTTGACCAGCAAATTCCATCACAAAGCACATGGTGACAATTGATACTAAATATGGTAATCAGTTAGATATGTGTTTTACATAATTCAGAGAGGAGGAACATGTTATGCACATTAAACAACCTAACCTAACATGCACTTAGGCTCAGCTATATACAGCCCATAATTCATATTCTCTTCACCAAAGCAGGGTAAACTGGGGCTCATGAAAACAAAAATCCTGGAAAGATGTCTACCTCTGACTAATCAATTTAAAATTATCTTGCATGATTCACTTTTATTTCCCTTTGAAAGACCCAGAAATCTAAAACGTATGGGGTGGTGGGATAGGAAGAACAGCTGGTCAATGTTTCCAAATGAAGCATTCTGTCCTGAATACTAATCTTACTTGCAAAAGTATTTGACCCCACTTTTAGGGAATGTGTGTGAGGGTGTGTCTAAAATTGATAGATACTAAAATGAACAATATTTCCCATTATATCTAAAATCCTAAGGTTTGCAATAAAATGCTTGCATTGGATTGCCAGGTTTTATCATTAATGATCCAAAAGGAATTTAAAATATCACTTTTGAAAAACAACAGGGAAACACTCTTCGCTATATATGCAACAGAGTCCATGCATATGTATTCCAGGAGACATGTATGTGAGCCTTGAAATCATCACAACCAGAAACAGCCCAAATGTCTGCCAGTACAATGCAGAAATGAACTGGGGTATAGTCTTGCTAATGGACTGTTGTACAGCCATAGGAAAGATGAGCCAAAGCTACACACACAAAAGAACAGGGCGGGGGCCAGCATGAGGCAGCGAGGCATCTAGGGAGCAACATTTAAGGAAGCACTCATGCATTTTGCATTTGCACAAAGACACAAAAAATGGTATAGTATGATACAAACAAAACCCACCTCTATTGCTAGGGATGGATAAACACCTGCAATCCCAGCACTTTGGGAGGCTGAGGCAGGCAGATCACTTGAGGTCAGGAGTTCGAGACCAGCCTGGCCAACATGGTGAAACGCTATCTCTACTAAAAATACAAAAATTAGCTGGGCGTGGTGGCGCACTCCTGTAATCCCAGTTACTTGGGAAGCTGAGGCATGAGAATCCCTTGAACCCGGGAGGCGGAGGTTGCAGTGATCTGAGATCACGACACTGCACTCCAGCCTGGGCAATAGAGTGAGACTCCATCACAAAAAAACAAACAAACAAACAAAAGGAAACAAAACAATGAAATCATTATCACAAAAGCAAGGCTGCGATAATCCCAGGAAAGAGGAAGGGCACTCTGGAGTTCCAGGTGCCAGCAACAGTCTACTTCTTACTCCAGGTGGTGGGTACTCACACGTTCACTGATTTAACTGTTCTATATACATCTACATTTCATGCACTTTTTAGTATGAATGCCACCTTTCACAATGTGAAAATAAAAAAAGGGAAAATAAAGGGCAGAGTTAAACAAACATGTTTCTACTCTAGTGTGATATGTTTCAAAAGTAATACAGTTTCACAAGCAATATAATTAGAAATTATTTCATCTTTAGTAAGAAAACTTGCAGTGCCACAATACATGGTAACATTTTGGGCAGAGAATTCAACAAGCATCCAACGTGACAAGTGGGTAACTGGAACATTTGAAACTCCTCTTGGCGTGCCCAAATCTGGTTGCCAATTCTGTTGTCGGTGGATTATTTTCACTTGGAGGGATGTGTTCATCGACATCACATTTTCTTAAGTATATTCGAGTAGGGAAGTCAAATTGGGAAACTGAATAATGCAGCCACATCTGTTCGTTGCACATGCAAAATGCTGGCTCGTGAACTGATTATACACACCTCTCTCCATAGAATCTGCATTTATGAGCCCACTCAGAAAAGATAACACTAGCATCTTGCCTTTTAGGCAAAAGCTAATTTGTGCTTCTGCTTGTAAGAGAACACTGGGAAAGAAATGGAATGTCGATTACACTGCAGCTGGGCTCTTCGAGGTGAGCAAGTCAGAGAGAAGGAAACAAGCACTCCATTCAACATTAAAATGAACGCACTCCGCTGCATGGCAAAGCTCCCTGTCCTCAGTGTTCACCTTGAGTCATGTCGACAGCAAATACTGCAAAAGCTTGGATTGCAGTGCATATCTGTGGAGTGGTAGAGCAAGGGGTATAGCTGCCCAGTGCTGGGCTTGCACTCCCACAGAGGCTGGACTAGAGGAAAGTCAGAGGGATGGGAAATAGAAAAGCAAGACGAAGATTGAAGAAAATCAATCCCAAAAGGGACCATTTACTGGCTGAACTTTTCTTATAATACATACTTCTACTTGAATCCCAATGATCTGCACATGATTAATGGCTCCCAACACATCTCATGCCTTCCCTTCTCTTATCCCTTCCTCCTTTTCTTTTCTCCTCTGCAATTGCTCTGCCTAACTTAGTCCTATTTATCTACTCAGGCCCAGTTATTTTCACCAGTTGCCTCCTAGCCCGGCCAGGCCATGGAGATCTTCCTCTCTTCTGAGTACCTGGCAGTCACATAAGCGATGCTCTCCACCATCCACTTGGACCTTAGTTATTTGTGCCCTGCTGATTCCCCTCGAACCTCCCAGCCTCCTCCCAGCCTCCACGCTGCTCCCTGTCCTCCACTCAGCCATTCCAGGGGATCCCAGGCCTCCTTCTCTGCTGGCATGGTTCTCTCTTTATAGGCAATCTCACCCACTCTTATGGCTTTATTTATGACCAACCACATCGGCCAACCGTTCTCACTGTAGAACTCCAGCCTGGGCCTTCTCTCCAGACCCATATTTCCATATATTATGCAATTGTCCATTCAACAGTTCCCCTGTGTCATCTCTCTCTGCATCCAAAAATGAATGCATGATGTTTCTTGCCCCTGGAACCTGCTCGTCCCCATTCTCTCTGTTGTCTATCTCCTTGAATGTCATTACCTCACCCAGTTGCTGGTGCCGGACTCTGGGCAGTCATCCACTATATGTCCTTCCCTTTGGCCCCTCACAATCCAACAATCACCATATCCCAGAAATTCTACTCTTATTTCTTAAGCGTGTCTATGTCTCCCCACCTCGACTGCCATCAACCCAGCTCAAGCTGAACTGTCGCTTACCCAGACGTTTGCAACAACTTTCCAACTCATCCCCCAGACCCCCTCCTCCCTCTCAATCCCTTCCCTCACAGCAACCAGAGTGACCTTAAAAAAAAAAAAAAAAGTTATATCATTTTCCTGCATAAAACCTTCCCAATGACCTCCCACACTTTTTGGAAAAAGTCCAAAGTAATTACCCTGGCCTTCAAGGCCCCCAATGAAGCCCCTAGTTTTCTCCCCAGTCTTGCCTCCCATTATTCTCTCTCTGTCACTCACTAGGCCATTGTCCAGCTCCACCCACAGAGACTCCACCAAGCCTGCACTTTATTTTTTATTTTTATTTATTTATATATTTATTGGAGATAAAGTCTCACTCTGTCACCCAGGCTGGAAAGCAGTGGTGCAATCACAGTCATTGCAGCCTTGACCTCCTGTGGCTCAAACAACTCTCTCACCTCATCCTCCCGAGTAGCTGGGACTACAGGTGCACACTGCCACATCCGTCTAATTTCTAAATGTATTGTAGAGACAGGGGTCTCACTATGTTGCCCAGGCTTAGTGTGCACTTTAGAAACGCCTGAGGAGCTTTAAAAACTAGCCGTGCCTCAGCCCCACACCTAGAGATTTTTGACTTAATTGGACTGGGGCAGGGCCCAGAGACTGAGACTGTTGAGTGCTTCCCAGGTGATTCTAATAGGCACTAAGTTTGGGAACCACGGGTCTAGACAACACTGGCCACCTCGGTTCCTTCAAAAGCACAAAGCTCTCTCCTTGGCCCATTCTGTTGCTTACACACCAACCACTCCTGCGTTGCACACTTGCAGCTCCAAGTTAGGTGTTACTGCTTCGGGGATCATTTAACAATTATCTCATCTTACGCAAGCTTCAAGCAGCTCCCCCTGCCATCCATAGTCAATGTTTTTTTATTCTCCTTGTGAAATGATTTGTGGCCATGCCATGCAGAGCCATATTGGAACCTGAGGCAAAAGGAAAATCAGTAATAGTGAACCTGTCTTTATTTCTATATTTATTTTTGAGATAGGGTCTCATTCTGCTACCCAGACTGGAGTGCAGTAACATGATCACAGCTCACTGGAGCCTCCACCTCCTGAGCTCAAGGGATCCTCCCACCTTAGCCTCCCAAGTAGCTAGGACTACAGGTGCATGCCACCACACCCAGAAAATTTTTGTATTTTCTGTAAAGACAAGGGTTGCCCAAGCTACTCTTGAACTCCTGGGTTCAAGCAATCCACCCTCCTTAGCTTCCCAAAGTGCTAGGATTACAGGAGTGAGCCACTGCGCCCATCCTGATCTTGCTCTGTCACCCAGGCTGCAGTGCAGTGGCCCAATCAGAGCTCACTGCAGCCTCGACCTCCTGGACACAAGCAATCTTCCTGCCTCAGCTTCCCAAGTCACCGGGATTACAGATGTGAACCACCATGACAGCAAAATTTTTATGTTTTATGTATCACAGATTTTTGCATTCATTTCCATTTAAAAAATTTTTTGCATTAAAAATTATCTTGATAACTGAGTTTCTGGAGTCCCCTTACATTTCTGCACCCAAGGCAAGTGCTTCACTAGCTTTACCCTAGCCCTAGGCCTGATCTGTGAAACGGCTTCTTTACTGCCTTTCTCCCCTACTGGCCTTGAAGCTTGGTGAAGTCAGGGAGAGGCTCTTGTTCACTGCATTATTTCCGGTGCTCAGCCCATCACCTGGTAGAGAGTTGGCATCCCGTAAATGCTTGTTGAGTTAATAAGTGACAGTTATCTCTTCTTATCTGTATTTTTTGTCTCTTGATTAAATCAGAAGCTTCAACTACCATACCTGTCCAAAATAGAGTTCTCTGCTTCCTCATTCGGCTTAGAAACAAAGCCAGGTTGGCGTAGGGGCTGACTCCCTCCCTCCCTCATCTCTTGGCCCTGCTGGACTCCACTTATGTTAACTCAGTTTCTGCCTCACTCAGTTCATCAAAATCCCTTTGTATTCCTTGATTACATTTTTACTTTTGAAACAGGTGTATCACAAAAAGAATTTTCTACGGTCTTAGAGCTATCTTCCTGCCAAATAAGATAGAATTAGAGAATAACCATAAAGGTCATCTACAACATACCTCTCAACCCATTCTGTGCACAGGCACCTTGTTCATTGGCATTTCTGACACTGTAGGTCTGGGACAGAGTCTGAGAGCAGGCATTCCTAACAAACTCTCAGGCGATGCCCTTGCAGCTGGTCCCCAGGCCACGCTGAGCAGCGTAAATGTAGACCTGTGTTTCTCAAGTTTCCCTGATGATATGAATCACCTGGGCACTAAAAAAATAAAGCTTCCCAGACTTCTCCCCTGGAAATTTGAATTCAGCAAGTCAAGGACAGATCCTAAAGATTGTTCTTTTCAACAAGTACCCGGGCTAATTCATCTCTTCAGAAAACTGGGGCAACACTGATGGAGGCCAACACCTTCCTCTCAAGAGAATATCACGGGTGTGGTTCAGCACCACCAGGGAAGGAGCTTCCCCTACCTTGCCGTAACTTCTCCCCTCGCTTTCTTCCCTGGAAGCCACAGAGAGCAAATCAAACACGTCAGCTATCTGAAGACGGTCTGCAGGAGACTGTGAGCCCCTTGACGGCAAAAGCTGTAATGTATTTTTAGGTTTTGCTATGTGGTTATTTTATGTTTCTCATTTTAAAGATATTTTACAAGAGTATAAAAGCAGCATGTGCCACAATGCAAAGGTATATAAAGAGAAAACTGGTCATCCACCTCCCTGCACCCACCTTCTTCCCCACCCCAGCGACCCAAAGTGAAGATTGGTAACAGCCTGGCAACGTTATTCTTTCAATCACATGCAAGCATTTATCCACACTCAAGGCTTTTGTTTGCTTGTTGTTTTCACCAAAATGGAACCATAGTATGTATGTATGTGTATGTGTATATATAGATATATATAGATATATAGACATACACATACTCTGCAACTTGCTCAACTTGGTTTTGTTTCTGGTTTTGCTTTTTTTTTTTTCTTAGTGACTTATTAGTAACCCTACATGTCAAAAGATACGGATCTTTTTTCTAATTCTGTGTGCTATAATACAATGTTTTTAGATAAATAGAATTACACATGCTGGAGGGGTTAGTGCAATCTTTTTCCTACTCTTTTTGCTTGAGTCAATGCCCTCTCCCCGACCCATGTTCATAACTAGGAGTGTAACTCTGAACTGTTTCTACAGTTATATATACTAACATATACACACATTCCCAAAGAGAAGGGACTTGTTAGTGTTTCACAAACATTCTTTTTAGCAAATTGATTTCCTTACTCAACAATATGACCTGAAATATTTCTGGGTCAATTGATATGGATCTTATTATTTTTTAATTTTTTCTTAATTTTTTAGAACTCCACTCTGTTGTCCAGACTGGAGTTCAGTGGCCCTATCACAGCTCCCTGCAACCTCAAACTCCTGGCCTCAAACAAAATGCTTGGGTTACAGGTGTGAGCCACAGTGCCCAGCCTCACTATTTTTGATGGTTGCATAATATTGCCCATTGTACAGATAACCTTAATTTATTGTCAGTCTCATACTGATGTGCCTTCACTTTTCTCCAGCTTTTGCCTTTTTGGAAAATGCTTCATTTAACATCCTTATACATGCATTCTTATATACCCATTTGTGGGAAATATTTCTAGTAGTATAAAATTTTTCTTTTTTTTTTGAGACAGATTCTTGCTCTTGTTGTCCAGGCTGCAGTGCAGTGGCATGATCTCGGCTCACTGCAACCTCCACCTCCTGGGTTCAAGCAATTCTCCTGCCTTAGCCTCCCGAATAGCTGGGACTACAGGCGCCACCACTGCACCTGGCTAATTTTTTTTTGTATTTTTAGTAGAGACGGGGTTTCACCATGTTAGTCAGGCTGGTGTCGAACTCCTGACCTCAGGTGATCCGCCTGCCTCGGCCTCCCAAAGGGCTGGGATAGTAGTAGAATTTTTTAAGCCAAATGATATATATTTTTAAATTGAATGGATATTGCCATATTGCTTTTCTAAAACATTATCACAATTTGCGGTTCTACCAGCAGTGTATGAACACCTATTCCCCACTCCCTACCTCTTTCCAAGGCAGAAATATTTATTGTTCATTTTAGCTTTTGCTAGTCTGATGGGTGCAAGTGGTGACTTCCTTGTGACTTTACATTTCCCTGCCTACTGCTGAGTTTGAGAATCTTTCCATAGGTTTATTGAATTTGCTTTACTGTGAATTAATTGTTCAAATCCCACTTTCTTTTAGAATGCTTCTGTTTCTTGCCTGTTTGTAAGAACTACATATTTTATGACATACAGTAACCTTTTGTCTTTCAGCTTCTTTGCAAATAACTTTCTAAGTTAATTCCTCTATTGATTTTAGCTATGGGTTATTTTATTTTATTTTATTTTATTTTATTTTATTTTATTATTTCCCAGGCTGGAGTGCAGTGGCATGATCTCAGCTCACTGAAACCTACCTCCCGGGTTCAGGGTGATTCTCCTGCCTCAGCCTTCCGAGTAGCTGGGATTACAGGCATGCGCCACCACTTATGGTAAATTTTTGTATTTTTGGTAGAGACGGGGTTTCACCATGTTGCTCAGGCTGGTCTCAAATTCCTGTCCTTAAGTGATCTGCCCACCTAGGCCACCCAAAGTGCTGGGATTACAGGCATGAACCACCACACCCAGCCTTGATTTTAGTTATAGAATTCTTTGCTGTACAGTAATTTCTTTTTTTTTTTTTTTTTTGAGACGGAGTCTCGCTCTGTCGCCCAAGCTGGAGTGCAGTGGCAGGATCTCAGCTCACTGCAATCTCCGCCTCCCGGGTTCACGCCATTCTCCTGCCTCAGCCTCCCGAGTAGCTGGGACTACAGGCGCCTGCCACCTCACCCGGCTAGTTTTTTTTTTTGTACTTTTTAGTAGAGACGGGGTTTCACCGTGTTAGCCAGGATGGTCTCGATCTCCTGACCTTGTGATCCGCCCGCCTCGGCCTCCCAAAGTGCTGGGATTACAGGCTTGAGCCATCACGCCCGGCCTGCTGTACAGTAATTTCTTTGAGGTCAAAAAAAAAATCTAACATTTCTATTGTATGGAATTTCTGACTTAAAGTCACCATTGAAATGCAAATTGTTGAAAATAAATATTTTCTTCTGAGATTTTTGGTTTTGTCCCTTAAAAGCCTTAATCCATCTGAAATTTATTTTTGTATATAGTGTGAGATAGAATGACAACTTAATTTTCTTCTATGTGCATACAAGTGGAGCTAACTTAATTTATTAAACTTTTTCATGCTGAATTGAGATCCCACTTGTATCATAAATTTAAAGTACATGTGAACTATTTCTTAATTCTCTATTTTGCCACATTGATCTCTTTATTTCTGTTTCTCTTTATTTCTGTTCTAATCACACTTAATTGATTTCAAGCATCTAGTCTTTCATATGGACTTTACAGTAATTTCCCTAAAATCTCTGTAAATATACTAATTGGGAGGCACGTGAAATATAGAAATTACTACAAAGAGAGCCAACATTTTTACTATGTGAGATCGTCTCATCCAGAGAGACATTGTATGTTTTTCATTTGTTTGGATCTTGTTTCATATCCTTCAATAAAAGTTCATATTTTCTTCCCCTTAAGTATTTTAGCTTTTTGTCAAGAGTGTGATGGAACCCTTCATTCCATTCCATTTCTATCCCATGGGGCTTATTACTAGTATAAAGAACAGCTTTTGGCCGGGCGCGGTGGCTCAAGCCTGTAATCCCAGCACTTTGGGAGGCCGAGACGGGCGGATCACGAGGTCAGGAGATCGAGACCATCCTGGCTAACACGGTGAAACCCCGTCTCTACTAAAAAAATACAAAAAACTAGCCGGGCGAGGTGGCGGGCGCCTGTAGTCCCAGCTACTCGGGAGGCTGAGGCAGGAGAATGGCGTAAACCCGGGAGGCGGAGCTTGCAGTGAGCTGAGATCCGGCCACTGCACTCCAGCCTGGGCGACAGAGCCAGACTCTGTCTCAAAAAAAAAAAAAAAAAAAGAACAGCTTTTGGTTGTTTATTCTATATTTGTCCACCTTATCAAATTAATGATATTAATTCTATTTGTTCTTTTTTATACTAGAATTTTACCTTGTACAACCACTTCATCACCAACAACCACAGTTTATATTGTTTATTTCATTTTTTTTCACCTTACTGGCAACCCAAGTTGACCTCAAGTGATCCACCTGTGTCGGCCTCCCAAAGTGCTGGAATTACAGCCATGAGCCACCATGCCTGGCCTCTTCCCTCTTTATTCAGAGATTACATTATGTTGATAGACTTCCTAATATTGAGTCACATTTGCATTCTTCTTCTTTTCTTTTTTTTTTTTTTGAGACAGAGTCTTGCTGTGTCATCCAGGCTGGAGTGCAGTGGCACAATCTCTGTTCCCTGAAACCTCCACCTCCCAGGTTCAAGCGATTCTCCTGCCTCAGCCTCCTGAGCAGCTAGGAGTACAGTTGCCCACCACCATACCTGGCTAATTTTTGTATTTTTAGTAGAGACGGGGTTTCACCATGTTGGCCAGGATGGTCTCGATCTCTTGACGTCGTGATCTGCCCACCTTGGCCTCCCAAAGTGCTGGGATTACAGGCGTGAGCCACCGTGCCCAGCCCACATTTGCATTCATGGAGTAAACCTTCCTTGCTTACCATGTTGTTTTTGCTTTTTTTTTCGTAACTTTGCTGGACTTTCCTTGATTTTATTTAGAATTTTGCGTTTATTTTCGTAAGTGAAATTTTTGTTTTTGTTTTTGTTTTTCGAGAGTCCTGCTCTGTCACCCAGGCTGGAGTACGGTGGCACAATCTTAGCTCACTGCAACCTCTGCCTCCTGGGTTCAAGCGATTCTCTTGCCTCAACCTCCCGAGTAGCTGGCATTACAGGCACCGGTCACAACGCGCAGCTAATTTTTGTATTTTTAGTAGAGATGGGGTTTTGCCATGTTGGCCATGCTGGTCTCAAACTCCTGGCCTCAAGTGATCCGCCCACCTCCGCTTCCCAGAGTGCTGATTACAGGCATGAGCCACCTCGCCCGGCCTCATAAATGAAATTGATCCACACCTTTTTTAGGGGGTCTATCATTTCATGCTTTTGATATTCTACAGCTTTTATCTATGGCCTTGAATAGTTTAGATAATATTGTGATGATCTTTTTTTAAAAAATCTTTTTAAAACTCAGCTGTGAAACCATCTGGTCCTTGTGCTTTTGCATGTAATATTCTTAGATTTTCAGCTTTTACTTGCCTTTTGCATATAACATTTATTAAAATTATTTTTGTGAAATATCTTCAAGCAAGAGAGGCACAAAGTTATATAAGAGCACAATAATGATTAAATGAAGACATAACCTTAAAGCACAGACAAAAATCCAAAAGTAAACTCCGAAATTCTAATAATTCTTCCTAGTGTAGTTGAAGCAATGAACACATTTATCACAGAAAACAAGATAAACTACAGAAATGCTATGTAGTGCTCTATCCAACATTAAATCTCGATATAATCCACAAAAGGAAAAAAACTCAAAAGCTAAATAGTTCAGCGTTAACTGTCGAGAGAAACTATGTTGGAGAATGATAATAATCCTCCTAATTTCAGCAATATTCTCCTTAAGAGCATACTTAAATGGTATCCATTTGTCTGTTTTCTACCTTATACCCTGACATTCTTTTTATGTTTCTTTTTTCTTGGAGTCTAGCTCTGTCACCCAGGCTGGATTGCTATGGCACAATCTTGGCACACTGCAACCTCTGCCTCCTAGGTTCAAGCAGTTATCTTGCCTCAGCCTCTCCAGTAGCTGGGACTATAGGTGCACATTACCACACCTGGCTAATTTTTGTATATTCTTTTTTTTTTTTTTTTTTTTTGAGATGGAGTTTCGGTCTTGTTGACCAGGCTAGAGTGCAATGGCGCGATCTCGGCTCACTGCAACCTCTGCCTCCCGGGTTCAAGAGATTCTCCTGCCTCAGCCTCCCAAGTAGCTGGGATTATAGGTATGCGCCACCACACTTGGCTAATTTTGTATTTTTAGTAGAGATGGGGTTTCTCCATGTTGGTCAGGCTGGTCTCAAACTCCCAACCTCAAGTGATCCAACCGCCTCGGCTACCCAAAGTGCTAGGATTACAGGCGTGAGCCACTGCACCTGGCCTAATTTTTGTATTTTCAGTAGAGACCGACTTTTGCCATGTTGCCCAGGCTGGTCTCAAACTCCTGATCTCAAGTGATTCTTCCACTTCAGCCTCCCAAAGTACTGGGATTACAGGCATGAGCCACCGCACCCGGCCTACCCTGACATTCTAAATGAAATAAGATGTACAGATAGTCTTATTACTATTTATGTTTTTCAATAATGACATACAATGACATGTGTGGGCCCATAAAATAGGCCAATTGATTTAGGAATATGAAACAAGGTAAGAGGTCTAATGCACTTTTTAAAAAATGAGTTTCTAAAAAACATTTAGTGGGTAACAGTAAGTTATTTTTGTAAGACCTCTTTTGACTCCACTATCTTCTAGGCTGTGATAAAAGTAGTAAAATTCAAAGATCACAATAATAAGTATAAATTACATCTAGGTTTTTATGAGTTTTGTTAATTTAAAAAAAAAGAAGAGGAGGAGGAAGAAAAGAGAAAGAGGAAGGAGGAAGGAATGAAGAAAGAAGAAAGAAGGGGAAGGAAGGAAGGAAGGAAGGGGAAGAAAGAAAAAGTAGGAGGAGGAAGAGGAGGGAGAAGAGGAAGAAGAAAAAGAAGAAAATGCTTTTTTCTTCCCAGGAGAGAAGCTTTTACTTTTCCAGTGAGCCAGAACTAGGGTGAGAGAAGCAAGGCACACAGGTCACACAATTCAAGGAAGCGACACCGTACAAGTGCCAGCCACTCCCTTAACGTGTCTGTGAAATCGAGTGCTTCCTAAGGAGTGGGGTGCCTGGGTGCCAGGGCTGGCACTTGCATAACCTTGTTTTCTTACATTTTGTGCCCTAGGCATCTCGCTTGTCTCTCCGTAGTCCCAGCTCTGTTTATATTAATTCCTTCTTCATATTTTCTTTTGCTTTATTTTGTTCTTTCCATAGAACTTGTTCCACAGAAAAGCAACTAGTACTTTTGTTTTTAGTCATTCTTCTTTAATGATACTAACATGTAAGGCTGTAATATACAGATATTAATATAAAGCATTCTTTTCACTGTAGTTTTTTAGTATTAGCTTTATATTGCTCTTTGCTCCAAAGATTACCTAGGAAGTATTCTTCAATTTATAAATAGGCTATTCTGATCACTCTTAAATTATTTATTTCTAGTTTCATTGAATGTTGCTACAAAAATCTCTCATTTCTATATTTGCTAAGCCTTTCTTTGTGATGAAGTACATAGTCAATTTTTATAACATTCTGTTGGATATGTGAAAATATTCTATGTTTTACTTGAGAAATTTAAGATTATATATCTATTAAGCTAAGTATGTTGATTGTATTATTCTAATATAGCCTTATTTTTCATATATTAGATATGATTCTTAAAAGTGTTTTAAAATCTCCATTTTGATCTAATTATGTTTGTATTTACATTGTTTGGTACACATAAGTTTACTAATGTTAATTCTGCTTCACAAAATGTGCCTTATATTGTTAGATAACATTCCTCCTTTAGCGCCTCTAATCTTTAATTCCTCCTTGTCTGACAATTAATTTTGCTAATCCTATTTCCTTTTTCACTATATTTTCTTGATATCTTTGTTCATCTCTTTATTTTCAACTTTTCTTTATACTTTGTTTCCTTAAAAATTTTAGATATTTTTCTTCTAGATAGAGTATAGCTGGCTTATTGATATTTTTAACTCAACCTAAGTGTCTCTGACTTCTAATAAGAAAATCTATTCCATTTACATTTAGTGAAATGGACTCTTACTATCTTATTTATTTATTGCCTTACTTTACTAATTATTTTCTCCCTTTACCTAGTCTTATTTTTGCAGATTGATCAAATTGATAGTTCCCCTTTCCATCTTGTTGATATGACTTCTCTTGTAGATTTTCATTCTACTTCCAGCTACTTTCCCTTTCCTGTTGCTTATAATCAGATACATATTTCTTTACCATTATATAAAACCAGACACATACTTCTCCCACCAAATACTGTTTGTCCACTGCTTCCACTACCCATTCCAAACTTCAGAATACTTTCACTTCCCCTACCAGTTGCACAGCTACTACCCAGATGAGAACTTTGGAACATTTCCCTCCTTCCCACCCACCTCCGATGCCCAGATTTGCTGAGATTCACTTATTATTTTTAGCACCAGACTGTTTTTAGAAGAGTCGTCAAGGCAGATGGTGATGTGATCAACTCAGGGAAAGAATAGACTTTTACAGAGTTGAGGACCCAGTAACATTCAGAGGGATGAACTTCTCTGGCCTTTAGTATCCAGGAGCTGGTAATACATTTTGATTTGGGTGATGATCCCCTTTACTATTATTCTAAGATTTTATATTCTTCTGATCCTTCCCAACTCTACTGGAGACTTTGACAGTTTATTTTATCACCAAGTAAAAGGAACTGGTAACATATTCTTGGACACATTTTTAAGAGTGAACTAAAGGTACTGGAGAGCCGAACTGCAGGTCTGCCTAGCTTAATTTCCACATAGTCCTTTTCCCTCAGTGGTTGGCCATTTTCCATACTGTTGCTTCCAGTGTTGTAAGTAAGCAGTCTATTGCCAGGATGACTCCTTCTTTAGGAGTAACTTGTTCTTCCCTGTAGAAACTTCCAAGATTTCTCTCTATTCTTGTAGCTCAGATATATAATATGCCTAGAAGCATGTCTTCTGATGAGCATTCCTTCCTGGAACTCTTTTGTGTTGTTGTTTTCGTTTTTTTCAGAGACAGGATCTCACTGTTACCCAGGCTGGTCTCAAACTCCTGGCCTCAAGTTATCCTCCCATTTTTGTCTCCCTGAATGCTGGGATTGTAGGCATGATCACGCCCAGCTCCTGGAAATCTGAGAGGCAAGTCTCTCTCTTCATCTCAGAAACCTTTTAGATATTTTCAGTCACATCTCTCTTCTGTTACATCCTTCACCTCCGTTCTGGATTTTTACTTTGTAATCTTGCGCTATACTTTCAGATTTATCTTTCTCTGACACTAATTCAGACATCAACAGTGACCACTTTCTCCTTCAATTTATCTCTTGAAAGCTCTGGTTCAAAATCTGGAACATTTTTGGTTCCAGAAAATCAGTTTTATTGTGTTGCACTTATATCTCCCTTTCTTATTCTTTGGTTCATGTTATCTATGCCAGCAGCTATTTCTGTACTGAGGGTTCTACTTGTTAATTCTCCTCGCTACTGGACTCCATTAGGAATCTTCTTTTCCTTTGTTTGTTCACTGGGGCTCTGTTCCAGATACTGAGGTACCTTAAGAGACAGCATTCGCAGCCAGATAGAAGGAACAGCAGTATCAGCCTCCCAGGCTCAAGCTTAGCAGCATATGGATTGCCAGTCCTCTGGTAAGGGACTTGGAGGAAGCCTCTCTGCCCCCTTTCTAGTCTCCTCACCTCTCTCAGACACCTTCATAGCAGTGAAGGCAACTCAACCCATCTGGCCAGCTCCTCAAGAAGCAGGGAGGCCCATACACTCATGAGGAGCTTCCCCTGGATCCCCTCCCAAGGGCTCTCTGATATGGTTCCCGGGCAGGAAGACAGTCTTGCCCCAGCTCTCTGACAGGCTTCTGCTGTGGCCAGAAGCCTCATTCACATCCCAGGCCTTATCTGCCCTCTGCAAGCCCCAGCAGCTGCTTTTCTCAGGAGAGGCAGATGGGTTAAACTGCAAGTAGAAAAAAAGTTCAAGCTGCTATCATTCGAGAACCCCCAGTTCCTCATGTCTTGGAACTTCTTGATGTCTCTATTTTTGCATTCTGAAGTGCTCAATAAATATCACTGAATAAGTGCTACCACCCCTACCTCAAATCCTGTCTGGTGCAGGTTCAGTCAATCATGATGTCTTTGGAAGCTATCTCAAACTGGCTTAAATAATGAGGGTTTTTTGTTTGTTTGGTTTTGTTTTTAAATCTCACACAAAAGGAAGTTCCAAGGTAGAGTGGGCCTCAGGAAGAGCTGGCTGGGCCGCTTGGGTAATATCGTGAAGATGCAGTGTTTTTCCTTCTCTCTGCTCCACCATCCTTGATGTTGGCTTCATCCTCAGGCTGTTAGCAAGTTGCCCACTGCAACTGCAGGCAGCACACTCAGACATGGTAACATCCAGAGAATGAACAGTAGACATCATGCAGGAGACAGCCCCTCTTATCTTACTAGCCAAAATTAGGTGACATGACCATTCCTAAACTTTGGCAAGGGTAGTGAGATTAACCACAGACCAAGGATCCCTAACCACATGTCTGTTTGAGGAGAAGATACATAAAATCAGGGGACACCTGCTTGCAAGCTAAATGTTCCAGTTCAGTAAGCAGTTTTTCACATGAAAACAAGAATAGTTGACATATGGTGAGTGTTCACCATACGCAAGGTGCCTTACGTACATTCTCCTTTAGTCCACATCACAGTGCCCTGAGGTACCTAATACTATTATCCTTGTTTCACAGATGAGGTACCTAGAGCTTAGCTTTACAAGGTCACACGGCTAATGGACCATCATTTCCCTCTTTAGAGATTCTACGTGTCCATGAATGCAGCCTACCATCGTAGTCAGCAATAGAAAATGTCCTTTACATATTAACTCCCTTGGACCCCATGTGAGAGCTGTAATTAGGTACTGTACTTTAAGACACTGTCTTTTCATGTTATGGAGCTTGGTAACCAGATAAAAGTGCAAATTATTCAGGCAGACCACTAGCTGTGCCCGCCCTGCTGCTGCTGCTGAGACTGCGCAGAGGCATGTGGCGATGCCGTGGAGTTTCACCTTTGTTTGATTATATAACAAGGCCAAGAATCCTTTTTATAAAACAAGCCTTAAGATCTTAATATGGGGCCAGGCACAGTGGCCAGGCGCAGTGGCTCAAGCCTGTAATCCCAGCACTTTGGGAGGCCGAGGTGGGGGGATCACAAGGTCAGGAGTTCAAGACCAGCCAACATAGTGAAACCTTGTCTCTACTAAAAATACAAAAATTAGCCGGGCACGGTGGCGCAGGCGTATAGTCCCAGCTACTTGGGAGGCTGAGGCAGGAGAATCAGTTGAACTCAGGAGGTGGAGGTTGCAGTGAGCCAAGATCATGCCACTGCACTCCAGCTTGGGCAACAGGATGAGACTTCATCTCAAAAAAAAATCTTAATATGGAACAGCCAAGCCTTACATATTAAACACTCGACTTGCACATTTATTTTGTAGATTCCTCTAGGAACTAACATTTATCTAGGAAATCAAATAATTTTTTTCTACTCCCTTCTACATATGAAACTCTTTGTACTGGTGGCTCTGCAGAGTGTGTGTGTGTATGTGTGTGCGTATCAGTGGTTTTCCCATTATAAAACGTTTGAGGTAGAAGGTATCTGAAGTTCTACTCAACCCTCCTTCTATCCTCCCACCCTTAAGATAACCACTGTTAACTATGTAGTGTATTTCTAGACTCTTTTGCAATGCATTTTTTATTTAAAATTTTTATTATGGAAATATTCAAATACACATAAAAGTAGAGAATAATATAATGAAACCCAACATGCCCATCACCCAACTTCAACAATCAACATTGGCGATGCATTGTAACATAGTTGATACCGTAATATACTTAGTGATTTTTAAAATTATTTATTATAAAAAGAATCTGGTTCATTAAAAATTCAAGCAGTGCAGAAGGGTATAAAGTAAAAAATAAAGATCTTCTTACTCTCCCAAGGCCCTTAATCCCAGTGCTCAGAAATAACTTAACAGCTTTTAATGTATCAATCTAGAGATTTTCTCTGAATAAATTATACATTTTTACAAATGTAAAAAAATTTCACACATGAAATCAGACCCTACATATATATTAATACCTGCTTCTTCCACTTAGTACTTCTTGGACTTCTTTAGAAGCAAATACCTGCAGGTGGCCTGCATTCTTCAGTGGCTGCAGAGTGTTTCACTGGAAAGCAAACAACCCAGAAACGCAGGGAGGGTGACAGCTAGTTGGCTTGTAAGTAGATTCTATCTCAAAAGCCAGAGGCTTACAAAGTGGATTGTGTACACACTAGGGAGTGCAAAATGCCTACTGGAATGTGGGAAGAAATACTATGATTTCCATTAGTTTTTATCTTATCCCTTAAAATTTGGCATACTTTAAAACATAATCATAGTGCAATAACACATTCATATTATTTATAAGTATTTCCATATTAGGAGTGTGTACTCAAGTTTTTAAGTTTAAGATACAAGATCAAAAAACTTGGAGACCAGCTGGAGGTGATGGTTCATGCCCTTTGGGAGGTGGGAGGACCGCCTGAGGCCAGGAGTTTGAGATCAGCCTGGGCAAAATAGCAAGACCCCCATTTCTACAAAATTTTTTAATTTTAGCTGGGCGTGGTGCCATGTGCCTGTAATCCCAACTATGGGAGGTTTGCTTGAGCCCAGAGGGTGGAGGCTCCAGTGGGCCATGATGGTGCCACTGTACTCCAGCCTGGTCTACAGAAAACCTATCTCAAAAAAAAAAAAAAAAGTTGGAGACCACTGTGCCAAGCAATTCTGATGAGTGCCACAGAGAGCAGAGTTGCTTGTAAGGGTGAGGGAGTAGGCTAACCAGCCTGTCCTGAGAATCTCTGCAACCCCACTGTCAGTGCCAAGTGTCATAACAGATATGGATGTCCAAGCCCAGTGAGAATTCCTTAGGTAAGGAGAACCCGTCCCTGTCAGGGAACACTACAGTACTAGCTATCTAAGCAGTAACACCCAGCGTGTTCTGCAGAACTCAGACTCTTTAGGGGAGAAAACAGTAGAAGAGTCTACTAGTTTGGGAGCACTGCATATTATAAAATGCCTTTACAGATCACAATCAGTGCTAGCATATTAGAGGCTCTAAGAAGTACCTCATTTTAAAAAAAATCTATCAATCAAACAAAATAAAAACCCGTGTAACTCAGCATTTCCATTTCATCCTGGAATTCATACCTCCTGGTTTTTTCTTAAGGTTTTCTAAAAACCTATTTGTTATTTAAAAACAAACAAACAAACAAACAAACTAGAATTCTGTGAAAAACTGGAAAATGTTAATCTGGAAGTTTACTGCAGGAAAATATCTTCAAAACTTTTAACTTCCACCTTTCATTATGAAATAGTCAAATAAACATGACATCAATGATTTAGCTAAAGAAAACAGTCATCCATAAACACAAATCTAGGGCCTCCCATTTTATTTCTAATTTGAGCTTTCTGAATATATTTCTTCTTCTATCAGGAGTTGCTACTTACATGCCCCAAAGCTAAGTTATGCCTTTTCCATTTGTGCAAAACATGGTGGGTATGTTTTATATTCTATAAATACAGTGCATATTAGATTTTGAAAGAAAATTTATCTCCAGGGATGAGGGAAGGAGGTTGTGCTGCCACAGGATTTAGAATGAGATATGTTAAAAGTTAGAAATACAGCTGTTGGTAATGTGTTGTAATGAAACTAACTTTTGTGGCTATCTTGTGAAATCAGCTTCATTGCCTATTTACAAAGCACACAACAAAACAAATGTTTATTAAAAACCTACTATAGCCAAGCTCAAGGAAATGGAGATTAATAAAGCCCAGTCCTGCAGAGGAATCAAGATGGAAAGGGCAACCCAGGGAAAAGGAAAAGCACATCCAGAGTCATGAAAATAGCAAAGAACACAACGACGGTCAACTGCCCCATGGTTACATCATTTCTAAAAGCTTGCGACAGCAACTTGGACTAGTTACAGTAAACTTTTACCGAAACTCCAAAATTCAGCTCCAGCTTTTCTCCTCTGGGAAGTCATCTTGACTCTACCCACTACCTACCTACCATGCTCGACATGCACTTCCTCTGAGCTACCAGGGCATCCTGTGCTTGTAGAGTTCCCAACACAAATCCCTCTGTACTGCAACTGCTGGTTTCTTTCCTTCCGCTAGAGTCTGAGCTCCCTGAAGGCATGGACTGCAGTCCTTTGGGGGCTGTGAAAAACTGCAGCAGGCTGACAAGTGAATGAGAGCTGAAGTAGCCACTGAGTGTAAATGATTCTCTCAAAAGTTTGGCTTAGATGAGGCAGGATTATATTGTAATACGGTGTGTGCTATGAGAGAAAGATGTAGAGAATTCCAGGGAGCAGCAGATCACAGGGACATCTCATTCATCCTGGTAGGAGGCGAGGTGTCTTAATCCTAAATTTACCATAGTCATGATACAGAGGCCCAGGTCTGAAAAGCGAAGTGCCTTTGACAACTCCCAGACTGTTGGGCCAATATCCTAAGGAGAATAACCAAGTATGATATCTGCCAAAGTACAAGCCAGCTCTTCAGCAAATGAATACAATGCAAAGCAAAAAAATGAAAAATCATTAAAAAATAAAGGAATCTGAATGACGAGCTGACATACCTTTCCCCAAAGAAAAATCAGCTATCATTGCCCAGTATGTAACTAATCGACATTATTAAAAATTCGATGTAATCTATTTAAACTCTCTTCATCCATCAGATTTTGACTCAAATCTCACTTTCGTAAGGAATTCTCTGACCTTCCTGATGTCCCACCCTCCTTTCTCAGTCCTATCTCTGCATTATCAGCTCTTGGATCACCAAAAACCTCCCCCTCGACATGTAGCACAGCTGGAATTGTACATTTATTCACATGATTATCTGGTATCTGTCTCCCCTACAAGACCATAAGCTTCACCAGGGCAGGGACACTGTTTAGCTCACTACTGTATTCTTATCATTCAGCCAAGGCCCTGGCACAATCAAGTGCGTATCTACCCCGTGAGTAAGGTAACTGGTCAATGCATATCAGCAAACGCACACCACAAGAGCCAAAGAATTCCAAACAAGCTCTGATATATTTCAAGGAGGAGGAAAAGAGGAGAAAGAGGAAAATGGTTAACAGGTCAGTTCACTTAATTACAGAAGCTACTAGTAGGTGCTTAAGAAAAATGAAAACTAACCACAATCACAAAACTAAATAATTAAGAATATATCGACACCTTAATTTATAAAAACTGGCCTGCTGTATTTAGAAATACAAAGGCTAACTCCCATACCCAAAGGGCAAGGGAAGAAAATAATAAAATACTCATTTAAAATAAAGAATAAAATTGCTTAATGTGTTCAGTATAACCACATAGCCTTCATTTTTCCAAAGTGATTTTTCTAAAATTCATGCAAATGGAAGCACTTTTTACATAAGACAACCTACACTCTATCAAATTATTCTCATTTTTTTACACTGAGAACAAACAACTACAGGATATCTTTTTAAAGATCTATTTCCACCTCCAGGGAACATGATCATTTAAACAAGAAAGGGTAGAAGAATCTAGTTTATTGTACTGAGTTACTTAACATTTACTCCAACTTGGGACACACAGGCTTAATGTGGATAAGCTGACCATACTCCCTGACATGTTTAACAGAAAACAAATATTTTACTTGAGTAGTTAGCAAGCCCTACAACAGAGAGAGAGACAGAGAGAGAGAGAGAGAGAGAGAGAGAGAAAGCAAACAGGGAACCAATGGCCTGCTTGCTAAGATTGCTGGATGACTGATAGCTTCAAGAGTTCACCCTAGCAGTTGAAATCAATTAATTATTCATTGTAACTGGAGCAGAATATAATTAATTATGTTAGCTTGACTGGTTCAAGTTTAATTCCACTAAAACAATCATTATGAAAATCATGAATACAGGTCATTATCATGAATTACTGCTTAAATAAAAACAGTAACGAATCAGCTTCTATATGAATTTGATTCACATTTAAAACACTTTTCTTTGAGATGTAGAGTCTTACTATTTTGCCCAGGTTGGTCTCTAACTCCTGAGTTCAAGTGATCCTCCCACCTTGGCCTCCCAAAGTGTTGGGATTACAGGCGGGAGGCAACATGCCCGGCCACATTTTAAAAACTTTTATGAAAAATTTCAAATATAAACACAGGTAGAGAAAATAGTATAATAAATCCCCAAGTGCCTATCACCCAGCTTCAATAATTGTATCAGCTCACAGCCAATCCTGTTTCAACTATATCCAAACACACTAGCCAACTTCAATCCTTATTTTTAAACAAAAACTTTTACATATTTCATTTTTAAGTGTTTCAATTTGCATCTCTAAAAGGGGTCCTTTAAAAAAAGTAACAATATCATCACACCCAAAGATAATTAAAACCTTAATATCAAATATCCACTTTTCGTATTTTTCCAATGGTCTCAACAGTTTGTTCAAATCAGTATCCAAATTAAGTCCATAAATTGTCTTGATAGATATATCTCTTAAGTCTCCTTTAACCCATCATTGTCTTTTCTCTTTGCATTTCTGTTGTTGAAGCAGCAGGACCATTTGTCTTGTAGTTTTCCAGAGTGTGGATTTTGCTGATTGAGTCCCTTGTATATTATTTGTCCCTCTGTCCCCTTATTTCTAATGAAGGGATAGTTAGATCCGGAGGCTTCATCATGGTCAGATGTGACTTTTGGCAGAACTGCTTCATAGGTGGTATATGTACTTCCATTAGGAGGCACAAAATCTGATTGCTCTCTTTGTGAGGTTAGCAGTCACTGGTGATTATTGTCTAGATCCATTAATTGTTGGAGGGTAAAAATGGTGATATCCTAATTCTATCACTTCTCTTATTACCTGGAATGTCTTTAAACCCAACAGTAACTATAATTCTGTCCACTACCATTATTAACTCATGGAGTTCAACATAATACTATGAGTTTCAATCTCTTGCAGATATTATCCTTGCCGATGCTAAAGTTATCTCAGCTTTGGCCAGTGGTAACTTCTAAGGTGCCTCCTGAATCTTTCTGATCTGGTACAAAAGAATGTTTCCCAGACTCTTCTTGTACATTTCTTTCTTACAGGGGAATTAGTGATTTATCCAAAGGAGTCTGCTTCCCTCGAAGAAAAATGGTCCTTAGAGACCACAATTAGGGCACTCCATTTGACTTTCATTTGAATTATGTCTAAAGCTAATCAACTTAATAAAGCATGAGTCTTCTATTATTGTTTCCAACAAATTCATGTGGCTGTATATATGTGGATTTCTAAGGATGGGACTCTGATTTTTTAAAATATATATTTTTTAACTGTGGGAGTATAACTTGGTACATCTATCTGGGAGACAGTACCATCATTTTTATCAATGACCCTCAAAAAACTTTTACCCCAACAATTCCACTTTTAGGAATTAATTTTATTATTAGGCTGAGGATTTTCCTAAGAATCATTTAAAATTCTTTAGAAGTGTTTAAAATAATAAATAATGTGGAACCTAAACGTCCAAACAATGGGAAATTGGTTAATTAAAAACATACAATACATCCATATAAATATTTACAGTAATTAATGTGATATACAATATCAATGTACTGTTAAATAAGAAAGGTGGGTTACAAAAGTGTGCATATTATGTTTTTGTCACACACATGGAAAAAAGTCACGAAGGCCAGATACCCAATTTTTTTTTTTTTTTTTTTTTTTCGGAGACAGTCTTGCTCTGTCACCCAGGCTGGAGTGCAATGGCGCAATCGTGGCTCACTGCAGCCTCTGCCTCCTGGGTTCAGAAATTTCCTGCCTCTGCCTCCTGAGTAGTTGGGATTACAGGGATGTGCCACCACGCCCAGCTGTATTTTTAGTAGAGACGGGGTTTCACCATGTTGGCCAGGCTGGTCTCGAACTCCTGACCTCAAGTGATCCACTCGCCTCGGCCTCCCAAAGTGCTGGGATTACAGGTGTGAGCCACCATGCCCAGCCCTGCCAGGTACCCAAATCTTAACAAGTGCAAACTATACCATTCTCTTGTGTTCCCACTGCTGGTTTAGGATTTGACTTCCCTGGGTCTCCCAAATCCATAGTACTCCTTCATCTGCTTCCAAGTTTCCAAAATTTTGTTCTTGTTCAATTCACCTTGTCCCTGTTGAATTACCCCCACACCCTATCACTTTAGTGTAGATTTCAGGAAAAAGCAAAAACTAATCAGTATTTTGCTCAACGCTCCGTTTTACCTAGCATCCTGTTGCTTTCTATAGGACAAGAGATGCTCTGAAGAGCTTATCAGTTATAAAATACATGAATTTCTACTGAAAATAGTACATGTATGTATATATCTAAGACACACAAACAATATAGCAACATAAAACAAAGGGCTAATTTTGCATCCTAATCATATAAAGAGTTGAATACAGAAACAATAGGGAAAAAACTAAACAGGTAATAAAGGGAAAAGTATATCAAATGGAAGTTGTTTTTAATCAAGAACATAACATGAGAGATGCTGAAACTGAAGTTGTCTTCTGCGGGGCAAACCAATCATCTTTCTAGTTTCTAAGAAGTTCAAAGTGGTTTTGGGGAAACTAAAATTTCTTAGAACTTTAGTGACTTCTCTAAAGATGAACTGTCCCTGGCAGCTGCTTTAAAACTACATCTCGCTTGCACCCTGGTTTTGGGAGACTTTGACCCTTTAAATATGGATAATGAATATCTCTTCTGGTACTCCTGAAGGTGAACTGTCCAGGTTTGTAATGCTTGACACTCTGATACTTTCAATTAGAAATACTTCATAGGAAAATATTCTCATGCACAAGCCCCTGAAATTTCACAGCTGCCAAGGACACCAATCCCATCTTTGAGAAATAATAATAATTAGGTCTTACTACAGGGACAAATACAAGGACTTAGGGTCGAGTAGTTTGCTCAGCTTGGACAAATCAGATTTCACTATTCTAAGACTGTGACAAAAACGAAGTACCCAAAGCACAAAGTGTTGAAGACACCTCACAAAACAAGACTGATCAGAGAAAGTTGTCATTTACTTAAATAAATGCTTCCCCAAACCACATGACATTGCCTGACACTACAGGGAATGCTAAATCCAGAAGCAGTTAATAAATTTATCTTATTTCTGATTTTGTTTGTGAATTGGTGTCTGAATTTATAAAACTGGGGAGGGAGAAGGGGAGGGAGAGAGGAAGGCAGAGAGAACGGACTGTAAACAGAATTTAAGCATTCGATTATAAGTAAAAATAACTAATTTATAATTACCCAAATCAATCAAGATTGAGTTTCATAAATAACTAAACATAATATACATTTGATACTCCTAAATTAACAAAGTGATTCACAAAGTATTACATATTTACTCATTTAACAAGTACAGCTAACCTTGACTGAAAAAAGAATTTGAAGCAGATTACCCCATGCAGGGAACTATTCTGGGCTTACAATTCCTTTTCTAGATAACACTGAAATGTCAATTCTCTCCACATTTGCTATGAACAGAAAAATGTTGGCTCAAAATTTTAAATAGACTTATCATTAAATTAGGCTTTTTAAAATAAATGAGGTACTTAGCATTAAAAACTTTGAAAAACACATATAAACAAGACCATAAGTTTTCAAAATGACTCACCTCTTCCACCAAGACAAGCACTGAATATTGATTAGAAACAACGTAATGCAGTTGAGATTAGTTGGGTGTTAAGAATAAAGATAATCTATACTCTTGCAGGAAGAGACAACTGTAAGAAAACCTGCCTTGTGGGAAGTTTCTTGTGATCGTTCTCACAAGTTCAAAGAGTATAGAACCTTCAAGTTGATTTAATCAAGTCTATTTATTAATGCATTTCAAGTTTCAAAAAACCTTACATCTTTGCACAATACTTTATTTTTTGCAATTTTTAGTAAAAATTTCCAAAGTGAACAAAAAAAGATACTGTATAAAACACAGTGGACATTAAAACTGACAGTAGTATTAGATCTCATTTTTCTTGATCCTTTTATTTTACCACATCTTGTTTCGCAGTGGAAAGAGTTCAGTGCATGTTTCTCTTTTCAGAAAACATTTAACTTAGACTCAAAATAAAATAGGGCAGTGTGTGTACCTGCCAAAACCCTACCACAGGATAACATTACAAGCAAAAAATTTACATGTTCCAAAGTCTACCACTCAAGAAGTTACTAAGAACTCTTGCAGAATAAAAGTCACCATTTTAGAAATGCAAACCCACTTCCAACCTTTGCACAGTCCAAAAACAAAGGCATTTAAATGATTTAAAAGCAATTACATACATATCTACCTACTTGTTTTTAGAATTATTTATAGTCTATCTGGGGTTTCATGTACAAAATTTGTCTCTAAATCATGTACAAAAAGCTGTATTTTGAAAAAGTCACCACATACTGTACAAGTTTACAAGGAAGAGATCCCATTATTTTCTCTAGCATTTTTGGCCTTGCTGGCTTGCGTCACATTATGAGAATGATTGTGTAAACCTTATACTCTTAAAAAAAAAAGGAAAAAAAAAAAAAAACCCAAAACATAGAAATCTTTACAACTTTCTCTAAATTTGCCTCCTATGTAAAGTCAGGAAAATCATAGCTTTACTTCTAATTGAAGTGATGTGGTTGGAAAACAGAAGCAATAAATATGTCACAAGCTTCAGTTTTTGTAATGCCCCTTCTATTTCCTGCATAGCAATAAGCCTGTTAATACGTTAAATGTTTTTGCTTTCTCTTTCTTTAAAATGCCAATTATTTACATCTGTTTATCTGTTTCAAAAATAAATTTGGAATGGGACATTGTGCTGTTTCACCTTCAATGCTGTTAAAAAATTTTAGGAAAAAAAATGTCAGAAGGCCTATCTACAATTTTAACTACTACTTAAGCAAATTACTCATCTTTAGTGGTTACCAATGATCAGTGATGATATGCTGAAAAAACTGTTCAAATATTTTGATAAAGACACAGCTTTTCTTCTCTGTATCAGACAGAAAACATAATTAGCATATTTCAGATATATGAAAAACACAAATAAGTAGGCTACAAATAAAAAGAATCATTTCATTGACATAATTTCTATCAAAGCATGAATAAAATTTCACCTATCAATTGAAAAATGGAATTGAATTAGAAAGTTTAAAAGACGTAAGCAGAAACCAGACATCTACATCATGAACTCTGAAGTAGTATATGCTGCTATTTATGTCCAGTTTGCACAACACTCAACTGTGTTCTTCAGCATAGTCACTTGTGCCCGTAGCAGCCATGTGATAAAGAAAAAAATGAGTATCAAAACCAACTCCATCATAAGAAAAAGGTAAATTGATTTTCATTTCAAAACTGCCTGTGTAAAGCATTACAGAATCCTGGACCACTGAATACCACCATTCTCTGTTATCCTGAGTATGTCAATTAAACAGTAATTTTTCATTAAGAGTGGAAAAATTTTATAATACAAAGAAACATCCATATTGCAATTTCTGTTTACAATTGCACACAGAAGTACAGTGTACATAAGAAATACATGTCTGCATATAACAAGGTATGTACATTGGCAAGTGATGTCTCCAATGTTGAGGTGGTCGAGCCTCCTAGCCTTGATTGGCAGTTGAAAAAAATATATGTATTTCAATTTGTGGTAAAAGTTTATTGAGAGCCAAGTTTGCCTGCAAGTGAAGAAAATGCAGCAACGAAGAACAGGGAACACGGGGCACATAATAATATTCTAAGACTTTGTGCCATTAAGTTAAAAATATCTGTTCATAAGAAAATTGGGTTCCTTTTCCACCTCCCACCCCCAAATTGGAATTTTCAGGCTTTAAAATTTAAGTAATTCCACCTGGTCTGAGGACATGATCTCTTGCCATTTTTTCTTCAACTGTTACTTGTGAGGGTTTAGTTTGGAGATGATGACTTAATAGGTTTCTCTTTGGAGTGAAGTTTTCCCATTGTAGGCACTAGGAAGAACCAAGGCAAAAGCTGCAGTTAGCGTCTCATGTGTCCCATTTGGTAACTCTCTCGGGGCCGCTGACGCTGGGGTTGCTGAACGGGCTGTGGAGGTCTCCTCCTCTTTAAAGTGCCTGTGAGCCACAAACAAAAGCAAAACAGATTTATCAATCATGAGCTTTTCAGTCTTTAAAAGCAAAGCTGCTGTTTCAATAAGAAAGGTTTTAGTTCAGTGCTGTCCAATAATATGGGCCACCAATGTAATTTAAAATCTTCTGATAGCCGTAATAAAAAAGGTTTAAAAGGTGAAATAATTTTAATATTTTTTATTTTATTTAAATTAATATAGCCAAAGTGTTATTTCAGTATGTAATCAATATAAAAAATTACTAACAAAATATTTCATTTTTTATACTAAATCTTCAAACTCTGGCACGTATTTTAATTAAAACAGCACATTTCAATGGAAACTAGCTACATTTCAGTGCTCAACAGCCACAAGTATTAGATTAATCTAGATTAATATCACAGATTCTGTGGATGGAATCCATATGAGGGAATTACTGTCTTTGAGCAAACGCCTTAACCTGAGACTCAGATGCCTACACTGTAAAACAGGGATGATAATTAATGTATGTTGTAAAGATTATATAATTCATATAAAAATGTTTAACACTTTTTGTGAGGGTTCAATAAATGACAGCTAGTTTTCTAAGCTTTTAAAGGTGCTATTTATTTAAAATGAAATTAATATACACATAAAATGTTTCACTGAATGAGACAACAATTGGTAACAGTATCTAAAAAGTGTCATGTGGCCCTTTGAACTTCCTTAAATACTAACGTAAGTTCCAGAGTGCTAACTAACACTGTGAATTTAAGAAAAGCAATGACATGGCCGGGCGCGGTGGCTCAAGCCTGTAATCCCAGCACTTTGGGAGGCCGAGACGGGCGGATCACGAGGTCAGGAGATCGAGACCATCCTGGCTAACATGGTGAAACCCCGTCTCTACTAAAAATACAAAAACTAGCCGGGCGAGGTGGCGGGCGCCTGTAGTCCCAGCTACTCGGGAGGCTGAGGCAGGAGAATGGCGTAAACCCGGGAGGCGGAGCTTGCAGTGAGCTGAGATCCGGCCACTGCACTCCAGCCTGGGCGACAGTGCGAGACTCCGTCTCAAAAAAAAAAAAAAAAAAAAAAAAAAGAAAAGCAATGACATAAAAATCAAATTTTCTCTAATTCTCACTAAGATACTGTCCTAGCATGACTATTGGCCATCTTGCCCCAGACAGGTAAATGCAGGTGAACAATTGAGGGAAAACAGGGAAAAAGCATAAGAAATCTAGTTTTGAACTACTTTGTGTAAGGTAGTGGATTTGCCTGAGGCAAGACACTTTATAAGAAGTCTGAGAGCAGCAGGAGAGGGAACTGCTGTCATTTAGCTCTGGTTCTCCCCTGCCGCTGCCCTGAGACAATGTCTGTCCCCACACCTGTAGAGAATAGCTACGAATACCTTGGAGAGGGGGAGGGATAAACCGAGGGGACTAAACAATACGAAAGGTTTATTTCCTATCCTTTTCTCCTTCCAATGCCCACAGCTCATCTAAAGAGGGTCCTTCCTCATGCTATGTCTCCCTGAGAGGAAAAAGGTGGAGATCAGAACTAAAGAGTTGTTTTCAGAAATGGAGAATACTTGACTATGCTTATTTGGTGAATGAATCCTCTACTCTAAGACTTTCCCACAGACTGGGATCTGTATTTCCCCATAAGCATCACCCTGGGGGAAAATAAGCTTACGTGCCAGAAAATATTTCAAGAGCACAAACAGTTAAAACAGTAAGAGAGCTGGGCGCAGTGCACGTGCCCGTAGTCCCAGCTACTTAGGAGGCTCAGGTGGGGAGGACTGCTTGAGTTCTGGATTAAGTCCACCCTGGGCAACATAGTGAAAGAAAGAAAAAGAAGGAAGTGAAGGCGGGAGGAAGGGAAGATGGAAGGGAAGGAAGGACAACAATATGAGAAGCACAACTATTAGAATAGAAAGATCAATAATTTTAAAGTAGTTTACCATAATCACGACAAGATGTTAGAATATATATATGTATATATATAACCAAGAAAACAAATACCAAGCAAAATTTAAAATTTCTAGTTCTAAATATTCAGACATTCAGATAAATCAGCATTAACTTAGCAGTCACTGCCCAGACTGGATTGACAAAAAGCACACAAATATCAACTAAATCATTCATCCAATAATCCCATTCTTAAGGAGAAAGTACTATAACATTAGTTACTAAAGACTCATTTATAATTCAACTCTACCTGCTAAACAATTCTGAGTTACATAAACATGTATCTTGCTCAAATATTCTTACCTGGAAGTGGTTTAGGAGGAGGCAACTTTGGATTACTACTTGGAGTGTGAACACTGCATATCTTAATAAATCCAGCCATTAGCATGATCAGAGCAATTCCCATAAGTAACACTGCCCACCAATGAGCCTAGAAATAAACAGATTTTTCCACTGAAAAAAAAAAATCTACAAAATATTTTAGAATACCTTTTACAGTATATAAAAGATAGAATAGAACACAGTATATTGTAATTTTTAAAGAACATTTGTTTAGGAGTTGTATACATATGTTAGATATTTGCACATGTATATTGTTTAAATATAAAAAAAAGTTTAAAGGAGAAAATGGAAATCACCCATAATTTCATCTCATAGAGGAAACTGCTCAATCTGATTTTTTTCAGTCTCTTTTCTACATATAACGACATTTGTCATACACATGAACACAAATACAAAACTGGGGTCATCTTGCATATAGTTATATTGTATTTTCCCATGTTATTAAATATTTTCTGGTTTATATTTCCTTTGTGTTTTCCCCTTACTCTTTTTTCTCCCTCAAATGGGTAATGTGACAATGCCCTAACAAGGTCTGAGGGAGGCATATCTTACATAAGAGTGTGCAAACCCAATCATCACACTTACGAACTACAAAAGGATCTCCTCTTACTCTTATAGACTATGTTTTGTTTGCGTTTATACTTTCCATGGCTTAGAAAGCATGTAACTTGCTTTAAATTCTACTAGTGAATAGATTTTAAAATTACTCTTTAACCTATATTGCTTTCTAATTATCAAAGTTAAGACTGGAATTCTCTCTCTTTTGAGACACCTTTTTCCTCTTCTATTTCATTTGGAATCTGAGACTCGGACTAGTTATGAAATCACTTTTTATATACATTCGTTTTCATTACATTATACATAATATCTTTATTTTATTCATTAGTTTATAGATTAACTATCTTTAATTTTAAATATGAAAAGTGGAAGAAAAGGCCGGGCGCGGTGGCTCAAGCCTGTAATCCCAGCACTTTGGGAGGCCGAGACGGGCGGATCACGAGGTCAGGAGATTGAGACCATCCTGGCTAACATGGTGAAACCCCGTCTCTACTAAAAAAAAAATACAAAAAACTAGCCGGGCGAGGTGGCCGGCGCCTGTAGTCCCAGCTACTCGGGAGGCTGAGACAGGAGAATGGCATAAACCCGGGAGGCGGAGCTTGCAGTGAGCTGAGATCCGGCCACTGCACTCCAGCCTGGGCGACAGAGCGAGACTCCGTCTCAAAAAAAAAAAAAGGAAAGAAAAGTAAAGTGGAAGAAGACATATATTTTAGCAGCAGGCAAAGTTCATCCAGTCTTAGAAGAAACCAAAACTTCACTTTTAAACTGAACTATATTAAATAAATCAATTAGCCAAACAGAAAAACCTTCAAAAATTATTGATAAATTTATAGGAAAATTAATGTGTCTAGTCTCAAATTATATTTTGCAATTCCAAATATTCAAACTTTGTTTTAAGACCACATGTACTAATAAACATCATACAAAATATTTACAACTTTAAAACTGAACCTTTACTTAACACAGATCATTGTAACACATACATAGTTACTACTGATTGTTTCTAGCAAAACTCCCACTTAAGATTTTCTATGACTTAGGAACTTAAACTGAGTACCACTTCTACACTGTTTACTTTTTCCAGCAGTCTTTATGTAATTAAAGTAATACTAATGCTAATTTTAGCATTAATGAGAGAAATGCTAAAATTAAAAGGCATGTTGTGGCAAAATATCCCAAGCCACTTTTTCTGTATGTACGTAAAGCCTTTCCTACTTTATAAAAATTTCTTTTATTTTGAACTCAAACTTAAAGAAAAGCTGCAAGTACAATTCAAAAACCTTTTAAAAACCTGAGGCCGGGCATGGTGGCTCCCAGCACTTTGGGAGGCTGGGGCGGGTGGATCACCTAAGGTCAGGAGTTCGAGACCAGCCGGGCCAACACGGTGAAACCTGGTCTCTACTAAAAATACAAAAATTAGCCAGGCATGATGGCAGGTGCCTGTAATCCCAGCTACTTAGGAGGCTGAGTGGGGAGAATCGCTTGAACCCGGAAGGCAGAGGTTGCAGTGAGCCAAGATTGCGCCACTGCACTCCAGCCTGGGCCACAGAATGAGACTCCACCTCAAACACACAAACAAACAAAAACAAAAAAAAACCTTTTAAAAATCTGGAAGCACCTCAGAGTAAGTTGCTAGCACCATGCTGTTACTCCTGAACATTTTAGCATATAATTTCTACAACATAAGGGTGGTTTCCTAGATAACAAGACGATCACCAAAATCAGGAAATCAGGGCTGATATATTACTAACATTTAATCCTCAGACCCCATTCAGGTTTTGCCATTTGTCCCAATACCATCCAGTTCAGAATCGTGTGCTATATTTAGCCACCATGTTTCTTTACTCTCCTTTGATTTGGAAATATTCCAGTCTTTCCTTGTTTTTTATGACCTTGATACTTTTGAAGATTACAGGGCAGTTATTTTGTATGGGAATGTCCTTCAATTTGGGTTTCTCTGGTGTTTCTTTGTGATCAAATACAGGTCACACATCTTTGGTAAGAATATCACAGATGCTGTGTTCTCACTGCATCCTATTCAGGTAGTACGTGATTTTTATTTCATTACTGCTGTTAACTTCATCACTGGATTAAGGTGTTATCTGCCAAATTTTACCATGATTCTTGTTTCCCTTTTGTAGACAATGAATATTTTGTAGGGACGTAATTTGGAAGTATGTAAATACCCTGTTCTTCTTCAAACTTTCAATGTATTCATTTATTTATTCCCTCATGGTTTCCTATTTTATACACATATAATCAGTTACTGACATTATTGTGTTTTTTGAACATGTCCTCATCATTCTTTGAGCCCTTTCTTACTTTCTGGCCCAATAAGAAGTTCCAGATTTATCTTGTTCTTTCCCTACCCCAGCCTTGGAATCTGCCATTTCTCCAAAAAGCCCTGGTTTCTTTTAGTCCTACCCCTCCTATGTAGACACCTTCCTCATCCTACTTGCACTCTTGACATCCCATGCCAGTCATTCCTCCACAGGGGTGCACTTCTCACTCTACTTGGGCTCTGAAACCCCATACTGGTAGTCCTTCCCCATCCCACACCTTCCGAAACTGGTCAGGTTCTAACACTCTGCTCTGTGCCACTGCAGCTCCCCAAGTTTGGCGTGGATGCCTACCTTGCTTGGGCTCACCTAATGGCTTTAGGAATTAACTGCTTCAACAAAAGGAGAGGGAACAAAAAAGGGAAAGAGATATATACATACATACATATACACGCACACACACACATTACTTATATATTCAATTTTAAAATCAAACTTGGAATTATTTACACTTGAGTGTCATTTCTCAGTCTTAAACATTCTCAGATTAGATTTCTGTACAGAAGAGTCCCACAAACACCTTCCTTCTCTTTATTTTCATGTTTATTGTTCAGTCTGTAAAAACTGTATCATGGTTGTCCCTCACATTGCTTGTTACTGCAGGGACTGCAAACTAAAAAGCTTACATGGCAGGTAAGGTGGAATGCAGTTCAACTTTAATGCTTAAAGATCTGATTTTTCAAGAGAAACAATGTATCGGAATTTTTATTTAAAATCTATTTTTAAGTGCTGGCAAACTTGTGAGAAATTTCTTAAAACAATGTGTAGACTATAAAAAACATGCTGACAGGGCTGAATCTGCCTTGGAAATTAAAACTTTACAATCTACTTTTTAAAAGCTACTTCTTGAGACTGCCAGATTTTTTTTTTTTAATTTTATTTTATTTTCTATAAAAATCAGGTTCAGAGTTCTGCTCTCCTTGTTAGTCTTTAGGATGATGTTCCCATTCCTTTACTATATAGATATTCCATAGACTCCTATTGTTTTTTGTTTTTATTCATCCTCAAATAACAGACCTGCTACTTATCGTAAGACAGGGTAGAAGGCCACTCTCAGTCTGTCACAACAGTATGGGACCATTTTGAGTAATGCAGTTTAGCATCTCTGGCCCCCATCCATCAAATGCCTGTAGAGCCCCTTCAGTTACTCTGACAACAACCGTACATTTCCAAACACCTGCTGGGGAAGTAGCAACATCTCTAATGTGAGCCAATCCATGAGTGCAAAAGCTTAAGAGTTTTCCTACTAGCTTTCTCAGGTTGATAGGCAAGTTGGGTAAAGGAGATACAGATCTATTCCTAAAGTTATTATCACCTTGAATATATTTCCTTCCTTCAGCTTTACTTTCATTTTTATGAAAATATGGCCATCAGTGTTATGGCTACCTAAAATATGGAACTGACCATGTTACTCTTTTGTGTCAAACCCTTCTTTGAATGCTTCCCACCAAAGATTTCCAAGACAGACCATTATGTAGGAGAGAGGAAAAACAGCAAAAGCAAAAACTTGAGCACACGATAAAGTACAGCAAAGTGTATATGATTCCACCTTTTTAAAAAGTATATATCCTTAGAATAGTATAGACAGTTTCAGAGAATACACAAGAAATCCATCCTGAAAAGACTGGGGGTCCGGGGGGAAAGGCCTACTTTTGAATGTAGTATTACTTTGTCAATTAAAGAAAGAATAATCAAACTTTTCAAAAGAAAAAAAGTAGAAAAAAATGTTTGTTTTGCAAAATTCATACTTCTGTGACTTTTTCACAGGCTCTATCCCCATAAAATATTTCTGTACTCTCTACTTCTACTAATTCTTAAGAACTTAGCTTGGCCAGGCATGGTGGCTCACGTCTGTAATCCTAGCACTGTGGGAAGCTGGGGCGGGTGGATCACCTGAGGTCAGGTATTCAAGACCAGCCTGGCCAACATAGTGAAACTCCATCTGTACTAAAATACAAAAATTAGCCAAGCATGATGGCAGGTGCCTGTAATCCCAGCTACCTGGGAGGCTGAGACAGGAGAACCGCTTGAACCTGGGAGATGGTGGTTGCAGTGAGCTGAGATTATGCCACTGCACTCCAGCCTAGGCGGCTGAGTGAGACTCCATTTCAAAAATAAAAATAAAAAAAGAACTTAGTTCTGGCGTTACCGCCTTAAAGGCTTTTCCTAATAGGTTCTCCTAGTTCTGTGAAAACAGCATAAAGACTGAAGATACGTTTCTCTGGCCTGTGTTCTCTATCCCAAACTGACCTGTGAGCTCCCTGGACTTATATCCTATTACCTCAGTACCGAGCCAACAAACACAACACCTGTTGAACTACTTATTACAAGTAAGTCAGTATTTAAATACTGACCTTGAAACATATCTAACAGCTCATTTATTATTTCTAGATTGCCTACACATACAAATAATGTGACAAAGCCGTTACAACAGAGATAGGACAGTAAAACTGGTTTGGATATATTTAATGATAGTCTTTTTAGTACCTACACACTCTTCTTTGTTTTGTTTTGTTTTTTCTTTTAAAAGACAGGGTCTTGCTCTGTCGCCCAGGCTGGAATGCAATGGTATAATCATGGCTCACTGCAGCCTTGCCCTCCTGGGCTGTAGTGATCCTCCTGAGTAGTTGGGACTACAAGGTACATGCTGCCACACCCTGCGAATTCATTTATTGATTTATTTGCGTACACAGGGTCTTGCTAGGTTGTCCAGGTCGGTCTTCAACTGCTGGTCTCCAGCAATTCTCCCTCTTCAACCTCCCAAAGTGCGAAGATTAAAGGTATTAAGCTACCGTACCTGGCCTACAGATTTAAATAAAGCACCATACAAGTATACACTATGGCAGTAAGAGAGGCAGACTGGAGACAGAAAGCCCAGATTTAATAGAGGTTAAAACTGTAGAAAACAAAGGTAAAAAGAACCTAGTCCCAGTTCAGATCAACAGATATATAATAAAATATGGCACTCAAGCCCTTGAGAACTTCCAGTTCCTTCTAGCACAGTATTACTGGCTTTCTTCTAAATTTTTTCAGGTAACTATGTATCACAAGCCCAATGCTAGAGATGTTTTAGTGGCAATGATAGTAGCTTTTGTGAATTTAGCGTGTGGGGAAATGGAATATGGCAACAGACAGAAGATAGCAAGAAAAACTAAACAAAACAACAGTGCATCTGAAAATATTAGTAAGTACGGCCACCTTTGATAGTTTTTCTTTTTAAAAGAGAATGAGTTAAATGCTAAATTGCATGCTATCTCCTTTAAACATACTATAAAATCAGGGAAAGGAATACTAACTAGGCTAGTAAATGTAAAATATGCATTTCTCTCAAAAGAAAAGATCACAAATTGCCCACCTATTAGCCTGAATGAAAGGGGAGCTGTCATTCATTCAATGAACACTTACTGAATGTAAACTGAGTGCCAGGGTCTTATATCTCAGAGACAAGGGTGTTAAGCAAAACGTTAGGGACAAAGAGAAGACATCCAACCATTTTTCAAAAACTCAAGAAGTTTTTCAACTCAGAAAATAATTCTACATAAGAAACAGAGAGACGATGTTTAATACAGGCACTTAAACATAGCCAATAATAAAGTAAAAAGTCAAAATTAAATAGTCTAATTTATTATGTATTAATTACAATAGTATTTAATATGATAATCTAAATATAAACAAAAAGAAAAAGAACCTGTATGGTAACAAAATGATAAAGCAAGTATCATCTAAAAAAAGTGCATGAGCGAGGACAGGGAACACATGTACTCAAGTCTCTTCAGACATAAGGTAATCCACTGTTCTTAAAGACCTCCAGAAAGTCAACCATATAATCCTTTCAATGAATACTCCAGTGTTGAACAATGCTCACTCTCAGCAAATGCATTCTTGAGTTTCCATGGGTCACAAGACCATGTGGGGCCCACAGTTCCTTGTCATGATACTGATTATGTCATCCCTAGAGGGGCAGTCTGGACTTTGACCATATACTCCTCCTATCCTCCAAACTCCCACCGCCACCACTAGCAGCAGCAGCAATAGCAATCTGCCAAGCAGAAAGCAACTTGCTACTAAACTTTTGGTTACTTCAAGCTCAGCCTGGGCAAGTAAGATAAAATCTCACTAACAGGAACCCGAAAACATTCCAGTTTCAAAGTTAATATGCACAATTTTTACTCTTTTCCATATAAATTATTACATTTGAGAAATCTGCTTCACTCATCTAGCAGATGTATACTGTGTCCTCACTATATGCTAAAAACCCTCCAATAATATTATATCTTTGTTGTTAAAGTTTCATAAGTGCTATGCTATCTATGTGGCCTGTTCCACAAAGTGAAAACCACCTTCTATTTTCAACATATCAGGATGACAAAATGGAAAATTTCTGTTACAAGTCTTTTTAAAAAGGAGTCCTCATATCGCAGAGACCGAAAAAAAATGGCAGACAAACTATTAGCATGCACCCTCAACCACTGACTCAGTGGGTCTGGAATAGAACCTGAGAATTTGCATTTCTATGAAGTTCCCAGGGGATGCTGATGCTACTTCTCAGGCCTACATTTTGAGATCATCGCTCTCGATCAGGAGTTGGCAAATATTTCCCATAAAAGCCCAGATAAACATTTTAGGTTTGGTGGGGTCATACAGCCACTGTTGCAGCCACTCAAAGTGCCAAGGCAGCCACAGACAATGTGTAAACAAATGGGTGTGGCCATGTTCCAATAAAATGTTATTTAACAATACAGAAATTTGAATTTCATATGATTTTTAAAAGACTGTTATTTTGATAATTTAAAATTTTTTTTTCAATCATTTAAAAATGTAAAAACTGTTCTTAGCTTCTGAGCCACACAGAAAGAGGCATGGGCTGGATTTGGCCCATGGGCCATAGTTTGCCAGCCCCCGTTCTAGATGAGTGGTTCTTAACCCTGGCTCTTCATCAGAATTAACTGGAGAGTTTTAAAAGACCCAGATACTTAAACCCAAGAGATTCTGATTTAATTAGTCCAAACCCCAGGGTGATTCTGGTATACAACCAGGATTGAGAACTACAGCTATTAATCAATATTTTCCCAAATGACATCTAAGGATATTTACGACTTAGTCTTTTCACGATAAAAGGTTCTAGGGTTAGGTAAGGTTGGAAAATGAAGTCTAAAATATGTATTTATTGCAGGACTTCTCATAATCTTCTCACGAATCTCCAAGAAAGGTCTATAGTATGGAGCAGTGTTTTCCAGATTCATTTGACCATTGAAGCCCTAGCACATCTAATGGGACTAGTGTTCTGTTAAGCATTTGGGAAACAGTGCTCTAAATCTTTCATTCATAAAGAATACCAGACACTTAATACTTAAGATGCATAAAATTATAGCAAAATATGCAGTGGAAATTAATTTTAAAATGAGAAGGTGTTTGACTCTTGAAAAACTAGCAATAAAAAAATACAAACTCCTGATAAATCCAAACAAATTAAAAAGAAAAAGCCACAAAATTATCAGGCAATGATTTTTAAAAGAAGGGGAAACACAACAATAAATTTGAAAAATAAAAGTCAAGGTAAGAGGTGGTTTTCTACAATGTCAAACCTAACATGAAAGATACAGAAAATCAGAACACATCAACTATAGAAGAAACTGGAAATGAATTACCACTTCCCTCAATCCCTAATTAAAGAAAAGGAGATGCCGAAATAAGGTGTCAACAGATTCACTGATGAATGCTCTTAAACGTTTCAAGAATTAGATGACTCTTTGATAAATCCAAAGGATGTTTATCATTTTCTCCTGTCCAGATACACAGTAGGCACTCAGCAAATACAGTAAATGTATTTGGAAAAATCAAAACATAGTTGTCAACACAGAAAAGAAAGTATCGTTTCCATGGTATCAGTAGCAGCAGTCAATAACCCATGCACTGAAGTTCTAAATTGTTAAAGTTCTTCTTACTCTACCCTGCATGAGGAGAGAAGCTGCCATAGTGTACCACAGAAAGAAGACAAAAGGCCACCAGGCACCACTGGAAAGGAAAGTAGTGAAACTAACCCCTCACTTCTTTCACAGCTTCTTACACCACAGCATCCTGATAATCTGTATTACTAACTGCAAGGGCACTTCGCTAACATGATAAACCCTGGTATGCAAGTAAACTATACACATAAGCAAATGAGACAAGTAACTTGCAAAGAAGCGGATGTTTATTATCTTACTGCTTGATGTTGTTAATGCCCACAAATGCACCAACAGCCTAGCGGTACTCCTCACACATTATGAGCATGCTATTCAAAAGATTGACATATGACTGTCAACGATGATATAAAATAAAGGTATGTTCTACCCTACATACACTTAAAGTCAATGTCTATAAACTCGTGAAAGTGTCTGATTAATTAGTTCCAGAGCACAAGAAAAGATTTCATGTTGCCAATTCATTGTGAAACATTTCATTAATCCTCACATCTAAAATACGAGGAGAAAAGGTCTTAGAAGATCATGTCTATTAAATATTTTTAAAGTGAAAACAAATGAGCATTTGAAATTCTAAATAATATAATGAGTCAGAATTAGAGCTAACAGAGAAAAGTGAAAAAATACTATGTTTAGATGATATGATTTAGTACCCCAAAAATCCAAAGTATCTAGCACAATATATACTCAGTAGAACGTAATTCTGAGATCCTCTTTCCTTTTCTGCATACACTGTCCTCTATAGTAGACAAGTATGCCAAATTTCAACTTTTCTTATTAGAGATAATCAGAAGAAGAAAAAAAAAGCTGAGTTGAAAATAAAGAAAGGCCAAGAAAGGTAAGTTGCTTGAAGTCACAGAATTGATAAATGCCAGAAAGATTATCTGAGTCCTTACGTGATTCTCAAACCTGTGCTCTTTCCACTATACCATGGTACCAGAAGAGAACTTCAGTTTGACAGGTATTCACTAGAACTTACTGTGCAATAAGCACAGGAATTAAAAAAAAAAAAAGAGTAACATGTTTTAAGGAAACCTAAGTTAACTGCTCAAGTATTTGGTTTGAAACCTAGGTAGATCTCCTAAATCCAGTTTCAACAATCCTTCTACTCCATGATCACTACATATCTAAAAACCACATATCCTAAAGTGTCCTAGGAATGGTAAACATCATTTTAAATGCTGGAGGTAACTATAAAATTTTTACTCTAGAATGTTATCAGAAGAGTATCAAAAAAGAGTGACATCCCAAACAACATCTTTTGTGCTTTAAGGCATCCATAGTCCTGAACACACACACACACACACACACACACACACACACGCACGCACACACACACACAATAATCTGAGAAAGGGGAATCTGAGTTATAAGTCAATTTCCAAAGCAAACATTCAGTTCAATTATAGCACATTCTCATATACATCATTTGCAAGCTTCCTATAGATATTTTAATGTAATCACTTTTAAAGCATGAACAGTTAAGTAAGCTGGGACAGGCATTCTTGACAATCTTTTAAGAAAATATCAGGTAATTCCATGTTTGTACAACTTGGAGATAAGTGGGCTTAAAAATAAGCATTCAGCGGATTACTACTGGATGAACGTCCATAATCATTAGTAGATCTACAAAAGGCTGTGTATCTGATCTTACTCTGTTCAACATTTCCTATTACAAACAAGATGAAGACCCAGAGATTATACTGAAAGATCAGGAAAAATCACCAATTAGTCCACGATTTGGGCAAATAAGTTGTCTTGAAAAACAACAACAAAAAAACTTTTAAAGTCCCATGAAAATGCCCTGTATGCACCAAAAGTAGTAACCCATCCAGGAGATAACTAAGGAGTGCGGTAAAACAGAATGACTCCCATCACCTACCAAGCAATCTATGAATGATACACATTATTCTGATCACTTCAGAAGGAAATAATAACCAGAAATATTCATATAAAGTCATTCTAATATAAATAGTTAAGTTGTTTTCTCATAACTTTGATGACTTCTGGCCAAGTAAAATTAAGATCAAACCACTTTAAGTTTTCTTTGTAAATAAAAACTATACTTACCACGATCCATTCAGCAATGTTTTCATAGAGCTCTGGACTAAAAATTGCTTTTTTAAGCCTAGCTAGAGGACCATCAGCATCTACTAATCTGCACCGCATGAAAACATCACAGTAACCTCTAAAATCGTTGCAAGGGGATCCAGGTTGCAGGGTGATGGTTCGACCACTGAAGTGCCTACTCCACTGCACAGACCCTGTACTGGCACAAGTTGATGGGTCCACTGGAAAAGAAATGCCAAATATAAGCTGAAGATCAGATTCAAATATAAGTTGAAGATCAGATTTCCAGTTGGGGAAATATAAAGAGGGAAAAAAAATTGTCTGAAATCATTACCATAACATGTTATATAGACCTTCTCTAGTTAGGCTGGGTAATGCCATTAGTAATTCACATTAAATGTTACAATGTCAGCAAGTCTTGATCTAGCGTCCACAATGACTTAAAGTCTAACAGTGTTTATGTAAATTACTGCTGTAAAGCTGGCAATGTTTTGTCTAGTTTATCATTTTTAAAACATCGTAGAGACCATAATGATAGAGAGACAATGCTATGTTACATTTATAATCTCCTCAAGAGGACAGATTGAGCTGGAAACTATCTGGCCAAACTACAGGTCAAAGTTTAACACTTAAAATTTAGGAGAAAATAATAGTTTGAGGCAGATTTTATACTCCTGTACTTTTAAAAGCCTTACTTTTCTTCATACAGCATACATGGCATAATTCTTTATCATCTTTGCCATCAGAACTGGCACACGTACACTCCTCTAAGCCATATTTCTCACAGATAGAACCTGCACATTGCTAGAAGAAAAATAAAAGACAAATTATTTAATCCCTATACAGTCAAACCTATTGTTTATAGTAATAGCCAAGTATAAGCTTCCAATGTCAAAATATTTAAATGGATATAAAAGTGAAAAACAGAGTTGAGTATCAAAACTGAATTACCTAAATACATTTGAAAAAAATTGAAAAACAGTAAATCCAAGTAAGACAGTAAATCTTTTAAAGAAATGGCAACTTTAAAAATTGAAATAAAAACAGAGAAATAGATTAGATGAGAATTGATTTTATGTTGGTTATTATGGCTCTTCTATAAAGAAAGAAAAATTAAATTTTCTTCATGTAGAGCAAAGTGATATTCAGCTACAAAAGCTTTAAAGGTTTCAAATTCAGAGAAGATGACCAAGGAGTTCTTTTATATAGGCTACTGAAATATTGTTTTATAAAACTTAAATATTATAGACAAGTCACATGCCTAGTTGCACAACTATGTTTCTCTAGAGAATATCAACCACATGTACATGGGAAGATGAAAAACAAATTAGTAGCTAATTGAATGCTACATAATACATTCATGGTTTTGTGAGGGGATAGGGATATTACTTAAACAGAGACCAAGATTAATTACTTTATGTAGCTTTAAGCATCAATAATTCTTCTGAAAAACAAGTTTTCTAAAATTAAATTTAAAAACATATAGTTAAATGCTTACCCCATTAATGCACACTTGTGTATGCCTATTACAGTCTGTGAAGTTTGGTTTAGGGTCAGATGCTGGGCAGAGAGCTGTGAAGCCATTACATATTCCTTCCCTCGCACAGTCTGAATCATCCCGACACTTCTCAGACTTTGACTTGAATGCACACTGTGCTGTACAACAAGGACCTTGACTTGGACTAGAAGAAACATTAAGTGATTAAACAAAGTAAATTACTAGTTATTTCCTATATTCTATTAGATATTAGATTAGATCCACATTATCAGACACAGTACCAATTTTTAAATCATAAGTCTCATCATTTAAATGGTAAGTATGTTACTGGTATACAACTTCAAAAACCTGAAACTGCACACTGCCTCCTGAGTAAATAGTGCACTGGTGGAGCCGTGTGTCCCAAAGAAACAGTGCCTGGGCCTACACGGAACAGTCACACCCTGCAGGGCATGAGATAAAGCAGCACATTGCTCCTTCAGGTAACACTGCCTTGGCCAAGTTGAGGAGCTGTGCATTCCAGGGCTAAGCCAACACAGTAACTCACAACCCAGTGAAATATCAATGGCTGAACTGGGATACTATGCCTACAGGCCGAATAACTCTAGCACCCTGCCTCCCTGGAGCTAGACTAGCCCCCTACAGTCTGAGCTGCTGAGACACCCTTCTCCCCAGAGCAGTCATCACTGTGCTGCTCCCTGCCCCCTAGGGCCCAAATGACAGCTGTGCTTGAACATTCTGAGGTACTTGCTGTTGCTGCACCTGGTCTCACAGACTCTGGGATACCACCAAGCCCCACCATCCCAGGGTCTAGACTCACCAACACCTCCATCCCCAGCGACCCAACTCGCCACTGAGTCCTATTCGCTCAGGCTCCGAAATTACTGCCATGCACTGTGCTCTGGGCTCAAATCTCCACAGCATCTCTTCTTCCCTGGACTCAAACCAGGGCTATGCCCTGCCCACAAAGTGTATAATCACAGCTACAGACTGGCCCGCTAGGCCCAAGCTGCTAGGGAGTAACCCAGAGTCATAGATCCTGGTGCTATAGGCAACCTACATTCAATCTTGCCACAGACAGTAAACATGCACTGCAAGACACAAGTACCAACAGGTTTTTAAGATCCTGAGCCTAGAACTCCAGCCCCATAGTTACTCTGCGCATCTGCAACTGGAAGCCAGCACCGCAGCAGGTGCTTGTAGGCCATGCATGTCAGACCTGACACCAAGAGGGATCCCCTTGGCTAAGTCTCACCATTATGAGAAAAATGAGAATAGGAGGGCCCCAAAAGTCGTTGCCACTGAGGACATTAACAACCTACACCACCAGCATCCATTACCACAAACTTCTACAGCACAAGTCACTGAGGTGCCTACAGTTATTGATGATGTTGCATACAGCTGAAGAAGTTGCATGGAGACTATACCATTGCACCTACCTGGAAACAGAATCATCACACCCTTCCCTACCAGCATACTAAGATCCATCTACAACTGAGAGTGTATCTCCACGAAAGCCACTATAGACAATTTAGATGAGATGACTGTTCCACCAGACAGGTACACAGACATCAACACAGGGACTCGAGAAACATGAAAAAACAAATATATATGACACCACCAAAGGAACATAATTAACTCTCTAGTAACAGGTCCCAATGAAAAGGAAATCAATAAATTGCCTAAAAAGGAATTCAAAATGATGATTTGAGGGAAAAGACACAAGAAAATATAGATAAAAAAATTCAATGAAATTAGGAAAACAATTAATATGAATGAGAAATTCAAAAAAGTAATAAATATCATTAAGTAGAAACAAAACTCCTGCAGCTTAAGAATTCAATGCATAATAATAGAGAGCTTCAACAGCAGACTTGATCAAGCAAAAGAAAATCTCTGAACTTCAAGATAGAATGTTTGAAATTACTCATTCAGGGGAAGGAAAAAAAAAAGGAAGAAAGCCTGTAAGACTTATGGGACACCACAAACTGAATAAATTTTCATATTATAAGAGCCGCAGAAGGTTGGGTGCAGTAACTCATGCCTGTAATGCCAGAACTTTGGGAGGCTGAGGTGGCAGGATCACTTGAGCCCAGGAGTTAAAGACCAACCTAGGCAATGTAATGAGATCCCATCTCTGCAATTAATCAATCAATCATTTAAAATCTACAGAAGGAGAAGAGATTAAAATAGGCACAGAAAACCTATGTTTTGGCTGGGTACGCTGGCTCATTCCTGTAATCCCAAGACTTCGGGAGGCCAAAGCGGGTGGATTGTTTGAGGTCAGGAGTTTGAAACCCCGTCTCTACTAAAAATATGAAAAAAAACTAGCTGGGTAGGGTGGCGCGCACCTGTAATTCCAGCTACTCAGGAGGTTGAGGCACAAGAATCGCTTGACCTTGCAAGGCAGAGGGTGCAGTGAGCTGAAACTGTACCACTGCACTCCAGCCTGGGTGATGAAGTGAGACTGTTTCAAAAAAAAAAGAAAGAAAAAAAGAAAACCTATTTATTAAAATAATAGCTGAAAACGTAGGTCTGCCTTGAGGATTTATAGTCAAACTGTAAAAAGTCAAGGACAAAGAAAATTCTAAAAAAACAGCAAGAGAAAAGTATCAAGTCACATATAAGGGAGTATCTATTAGACTAGCAGCAGATTTCTCAGCAGAAATTTCACCGGCATGGAAAGAATGGGATATGTTCAAAGCACTGAAAGAAAAAACAAATTGGTAGCCAAAAATCTGTAAGACTTTATTTGTCCCTCGTTTCTGAAGGATAGTTTACAAATTAGCAGCCAAGAGTCTATACCCAGCAAAACTATCCTTCAGAAACGAGAGACAAATAAAGTCTTTCCCACACAAGCAAAAATAGGAAATTAATCACCACTAGACTGACCCTACAAGAAATACTCAAGGGAGTCCTGCACCTGGAAGCAAAATAAACCAATAATCATCATTATGAAAACACACAGAATTATAATGCTAACAACCTACACCACCACTGCCGCCATTACTACAAAGCTGTATAGTGCAGGCCACTGTGATACACAAATGAGAAAAAGAAGAGTCAAATGTTACTGCTACAGAAAACTACCAAACCACAATGCTGAATGACAGGAAAAAAAGGAAGAATGAATATGCAAAAAAAAAAAAAAAAAAAGGCCTGGCGCAGTGGCTCACACCTATAATCCCAGCACTTTGGGAGGCCGAGGCAGGCAGATCATGAGGTCAGGAGATCGAGACCATCCTGGCTAACACAGTGAAACCCCATCTCTACTAAAAATACAATACATTAGCTGGGCGTCGTGGCGGGCACCTGTAGTCCCAGCTTACTCAGGAGGCTGAGGCAGGAGAATGGCGGGAACCTGGGAGGCAGAGCTTGCAGTGAGCCAAGACTGTGCCATTGCACTCCAGCCTGGGCTACAAAGCAAGACTCCATCTCAAAAAAAAAAAAAAAAAAAAAAAATCAAAATGACAAGAGGAAGTCCTCACCTACCGATATCAATCACCAATATACCCCAATTAAATCCCCCTACTTAAAAGACACAACCTGGCTGAATGGGTCTACTATAATCTCTTCCCCCTCTGTAGCTTTTAAATGATTTATGTATTCATTTATTTGTAGAAATGGGTTCTCACTATGTTGCCTACATTGGTCTTGAACTCCTGCTCAAGCAAAACTACCAGCTCGGCCTCCCAAACACATGACACACCCAACTAAAGGCTGCTTACAAGAAAATCATTTTATTTGTAAAGACATATATAGACTAAAAGTAAACGAATGGAAAAAGATATTTCACTCAAACAGAAATAAAGTAAGCAAGAGTAGCTGTACCTGTATCAGATAAATCAGATTTTAAGTCAAAAACTGTGAAAAGAGGGCCAGGTGCGGTGGCTCATGCCTGTAATCCCAGCACTCTGGGAGGCCGAGGCAGGCAGATCACCTGAAGTCAGGAGTTCAAGACCAGCCTGGCCAACACGGCAAGACCCCATCTCTATTAAAAATATAAAAATTAGTCGGGCATGGTGATGCACGCCTGTAGTCCCAGCTACTTGGGAGGCTGAGGCAGAATCGTTTGAACCCGGGAGGTGTAGGTTGCAGTGAGCCGAGATCATGCCACTGCACTCAAGCCTGGGTGACAGAGCAAGACCCTGTCTCCAAAAAAAACTGTGAAAAGAGACAAAAAAGGTCATTATATAGTGATAAAATGTTCCATTCAGCAAGGGGACATAACAATTCTAAATCTATATGCACCTAACACCAAAGCACCCAGATACATAAAGCAAATACCATGAGATCTAAAGAGAGAGATCAACTCCAATAAAGCAATGATTGGAGACTTCAACAGCCCATTCTCAGCACTGAACAGATGATCTAGACAGAAAATCAAGAAAGAAACACTGGATTGGAACTACACTTTAGACCAAATAGATCTAACAGACATTTACAGAACATTCATCCAACAGCTATGGCAGAATATACATTCTTTTCATTAGCACATGAAACATTCTCCAGGATAGACCACCTATTAGGCTATAAAACCATTATCAAGAGATGTTTAAAAACAGAAATCATATCAAGTATCTTTTCTGAACACAACGGAATAAAACTAGAAATCAATCACAAGGGGAACTTTAGAAACTGTACAAACACATAATTAAACAACTTGCTTCTGAACAACCAATGAGTCGCTGAAGAAATTAAAAATGAAGTTTAAAAGATCTCTGAAACAACTAAAAATAGAAAAACACAACATACCAAATACTATGGGATACAGCTAAAGCAATATTAAGAGGGAAGTTTATAGCAATAAATGTCTACATAGAAAAAGTAGAAAGATAAACAACCTAACAATCCACCTCAAGGAATCAGTAAAGCAAGAACAAACCAAACCACAAATTAGAAGAAAAGAAATAATAAAGATCAGAGCAGAAATAAACAAAATTGAGACTAAAAAAATCCAAAGAATCAGGCTGGGCGCGGTGGCTCATGCCTATAATCCCAGCACTTTGGGAGGCCGAGGTGGATGGATCACAAAGTCAGGAGATTGAGACCGTCCTGGCTAACACAGTGAAACCCTGTCTCTACTAAAAATACAAAAAAAATTAGCCAGGAGTGGTGGTGGGCACCTGGAGTCCCAGCTACTCAGGAGGCTGAGGCAGGAGAATGGTGTGAATCTGGGAGGCAGAGCTTGCAGTGAGCCAATACTGTGCCACTGCACTCCAGTCTGGGGAACAAAGCGAGACTCCGTCTCAAAAAAAAAAAAAAAAAAATCAACAAAATGAACAGTTGGTTTCTTAGAAAGATAAAATCAACAATCCATTAACCAGACAAGGAAAAAAAATCCAAATAAAATCAGAAACAAAAAAGGAGACATTATAACTGATACCACATAAATACAAAGAATCATTAGAGACCATTACAATAAACTATATGTCAATAAGTGGAAAAACCGAATGAAAATTAATAAATTCCTGGACACATACAACCTACCAAGATTGAAATAAGAATAGAAAACCTGGACAGACCAATCACAAGTAACAAGATTGAATCAGTAAAAACAAAAAAAAAAAAAAAAAAAAAAGGTCTCCCAACAATACTTCCTGATCACCAGGTAAAATAAATAAGAAAAAAAAAGAACTAGAACAAGAAAAGAATGTCCACTCTCGCCACTCTTATCAATATAGTAATGGAAGTTCTGAGCCAGAGCAATTAGGCAAGAGAAAAAAATAAAGGACATCCAAATTGGAAAGAAGGAAGCCAAACTGTTCCTGTTTGTAGACAGCATAATCTTACATATATAGACAACCCTTAAAGCTCCACTGAAAACTCTTAGAATTGATAAATGAATTCAGAATAGTTGCAGGATACAAAATTAACATTAAAAAATCAGTTGTGTTTCTATATACAAGAAAATAGCAGAAAAAGAAATCAATCTCATTTATAATAGCTGCAAAAAAAGAGTGAGATTAATAAACAGAAGGAGGTGACTTTATTAAATTTCTACAAGGAAAACTATAAAATACTCATGAAAGAAATTGAACAAGTCAAAAAATCAAACAAACCACATTTCATGTTCACGGACTGGAAGAATTAATACTGTGAAAATGGCCATACTACCAAAAGCAATCTACAGATTCAATGTAACCCCTATCCAAATACCAATGACATTCTTCACAGATAAAGAGAAAACAATCCTAAAAGTCATATGAAACCACAGAAGACTCCAATAGCCAAAAGAACGAAGCTGGAGGCATCACATCACCTAATTTCAAAATATACTACAAAGCTTTAATAACTAAAACAGCATGATACTGACATAAAAACAGACACATCAACCAATGAAACAGAACAGAGAACTCAGAAAAAAATCTATATATTTACAGTCAATTGATTTTTGACAAAGGTGATTTCTGAACATTCAGTGGGGAAAGGACAGTCTCTTCAGTAAGTGGTGATGGGTAAACTGGATATAAATATATGCAGAAAAATGATATTAGACCCCTATGTCTCACCACATACAAAAACCAAATCAAAATGTGATGTAAATTTAAGACCTGAAACTATGAAACTACTAAAAGAAAACACTGGGGAAGCACATAATGACATTGATCTGAGCCAAGATTTTTGAGTAAGACCTCAATAGCAGAGACAACAAAAGCAAAAACAGGCAAATAGGGTTACACACACTAAAAAGCTTCTGTACAGAAAAGGAAACAATCAACAGAGTGAAGAGACAATCTGCTGAATGGGAGAAAACATTTTCAAATTATTCATCTGACTAGGGACTGATAGAATGTACAAGGAACTCAACAGCAAAAAAATAAATAATCTCATTAAAAAGTAGACAAACGATCTAAATAAACATTTCTCAAAAGAAGACATATAAATTACTAACAAGTACATGAAAAAATGTTCAATATCACTAACCATCAGGAAAACACAAATCAAAACCATGGTGAGATACACCCAGTTAAAATGACCATTATCAAAATGATCAAAAATAAACAAAGGTGCTGGTAAAGGATGTGGAGATCAGGAACCATTAGTTTACTGCCAGTGGGAATATAAATTAGTACAGCCACTGTGTAAACTGGTATAGAAGTTCCTCTAAAAACTAAAAATAGATCTACTATATGATCCAGCGGGGTATACATCCAAAGAAAAGGAAGTCAGTATACAAAAGGGATACCAACAGCCCCCTGTATCACTATGCACAATAGCCAAGATACAGAATCAGTCTAAGTGTCCACCAAGAAACAAATGGATAAAGAAAAGGTAGTATATACTTGATCACAAAAAAGAGCAAAATACTGTCATGTGCAGTAACATGAACAGAAATAGAAGTCATCATGTTAAATAAAATAAGCCAGACATAGAAAGACAAACAGCACATGTTGCTACTCATATGTGAGAGCAAAATAAGTTGATCTTATAGAGGTAGAGAGTTGAACGGTGGTTACAACAAGATGAGAAGGGTAGTGGGGAGGTCGATAAAGAGTGATTGGTTAATGGTTACAAACACAGAAGGAATGAGCCCTAGTGTTTGATAGCACAGTAAAGTTACTACAGTTAACAATAACTAATTGTAAATTTCAAAGTAGAAGATTTGAAATGTTCCCAAGACAAAGAAATGATAAATATCTGAGATAAATATCCTAATTACCTTGATTTGATCATTACATATTCTATGCATGTATCAAAATATCACATGTACCTCATAAATATGTACAATTATTATTTATCAATTAAAAATGGAATAGGGGCTGGGCGCGGTGGCTCACGCCTGTAATCCCAGCACTTTGGGGGGCTGAGGCAGGCGGATCATGAGGTCAGGAGATCAAGATCATCCTGGTTAACACAGTGAAACCCCGTCTCTACTAAAAAACACAAAAAATTAGCCGGGTGTGGTGGTGGGCGCCTGTAGTCCCAGCTACTCGGGAGGCTGAGGCAGGAGAATGGCATGAACCCAGGAGGCGGAGCTTGCAGTGAGCGGAGATTGCACCACTGCACTCCAGCCTGGGCGAGAGCCAGACTCCGTCTCAAAAAAAAAAAAACAAAAAGTATAAAAAATTAGCCAGGCGGCCGGGCGCGGTGGCTCAAGCCTGTAATCCCAGCACTTTGGGAGGCCGAGACGGGCGGATCACGAGGTCAGGAGATCGAGACCATCCTGGCTAACACGGTGAAACCCCGTCTCTACTAAAAAAAAAAAATACAAAAATTAGCCGGGCGAGATGGCGGGCGCCTGTAGTCCCAGCTACTCGGGAGGCTGAGGCGAGAGAATGGCGTAAACCCGGGAGGCGGAGCTTGCAGTGAGCTGAGATCCAGCCACTGCACTCCAGCCTGGGCGACAGAGCGAGACTCCGTCACAAAAAAAAAAAAAAAAAAAAAATACAAAAATTAGCCGGGCGAGATGGCGGGCGCCTGTAGTCCCAGCTACTCGGGAGGCTGAGGCGAGAGAATGGCGTAAACCCGGGAGGCGGAGCTTGCAGTGAGCTGAGATCCGGCCACTGCACTCCAGCCTGGGCGACAGAGCGAGACTCCGTCACAAAAAAAAAAAAAAAAAAATTAGCCAGGCATGGTGGCACACACCTGTAGTCCTAGCTACTCAGGAGGCTGAGGCAGGAGAATTGCTTGAACCTGGGAGGCAGAGGTTGCAGTGAGCTGAAATCATGCCACTGCACTCCAGCCTGGGCGACAGGCTTTTTTGAGACTCTATCTCAAAAAAAAAAAAAAAGTATTGTACAAACAATTGCTTACACTGCTACCAAAGTAAATTTGACAAGTCAAATAGTTATATTTCGCCAAGTTATAAAAGTAAATGGATTCCACATTAACTAAATATTTAAAGATTTTAAAAATATGGGGCCGGGCGCGGTGGCTCAAGCCTGTAATCCCAGCACTTTGGGAGGCCGAGACGGTCGGATCACGAGGTCAGGAGATCGAGACCATCCTGGCTAACATGGTGAAACCCCGTCTCTACTAAAAAATGCAAAAAACTAGCCAGGTGAGGTGGCGGGCACCTGTAGTCCCAGCTACTCCGGAGGCTGAGGCAGAAGAATGGCGTAAACCTGGGAGGTGGAGCTTGCAGTGAGCTGAGATCCGGCCACTGCACTCCAGCCTGGGTGACAGAGCGAGACTCCGTTTCAAAAAATAAAATAAAATAAAATAAAAATAAAAATATGGAAGAAAGTTACATTTTCACAATAAGTAACTAAAGAATATGTATTTTTTAGGATTCTTTTTAGTATGTCCTTTTAGTATGTCCTTTTGTTAATACTCACTACACAAATTACTATTAAAAGTAGTCCAAACAAGCCCGGGCAAATGGCGTAACTGTGTCTCTACAAAAAAAATACAAAAATTAGCTGGGTGTGGCAGCACATGCTTATAGTCTCAGCTACTCAGGGGGCTGAGGTGGGAGGATCAACTGAGCCCGGGAGGTGGAAGTTGCAGTGAGCCGACATCACGCCACTGCACTCCGGCCTGGCAACAGAGTGAGACCCTATCTCAAATAAAAGAAAAAGAAAAGTAGTTCAATCTGCCAATAACAGAGCACTAACCAACACTATTTCAGAAAAAGAAAACATATAATTAAGCAAAGTTTCAAAACCATATGCATCTCAATTTTAAATTTGTCATAACTGCATTCAGGTAACTTTACAAGAATGTTAACATCACTGAAATTAGCAAGGTACCTGCACTGTTTCCCAGGTTTCAGTTTGCATTTTCTTCCCTCTGGTTGATTTGCATCGAAGCAGCATTCATCTTTACACTGGTCACTATAGCCACAATCACATTCTTCACCTTGTTCTACCATTCCATTTCCACAAATAGGTTGCCCAGATTCTGAGGAAAATAAACAAGACAAGGTAAACAATTGCATGCACACATTGATTTTATTTAAAATTCACACATTCTTTAGATCATCATAACAAAGGGATAAAGGAAAACTTTGATGAGTAAGTAGAACAAACTAGGAAATCTGGAAATCACGAGACCTAATTAATTCTAACAGGGGGTCTGCTGCTAACTAGCAATGTGATCTTGAGCAAGTCACTTGCCTTTTGGGGGCCTTCAGTTTCTTAATCTGTACAGTGAGGGGATTTGACAGAGGGTCCCTTCTAGAAGTGTAACTTGCAACTTAGGCCATGCTACATTGAGCTTTATTGACTGTACTATTTATATCACACAAATACAAATCAAGTTAGGGCTTCACTAACCAGGAAAAAAAAAATTAAGCCTGTTTTTGCAACAGAAAATTTCAAACATACCTAAAAGTACTAAAAGAATATGTACAATGAACTCCCATGTACCAGTCACTCACCTTTAACAACTACCAACAATACGCTCTTCTTATCTCATTTACTCCCATAATTTTTTTCTGGAGTATTTTAAAACAACTCCACCTAACATATTATTGTCCCTGTAAATACTTCAGGATGTATCACTAAGACATAAAGTTTTTTTCCTTATTTAAACCTAACCATAATAATCATGATCATATCTAACAAAATTAATAACATGCTTAATAACATCTAACAGCCAACTCATGTGCAGTTTTCCTCAACTGTCTCTTTACAATTTGTTGCTGTGAATCAAGTTTCAAACAAGCTTCCCCTAACCCCATCTCCTCCCCTCACGGCTGCTTTCTGAGAGGTCTCTTATGTTCCTTTAACATATAATAGATTTCCCCATTTTTATTTATTTTTACATCATTGATCTGTTAAAGAAGTTGGGTGATTTTGTCTATGAAATGTTCCACATTCTATTTAGCTGATTGTAATACAATCTGTAGGTTTTTTTTTTTTTTAATGTACATTAGTCTTGCTGCTGAACTAAACCAAGCTCCTTAAGGGAAAAAACATGTATTATTTATATCTCCTGTATTCTCACAGACCTTAATGGTACTGAGCCAGATCTTCGTTGATTAAGATTAGACAGTCTCATCTAAGCATAGTGAATAATTTTAGAAAATGTCTTCAGCAGTCTTCTAAAGTTCTTTGATTTTTGTCAACGGAATTTAAAATTGGAATAGAAATGCTCCTCTTTGTAAGATCACAAAATCAAAGAGCTTTGGCAACTGCAAAGAATGATAAAAATCAAATGCCTTAAATGTTCTAGGAAATAAAACTAACTTCCAAGGAGTCTGTAACTTGCTAGAGACCATATACCCCAGTATAGGCAAAAACCTAGGGTTTTCTAGGTCTACAATCTGGTGCTCTTTTCTTTCTACTACACCAAATCGACGTGGAAAACAGTCATTGTACAGGCTTTAAGTGGAGAACTGAATAAGTAGAAGGGAACACATACATCTCAACACAGGAACCCATACATCTCAACACAGGAACCCCACATGAGGCCCATCTAAATCAAAAATGTTCTAGAAAGACTGGCTTTATATTCAGATAATTATTTCTTTATGGTAAATTATCTTCCTTTATTTATATCTGCAATATAAAACAGAAGCTTGGCATGAACATACGCACTCACACCGGCCCAGAATAAAGGAGCTGGGACAAAGCTACTTGGCAACAGGGCTGAGAACCCAGACCCTAAGGGCACAGAGGAACTGAACCCTAATTTCAGGGCTCCCAGGGATGTTGCTGTGGAGGCCCCTGCTCTCCAGAGCCAGACTGGCCTAGGTGAAAGCAGAAAGTTCATTCTTAACCACATCGACTATTTTTTAAAATCTTGGAGGTTATTGAAGCTTCATCTCTGTTTCACTTCAAACCATCTCTTTTGTTCTCAAAAACTAGAAGCATGCACTATTTATAATAGTAAACACATGGAACCAACCCAAATGCCCATCAATGATAGACTGGATAAAGAAAATGTGATACATATACACCATGGAATACTACACAGCCATAAAAAGGAATGAGATCATGTCCTTTGCAGTGACATGGATGAAGCTGGAAGCCATTATCCTCAGCAAACTAACACAGGAACAGAAAACCAAACACTACATGTTCTCACTCATATGTGGGAGTTGAACAATGAGAACATATGGACACAGGGAGGGGAACACCACATACCAAGGCCAGTCCGGGGTAGGGGGTAAGGAGAGGGAGCACATTAGGACAAACAGCTAATGCATGCAGGGCTTAAAACCTAGATGACAGGTTGACAGGTGCAGTAAATCACCATGGCACACGTATACCCATGTAACAAACCTACACATTCTGCACTTGTATCCTGGAACTTAAAGTGAAATTAAAAAAAAAAAAAAAGGCCAGGCGAGGTGGCTCACATCTATAATGCCAGCACTTTGGGAGGCCGAGGCAGGCAGATCACAAGGTCAAGAGATCGAGACCATCCTGGCCAACATGGTGAAATCCGGTCTCTATTAAAAATACAAAAAAAATCAGCTGGGCGTGGTGGTGTGCGCCAGTAGTTCCAGCTACTCCGGAGGCTGAGGCAGGAGAATTGCTCGAATCTGGGAGGTGAAGGTTGCAGTGAGCCGAGATCGTGCCACTGCACTCCAGCCTGGTGACAGGGTGAAACTCTGTCTCAAAAAAAAAGCAAAAACAAAAACAAAAAAACTAAAAGCATGCATCTGCACATATATACTAGGTAAATAATGATTTTTATAAGTCTAGTAACAATTTTATAATTCCCATGACACGTAATGTAGAAGAAAACAAATAATGAAGTCAGAAAATGTTAGACACATTATTTACTACACATTAATTTTTATTTTATATAAAATTAGTACTTCAAGTTAGTTATTTGCTAATGGCTTAAACAACAGTGAAGGTACTGTTTGTGTTTGTTTGTTTGAGATGGAGTCTCGCTCTGTTGCCCAGGCTAAAGTGCAGTGACACAATCTTAGCTCACTGCAACCTCCAACTCCTGGGTTCAAGCAATTCTTGTGGCTCAGCCTCCCGAGTAGCTGGGACTACAGGCACATGCCACCATACCTCGCTTATCTTTTTATTTTTTGTAGAGACAGGGTTTCGCTATGTTGGCCAGGCTAGTTTCAAACTCCTGGCCTCAAGTAATCTGCCTGTCTTGGCCTCCCAAACTGCTGGGATTACAGCCATGAGCCACCCTGCCTGGCCTAAAAATATTGTTTAAATGCAAAAATTATAATAGGTACACATTTTGTTATAATTTAAGAAAAAATTTTCTTTCCTGTTAATACCTACAAAGCAATATGTACATTTTTTAAAGTCAACTTATATCAGAAGGTTTACTGTGAAAATTCAGTTTACAAATGAAGAATCTTAATGTACCTGTACATTAAGAAGCATTAGAAAAACAACCACTGATAATAACAGTAACAAATTATAACATCAATGGAATTTCAATCTGCCCTTAGAAAAAGGCGGCTTTAAAAGATAAGGCCAATCAATACAATAAAAAACTGATTACCGGGACCTTATCAAAATGTTAAACTTTTGCTCAAGAAAGAACTGTGAAAAGGGTAAAAAGACAAGCTACAGACAGGGAGAAAAAATTTGGAAACCAGTATCTGACAAAGGACTAGTATCTAGACTATATCAAGAACTCTCAATACTCCAAAGAAAAGAAAAAAGTCCCACTAGAAATGACCAAAAAACATGGACAGACATTTCATCAAAGATGATTTATAAATGGCCAATAAGCACATGAAAAGATGTTCAGCATCATTAGCCACCGGAGACATGCAAATTAAAACCATGAGATATCACAACACGCCCATCAGAACAGCTAAAATAAAAAACTGTGAAAACATCAAATGGTTGTGAAGATGGAGAGAAACTGGAACATTTGTGCAGTGCTGGTGAGAACATAAAATAGTATGGCCACCCCGGAAAAGAGTTTGGCAGTTTTGTACAAAGCAAAACAAGCAATTGCTACATGGTCCAATAACTGGATTTGGGAGCATTTATCTCAAAGTAAAAACTTATGTTTATACAAAAAACCTATACATGAATGTTTACAGCTGCTTTATTCATAATAGCCAAACACTGGAAACAGCCCAGATGTCTTTCAAATGGATGGTTAAACAAACTGCAGTACATACATAACATGGAATACTACTCAGAAATAAAACAGAACAAACTATTGATAAAGCAACAATTTAGATGAATCCCCAGGGAATTATGCTGAGTGAAAAAAGGCAATTCCAAAAGGTTGTATACTATCTGATTTTATTTATATAACTTTTTTTTGAGGTGACACAATTTTACATATGGAGAACAGGGTAGTAGGCGGAGGAAGGAACAACAGAAGGGAGGTAAGCATGGTTATACAACAATGAGGATCTTTATAATGACAGAACTGTTCTGACTCTTGACTGTGATGGTGGATACATAAATCTACGCATGTAATAAAATTGTATAGAACTAAATATACACAAAGAAAAATGAGAACAAAAAAACTAGGGAAATTGGAATAAGATCTATGGATTTTCTCAATATCAACATCCTGGTCATGATATTGTACTACAGTCTTGCAAGGCATTACCACTGGAGGGAAATGAGTGACTGAGTGAAGGGTACAGAGAATATATTACTTCTTATGAACTGTATGTGAATCTATAATTGTCTCAATAAAATTGCAATTAAAAACAAAATCCCATGTTTATCTGGAAATCTTCCTCAATTCTCCTTTGCTGTCACATGTTTAACCCCTCTTTAAGTGCTCTTAATGTACAAAGATGAATAGGCCTCAGTGTTTCCCCTAAAGAAACCTATGTGAAATAGGACAAGGAAACACACACACAAAAAAACCCCTAATACAAAGTAAATATTTAGAGTATGTTCAATGCCACAAGAAAGACATAACAGATGAATGGAAGAACAAAATCTGGTCTATACATACAATGGAGTATTATTCAGCCATAAAAAGGAATGGAACTCTGATATATGCTACAATACAGATAAACCTTGAAAATATTATGTTAAGTGAAATAAGCCAGGCACAAAAGAACAAATATTGTATGTCCTCACTTACATACCCAAAATAGGCTAATTCATAAAGACAGAAGTGGATTAGAGATTACCAGGGGCTGAGGGGAAGAGAGAGCATTACTGCTTAATGGTTATAGAATTTCTGTTTGGGATGATGAAAAAGTTTGTAAATGAATAGTGAATGTAATTGATTACATTCACATTCATCACTGTACATATAATTAATGTCACAGAACTGTACATTTAAAATCAGTTTAAAATGGCAAATTTTATGTTACATATATTTTGCTAAAATAAGAAATAATTTCATAGTAACTTTATTCACATTACCCCAAATCCAAGGTATTCATTATAGGAGAGTAAATGTACAAACTAGGACATATTCATACAATGTAATACTACTCAGCAATAAAAAGGAGTAAAATACTAATGACGAATCTCAGAGCTGTACGCTGAGTTAAACAGCCTTCCACAAAAGGGTACAAACTGTGTAATTCCACTTATATGAAGACAAAGCCAATGTATAGTGAAATAAATCAGATAGTGGTTGCCTCTGAGGGTGTGTTGGGACAGAGCTTGATTGGGAAGGGTGATAAAAGAAAGTTCTGGGGTGACAGAAATGTCCTGTATCTTGATAGGTTGTTTACACAGGTAAATGCATCTGTCAAAATTCATCAAATGATGAACTTAAAATTTGTGCATTTCACTTACGTAGAAAACAGAAAAAGAACCATAAACAATATTGAACTCTAGTTAATGATTTGTAGACTAAAATGTTTTTAGGTGTGAAGGATACTGACTGCTGCAACTTACTTTAAATTGCAATAAATCATGAATTGAGAGATGGCAAGATTAAGAAATAACGAGATAAAGGAAATACAGCAAAGAGCTAGCAATAGTAAAATGCAGGTGGTGGGTATGTCAGTAATCACTGTAGGATTAATTCAAGTTGTCTGAATGTTTGAAAATGTTCCTAACAAAATGTTAGGAAAACATACATACCAACAAAACAGTTGTTTCTCTTCTTCTCAAGAACCTGGCTTATATTTCTAATACTACAGAGTGAGAATTTATTGTTGTTAAGTTTGTCCCCAGATGTTGCTCTTGCATACATGATGTAATTGCCATTTTCTTTTTGCCCCAAATTCTTAGATTCTCCTGGTGTGCACTCTGTTCCAGAATCATGCTGTCAAAAAGAATATAAAGTTACATAAACAGGAAGTAAAATAAGGTTTTCAGGTCAACTGATTAAATGTAATGTTCTCATCAGGAAAACAATGGAAGCTTGTGGACTCTCCTTTAAAAAGAATCTTACAATTGTTTTACACCTTGAGTAGGAAAAGAATTTGCTCTTTTAGGGGTCACTGTCTTAGAAAAGAAGGAAAATCAGTGGAGGTCTAGTCACAACAATTTATAACTTTGTAAGCAGGGACTAGAATTGAGGACAGACAGTCATAAAAGTCTATTAAAAATAAGCACACTTACTTTTAAAAGCAGTAACAGTAAAATAAACTACTTTAAAACTACTAAATAGTCTCTAACATATATGTTAAATTACATGTTATGACTAGTTCAGAGAAGATAGAGGTGGGGAAAGACAAAAGAATCAAGAGACTGGCATGGGGCTAAATACACACAGAACAGGAATCTAAGACAGCTAACTTAATAGCCAGTACATAAGAAAGATAAGTAAAAATGCTGACTAGGAACAGAATCACAATGACATTTTAAAATGAAAAATGGTAAAAGCCTAGAGATAAAACCAAAATACTGCTTTGCCGAATAAACAGGAAACAGAGTTCTGTGTACATGTAACATACAAATGCACATAAGTGGTGTTTGGTTTTGATAAATTTTATTGAAGTGTCAGATACATAGAGAAAAATAGGCAGGGTGCGGTGGCTCACGTCTGTAATCCCAGCACTTTGGGAGGCCGAGGCGGGCGGATCACGAGGTCAGGAGATTGAGACCATCCTGGCTAACACAGTGAAACTCCATCTCTACTAAAAATACAAAAAATTAGTCAGGCGAGATGGCGGGCGCCTGCAGTCTCAGCTACTTGGGAGGCTGAGGCAGGAGAATGGCGTGAACCCAGGAGGTGGAGCTTGCAGTAAACCGAGAATGCGCCACTGCACTCCAGCCTGGGCAACAGAGCGAGACTCTGTCTCAAAAAAAAAAGAAAAGAAAAGAAAAATACCAAAGCATAGCTCCCTGAATTTTCTGAAAGTAATGCTTATGAGATCCAGCAACAGAACACTACTACCAGATCCCAGCAGCCCCTGCCATCCTGGGTGATATGCACTAAAACAAAAAACCCTCACAATGCCCCTCAAACAATTAGAACACATCAGAAGGAGCAAAAAACACTGGACACTGGAGTAATAGTGCTATTTAATTAAAATCTTGTTTTAAATACCTAACAACTCCACTCTCAAGATAGAAAAAGACTACCCAAGGGCGTTCTGCTTTTTCCTAGAGCCCAACTAAGTTACTTTCATTTTCTATTCCCTCTTCTGAGGCAACTGTTCAAATTAAAAAACGTGCCCTGTACTATCACCTTTATTCTTCCTGATACCTCTTGCCCTTCTCCTGAATCTAGATTCAGCATTTAACAACTCTATACTATTCACCAAAATTATCTTGCTTTATGTTTTCATCCTAAAAACATAATGCAGTTTCTGAAAAAGGGACAGCACTAGAATTATTCTCAGCATTAGAGTTTTAGGAAGGAAAGAAAAAAATCCCAACTCTGTATAACTCTTGAGGTCATCACAGAATATCTTGCCACTTTTCAATTCCGTAAATATTAATGAATGTCCAGTGCTATAAAAGGAGGCACTAAAATATAAAAATATAAAGATGAGAAAAGTATTATCCCTAGCCTTCAAGGCACTTACATTCTATTTTTAAAGGATAGCAAATCTTGACATATCCGCTTAGTCTGACTTGCTGCCGCATAAATCAATTAAAGACATTGCTAGTCAAACATTATTTTACTAGGCCAGGGGTTATTGTAATAGGTCATCATTAACAGGAATAAAAGGGAAAACAGATTGTAAGCAAGCATGCCAGCTATTTGCCATCCTCAGATAACGAATAAAACAAGCACATGAATAAGCAAAACATAAAATAGAACATGAAGGCCATCTTGACTGGACCCGCACAAGTATTGAGAGTTCAAATCAAGAGAAAGGTTTCACAAAGAAACTATAATCTGTTTGACAAGAAAACAGAAACATTTTTCTAACTATAAGAAAGAAAATTAAGAAAACAAAAAATGCATTAAAAAACCTCAATCATAACCTACCATGCACGATAACTATTAAAATTTTGATCTATTTCCTACTTGATTTATATCTAGTTATATCATATTTTAATATAATGTTTGGACTATACCATGTGTACAGTTATAACTTTTTTTTTTTTTTGAGACAGAGTCTCACTCTGTCCCCCAGGCTGGAGTGCAGTGGCCTGATCCTGGCTCACCGCAACCTTGGCCTTCTGGACTCAAATCATCCTCCCCCACCTTAGCTTCTCAAGTAGCTGGGACTACAGGTGAAGGCCACCACACCCAGCTAATTGTTTTTTTTATGTATTTTCGGTAGAGACTGGGTTTCGCCATGTTGCCCAGGCTGGTCACAAACTCCTGGGCTCAAGCAATCTGCCCGCCTTGGACTCCCAAAGTACTAGGATTACAGGTGTGAGTCACCACAGCCACCCTCCAGGTGTACAGTTATACACACCTTTCTTTCAGCTTAACACTATAAAATGAGCACTGCAAAACTTGATATTTAAATGACTGCAGAACATTCTGTGGTATTTTCATACTGTAGGGCCATTTAGGCTGCTTAAAACTTTTTGGTATTATAAATAAAACTACAATGGTTATATTTTCTTAATTTTTATTAAGGGCCACATTCATTTACATCATATAACAACATAGATCAAGATTTCAACAGGCAGACATGGGAAGGAACTGACTTCCTAGCGGAGGAAAGTTTTAAAGGTCTGTGAATTACTTAATTTGACAGATGAGGGGAGGTAACACTAGAAATATTCTTAAACCCCAAATCATCAAACACCCTAAACATTAAGATAAGGAAATTGTATCAGCAATATTAGAAAGTAGTAGAAGTTTGTAAGCAGAAGTGGTATTATTAGCACTGTATTTACACGAAGGTGAATCTGGTGAGAGTAGGTACGTATTAGAATTTTCACCCTGAGAGACAGGAACTTTGTCTCATTTGTGATTAAAACTTTCCACAACAAAGTTTATAAAGTAGTTTATAATAGGTGCACAATAAATATTTCAGATAGGATAAATAAATATAAGAAATAATGTGAACCGCTCAGAAAAAGTAACACTGACATTAGTACAAATGCATAAGAGAGAAAGAGATTTCAGATAAAGATGTTAAGGGAGACGCGTTCAGGTGTTTATGATTCTGGCTGATCTTACTATTAAGTTACTCAACAAATATTTATTAAGCATTGTGTAATTTGGATGTCTGTCCCCCCAAATTTGATCCCAATGTTGGTGGGGCCTAACAACAGAGGCCTGGGTCATGGGGGCAGATCCCTCATGAATAGATTAATGCTCTTCCCGAAGGGTTGGAGGTGGGTGCGTGAGTACATTCTCACTCTCTTAGTTCCTGCAAGAGCTGGCTGTTAAAAGCCTAGTACCTCGGCCGGGCGCGGTGGCTCACGCCTGTAATCCCAGCACTTTGGGAGGCCGAGGCGGGCGGATCACAAGGTCAGGAGATCGAGACCACGATGAAACCCCGTCTCTACTAAAAATACAAAAAATTAGCCGGGCGTGGTGGCCGGCGCCTGTAGTCCCAGCTACTAGGAAGGATGAGGCAGGAGAATGGCGTGAACCCAGGAGGCGGAGCTTGCAGTGAGCCGAGATTGCGCCATTGCACTCCAGCCTGGTGGACAGAGTGAGACTCCGTCTCAAAAAAAAAAAAAAAGCCTAGTACCTCCTCTCTCCCCGACCCCACGCTCCCACCGCCCCCACTCTCGCCATGTGATCTCTGCACATGCCAGCACCTGTTTACCTCCATCATAAGTGGAAGCAGCCTGAGGCCCTTACCACAAGCTGAGCAGATGCCAGCACCATGCTTTTTGTACAGCCTACAGAATCACGAGCCAAATAAACCTCTTTTCTTTATAAATTACCTACCCTCAGATATTCCCTTATAACAACACAAAACAGATGGAAGACAACCATCTACTATGGATACAGATGGCAGAATTAACAACATGTGCAAAAGAATGGGGTATAATTGAGTGTGGTAGGCAAAGAATGTGAACCAATTTCTCCATTAGACAATAATATAACATTAATTTAATAAAAACATCTCACTGGCAGGTAGGAAAGAGACTAGACAAGAAGTGAAAAAGAGAAAGGTCTAGATTCCCTACTACAAGTGCAGTTCACAGATGAGCACTAGCAGCAGCAGCATTATCTGGGAGTATGTTAGAAATACAGAAACTCAGGCCCCATCAAAGACCTACCAAAAAAGAATCTGTGTTTTAAGATTCTCAGGTGATGTATATGCACATTAAAATGAGTGACCTGGGACTATAGGCCAGACAAGTAGCTGGAAGGGTACTAAAATTCCCCTGGTAAGGCCTGGAACCAAGATGACTTGCTCTTGAAAATGCAAATCAACTATGAACAATAATTCTCTGCTCATCTCTAAAATTCCAAGCACTCTTTTAAGAATAGATCACAAAAGCAGTCAAGAGTTACAGAGATTAAGCACATTTTAAATACCTTATACAAGAACATTAATAATAATCTATCAATTTCTGATTGGGACGTAGAAGAAGAAAGACTTGCAACTTAGTGAGATGGCACCTATTTTACAAACATGGGAAAAATTAGAGAAGTGCATTTGGGGATTTTAAGCTACAAGTAGATGACTTATTTTTAAAAATCATAAAAACTTGCACTTTTCCAAGTGATAAGGTGAAAGTAAAATGAATTTCCATACAGTTTTCAAGTGTACATTTCCAAAATGTTATCTTTAATAAGCTCTACCAAAATCACAAAGAGAGAATATCATTATTTAATATTTCTGTGTTGTACTGATCTTTAAGGTCACTTAAAAGATTAATATAATGGACTGGGTATTAGATAGTATCAAAGATTGTTGTTAATTTTGTTAGGTATAATAACCACATTGTGGTTTTATTAGAAAATGTCTATTTTTTCAGGAATATGTACTGAAATATGTAAGGATAAACAGAGTTCCTTTAAATAGCAAAGAAAAAGAAAGAAATACGGATAGAAGTTATGGCAAAATCTTCACGTTTATTGGCTCTGAATTAGGGGTTGACAAAGTAGCCGGGTTGACAAAGTAGCCAGCAGCCTGTTTTTATATGGCTTAACTAAGAATGGCTTTTCCATATTTAACAAATTGTAAAAGCAACAAAGACTGTACAACAGAAACCAAACGCTGCCCCGGAAGCCTAAAATGGTTACTAGCAGGCCCTTTACAGAAAATGTTTGCTGATCCTTGTTCTAAATTATGGGCATATAAGGCTTTGTTGCACTATTTGTTCTACTTTTGTGTATATTAGAATTTTCTCATAATAAAAGATTTTAAAATATCAATCTCATTCCACAGTAGATAAAAGACTTTAAAATATCTCATTCCCTAAAAATGCTTTAACAGAAACAAAACAAAAAAAGAATTTCTCACATTTTGCTGAACATTCAAAATGTACTTTTAAACAATGAATAATGATTCTCATTCAAAAGATATTTGAGTACATTAGGTACTAGGCATTGTTCTAGGGCCAGGAGATACAGATATTATTTTGTCTGAATAAGCCAGATGAAATTCCTTGACTTCACAGAATTCTGGCATTGTTTTGCTTACTTTTCTCATTTTAATCACAAACATTCTATCTTCCTCCCTTTCAGTATGGTCAAATACATTACCATGCTCTGACATAAAAACTAAACACTTGTAAGTACATTTGTTTCACTGTAAATTTAAAATCACTCAACGCAAAAATCAGACTAGTAAGTATTTTTTAAGCTAATAATTAGACAATACTTACTGGGGATCCAAAGTTGTGTCCAACTTCATGAGCAAAAGTAATGTGAGAGACTTTGGGAGGTACATGAGACCCATAGTTCTGAACAGTAATAATTCCAGTGTTTAAGGACTTCTTCTTACCATCTGAATAGAGTTTACTTTTTTCACATATTCCTCCAGAGCTTCCTAATCCAGAACAAAAAAAAGGCTAAGTTAGCATCTATTTCCCCTTATCCCCTAAAAAAGTAATATATGCTATATTAAATGAAAACATTTTATATTTTAATCTAAAATAGAACTGGTACTCAAACATATCACATACGCAAAAGTTTCTTTGGTCTAAGACTAAGAAGTCACTTCAAATAAAAGTTTTAATGACACTCATAAAGAAACTCCCAGGACTGAGTACACAACCTTCACAAAATGTTCTTCATAATCAAAATGTCCCCCAAATTTTGTTCCCATTAATTTAGGAAAACAAATATTTACATTTCCTTTCAATTTGAATATATCCATATTTACACTGAGTCAAAGTGTACATCCTCTCATCTTTTAAAAAGAAATCTTATGATTTAAGTTAAATGAAAGTTGAACAAAATATCCTCAAGAAGATTCTGAGAAAGTCACTTCTACAAAAAGCAGTGACGCACATGAGTACATGTCCTGAGATACAACATACAATGTATTTGTAAAAAAAGAAAATAATTATGTTGAGAAAGTTAAAAAAAAAAAAAAAAAGGAGGGGGTGGAGGAAAGAAGGAAAAAGAGAATACGGGTGGGAAGGAAGGAAGAGATAGAAAGCAAATGCGGCAAAAGGTTAATGATTGATTAATCTATCAAGAATTCACCATTGCTGAGCACAGTGGCTCATGCCTGTAATCCCAGCACTTCGGGAGGTCGAGGCAGATGGATCACTTGAGGTCAGGACTTTGAGACCAGCCTGGCCAACATGGTGAAACCCCATCTCTACTAAAAATACAAAAATTAGCTGGGTGTGGTGTTGCACACCTGTAATCCCAGCTACTCAGGCAGGAGAACTGCCTGAACCCGGGAGGTGGAAGTTGCAGTGAGCTGAGATTGTGCCACAGCACTCCAGCCTGGGTGACACAGTGAGACTCTGTCTTAAAAAAAAAAAAAAAAAAAAGAAAGAAAAGAAAAGAAGAAGAATTTCACCATACTATTCTTGCAACCTTTCCACAGGCTTGAAATTTTCAAAATAAATTTAAAAACTGAATTATGACTGTTCCAATATGTCTTTAGGGCACTATAAAAATTTAAAAGAAAAGCCATATTTCCACTTAAATATTTTTACCATTTTTTCATCTGTTCATTAACAGCGACTTTAGAATTTAATAGCAAAACGACAGTGCTTTCACAGCTAAAATCAATTATGAGAAACTGGAAAAATAATAATAGGAAAATCAGAAAATGTCTGGTCAATTCATGCCTTTATATAGACATTACACTGGTAAGATCATATTTTCTTTTAATTAACTTTATTATTAAGATTTTCAGTGAGAAGTTATTTAGTTTATATTTATACTTAAAAGTTTTCCCTATTTGATTTTTAAACGAAATACAACCAAATGGATAAGGGTATTACGATAACTGCTCAAATTAGCTTTCTATACACAAGTTACAACAAAGCTACTAAACCATTAAAAAAAAAAAAGTCTAATATTGTTTCTCCTCCCCTTCCCATTCTGCCCGCTTCAAAAACAAGTCTAATATTTAGAATCACTAATAAAGCATGTAATAGAAGGCAATTCAAAACAGGTCTACAAGAATGGTATTATACTACAACTGTTGCCTTGCTCCCCTTAAATATAAGAAAACTATATGGCAACAAAACACAAATTTGAATTACTATTTAATTCAGAAAGCTGAAATGAAAACTATATTTCAAAGAAAAGTAAACTAAAAGACTGAGTCACATGCAAATTTAACCCAGCAAGGGGTTGAGAACCTTTATGATATTCAAAATTTACTACCTTTTCTACATTGACAACTGAGTAGAGAGAAAATACTAAATAATTTGTCAGTATTTACTGTATTTGCCTAAGCTAGTTCTACTTTTGAAGCTGAGTCCTGAGGAGCACATCATTATTTCTGGAAACCAGAAAATATATAAATAAGTATTCTGTATATAATAATTATTGTACACACAGCATAGTTTTAAACAAATAGTAAATTAATATCCTGCCTTAGTGAAGATTTGTCATGTGCATATTGGTCCAATGCAGTACTGTCAAACTTGAATTAAGCATAGAAGACTCCACACTTCAAATCTTTATCAGTTAAAAAAAAAAAAAGATAAATAGGCATATTTTAAAATCTCTGATAATACACATTTTTCTGCACTTTTAGGGTCTGGTTAATTTAAGAGAAGAGTATACATAAATTAGAATACACTATCCTGAAATATAGTAATTTATATATTGCTTCTTAAAAACTGTTTTTGGTCTTTATGATTATTGCTTACATGAAAGTTTAAAATAGCCAGGCACAGTGGTTTACACCTTTAATCGCAACACTTTGGGAGGCCGCGGCAAGCCGATCATCTGAGATCAGGAGTTGGAGGCCAGCATAGCCAACATGTTGAAACCCCATCTCTACTAAAATTACAAAAATTAGCCAGGCGAAGTGGTACATGCATGTAATCTCAGCTACTCCAGAGGCTGAGGCAGGGGAATCACTTGAACCCGGGAGGCGGAGGTTGCAATGAACAGAGATCATGCCACTGCACTCAAGCCTGGGCAACAGAGCGAGACTCTGTCTCAATCAATCAATCGATCGATCAATGGAAGTTTAATATTTGTTGCAGGCTAATAGCATATGTTGGAGTAACTTGATTATACAGGAAGACATAAAATATATTTGTAACTCTGAAAGTTATGGTTTAATTTTTTAAATACTGCAACTAGTTTTGATATGCCAGAAAACTCAGTAATGAGGTATTACATATACCCACAGCTAAGCCATTAACTCAAACTCAATTGCTACATATTTTAAATTTAAGATTTTATTATACATATACTCATCATTGACAAATATAAGTTGTGAATAACAATGAGAAGGGTGAAATGTTTTAAATTCAGGTCAAAAGTAATTATTGATGAATGAGTCAATGAGCAACAAAGAAGTATAATGACAATTTTCTATCTGCAGGATAGTTTGAGAGCTAAAGTCAGAGTATCGGTCCTAAACTTCAAAAGAGACCAACTCCACCCCACTCCCCCAAAAAGTCTTAGAAAAAAATACAAGAGTAATATGATACCTTGACATATTCCATAAATACAGTTTTGATGTGAGGAGGCCAAAAATTAATAGTAACATGCTGATCATACAATACTAATCTGAGCAGTAATTCTGGACCAGACCATAGTACGACTCCCAGAAGTGTTACTAGGAAATGTGAGAGCACAGTCATTTGGCGTTCAAGTCTGGAGAGCACTACTCACATGTAAAGGGTAGGGATCAAAGATGTTAAATATACAAGGGGTCCAGAAAAGCACAAAATGCCAATAGAAAGTGTTCCATTGCAATATTCTAATGATGTAATTTTCCCAACATTTGAAATTATACTTTTAAACTATGGGTTAAGAATAAGCTGTGGGTTTTCCCGAGAACCCTGTGTTAAGTTCTGTATGCTCTCAAATTTTAATATGTAATATCAAACTAAAACATCGAATCTAAAAAAAACAGAAGAGACTATTTCTACCAAATGAAATGCCTCAAAAAATGTTTTTCACAAATAGAGGAGTACTAAAGGTTTCAGGACTAACTATAGAGATGAATTCCAAAGCCAGCCTCATTCAATGATGAGGCCGAACCGAGACTCTGTTCATTCAGTTAACTGATACGACCTATCGGGAGAAACATGAAGACTCAAAGGAAGAGCAAAGATAGAATTACAATGAAAAAATAAACAACTAGAAGAAAAATGATTTTCCTGAATTTATAGACAGAGAACAGACAAGAATCCTGTCTCCCACCTCTCAATCCATTGCTCTTCCCATTATGCCATGACAATTACTCAAAATTATATCAAAATATTATAGCTTAGTATGATTTTATAACTCTTCTCTCTCAAGAAAGAAGAAAACATATTCCATCAATATATAACCTCTACTAAGAAGCAGAAAACATTTCAGCTGCTTATTTGAAACATCTAAGAAAAGGCTAGGATGTTACTGTGTGTGTGTGTGTGTGTGTGTGTGTGTGTGTGTGTGTGATTTTATTTATACATATATAAAATACCTAGTAATATAATTGCCAAATGAACTGAATCTGGAGTCAAAAGGTCCAGATTCCAGATCCTGTTCTACCTCTAGCTGTGTGATATTAGGTTGGTCACAAAGTTTCTGAACACAAGTTTCCTCATCTGTAGAAAGGAGACTATAATACCTACACCTCATAAAGGTATTGAAATATTCAAGACTAAATATATAACATTCCTTATTTTAAAAAAAAATTAAGTCAAATATGAAACTCAGTTCAGCTAGTAGTAAGGGCAAAGACAAGTGAAGAAGAAAGCTGGCAGTGTTATTTCAAGGCAGATAACCTACACTAGAAAAAGCTGGACCAAAGGGACAAAGATCCCTTTTCTTTCCCACTTTGGCCTCTATTCTTCTATGTCTGCCTAGCCTCTCCCCAGCAGCTCTTAGAAGATGGCTTCCAAGAGCTGAAGTTAGGAGTTTAACATAGAGTAATCGAAGCAGATACCTAATGTCTGATATAAAGAGACATAATAATATAAAAGGAAAAAAGGCAGAGGCGGGGAAAATGGGGATAGAACATTGACAACAGGAGTCTCAGTTTTCTATTTTGGTTGCCAATCACCATATTTTTGCTCATGAAGTACACAGGAAGTATCTTGTTTCACCTTTATGAAGACCCTAATAATGAAAATACAGAGGCGGGCGGATCACGAGGTCAGGAGATCGAGACCATCCTGGCTAACATGGTGAAACCCTGTCTCTACTAAAACTACAAAAAATTAGCCTGGCACGGTGGTGGGCGCCTGTAGTTCCAGCTACTCGGGAGGCTGAGGCAGGAGAATGGTGTGAACCCAGGAGGTGGAGCTTACAGTGAGTGGCGATCACGCCACTGCACTCCAGCCTGGGTGACAGAGCAAGACTCTGTCTCAAAAAAAAAAAAAAGAAAAGAAAAGAAAAGAAAATACAAGTAACATGCCCCACCATTTTCAATCCAAAACTCTGCCCACCTCAGGAAAATGAGCAGCATCACAAATGGTGATCCAAATATCACAAACAGTAAGACATAAACACTGAGTGTCCCAAAAGCCCATAACTACAGTTTAATCATGAGGAAAACATCAGACAGATTCCAAATAGAGGACGATTCTAAAATATACCTGACCAGTACTCCCCAAAACTGTCAGGGGAGGAAGGATGGAGATTTGAGAATACCTAATCTGTTCAATTTTTTGTAAAGCTAAAACTGTTCTAAAAAATAAAGCCTACTTTAAAAAAAAAATAAGTAGTTGAATCTAAAGACATGAGAATATCTGAAGATTTAGGAAGAATTTTACCAAATTCCCACAGAATCATTACATTCTTAAATATAATAGTCTATAACTGAAAATGCAAAATGGCAGGAAGTTTTTAGTTTAAGATCACAAACTCACTTACCCAGGAGGCATTTTGTGAGCAAGCTTTAGAGACAAAAATATTAATGTGGTGCTTCTCAAACTTCAGTGTGCATCAGAATCACTCTGAGAACTTGTTCCAACTAAGACTGCTGGGCTCCACACCTATAGTTTCTGATTCAAGAGACCCAGGTACGGCCTAAGAACTTATATTTCTAACAAGTTCCTAGGTGATGATGATCGTGCTAGTCCACGGATCACACTTTGAGAACCACTTATTTGAGACTTCAGAACTGCCGTATTAATGGATATATACAAACAAAATCATATGAGACCCTGAGTTTTTAATAGTACTTACTAATGAATAGGGAGAAGAAATCACAAATTTTGTGATAAAATCATCCAAACATTGAAGGGGCAAAGAGATTTCAGAGTATAGAAGTTTCACACATGAAAAATCACAGGAAAGAGTGAGCTGGGCCGGGCGCGGTGGCTCAAGCCTGTAATCCCAGCACTTTGGGAGGCCGAGACGGGCGGATCACAAGGTCAGGAGATCGAGACCATCCTGGCTAACACAGTGAAACCCCGTCTCTACTAAAAATACAAAAAAAACTAGCCGGGCGAGGTGGCGGGCGCCTGTAGTCCCAGCTACTCGGGAGGCTGAGGCAGGAGAATGGAGAATGGCGTAAACCCGGGAGGCGGAGCTTGCAGTGAGCTGAGATCCGGCCACTGCACTCCAGTCCGGGCGACAGAGCGAGACTCCGCCTCAAAAAAAAAAAAAAAAAAAAGAGTGAGCTGTACAATCCGCTGACCAATCCAAGTAACAAAAAAGCAAAGATTACCATAAAAGACAAATATCCAAAAGTACTGCACTATTAATATGCAGCCCATGACATAAACTTGTACTTTAAAATGATATCATGAAATTGAGTACACTTTAAAACATAGAAGAAAAACAAAAGAAGCTATGGCAATTGTAAAAATATTAACTTAAAATAATGACTTTTTAAAAAGGAGAAAGAAATATAAAGGAAAATAAAGAACTACTTAAGATCTTAAAATATACAAAACAAATCAAAGAACAAACTAATAAGAATAGGAATACAAAAGCTTCTCTTACTCTGGATAAAGCAGAAGTTTTTGTTTTTGTTTTTAAAAAGATAGAAATGAATTTTCAGAAGGAGAATTTGTTGTATATAGCTCAGAAGTAATATACTATTGATTAAACTCTACTTGGCACAATTTATATTCAAAGAGCCTGGGGTCCTTTCTACTCATCTTTCAATTAATAAATTTGGATTTCTAAACTAGGAAACTGAACTTATACAGTAAATCACTGCTCCTCCACGACACTCCACCCCCACTGTAATGGGAAGGGTATTGTCCCATCCCAACATTATCAATGACAATAGCTTTCATGGCTAAGGCAGAAACTCAGCAGAGTGTGAACCCAGGTGATGATGTCAATGGAGTTGTGGGTACCAGGGACTTCCTGCCTACATCTCTTTCATGCAGTGCTTCCCTTTTATTTGAATAAAGGCTAGAAATAAAATAATAAAGGTAGGCTTTCTTTTCTACCTGCCACTCTTGATGAGGATTTCTCCGCTCTTTATCTCACTACAGAAGAGACAGCAAGACATAATTTTCCTCTTTTGATTCTAAGTACCCTATTTTGGGGAAATATATAACATTTATTAACTTTTGTGGAAAAATTAAATTTCCCTTTGGGTTTCAGAATTACCACTTTTTCTCACAAAATTATTTACTTCATTTGGTCTATTCAAATGTCAGGAATCAGGATATTTCCCTGTATGCATTTCAAAATAAAAAGCTCCTTCATCTATTGTGCCTTTTCCATTATGCTTATAAGTCTTGCCTAACTCAAGTAGCATAAATTAAGATACTGTAAGGCATCACCTTCTCCTATACTTTGAAAATTCAACATTCCCTGAAAACTCCTCTTTGTTTCAAGTAGTAAGTTAAGACGTATTTAATATGATAAACTACCTGAAGGTGCTCCAACCCAAGCCAGACCAAGTACGCCATCATCAAAATCTCGGTCTGTGAAGACATAGGCCAAACAGTAGTCATCATGATTCTGCTCAGAATTCAATTCCAGAAACTTCTCCACACCAATATTTGGGAAACGGAAAGGATTTGTAGGGTCCTTCTCATCAGCAGTTGTATTGATCTAAAATCCAAAACAATAATTTAGTAAGTAATTAATGTTAGCAGAGCTTTAGTGTAAATGTCTGCTCACCTTCTTCTGCATATACCTGGACAATATGCTCCCATGGAAATCAGGCCTGAATTAAGGCTTCTAAGGTTGTTCCCACTGCCCACATCCCTGAGCTGATCACAGAAGGCAAAACAATAACAACAAATAAAAAAGAAAGGCTAAGTAGGGAAATTAAAATTGAAGATGTTAAATTTCTGAGCAAGTATTCACCAGATTCCTGAACACTGAACACTTGGGAAGAAAAAACAAGTTTTGCTTGCAAAAGCTCAGTAAAGGAAGTAAAGTTTCTCAAATTTAATTATCTGAACAAGTATCCTTTAGTCCTAATCTCCTACATATGGTGACACCTACAAGGATATAAAACCCTGTATTTTAGCTAATTACTAGAATATAAAATAGGTATCAAATCCAAGACTGTCAGTTCAGCAGACAAATCATTTTCCTGGTTTTCCTTGCCTAGAGAGTCACATGAGCCAAACCAAACTAACTGCAAATTTATTTTTTTTTCCTGATTGTGGGCAAGAATTTTGCCTTCTAATTTAAACTCACTTCTTTTACTATTTCGAACTGAGTTATTTCAGAATGTTTCTTTTGACACTTAGCTACTATACTCCTACCACAGGTTCCTCCTTCGGAATCTGAATAATCTGTTCTAATACCAGACTTCTATTAAACAAAAGCTTTTATTTATTAGCCCCTGCATCCTTTCAGAGACCTGTCTGTCTCCTATGAAGTCCTAGAACAATTTGGCTTTCTCCAGGTAAGCTAAGGCATTACAATATGAAAGTAAATGTTTTTACTGAAAGGCAAACCTCAGTCTATTTGAAAATGTTGGCAATAAGAGGATCATATAATGGTTGATACAACAAGAATTACAGGTCTCTTTATGACCCGTACTCTCCAGTAAAACCAAGAGGCTCAGAAGCAGAAAGGCAAAAACACCATTGAGGGCAACTGCTTAAGAATAGATTTTAGAACATCTGGTTTATCTATTAACAATTAACCAAAAACAATCAGTTACGGCCATTTAACACCAAAAAAATTCAAAAGCAAGCACACTGTATTTTACAGATACTCCATGCTTGAAGACATGCTGTAGATGGCTTTCTCCCACTAAATATAAAAACGAAATTTCCTAGTAATTCTCTAATACTGGCTATAAATAAAAATTGCATCTAAGGCCAGGCACAGTGGCTCATGCCTGTAATCCCAGCACTTTGGGAGGCCAAGGCGGGCGGATCACCTGAGGTCAAGAGTTCAAGACCAGCCTGGCCAACATGGTGAAACTCTGTATCTACAAAAATACAAAAATTAGCCAGGCATGACGGCGGGTGCCTGTAATCCCAGCTACATGGGAGGCTGAGGTGGGAGAATCGCTTGAAACTGGAAGGCAGAGGCTGCAGTGAGCCAAGACTGCGCCATGGAACTCCAGCTTGGGCGACAGAGTGAGACTCCTTCTCGGAAAAAAAAAAAAAAATTGCATCTAAATTGTAATTACCTATTATTTAAATGGCTTATTAATATTTGCTGACATAATATAACTTTTAAATTAATAGGTTGTGAACAACCTTCAACAGATAAAACTTTACTAAAGTTTTAATAAGAGTTAAGGTCTAAAAACAACCAACTACCACATTATTTACTTATACACATGCATTTCTTCATAATACAAATCATTTTCCTCAAAGGGCATCACTAAAATGTGTTGAGGTGTTCTCTACTTTTCATTATTTGCATTTTATTGCTCTGCCTACTAAAGAGCAACACTTAATACTTCTTATCATTGTTACTTGCTCATTTAAGGATTTATATTGCTCACAGAATACATGAAAGCAATTAATTACGAACAATTCTTATACTGTAAATCAGTAAATCATATTTCACCTTAAGAAAATCCAACACTTAATACTTCTTATCATTGTTACTTGCTCATTTAAGGATTTATATTGCTCACAGAATACATGAAAGCAATTAATTATGAACAATTCTTATACTGTAAATCAGTAAATCATATTTCACCTTAAGAAAATCCAATTTAAGGCCGGGCGCGGTGGCTCAAGCCTGTAATCCCAGCACTTTGGGAGGCCGAGACGGGCGGATCACAAGGTCAGGAGATCGAGACCATCCTGGCTAACATGGTGAAACCCCGTCTCTACTAAAAATACAAAAAAAAAAAAACTAGCCGGGCGAGGTGGCGGGCGCCTGTAGTCCCAGCTACTCGGGAGGCTGAGGCAGGAGAATGGCGTAAACCCGGGAGGCGGAGCTTGCAGTGAGCTGAGATCTGGCCACTGCACTCCAGTCCGGGCGACAGAGCGAGACTCCGCCTCAAAAAAAAAAAAGAAAATCCAATTTAAGATTTAATCATACTACTTCTAAATTTAAGGACTACCTACAGCTATGTGGCTGAATGTATATACTAAAATTTTCTAGTATAGATATTTTATCTAACTATATTTCAAGAAAAATAGGAAAGCATAAATATTAAGGAACCCTGTGGCAAATACTTTTGTGAAAGGATTATTTTTTAAAGTTCGATTGTTTATTTAGTATATAAATACTGTTTCTTAAAAAGCTATACATATATATTTAGAATATTCAGAAATTTCTTGAAAAAATAGCCTAAATTTGTCAGTAATTTATTTATTTACCTATAATTTATAACATTAAAACTAATACTATGTGACCCTATGGCTCTGGATCAGCTTTTCTCAAAATGCCTAAAGTATTTTGGAATCTGTTCATGTTAATATATTTTTTCTAAAAAAAGTTTCATGGTCAAAAATTTAGAAAAATATGGGTTTCTTTCCTGAAAGACTTCTCAAAACTTGATACATGTTACTGTGAGTTGTGAATTTTCAAGGAGATTATAATATTAAGGGTTTTTCCAACTTCCAATTTTATTTAAACACTGTATTTATCCTCTTTCTCCCCTGGAACACCAAATGGAACATACAGTGAAAAATACTGCACAAAGCAAATTTTAGGAAACTGAGGGATAATGTCAGGGGGAAGAAGTCAAGTACTATATCCGTAGTTATTGAAGGGTCAGAGCTTTCTTAATAATATGTTAATCAGACAGACTGAAAACACACTTCACCTCTATTGTAGTCCGGATTAAGACCTTATACATTTAATTCTTAAATCTTAAACCCAAGTATCTGTGTGTGTGTACACGTGTAAATGCCAGGAGTAAAAAACTGCATCAACAGATACAATTTAATTTAAATTATTTAATTCATAAAGATAAAATTAAAAGCAAGCTTTTTTGTGTGTGTGTAAACATGGTCTGGATTGTTGCACTTTTTAAGTGTTTTTAACTATTTAAGTTCCTTACTCTTATGCGTTTCACCATGAAACTGATGTTACGGATCCCAGAGAAGTCTGTGGTCTGGTAAATTGTATCAATCGCTTTAACATGACTGGATATCTATGATTAAAAAAAAGAACATTTTAGAGGCAATGTTGAAATATGAGAAAGATTATAAATTTCCATTTTCAAAATCAATAATTATTCATGTCCCACCACATTCACATTTTAAAATGTCAACATTATATACTGGACAGAAATATGAAAAAGATTAGTGAGTTGCGCTGACAGGGGAGATTCTATTTTCTTTTCCAGACTCCTCTGGCCAACAACAAACATGCCCACTTGTTAATGGTTTTTTTTTTTGGAGACAGAGTCTTGCTCTGTTGCCCAGGCTGGAGTACAGTGCTGCAATCTTGGCTCACTGCAACCTCTGCCTCCCAGATTCAAGTGATCCTCCTGCCTCAGCCTCCCGAATAGCTGGGATTACATGCGCCTACCACCATGCCCGGCTAATTTTTGCATTTTTAGTAGACACAGGTTTTACTATGTTGGCCAGTCTGGTCTCGAACTCCTGACCTCAAGTGATCCACCCACCTCGGCCTCCCAAAGTGCTGGCATTACAGGCATGAGTCACCACAACCAGCCCAAACATATACTCTTGTTTCAGTCACATAAAAGTTTTGTTTCCTCAATCCAATCCTACAATGTCACACGTCCATTCCTTTTCATGTACATCCTATGCCTGGAGTATCTTTCTCTATTTATCCTTCGGACTCAGCTCAAACATTTTTATAAGAACTTCCCTGACAGTTCAGGACACACAGTTATTCCCTGACTTTAATCTTTCTATTGCTGCGCTAGTACACATTCTGTAAGCTTTGTTGACCACTTTCTATATTCTTGGCACTGTTTTAGGCAATGGGGATATAGTGGTGAACAAAATACAGAAGGTCCCTATAAATTTACAGAGGCTTACTTTAGTAGGGGAAGAAAAGAGGGAGACAATGCAAATATAATAAATATACATTCAGATTTTGCTAAATTCTACAAGGAGATAAACGATGATAAACCCAAAAGCATCCATTTACCTAGCTGACCCCCAACTAAACTTTCTAGCTTCTAAACCACTCTGTAGACAACCTTCCTAACTTCATTTACAAAAAGTACTTTTGCTACCATTTGTGTAAAAATATGTATGTATACTCTCAAAGTTATTTTCAAAGAAACTGTAAAAACATAAAACAAGATGGTCAAGTAAAAGCATTAACAATAATCACTTCAAAGGTAGCCCACCCAGGCTGCCAAACACTGCTAATGAAATTCCTAGCTGTGCTCACAGGGCTCATTATAAATTCATGCTATTTTTGTCTTGAAATGTATTTCTTCCTTGGTAAATCCTAGAAAATCTCCTACCTCATTAACTATTATGTTTTTCCTCACTAGCTTCTCTTCCTCAACCTATTCACCATATACAGATAGCTCCAATTTCTTCTCCTTTGGTTTCATTCTTTCCACATTCAATCTCTCAAGGCAACCCTTCCCTCAAGCTCTAGTTTCACATTTTCAAAATCCTAAGGGAAGAACTACCCAGCTTTTACACATGTTTAAAAGTAAGTTCATCCTCACCACAAAAATGAATCATTTATACTAGTGGTTACCTCCATCTTCTCCATTTCAAATCCTTTGAGTCAAAAGTTCATTCATCAAATTCTTACTGGGTACCTTCAACACGAAGGACATTTTGAAGGGTACCCGCAAAATATTTATACTTTAATGAGGGTTGAGAAGACACAAGTGCAAATAATAATGTAACTAAGAAAGTGCTACATACAGTAAAAATACAGAATATAATTAAATACTTCCAGTTGGAAGAATTCCTCCATCTTTCCGTCCTTTAAGACCACAAATGAAAATTCAACTCTCTTTCCAAAGCTAAACTTCAGTGTCATCATCATCTCCTTCAGGAAATCATTGTCTCACCCCTGTCTTTTGACACTAAAATATCCCAACTAGTCTTTCAGTTATCCATGTACTTATCTTACACGTATTATCACGTCACAACTGAAAATGCATACTTTTTCCCAAAAAGAGAATACACTAACTTAAATTTTTAAAGGAAAGAAAAGGTATTATAAAACAATATGGGAACTACTAAAACAGCGCATAATCAGAAATACCTGGGCAATCACAGCTTCTCGTGTTCCATAATATTTAAAAAACAAATGATCAGTCTGAATATAAAGCTGACAAGTATTTTTTTCAGCTGAAGTTGTACGTTTTTTCCTCAGGAGTTCTGGACCATTAGCAGCATGTTCTTCTTGAGGTATCTGTACATCAAAGAGAGTCATTTTTGATAATTAGCATGCTTCAACACTATCATTTTATCTAATTAAGAATACATACTATAAACAATTTCTTAATCTGCTTTATATAACACCATAGGTATTTCTGCAGCCATTAAAAGTTCTTAAAATCACTTTGTCTCATAATCTTCCTCCATATAGATAATTTACTATCTATTCAAGGAACTCCTTCACTTTTAAACATTTTCAAAACATATATTTTAATATGTATTCATTTAACTCTAAAGCGAGTTGTGTAATAGCTTATAATACTTTGGTATCTTCTCTACCTCACATCTAATACCCATCTACCATCCAGTTCTGTCAAATTTATCTCTTAAATACCTAAGGTATCTACCCATTATCTCTGGCTCCACCACTCTAGCCCAAGCTACCATTACTTCTTATCCAGAATACTGCAATAAGATCAGTTTAATCAACCAATACCACTAATGGCCTTAGATCTCTTCTCCATACTGCAATCTTTTCAAACTGCAAATCTGAATATGTCATCCACCTCAATAATGTATTTCAATGACTTCCTATTGCTCTAAAGATTAAGCCCAATATTCTTTATATGCTCCCCCAAATATCAACATTGCACAGCCTCTACTTAACTGTGCAGCTTTTCTCATTCCATATTACTTCATAAAGAGACCCTGTTATGTTACCCAACTCTAGCTGTCTGTGGTACAGCTATATACGTTTTCTTTCCAATCCTCCAATACACAGTCTATCTCCTGCCACAGTCTTTGCACATGCTGACACTACCTATTCTGATCTTGTTAATGGCTTCCTTCTTCCTTTAGACTCCGAGAAGGTCAATTTATCCATTACACCACTCCATATAACCATATACCAATGTCTCTTACATAGTGCAACCTTACATTTATTTGTGGGATTATTTAATTTCTGTCCACATCCCACTTCACCCACTAGAATGTAAGTTCTGGAAAGAAGAAATTATCTCTGATCCTCACTGTAATGCTATCACCTAACACAGACTTGGCAGCAAAGAGTAGACACCATTTTTTTTTTTTTTTGAGACAAGCGTCTCACTCTGTCGCCCAGGCTAGAGTGCAGTGGCGCGATCTTGGCTCACTGCAAGCTCCGCCTCCCGGGTTCACGCCATTCTCCCGTCTCTGTCTCAGGAGTAGCTGGGACTACAGGTGCCCGCCACCATGCCTGGCTAATTTTGTTTTCGAATTTTTAAAAGAGACAGGGTCTCACCATGTTAGCCAGGATGGTCTCGATCTCCTGACCTCATGATCCGCCCTCCTTGGCCTCCCAAAGTGCTAGGATTACAGGCATGAGCCACCGCACCCACCAAGTATTTCTTTTGAGAGTCTTGCTCTGTTACCCAGGCTGGACTGCAGTGGCATGATCACAGCTCAATGCAGCCTTAAACTCCTGGGCTCAAACAATCCTCCCACCTAAGCTTCCCAAGTAGCTGGGACTATAAGCATGTATCACCATGCCTGGCTAATTGTTTTTGTAGAGACGGAGGTCTTCCTATGTTGCCCAGGCTGGTCATGAGCTCCTGGTCTCAAGTAATCCTCCTGTCTCAGCTCTCCGAAGTACTGGGATTATAGGCATGAGCCACTGTGCCTGGCCTCAGTAAGTATTTCTTCAAATAATTACCACTGCTATTGAATCCAAAGAGTCAAACATTTGTAAACACCTAAAAGGATCATCTTAAGTATTTTTGATGGCACAGTAATAGAGAACCCAAATTGAATTTTAAGTCACAATTTCTTCTTCCTTGACATTTCCTTCTCCCTTAATAATTCCATGTGAACATACACAAAATGAAAAATTTGTATTACATCCCATACACACAAAAAAGCGTAACTATGTGAAATGATGGAAATGTTTATTTGCTTCACTACAGTAACCATTTTGACTATCTACATGTATCTCATAACATCATGTAGTATACCTGATATATACACAATAAAACTCATTTTTAAAACAATTTGTATTATACATGGGTACCAATACTACTGCAATAGTGTAACATTTGGGGAAACTGTCCCCAAAGCCTACCTTGAATACTATTCTACTCAGGATTTTCATTTAGATGGTCTCCAGGTCTCAGTTAACACAGTTTGTAAATGACTCAAACATTGAGAAGTATTTCAAATCCATGTATTTGTGAAATGCAGTTAATATTTACAATCATGTTATTCTACACAAAAAGGAATTTATCTTAGCTAATGCTGAAGTTTTACATATGCAAGATTTTCTACTCCAGACCAAAAAAAAAAAAAAAACTGGATGCTTTAATGTGAAAATCCTATTTAAAGAAAGGTTTTAAATAAGAAATCGGTATGCAATATGAAAAAGTGCTTTGTAGTATACAGTAAAAATTCATTTAAAATTATCTAACGTGTTCTTTATTCAATACTTCATCTACAAGTTAGCATTTGAGCCTGCAATCTTTTCACTAGGAAAAAAAACTACTTTCAGTGTGTCAGATGGTTATATATTCCATCTGAAATGTGTTAATTTTACTTTTATCTATTTTTCTGAGTACAGCATCCTAGAGGAGGGCAGTTTCTCTGTTTTAGCATATCCTACTGTCTTTTGGTTTCAACTGCTTCCAATGAGAAATGAGCTGCTATGCTTTCTGTTGCTTCTTTAAGAGTGGTTAAACTTTTTCTCACTGGTTGCTTTTAAGATTATATCTTGGGCTTTCAGACTTCTCAAATAATGTGCTATGGTATTGTTTTCACTGTAAAGTATTTATCCTGCCCTAATTACAGGGCTTAATGAATTTGTTGTTTGATATCTCTCTGTTACATTTGAAAAATTCTCAGCCATTACCTGTCCTTACTTGACTCTCCATTTTCCTCCTTCTAGGACATCAATTACATAATACATATATTAGACTTTCTGAATGTATCATCTATTTCTCTTATGCTCTTTTCTGTATTTTCCATCCTTTTCTTAGCAATGGGCTCTATTTTCTTATATTATCCAAATCTAAATCCATCAAATTCCTACTTTTTGTTGTTATATTTGTCAATTCTAAATTTTCCATCAGTTCTTTTCTTAATTTTCAATTTTCTGCTAAAATTTTAAATTTAGTCTTTATGACTTGAATATATTAAAGTCTGTGTCAGATAATTTTCTTATCCAGGTACCACTTCCTTTGTCGGTTGACTCTCTTGTTCTTCCATCATGTTGTTTTGTTTGTTCATATACTGGTTACATTGAACTGAGTGCCAGGCTACGTATATGGATAACCACAGATTTAATGTGAGGTTGTGACTGACACCTTTCTCAAAAGATTTACTTTCACTTCTGGTAAGCTGAGTTAGACTTGGTGCACTAGTAATCCTGCATCACCTTAATCCAATCAGGGACTGAGATGTGGTGTGAAACTTTAATCCCTGTGAGGAGAGGTTGAACATTTTATGATTCATACCCTTACTCTTAGGGAGTAGTCCTTCGAGGTCCCAACCAAAAGCTCTTCTAGGCAGATCCTAAACAATATTTTCATCCTCAACCTCATAAATCTGCACAGTTCTACTCTCTCTCTCAGTCTCTCAGCTACCTCCTCAGAAACTCAAAGACACACCTGGAGAAAAGGTAGAATCAAATACCAGGATCACCATTCTAGGTGTATACTTTTTTCTGAGATCTTGGTCCCATACTACTTCACAGTCATGTTATCTTTCCAATGCCTTCAAATAAACACACACAAATATACAAAACACATATATGGAGATATACATACACATATATTTTAAAATTTTTTTATTTTCAGGCCAGGTTGCCTTATATTAGTTGTACTAATCAGTTGTTCTCTACTTCTTAAAAACAATTCTTTATTAATTTTATACATTGTGAACGCATAATATTTTATACAAACTTTATAATTCGCCTTCACTTTAAGATGCCTTTTATTTTTAATATTCATATAGTAAAATATATTTATCTCCTTTATACTGAAAAGTCTTACGTATTCAAAACGTTTCTCCAGATCAAAATCCAAAATATTTTATAACATCTTTTGTGAAGTGTATTTTCAAACATTTTGCCCATTATCTATTAAATTTTTTTATTTTTTCCTTTTAAATTTTGTGGGTACATAGTAGGTATATATATTTATGGGGTATGTAAAATATACAATACTTTGATACAGGAATGCAATGTGGAAATCACATCATGGTAAATGGTGAGCCCATCCCCTCAAGCATTTATCCTTTTTGTTACAAAAAATACAATTACTCTCTTTTAGTTACTTTAAAATGTAAAATTTAATTATTATTGACTATAGTTGCCCTGCTGTGCTTTCAAATACTAGGTCTTATTCATTCTTTCTAACATGTTTTTGTGCCCATTAACCATCCCCAGTTCCCCCACCACTGCTCTAATACTTATTACACCCTCTGGTAACCATCCTTCTACTCTCTATCTCCATGAGTTCAATTGTTTTAATTTTTAGCTCCTACAAATAAGTGAGAATGCGTGAAGTTTGTCTTTCTGTGCCTAGCTTATTACACTTAACATAATGACCTCCAGTTCCATCCATGTTGTCACAAATCACAGAATCTAATTCTGTTTTATGGCTAAACAGTACTCCATTGTGTATATGTACCACATTTTCTTTATCCATTCATCTATTAATGGACACTTAGGCTGCTTCCAAATCTTGCCTTTGTGAACAGTGCTGCAAGAAACATGGGAGTGCAGCTATCTCTACGATGTATCTCTTTGGGTAGATCTGCAGCAGTGCGATTGCTGGATTATGGTAGTTCTATTTTTAGTTTTTTGAGGAACCTCCAAACTATTCTCCATAGTAGTTGTACTAATTTGCATTCACACCAAAAGTGTATGAGGGTTTCCTTTTCCCCACATCCTCACCAGCATTTGTTATTGCCTGTCTTTTGGATAAAAGCAATTTTTACTGGGTTGAGACGGTATTTCATTGTAATTTTTATTTGCATTTCTCTGAGGATCAATGATGTTGAGCACCTTTTCATATGCGTGTTTGCCATTTGTATGTCTTCTTTTAGGAAATGTCTCTTCAGACATTCTGCCCATTTTTTAATCAGATTAGATTTTTTTCTATAGAGTTATTTCAGCTCCTTATATATTCTGGTTATTAATCCCGTCAGACAAGTAGTTTGCAAGTATTTTCTCCCCTTCTGTGGGTTGTCTCTTCATTTTGTTAACTGTATCCTTTGCTGAGCCGAAGCTTTTAACTTGATGTGATCCATTTGTCCATTTTTGCTTTGGTTGCCTGTGCTTATGGGGTTTTACTCAATAAATTTTTGTCCACATAAAAGTGGGGAGTTTCTTCATTGTTTTCTTGTAGCAGTCTCACAGTTGAACACTTAAATTTAAGTCTTAATTCATTTTTATTTGATTGTTGTATATGGTGAGAAATAGAGGTCTAGTTTCATTCCTCTGCATACCGACATCCAGTTTTCCCAGCACCATTTACTGAAGAGATTATCTTTACCCCAATGTGTGTTTTTGGCACCACTGTAAAAAATGCACTGTAGGTGTATCAATTTGTTTCTGAGGTCTCTATTCCATTCCATGGGTCTATGTGTCTGTTTTCATGCCAGTGCCATATTGTTTGGTTACTACAGCTCTACAGTATAATCTGAAATCAGGTAATATGATTCCTCCAATTTTGTTCTTTTTGCTCAGGACAGCATTGGTCATTCTGAGTTTCTTCCGGCTCCAAAAAACATTTCAAATGGTTTTTTCTATTTCTGTGAAGAACGACAATGGTATTTTGGTAGCAACTGCATTGCTTTTTGTAATGTGAACATTTTAACAACACTGATTCTTCCAATATATGAACATAGAATATGCTTCCATTTTTTTGTGTCCTCTTCGATTTCTTTCATCAGTGTTTTATACTTTTCATTGTAGAGATCTTTCACTTCTTTGGTTAATTCCTAGGATAACTTTATTTGTAGTTATTGCAAATAGGATTGCTTTTCTTTTTTAGACTGTTGTTGGAAACAACAGTAGAAATGCTACTGATTTTTTTATGTTGACTTTGTATCCTGCAACTTTACTGTATTTGTTTGTCAGTTCTAATAGTTTTTTGGTGGAGTCTTCAGGTTTTTCCAAATATAAAATTATATCATCTGCAAACAAGGATATTTTGACTTCTTCATTTCCAATCTGGGGGCACTTTATTTCTCTCACTTCTCTGACTGCTCTAGCTAGGACTTTCAGTACTATGTTGAGTAACAGTGGTGAAAGTAGGCATCCTTCTTGTGTTCCCAATCTTACAAAAAAGGCTTTCAGTTTTTGCCCATTCAGTATGATACTAGCTATGGATCTGCTGTACATCACTTTTATTATGTTGAGATACATACCTTCTATACACAATTTTTTGAGCATTTTTATCATGAAGGGATGTTGAATTTTATCAACTGCTTTTTCAGCATCAGTTGAAATGATCATACAACTTTTGTCCTTCATTCCGTTATGATGTATTACACTGATTGATTTGCATACATTGAACCATTCTTGCATCCCTGGGATAAATCCCACTTAGTCATGATGAATGATATTTTTAATGAATTGCTGATTCAGTTTGCTAGCATTTTGTTGGTAATTTTTCCATCAGTATTCATGAGACATGATGGCCTGCTGTTTTCTTTTTTTGCTGCCTTTATCTGGTTTTGGTATCAGAGTAATACTGGCCTCCTAGAATGAGTTTGAAATTTTCCCTCCTCCTCTATTTTTTGGAATCGTTTCAGTATAATTGGTATTAGTTATACTTTAAATATTTGGTAGAATTCAACAGCGAAGCCACTGGGTCCCAGGCTTTTCTTTACTGGAAGACTTTTTATTACAGATTCAATTTCATTATTTGTCATTGGTCTATTCAGGTTTTGAACATCATGGTTCAATCTTGGTAGGTTGTATGTGTCTAAAAATGTATCCATTTCCTCTACATTTTGCAATTTATTGGCATATAGTTGCTCAAAGTACCCACTAATGATCCTTTGAATTTCATCTATACCACTTATAATATGTCTCCTTTTTCATCTCTGATTTTATTTATTTATGTCTTCTTTTTTTCTTAGTCTGGCTAAAGGTTTATCAATTTTATGATTTCAAAAAACAACTTTTTGTTTCTTTGATCTTTTATATTGTCTTCATTTCTATTTCATTTACTTCTGCTGTGATCTTTATTATTTCTTTTCTTCTACTAATTTTGGGTTTGGTTTGCTCTTGCAAAATGCATCATTAGGGTATTTATTTGAAGTTTTCTTTCTTTCTGGATGCAGGCATTTATAGCTATATAAACTTCCTCTTAGTACTACTTTTACTGTATCATAGGTTTTGGTATGTTGTGTTTTCTTTGTTTTTTGAGACAGCGTCTCCTTCTGTTGCCCAGGCTGCAGTACAGTGGCACAATCTTGCTCACTGCAACTTCCTCCTCCTGAGTTCAAGCAATCCTCCTGTCTCAGCCTCCCAAGGACCTGGGACTAAAGGCATGCACCACCATACCTGGCTACTTTTTAAACTTTTTGTAAAGAAAAGTTCTCACTACAGACCCCAGGCTGGTGTCAAACTCCTGGGCTCAAATGATCATTCCACATCAGCTTGCTAAAGTGTTGGAATTACAGACATGAGCCACCACTCCCAGCCAATAAGTTGTGTTTCCATTATCAATTGTTTCAAGAAATTTGCCAATTTTCTTTTTAATTTTTTCACTCACCTACTGGTCATTCAGGAGCATATGGTTTACTTTCCATGTAATTGTATAGTTTCAAAGACTCCTTTTGTTATTGATTTCTAGTTTTATTTGAGTGTAGTCAGAGAAGACACCTGATACTATTGCAATTTTTTGAACATTTGAAGACTTGTTTTATAACCAAACATATGGTCTATTCTTGAGAATGAGCCAGGTGCTGAGGAGAAAAAAATGTATTCTGCAGCCATTGGATGAAATGGTCTATAAATACCTATTAGGTCCATTTGTTCTACACTGCAGATTAAGTCCAATATTTCTTTGTTGATTTTCTGTCTGGAAGATGTATCCACTGCTGAAAGTGGGGTATTGAAGTCTTCAGCTATTATTGTATTGAAATCTCTCTCTCTCTAGCTCTAATAATATTTGCTTTACATATCTGGGTGTTCCAGTGTTGGGTACATATATGTATTAGGCCATTTTTGTGTTGTTATAAAGAAATAACTGATATTGAGTAATTTATCAAGAAAAGAGGTTTAATTGGCTCATGGTTCTGCAGGTTTTACAGGAAGCATGGTGCTGGCATCTGCTTGGCTTCTAGAGAGGTCTCAGAAAGCTTGTAAGCATGGGCAGAAGGTGAAGGGGGAGCAGGCACATGACATGCTGGAAGCAGGAGCAAGCAAGAGTGTCTGTGGGGGGGAGGTGCCACACACTTCTAAACCACCAAATCTCACGAGAACTCACTATCACAAAAACAGCACCAAGCCATGGGGGATCTGCCCCCATGATCCAAACACCTCCCACCAGGTCCCACCTCCAGCACTGAGGATTACAACTCAACAGAAGGTTTGGGCAGAGACAAATATCCAACTATATTAATATATATTTTTATAGTTGTTAAATCTTCTTGCTGAATTGACCCCTTGACATACATATATATATATATATATATATATATATATATATATATTTTTTTTTTTTTTCCTTTTGAGACAGTGTCTTGGTCTGTCACCCAGACTGGAGTGCAGTGGCCCAATCTCAGCTCACTGCAACCTCCATCTCCTGGGTTCAAGTGATTCTCCTGCCTCAGCCTCCCAAGTAGCTGGAATTACAGATGCCCACCACCATACCCAGCTAATTTTTGTATTTTTAATAGAGACAGGATTTCACCATGTTGGCCAGAGTAGTCTTAAACTCCTGGCCTCAGGTGATCCGCCCACCTCAGCCTCCCAAACTGCTAAGATTACAGGCGTGAGCTACCAGGCCCAGCCCCCTTTATAATTATATAGTGACCGTCTTTGTCTCTTAATGTTTTTGTCCTGAAATCTATTTTGACTGATACAAGTATAGCTATTCCTGCTCTTCTGGTTTCCACTGGAATAGAATATCTTTTTCCACCATTTTATTTTCAGTCTATGTGTACCTTTACAGGTAAAATGTGTTTCTTGTATGCAATAGATCACTGGATCTTTGGGGTTTTTTAATCCATTTAGCTACTCTATGTCTTTTGATTAGAGAGTTTGGTCTATTGACATTCAGTGTTATTACTGATAAGTAAGGACTTACTCTTGCCATTTTGTTATTTGTTTCTGGTTGTTTTGTGGCCTTCTCTTCCTTCTTTCCTTCCTGTCTTCCCTCTAGTGAAGCCGATTTTCTCCGGTGGTATGATTTAATTTCTTGCTTTTTATTTTGTATATCTATTGTATGTTTTTTGATTTGAAGTTACCATGAGGCTTGCAAATACTATCTTACAATCATTATTTCAAACTGATGACAACAGTGATTGCATAAAGAAGCAAAAAGAAGACTAATAAAAACTTTAACTTTGTCCCCTCGCTTTTTAACTTTGTTTCTATTCATACCTTATTGTAGTGTCTATATCCTGAAAAGTTATTTTTTTATCAGTTCATCATTTGGTCTTTCTACTCAAGATATGAGTAATTTATATACCATAATAACAGATACACAATATTCTGTGTGCTTATTATTACCACTGAGTTTTATATCATCGTATTATTTCTTACTGCTCATTCACATCCTTTTCTTTCTGACTGAAGTACTCTCTTTAGTAGTTCTTGTAGGACAAGTCTGGTGTTGATGAAATCTATCCATTTTTGTTTGTCTGGGAAAGTCTTTATTTATCCTTTGTGTTTGAAGGCTATTTCCCTGAATACATTGCTATAGGATAAAAATTTTTTTCCGTCAGCACTTTAAACACATCACGCCACTCTCTCCTGGCCTGTAAAATTTCCACTGAAAAGTCTGCTGCCAAATCTATTAGAGCTCCATTGTAGGTTATTTGTTTCTTTTTTCTCGCTGCTTTTAGGACCTTTTCTTTATGGCCTTTACTGGTTTGATTATTAAATGCCTTGAGTTAGTCTTCATTGGGTTAAATCTGCTTAGTGTTTCATAACCTCCTTACACTTACATGTTATCTTTTTCTAGGTTTGAGAAGTTCTCTGGTATTATCCCTTTGAATAAACTTTTTACCCCTATCTCTTTCTCTACCTCCTCTTTAAGGACATGACTCTTATGTTTGCCCTTTTAAGGCTATTTCCTAGATATTATAGGTGTTCTTCATTCTTTTAGAGTATTCCTTTTTCTTTTGTCTCTGACTTTATATTTTCAAAGCTGTCTTCAAGCTCACTAATTCTTTTATCAATTCTGTTACTAAGAGACTCTGATGCATTCTTCAGTACATCAATTGCATTTTTCAGCTCTAGAATTTCTACTTGATTCTTTTTAACTATTTCAATTTGTTTTTTAAATTTATCTGATAGTATTCTGAATTCCTTCTCTGTGTTATCTTGAATTTCTCTGAGTTTCTTCAAATCAGCTATTTTTAATTCTCTGTCTGAAAGGTCACCTATCTCTGGATCCATTCTCCAGAATTTGTTCCCAGTGCCTTATTTAGTTTATTTGGTGAAGTCATGTTTTCCTGGATGGTCTGGATGCTTGTGGATGTTGGTTTATGTCTGGGCATTGAAGAGTTAGGTATTTACTGTAGTCCTCCCAGTCTGGGCTTATTTGTGCCTATCCTTCTTGGAAAGGCTTTCCAGGTGCACTGTTCATTTTTTAATTGGTGTTTGTGCTTTTTTTTTTTTTTTTTTGAGTTATAACAGTTCTATACATATTCTGGGAAAAAAGCCTTTTATCAGAGATATTGTGGACATTTTCTCGGTCTATGGCTTGTTTTCATATTTTTCTTAACTATGTTTTTTGCAGCAAGGTTTTTCATTTTGATGAAGTCCAGTTTACACGTTTTTCATAGGGAATTTTTGTGCCTTGAGAAATTGTTATCACAAGTCAAAAAAATTTCTCCTATGTTTTTCCCTAGTTTTAGTTTTAGCTTTAGCATATAGGTCTATTTTCCATTTTGAGTTAATTTTTGTATAAGGTGTGAAGTATAGGTGAATCTCAATTTTTTTTTTTCATATGGATATCCAATTATTCCAGTACCATTTGTTGAAAAGACTGTTCTTTCCTCTTTTAAATTACCTTGGGACTTCTGCAAAAATCAACTGACCATGTGAACTCTCTATGTTGCTACATTTACCTATACGTTTACCCTTAGGCCAAGATGACACTATCTTGATTACTGTAACTTTATACTAAGTCTTAAAAACCAAATACTATTAAATCTTCCATCCTTGTTCTTTTTTGAAAATTGTTTTGTCTATTCTAGGTCTTTTACCTTTCAGTATAACTTTTAGAATCAGTTTGTCAATTACTAGATAAATGTCCACTGTAAGTCTTGATACTGACTACACTGAATCTGCAGAACAATTTGGGGAGAACTGACATACTAACATTGAGGATTCCAACCACAAACAGAGTACATTTCTCAATTTATTTAGATCTTTAATTTTTCTTGGCAATGTTTTCTAGTTTTTCATGTACACATCTTGCACATATTTTGTTACATTTATTCTACATATTTTATATTTTGATGCTGTTTTACTTAATTTTTTTCATTTTCTAAATATTCATTGCCAGTATATAGAATACAACTGATTATACCAACTTTTAGTCTATGTCCTTGATAAGTCTGCTTATTGATTCTAGTAACTTTTTCTAGGTATACTCTTGTATTACCTTTAACCACTTCCTTCATAATCTGTATGCCTTTCATTTATTTTTCTTGCCTTATTATGGTGGCTAGGACTTTCAGTATAATGCTGAGTAAAAATTTCTGTTCCTTGGCTGAGCACAGTGGCTCACACCTGTAATCCCGGCACTTCAGGAGGCCGAGGCGGGCAGATCATGAGGTCAAAAGTTCAAGACCAGCCTGAGAAACATGGTGAAACCCCATCTCTACCAAAAATACACAAAAGTGGTGGATGTGGTGGTGCGCAGCTGTAATCCCAGCTACTCAGGAAGTTGAGGCAGGAGAATCACTTCAACACGGGAGGCAGAGGTTGCAGTGGGCCGAGATCATGCCACTGCACGCCAGCCTGGGTGACAGAGTGAGACTCCGTCTCAAAAAAAAAAAAAAAAAAAAAAAGCTTTTATTCCTGGTCTCAAAGGAAAAGGACTTAGTCTCTCACTTTTAAGCATGGTATCAGCTGTAGGTTTTTTATAAAAGCTCTTACTAGCCTAAGAAAGCTTCCTTCTATTTTTAGTTTGCCATGTGTTGAGTGTTAAAATTTGGCAATGTTTTTTACTAGTCTACTGAGATAATCAGAGGGGTTTCATCCTTTATTACGTTTATGTGGTGGATTACACAAATTTTCTAATGTTAATTTTGCATTTCTGGTATAAACTTCATTTGAGCATAATGTGTTTTTTTTTATATATTGCTGGATTTCACTTGCTAATATTTTAAGAAATTTTACTTTTACATTCATGAGGAATATTGGCCTGTAGCTTAGTTTTCTTGTAATGTCTTTGTTTGGTATGACTATCAAAGTAACACTGGTCTCATAAAATGTGTTGTGACGTTTTCTCCTTATTTACTTATTTTATTTATTTATTTATTTTTGAGGCAGAGTCTTGCTGTGTCATGAGTGCAGTGCTGCGATCTCAGCTCACTGCAAGTTCCACCTCCCGGGTTCATGCCATTCTCCCACCTCAACCTCCCGAGTAGCTGGGACTACAGGTGCCTGCCACCACACCCAGCTAATTTTGTTTTTGTACTTCTAATAGAGATGGGGTTTCACCTGTGTTAGGAAGGGCTCAATCTCCTGATCTCGTGATCCTGCTGCCTCGGCCTCCCAAAGTGCTGGGATTACAGGTGTGAGCCAACACACCCGGCCGTTTTCTTTGTATTTTCTTAAGGACTTTAAGACTGTCCTTAATGATAAACTCTGAGAATATGGATCCATAAATTAATTCATAGCATAATTAACTAAACCCAATTTCTTTTCCATTATTTTATGACCCAAATCCAAAACAATAAGTTCTTTTTTTTTTTTAACTAGGTTCTCACTCTGTGGCCTGGGCTGGAGTACACTGGTGCAATCAATCATGGCTCACTGCACTCTCAACCTTCTATAGCCAAGCAATCCTCCTACCTCAGCATCCGACAAGCTGTGACTACAGGAGTGGACCGTCTCACCTAGCTCTTTAAATGTTAAAACTGTGTCTTCTGGCCGGGCACGGTGGCTCAAGCCTGTAATCCCAGCACTTTGGGAGGCCGAGATGGGCGGATTACGAGGTCAGGAGATCGAGACCATCCTGCCTAACCCGGTGAAACCCCGTCTCTACTAAAAAAAAACACAAAAAACTAGCCGGGCAAGGTCGTGGGTGCCTGTAGTCCCAGCTACTCCGGAGGCTGAGGCAGGAGAATGGCGTAAACCCGGGAGGCGGAGCTTGCAGTGAGCTGAGATCCGGCCACTGCACTCCAGCCTGGGCGACAGAGCAAGACTCCATCTCAAAAAAAAAACCAAAAAACAAAAAACTGTGTCTTTTCATTTAAGTTGTATTTCTTTTAGACTAATTTGGTCTGGCTTTTTTTTTTTTTTTTTAATCACTCTAACCATCTCAGTTTCTTAATGTGCTTAGTCCATTTGTATTTTTTTAGTTAAAAAAAAAAAAAACAGAGACAGGGTCTCACTATGTTGGTCAGGTTAGTCTTGAACTTTTGGCCTCAAGCAATCGTCACACCTCAGCAGTCCATTTACATTTAATGCAGCCATTCATATGGTTAGATTTAAACTTGCCATCTTGCTATTTATTTTCTATTTGTTCCATCTGTTTTTTGTTCCTTTTTCTCTTTTTCCTAACTTCTCTTAACTGTTTTTAATTACATTTGATTTATTTTATTAACCTGTTAAATTATTTCCTTTTCTTTTCTCAATGGTTGCTCCAGGGCAGAGGAAATTCCTGCAAACTTTTTCTTAAAAGGCCTAATAGTAAACATTTAGACTTTTAAACAACATGTAGTTGTTCTCTATCACAACTACTCAGCTCTGCCACTATAATGTAAAAGCAGCCAAAGACAACCTATCAATGAATAGGTGTAGCTGTGTTCTAATAAAACTTTACTTACAAAAGCAAACAGTTGGCCCACAGGCAGTAGTTCGCTGACCCCAGCTCTAGGATTTACAATATCCATCTTTATCACGGCACAGTTTACCTGCCAAAATTACACCACTTCACAAATTGTTTAAGAAACATACTTCCAGGCCGGGCGCGGTGGCTCAAGCCTGTAATCCCAGCACTTTGGGAGGCCGAGACGGGCGGATCACGAGGTCAGGAGATCGAGACCATCCTGGCTAACACGGTGAAACCCCGTCTCTACTAAAAAATACAAAAAACTAGCCGGGCGACGTGGCGGGCTCCTGTAGTCCCAGCTACTTGGGAGGCTGAGGCAGGAGAATGGCGTAAACCCAGGAGGCGGGGCTTGCAGTGAGCTGAGATCCGGCCACTGCACTCCAGCCTGGGCAGCAGAGCGAGACTCCGTCTCAAAAAAAAAAAAAAAAAAAAAAGAAACATACTTCCATTCTTCTTTCTCTTGTCCTTTGTGCTACCGTCATAAATTTTGATTCTCTGTATATTACAAAATCCATTATACCTTACTATTTTGACTTAGGTAATAATCTCTTGAAGATTTTTTTAAATGAGGAAAAAAACTGCTTAATATTTATCGATATAGTTACTATTTTATGTTCTTCACTCCTCTGTGTATATCTGAGTTTCCATCTGGTATCTTTTTCTACCTGAAGAATTTCCTTTAATGTTTCTTACAGTGTAGGTCACTCAGACATAAATTCTCTCAATTTTTATTTAAAAAGATATTTAATTTGCCCTTGTTTTTGAAAATTATTTTCACTGAATATAGAATCCTAGTTTGGCAGATTTTCTTTCAACACTTTGAAGATGTTATTCTGTGTCTTCCAGTTTGCACTGTGTGATGAGCAGTCACCAGTTATACTTATCTTTGTTCCCCTGTATGTAAATGTATCTCCTTTACTCTGGCTGCTTTTATGGTTTTTTATGATTTTCAGGTGTTTCCAATAATTTAATTGTAATATACCCTGGTATGGTTTTCTTTGTGTTTATCCTGCATGTGTTTCATTGAGTTTCTTGGACCAAGAATTGAAATTTTTCTTCATATCTGAAAAATTTGGAGGCATTATTTTTTAAATTTTTTTTCTGCATCTCTTCCCCCAGACGTCTATTATTTTCTCTCTCTGCTTTAGATATGGATACTGTCTATTGTTTCATTTTCCTTCATTCAAGTATACTCATACTGAGTTCCACAGTAATTAATTTTCTTTTAAGCCTATCCACTAAATTTTTTACTTCAGATAACATACTTTTCACCCTAGAATTTCCTTTGGTTTTTTATTAGAATTTCCATTCTCTCCTTTTTGTGTTCATGTCTTTAATTCTTTGAACATACTAATAACAGTTATTTTAAAGTCCTTGCCTGTTAATGTCTGTAATTACTGGTTGCGTTTCTATTTAGGTGGCTTTTCTTATTATTATGAATCACATTTTTCAGTTTCTTGTCATCTAGTAATGTTCTTTGAATGTTGAACACTGTTATATTATTGAGTATCTGGACTTACTGTCCTCCTTAAAGAAATATTATTGAGCTTTTCTCTGACAGCTAATTTATTTGAAAAGCAGTTTGACATTTTTGAGGCTTGTTTTTCTGCTTAGGAAGGGCAGGTCTGAAGTAGCTTCTACTCTAGGGCTAGGTTAGCCCTGCTACCATGGCTTGGGGTATCTACTAAGTGTAATTTTTTGAGAGACAGGGTCTCGTACTGCTGCCCGGACTGGGGTGCCATGGCACAATCATGGATCACAGCAGCCTCAACCTCCTGGGCTCAAGAAATCCTCTTGTCTCAGCCTCCAGAGTAGCTGAGACTATAGGTGGTCACCACCACACTCAGCTAATTAGAAAAAAAAAAAAAAAGTATGGAGATGAGATCTGGCTAGGTTGCCCAGGCTGGTCTCACACTCCTGGCCCCAAGTGATCCTCCTGCCTCAGCCTTCTAAAATGCTGGGATTACAGGCATGAATCACCCACACCCGGCCCAAGTACTGTTTTTGATAGTTGTTCATTTCACAGAGTCCCAGTAGTTTTTCTTTGTCTCATAGTTTTCTCAAAGAATTTCATCCTGTGCAGGCAGACACAGCTTAGTATTCAGTTAAGACTCAAGGAAAGCAACACCTGTGCAGATATCTGGAGCTTTTTTTCAGCAAAGCTCTCTCCTCTCAGGTATTGTGCCTGTAAGTCCAGACACCTCAGTCTTCCTAAATTCTTACTTCTAACTCTTCAACTTAGCAACATTGCTGTGTACTTAACTCTTCTTGAGATCTCCTTCTGTGTGTCATATCTGAAATTTCGACTCCACTCAAAAAGTCAGGGAAATCACAGAGATATTTATTTCCTCACTCTGAGATCTCAATCCTGCAATGCTTGTTTTCTAATGTTTGAAAATAATTGTTCGAAATATTTTATTTGACACCGGGCGCGGTGGCTCACGCCTGTAATCCCAGAACTTTGGGAGGCCGAGGCGGGCGGATCATGAGGTCAGGAGATCCAAACCATCCTGGCTAACACGGTGAAACCCCGTCTCTACTAAAAATACAAAAAATAAGCCGGGCGTGGTGGTGCGCGCCTGTAGTCCCAGCTACTGGGAGGCTGAGGCAGGAGAACAGCGTGAACCCAGGAGGCGGCGCTTGCAGTGAGCCGAGATCGCGCCACTACACTCCAGCCTGGGCGACAAAGCGAGACTCCGTCTCAGAAAAAAAAAAAAAGAAATACTTTGTCTGGTTTTCTAGTTGTTTATTGTAGAAAGCCTAGTTAGATATCAGTTACTCTATCACAGCTTGAAAGCGAAATCCACAAGTTTCAAAGTTTTCATTTTAGACATTTAATACTTCAATCCATCTGGACTTTTTTGTTGTATATATGGTGTAGGATCGTGATCCAACTTCGACTTTTTTTTTCAAATAAACATTTTTTTCTGGATCCATTTATTCAATGGTACCCACTACTTTCCTTACTAATTTGGGATTCCATCTCTACCACACAACAAAGTTTCATACATGCATGGGTCTTTTTCTAAGCACTCATTTTTATTCCACTAGTTAATTTGTCCATCCCTGTGCTATCACACGCTCAATTATTATTATAAGTCTTAATACCTCCTAGGGTAAATCCCTCTTTCCTGTTCATCATCTTTAAATGGGCCCTACTTCTTCTTAGTCTTTACTTTTCCATGTGACATTTTTGACCCATTGAGTGTTGTGAATAAGCCTGTTGTAATGTGTATTGGACTACCATTGAATCTACAAATCAATACAGGGAGAACTGACATTTTTATAATATTAAATATTATTTCCCAAATACGGTATATGTCTCCATTCATTTAAAATCAATCTTCCTTAATATTTTTATAAAGTTTTGATTTTCCTTACATAGGTCTTATAATTCTTTGTTACATTTATTCTATAATACACAATATTCTCTGATACTATTAACAATGTCCACTCTTTCATTATATTTCTGGTAATCTACTCGTGGTATAAATAAATGCAACCTACTTTTGTATCTTAATATTTTATCAAGCCACCCTGCTAAATTCTATCATATCTAACAGTCTGTAATCTCATCCCCTCTACCCACATTGCCAATACATGCCCCTATCACTTCTCAACTGAATAACTACTTCTCATTAGTCTCCTAAACTCTAGTCTTAAACTCTACCCCCATGTTAAAAATTCTTTACTGATCTTTCTGTCTCCTTGGCCTTTGTACGTATTGTTCCTCCTGCTTGGAATAGTCTTTCCATATCCTCGTGGCTAACCTAACTCCTACTTATTCTTAAGGTCTGATTATTGCCTTCAAATACTTATCAGGCTAGATTAGCTATTCCTCTTGTGTGTAGAATATCATCCTATACTTAATCCTCTTCTACCTCCTACAACTCTAAATTGTTTCTCTGTGTCTCCAATTAAACAATAAACTTTTGAGAATAAGCCTTCATCGTAATCTCCACATATTCCCAGAACTTTCCACAGTCTCTGACATATGGCAAGATCAATATGTATTTCTTCAACACATGTAAAAATAAAATCTCACTTAATACTAGAAAGACCCACCTGAAACAGAACTGTTTATGCCATTTTACTGATCAAGGAATAGATCTGAATACAAATATTCATGGCTCAAGAAACATTACTCTACCATACTACTTTTAGAAAGGATGTCCAAAATATACAATAAATGTTTTATCATAAAAGAAAAAATGTTTTCTCATTTTGAACTTATGTTTTGAATAACTATAACCTGTCACCTATGACTAAAGAAAAAGGAGGGGAAAAAAAGAAGAATTAAAATATGAAAAGCCCTGAAATTTTTATTAACATGACTAATCGGATTGTCTGTCAACACACAACGTTCAGTGTTAAAAATGAGGAATACCTTGGCAAACCAAGGCAAGTGGTCACTCTAATTTTAATACTAATATAAATAGTTACATTTATATAAAACATTTGTTTTCTTTTATAACAAAACATGTAAAGGATAGTATATTTTAGACGTGTAATTTTTCTTGGGTCACATATATTTGTATTCAAACCTCAGCCCCATCTCTTTCTTACTGGCATGTTACCTGGCCTCTTTGAGCATTAAAACACACTCCCCATAGTGGTATAAATCTTTCAGAAATTCTAGAACATACATTTTTAAATGTAGATATACATCCTCAAGTTCATTTCCATTTCCTAAATGCAAGCTAGTGTTAAAATCCTTACCTGTGTTACTTCCTCTACACCAGTCATCTGGTATTTCCTCATTCTTTCAAATACTGAATGATCTGCACAGCCCCCCTGAGGACCGTATTTATGGGGATAGTCTAAAATACAAAGAAGAAACATCTTACTGTCACATATTTAGGTATAACCAATTATAAATGAGAATTATCTTACAAATAAAAATTTAACTGTCTTAACTAATGAAAACCATAAATGTTTATTGAGCACCTATGGAAAAGGCATTATGCTAGGCATTTTAATGTTAAAACCTAGCAGGTTCCTAAGTTCTCCGTCAATAAAAACCACTGGTCTTTAGCTTTTTGTCATACAGATGATTTGTCAATTCTAAAAAAGGAAAGTAATCACTCATTATTCTGACCCTCTCACCAATATACTGAATTTGGCTGTCATCAAGAGAATATCTATGTTTCTGGTCCATCATCTGGCAGGGGTCAAGAGAATCCTTCTGCAGCATTCCTGACCTCCATCAGGAGGACACTAGCAAAAATAAAGGAGAACCCCAAAACTCTTCCTATTCTTGGGAAGATACTCCCCTACTCCTCATTTCACAAAACACAACTTTCTACCACTTTCTCCCTTAGGACCATTAAGACTATTCTCACAGTAGCTCAGTTTTTACAGTCATGAGAGTATATCACTGACTACCTCAACTCATTACAGGCATTTGTTGTCACCCAAGTCACTACTGCCCTTATTTCCTTATTTTTACATCCTGACCCACTGTCAGTCTCTCTGACACCACCCCATCATCATGACTGATGACATCATTCATCATTCATTCATCATCATTCATCATCCATGACGATGATCTTTCCAATACACTCAGTTCTTTTCTCCAATGATTTTTTTTCCTACCTCAGCTTCTCATTTCCATAGTTACACTTCTGAACTTGTCATTATTAGTAACTGAAAATGCTTCATAATCTCAACTTCCAGTACTCTACTTTCTTTCCACCACTTATCTTTCCAGCACATTCCCTCTAGGCTCCAACAACCCTTTAACATCAGTAAGACCCTTTAATTCACCAATGCTACCACCTTATTGTCTATCACAAGATATTCTTTTTCTTCCTTATTTAGTTTAAATCCCATAGTCAATTATTATTATAATTACACCACTGCATTCACCATCAACTCCCTTGTGCTTCACCCCAACACCCTTGAAGGGAGTTGATGGTGAATGCAGTGGTGTCTTACTTACTTCAGAAGTGTAACTATGGAGGAGAGAAGCTCCTCCTGAAGCTGAATGAGGCTGAAGAAAAACTAGTAATTATGACCAGTCTCATTCAAAAGTCATGATCTATAACCTCAAGAAGTTCCTTAATGCCAGCTAGCAACTGAATTTCCAGTCTATTCTCAATTTCATTCACCTAGTTAACACCAGGCAGTTCTTACTTTGCCACACCAGTAACTGTCAGTCATAAAACTGACCATGCAAGCTGAAACTATGCAAAATGATCTTAATAATCAACAGGGAAAAAATTACAATTGTTCTGTGACCTTTAAAATCTTTCGTCAAAACACTAAAACTCACTTACCATTGGTTATTAATGTATGGGGAACAAAAAAAACACATTTATTTAGTACATTGTTACTTAAAACATTGGAATTTTAAAAGAATTAGTGTTTTATTTCTTCATAAATTGAATTTCAAATATCATGAATTAAAAATATAAATTTCTTTTGAAAGCTTGAAACTTAGGGTAAAAAAAATTTCCAAATATTTCCAAAGCAACAAAATAGTATTTATATATGCTTCAAATTCTGTCAGCACAAAACTCTCCCAATAGAAAGGGTCAAGCATACAATTTTTCCCATATACTTTCAAAACTTCTAAAAGACGCTGTTTTCCTTGGTCACCACATTAACTATAAAAATGGACAATGACATTTTCCCTCTAAAATTACTAACAATATAATCCTCATTTCTAGAAAAAGCCTTTGTTCAACTAATGAATAAGCCCTCATTGAGATGCTAAATCATAGGATGCACTGTAGTTCCCCTGAAAAGGCCAAACAGCATATTCTTTCACAAAGAATGAGTCATGGGTGCAGAATATTCAGCCTATTTAAAACAAAGATCAGCTTTAGATCTATTGCCTTTCTTCCAGTTCCTCTGCCAGCCACTTGCTTTTGTTTTGCTGTTCAAGACACAAATATAAATAGTACATATATTGTGATTCTACCTCAAGCAGGAAATAGCTCTAGTTAACTCTCAATCATCCACTCTTTCGAGGAGGAATGTTTACAGTTCAGATTCTCTGTCAAACAGAACTAGACATAAAATACTCACTTTTTGCATCCTCACTACTTCCAGCAGGGTACCCCTCCACCTTATGTGACTGGCAGCTCAGAAACTTAACTGCTAGGTCCAAGGCCCTGGCTATGAGATGACTCTCTAATAGTCAAAACTGGGTGGTAATCTCTCCAATAATATGCCATGAATCACCAAATCCAATTTTTAAAAATCTACATTAATTGAATTTAAAATAGAATGACTTCTATAGAATAATACTATTTTCCATAAAAATTACTTTTGTTAATATCCAGAGTATCATGGGGTGGGGTCCTTATCCATGAAAATCGCCATTTATTCCGAAAGTTGCCAACATCAACAAGGATTCACTGATGGAGAGTAGAAGAAAGGCTTTTTTTTCTTTTGAGAAGAAATGAAAAGTTTGGAGACAGGAAAAAATTCCAAATGTTCTTCCTTCTAAGTCTAGTGGATGGGAGGTCCTTTCTCCCCAGTACCAATTCTCATGTCTTCCCAAACCCCATGTCTAATTTCTGTTTTGGGAGGGTAAGTGGGCATAAGAAAAGCACAGAGTGATTGTCCCTAGAAAAAGGAGGAAGTTGAAGATGACCCCACTTTCCACATGCACTTACAACACTGATCTTCTCTGGAAACAGAGATGAGGAGGAGGGCCAGGCATGTCACTCCCCACCCCATGGGTTTTAGAAAGAAAAGGTTAGTATTGGCAGCCAAAGGTTAGTATTGGCAGCCAAAGGTCAACCAGACAAATGTTGCTTTATTATTCTGAGCAATTACAAATAGAATTACTCGACTCTAAAGTGTTTAAGCAAGAACCTTAGCCCTATTCATTATTGTATGGATAGTTTCTAAAAGTGTCTTATACAAATTAGGCCCTCAAAAAATGTTGATTCACAAATTAATCAGTTGTTAAAACTGTAAAACTTACAACTGACACTTGGAATGAAAACCTGTAACATACCAACTTTAAGTGTCCATTATTTACATGTATTTGACTTGGGCCTATACAGTTATACACAGGGATAAATGGGTGACTCCAGGCCAAAGAACATGCGAATCTCTTTTCCTTTCTTTAGTTCCCAAGCTGTGACAACTGAAAAGAAATTTTGTTGCAGCCAGAGTAATAGGGCTGACCCTTCTCCTGTGATCACAGATTCTCTCCTCTAGCAATCAAAAGATCTTCAAGGTTCAAGTCAAATTCCACCTCCCCAGGGAAGTCTTCCTAAATCTCCCTAAAGCTCCCTCACTGAGGTAGTATGCGCTACCCCAAGGCTTTGATGACATTCTTGTCGTAGCATTTACCACATTTTGACTGTCTATTACTGAAAATTTCCCTGAAGGTTTTTAATCTTCAGGGGAAATTTTAAAATTCTTTCCTGTATATTCAGAAACCAATAAATACGTGTTGGATTTAATTTTTCAGCCAGTACCTGGTTTCTATGCCTCTTTTCAAAGGTCATCCGATAACCAAAGACCTGTAAACTGCTGGTTCCCTTAACCTCCTTTTAGCCTTCATTCCACCTACAATAAATATGAATTGCCTAACACTTTAAATTGTTTCTACAGCAAAGTATGTTCTAAATTCCTAACTACTTTACAGATTGACTATAACATACAGAACATTCAAAATTAAGACCTGTGTACACATAAATTTCCTAATCACATGTCAATGTTATTTTTAATTGCATTAATTTATTAGGCAAACAAATAAGAAAAATTATTATATGCCAAACAACAGGGATACAAAAATAAATGACATAGAACATGCACTCTCAAGAGCTTTCAGTCTAGCTGAGGTGTCCAACATGTAAACAAGCACGGCATTTAAGTACCAACTTCCCAAGTGTTAAGGTCTCCCTGCAATCATTCACAGGTTATTAAACACAGGTTGAATTTAATTTATTCATCCAGTCAACAGCTGGTTTCCTTCCATGCCTCTCAAAGGTCAGTCATATGACCAAGACCTGTAACCTACTGGATTCAAAAGATAGGGAAGACTCATCAATACATAAACAGCAGTAAAGAGAGGATACCCAGAACTGTGAAGTCAGGAAAAAATTCTAGGGGATTACACCTAAGTCGCATTATCAGCTTGGAGGAGAGAGAATGTATATGCTGCGTATGCTACTAGGTTAAATTAAAATTATTTGGGTATTTTGTTTGTCTTGTTTCCAAATGCCCCCTCTCTAGAGCTCAGGCAACAGAGCAAGACTTTTTGGTCCTTAGTAGTTATTTCATCCCCTTGCCTCTTCAAAATTTATCTTCTCTTTAATCGACCAATACTTGATGAGTTAATACAAAAAACCTTATAGTAATTTTGTCTGTAGTAACCCAACCCAACTGTCCCTTAACAGGCAAATGTATTAATAAATCATGGTATCCACACAACAGACTACTATTTATCAACAAAAAATTAACTTTTAATACATACAACATGGATGAATTCCAAAATACTTACGCTGAGTTAAAGCCAGATTTTCTTAAAGAGTACGTAATGTATAATTGCGTTTATATAACATTTTAAAAAGTGCAAACTAACCTAGAGATCAGTGCAAGAGGGTAGCAGGGAGTAGAGGAGAGAATAATTACACTGAAAGCTTTTGGGGGTGATGGGCATGTTCACTATCTTAAATGCTATGATACTTTTATAGACATAAGCATATGTTGAAAGTTATCAAATTATATACTTTATATATAAGCAGCTTATTGCTATCAATTTTCCCTCAATTAAGCTGTTAAAAGAGTAATACTGACTAAAGAGATGTGACAATCAAAGGCAATGTGTAGATCTGGATTAAATCCTGTATTTAAAAAAAAAAAAAAATAGGAGACATTTTTGTTAAGTAATTGGGGAAGTGTGTCCACAGACTATACACTAAAGTATTACTAAGCCAATATTTAATTTACAGGTCTAAGAGTATAAATCTATGTAACCTTTTTAAAGAGATATCTGGCAATATATACCAAAATGCAAATGTCTAACAATGCTACTTCTAGGAAATTAATCTTAAGAAAATAACCATAAAAATATTGAGGGGAGAAAATATGTGCAAGAATGTTACCTGTTGCAATTTTTAACAGTCAAAAAGACGAAACAATCTACATATCCATTAGTTGTCAGGTTGGTAAATAATACATTTATCAAGGAAACAATAAAATTTTATGTAGCCATTTAAAGGAAAAATGTAGAGCTATGTTTATTGACACAGAAAGAGATCTAAGATATTCTGTACACGAAATTTAAAATGGCATGTGAGATCTGAAGGGCTATTCACAAAAATGTTAATGGGGTGGATATATTTCATCTTACTTTACTTAATTTACATAAAATACTTAATTTACTTAAGCAAAATACTTAATTTACATATAAGAATAGCCATTTTATATAGTCATTTGGTAATCAGCACAAAAATATTTTATTTTATTTTTACTTTTTATTTCTCTCAGCCATGATCAATCAAGATATTTCCACCTTTAAAGGAAAAGTAGTTTAGAACCATTAACTTTTAGAAGAGATAAGAGATATTAGCACCATGATCTAACACCCTCATTTTATACCTGAAGAAAACGAGACCAAGAAAAAGTACATTACCTGTACAAGGTTATAAAGCTATTTTAATGTATCACCTTGATTTTATTTCTAACTCTTTTCATATGTATGTCATGCCTCAGTTCTTTGACATATTACCTCCTGTGCCTTCTCCCTACCATGTACCATGACCACTAACTTGTATGGTCTTGAGCAAACAACTTAAAACCAAAAAACAGCTTTAACTAGTAGATCTACAAGCTTGCCTATAAAAAATGATTCTAAGAAGTCTCTAGAAGCTAAAACCAATAAAATCCACATCTGTGAATTCCAGACTTATGTTCAAATATAAACACAAGATAGCAAGACTGCTTTATGGAGATTTTCTATCTAACCCCCCAATTTATAAATCATGAACAGAATATAACATTTCTATAATAAACCAGATCTCACAATGTCTCTTTAGAAGCAGCTCTTTCCAGGGCCAGAGTCCTGGACCAATATCCTCAGGCACTCTTACAAGGTCACTGGTACAAACATCAATCTTTGAATTATGCTACAAGAGATGTGAAAGCCTGAGGTTCAGCTCCAAGTATCCCTAGGACATGTACGTACACATACTCCTAAATGCTATTTCTTCTAGTTTTTCTGTAACTTATCACTCATAAGAGTTGAGCCTTGGCCAGGCATGGTGGCTCACACCTGTCACCTTAGCACTTTGGGAGGCCGCGGCAGGAGGATCACTTGAGCTCAAGAGCTCGACACAAGCCTGGCAACATAGTGAGACCTCTTTAAATATATATACATATTGTTTCCAGTGAGCCTAAAATATAAATTTGCCTTTTCAGTAGTAAATATGGCTCACCTTCAAAATCAATACCAAAAATAACTCTTTTTTTTTAAATCCTTACTGTCACTGTCTCTATTGTCATTAAGTTCTTGCCTTTTAGCAGCCTTTAAACTCTCCTAACTCAGAATGTAACAGAAATAAAGCACTGGAGTAGAACCCAGAAGACATGGATCCATGTCATACTGCACAAGTTTTAGAACTCTAGGCTTCAGTTTCCGTCATCTTTAGAGTGTTGAATTCTAGTGCATTTTACAATACTAAAATTATAAAATTTCTTATTCAATTTATCTGTAAAACACTTCAAACACTACAAAATCATGATAAGATAGTTCTCAAAAGAAAAAAACAAAAATTTCAAATATAATTTTACTTGTTAGGCTGACTTTCAAAGTTGCTTTACAACATAAAAGCTTTTTTTATTTTCAAATAATCATGTATTTCTGATAGCCATTACAGTACACTGACCTCCAAGGAGACAGTGCTGGGGCAAGTGACAGCCAGATGAGCACTAGGTGACTGTGCTTCTCTGAGGAAAAATAACTAAACTTGGTAAAAGAAGATCCTAAGAAGCCAAGAGGCAAAATGTCATCATATGCATTCTAGAGCAAACTTCCAGGACGAGAACAAGCAGCAGCACTCATGCTTCAGTTAACTTCTCAGAATTTTCAAAAAGTGCTCAGAGAGGTGGAAAACCGTATCTGCTAAACAGAAAAGAAAATCTGAAGACATGACAAAGGGGGACAAGGGTGGCTATTAAAGATAAATTTGTAGCCCTCCTAAAGAAGAAACAAAAAAGGTTAGGGAGCCCAATGTACTCAAGAGGGCTCCTTCAGTCTTTTTATTTTGTTCTGAGTACTACCCAAAAATCTAAGGAGAATATCCAAACCTATCCATTGGTGATGTTCCAAAGAAACTGGGAAAGAAGTCGATAAGGTACATATGACAAGCAGCCTTATGAAAAGAAGGCTGTGAAGCTGAAGAAAAACTAAGAAATGGATATTGCTGCATACTGAGCTAAAGGAAGGCCTGATGCAGCAAAAAGAAAAAAAAGCAGAGGGGGAGACGTCAATGCTGAAAAAAAAAAGAAGAGGAGGAAGGTGAAGAAGTTGAAAAGAATAAGGAAAAGGAGGACGAAGAGGATGAGGAAGAGGAGAAAGATGAAGATGATCATAATGAATAAGCTGGTTCTAGCACAGTGTTTGTCCTTGTTTACAAATTATTTAACACCCCTATATACAACTCACTCCTTTTAAAACCTTTAAAGGTAAGGCTTTGTTTTTAAACTGTACAGTTAACACGCTAACAGTTAACCACACTACCAAACGTGTCTCTAGATAGCCCATCCTTGAGAGTCAGTTGATGAGACAGCAAAAAGAAAAAAAATACAGATAGATGGAAGGACAGACAGACAGACAGCCCATCCTGGTGTTATTTTCAATAACCATTAACTTTGCCTAAATCAGTATGAGAGTTGTAAGCCAGCATGAAAATCTAAAACAGGTTCTTATTGGTGCACAGCACAAATGAGTTATATATGGAGATGGGAGTCTTTCATCTTCATTTCTCTCTGATGCAGCTTATACAAAATAAGTATTACTCTTAACTGAATACCACTCTGTAATTGCCAAAAAAAAAAAAAAAAAAAAGCTGCAGCTGTTTTTTTGACACTGTAAATGCTTCTAATAACAATGTTTTATTTTTAAAAATCTTATATTTCTGAAATAATTCATTGTATTTCATTACAGCTAAAATATTTCACATCGATGTTTTAAGACAAATATATATGAATATACATGTATACATAAACATACATATATAACCAATCAGAAAAGAACCTGATCTAAAATTTTCAACTGTTATCCCATTTATATAAAGTTACATAATATGAAATGCATAGTATGCATAATATGAAAAGTCTAAGCATATTTTCTCCAGATTCTGCTAAAAAGAATTAAGTCCCTCACTGTCTCTTGTTTTTTTATTATTTTTTTTCTGAGACAGAGTCTCACTCTGTCACTCAGGCTGGAGTGCAGGTGATCTCGGCTCACTGCAAGCTCCGCCTGCCGGGTTCACATCATTCTGCCTCAATCTCTCAAGTAGCTGGGACTACAGGCGCCCGCCACCACGACCAGCTAATTTTTTGTATTTTTAGTAGAGACGGGGTTTCACTGTGTTAGCCAGGATGGTCTCGCTCTCCCGACCTCATGATCCACCCGCCTCAGCCTCCCAAAGTGCTGGGATTACAGGCGGGAGCCACCAAGCCCGACCACTATCTCTTTTTTTGTGACTTTTTTTAAAGTTTCCAATGTAGTATCCTACATTTCTAATTAAATATTATTCTTAAAATAACTCCCGTATCTTGTGGCCTTCTCAACTTTTCGGCTTTTGTGCCTGTGAGTTGTTTAGAAAAATTAATTTATACTTCCCTAGAGATTAACTCAGAAAAAAAGGAAAAGACAGAGTCAACAATACCACTAAATTTTTATATTTCTTTCAAATACTATCACTGTGCTTAAATAAGTTCAGTATTTAACATCAATGCTTAGTAAAGCATACAAATTAAAACATATAGTAGAGAGATTAATCAATACACTTGTAAGCACTGTGGGAGTTCAGAAGTCAAACAATCAGAGCACTCCACACCTCAACTTTTCAGCTGGCTACATAGTTTGTCACAACTCAGTATGCTTATGCAGATTTCCAATCTCCAGACTGGACCTAAGTATAGCCAGAATGCTTTTTAAAACAGTTTTCCTGTTACATGTGAACCATACAAACAATGCTAGCTATTATCAATACTTACCAATTCAATTATTTCTTCCCTCTTATATTCCTTCCTTTTGTCTCTGTCACTAACAGTGACACAAAACAACTTCAAAAGCACAATATGGAACTAAGTGACTTTTTAAAAGTTTTAGATGCAACATCCCGACATTTCCACAGACAAGGAAGCCTCTACATGAATGAAGAGGCCCCCATCTTGAAATGGTAAAATAAAGTTTAACAATCTTAATTTTTTAGAACAAGAAACAGGAAGTCTTCCCATTGAAGCACAAGAGAAAGAAGAAGTAAGTATAGGTATGGCTAACACACATTCTAAAAGTAAGGGTGTCCTACTACTATAAGGTATAGACAAATTCAGGTCGGGCGCAGTGACTCAAGTCTGTAATCCCAGCACTTTGGGAGGCCAAGGCGGGCAGATTGTGAGGTCAAGAGATAGAGACCATCCTGGTCAACATGGTGAAACCCTGTCTCTACTAAAAACACAAAAATTAGCTGGGCATGATGGCGCACGCCTGTAGTCCCAGCTACTTGGGAGGTTGAGGCAGGAGAACTGCTCGAACCCAGAAGGTGGAGGTTGCAGCGAGCCAAGATGACACCACTGCACCCTAGCCTGGGTGACGGAGGCAAATTCAACCTCTCTGGGCTTTCCTATACCCCACAAAGGAAAATAAATAATAAATCTGAAATGAAAGCAATAAACTCAAATAACTTATTCTGCAGCTTTTAATATACAATTAAAATATATATTTTTAATTTGGAGATAAAAGTATTTCTCTATAAGTATAGCATAAAAAAATTACTCAGACCTTTAGCTCTTGGATAGGTAGTATACAAAAAAGGTGCAAGGGAATTATTACAACTAATAATTCCAAGCAATCATATAGTCAAATATTCCTAAAACCTGTTCATGTTAACAACGATACTATTCTAGTTTACGGAACAGTTTTTCTCAGTTTCTTTAAAATAAACTGTGCTAAGGAGCAGAGGACTAAGTGGTATTCTTACCTTGTCATTAACTGTTCACACTTCCATGTCCTAGGAGAGAGTGTTTTTTACTACCTAAGTACAGAATTAAATAAGTATACATTTTAAGCTGATAACAATATGTAGCTATCACGATCACATCTAGAGAAATTATTAAGTATTTTCACTGAAAACTATCGCTGTGTTCTGGTACAGTCTCAGAAGCCATTCCCCAAGGTTCTGGAGAATCATTTTCCATGGTGGTTCTATACATTTATGCCTTCAGTTGCAAAAACAGTCGCAAGAAGAGGGTAGCCAAATTCTCATCAGAAGCTATATCCAAGGTTAGTATGCCTCCCCTACCATTTGCTTCTTTTTGATAAGGATAACACATACAAGGATACCAAATTCAATTAAGAACATTCACAGTGATACAATCATGCAGTACTTTACTTCTGAAAATAAGTTATTGGTACTTAAATCAATTATATAAAAATAATAATATACATTAAAGGGCATCCTTTCCCTTTTAGTTAGTTATAAAATAAACACTGCTAAATATATTAAGGAGAGATATATTGGCTTAAAACAGCAATAGATGCAAATGTATGATTTTAGAGAGGCTTACAGATTTCAGAAAAGCCCCAGAAATCCTTGAAGTAAAGGCAGTGAGAATTTACAGCTTTCTTCCATGAGTGAAGCAGAAGAGCACAGGGTAAAGAACAGGAGGTCCACAATCAAGTGACATAAGTTTTCTAAGCCTCAGTTTAAGCCTTCACCTATAAAGTGGGAATAATAGGTGTGCCAGTATCTCATAAGGTTATTGTGAGAATTCAATTCAATAATGCAAGTAAAGATTTTTATACAGTGTCAGGTATACATTAAGCCATAATAGTTACTCTTACTATTGCTCCTGCTACTACTTCTAGAACCTGTCATATTGTACACAGAGAATTTAAAGAACCAATCAAAGTAATTATTAAATTTAGTGAGCCCTCCTGTTTTTGTCTGACACGAAAACTAAGGGTAGTTTCCACATTTTTAAATGGCTAAAGAAAAAATCAAAAGAATGGTATTTTATGTCATATGAAAAATATATGAAATTAAAATTTTAAGTGTCTATGAAGTTTTATTAAAAACAGCCATGCTAGCTGGGAGCAGTGGCTTATGCCTGGAGTCCCAGCTACTCACAGGTCTGAGGTAGGAGGATCATTTGAGCCCAGGAGGTTGAGGCGATAGTGAGCTATGATCACACCACTGCACTCCAGACTGGGCAACAGGGCAAGGCTCTGTCTCCAAAAAAATAGATAAATAAATAATTATTTTTTTTAAAGCCCATGTTTATTCATTTATGTATTTCTTTGGCTGTTCTTGTGCTACAATGGCAGAGCTGAGTAGCTGCAATAAAACATACAGCTCTCAAAGCCAAAAATATTTACTATCTGTCCCTCTGCAGAGAATTTCGCAACCATGATATAGAATAGAAATATAGCAACTATTTAGACTAAAAGACTAATACATGGATGTTTTATTGTCTTAAACCATGGTTTACTTGACAGATTTTTAGACAGTTTTTCAAAACCAATTGTCTAAATTTGTAAATGTTAAAAACTCTGTTTAAGGCTATTCCTTCCATACTTCCATCCTCACATCCTACAATTCCAATTACCTGAGAAGTTACAAATAAAATCACCTTAAAGATGGCTGCTTTTAAATTCTACCACCATCATTGATACTTAATAATAAAAAGAACATTAAAAAGGTCTCCTTACCACAAACATGTATTTACTTAAACAAGTATAAAATAAAAGCCGGTATCAATGGTAAAGCATTTAAATGCCAAAAAGAACAAAAAATCAAGTAACATGCAGTGTCATTCATCCTCCAAGCTAACTTATCATCCTTAGGGGAAAAAAAAGATTGACACCTATTAAGATATTTGGAAATTACTGTTGGATGCAATATGTGAAAAATACAATTATATTACAAGAAATAAATAAAAGTGGAAAAAAATATTCTTAAACTACACTCAAGTAGATAACAGAAGAAGGAAAACGAGAGACAGGCACAGTAAGAGAAGTCAAAACAGGCAGAACAAATACAGTAGAGGGCACTGATAGGAAGTAGAAAGCAATGGAGAAAGTACAATTACAATATGATAGAAAGGAAAAAATAATCTGGCAGATACTCTTTTCCTCTCCTTCCTTCCTCAAAAGGTTTTACTTGATTTTGATAAAACATTCTAGAAAAATATTCCAATATTTCATTAAGTATTTATGAAAAGCCTGCTGCACAGACAAATGATACCTGGAATATTAAAGGAGCCAAAGAAACAGAAACTATATCTGGAGAACTTACATACCCTGACAGGAGAGGTAACCCTGCAAAAAAAGGTTAAATTACTAAGAAAATTATAAAACAAGACACAAACCAGGTAAATAATAATTTTGTCAGCAGAAAGAAAACAAAGCAAAGGAATGCATATTCCTACTTATGAAGGAGAATGATAGCTTAGAGCTTGAAAAGAAAGGTAGAGTTTGAAATACCAGGAGTTAAAACTGGAAAAGGAATCAAACAGAGATGAATGAAAATACAGGCAAGTAGCACTGATAAGCTTATGATATAACAAGTAGCTAAAAATCATAAATGCATCCTACCTAGAATACGTATGCTATTTTCTATAGTAATCTAGCAGCAGAGATAATGAGCAGTTGGACAGATGAAGTACAGAAACTGTCAGAGCTGATGGAGCAAAAAGTCAAAATGGTTAATGCTTGTCAGTGTATCACTAGGAGTGAGAATAAAATCATTGACAATAAATTCCTGTCTATACAAAGGAAAACTTACGTAGGAAGAAGCTGCCAAGTTAGGAAAGTAGGCAAAAATTGAGAGAATAGTCTAATTACAGTCAAAAAATAATAAATGAGTATTCAAGAGCTATATAAATTAGAGAAATGTATTTCTGTGGTACTTCAAAGAAGCATTTCCAGTAACTGGATAACTGTGGATATACGGACAATATAATTAAAAGGTAAAGTCTAAATACATTTTCTATTCGTAAAACAGAAAAATATCATCATATAAAGATGGCAGAGAACAAAATCCATGATAAAGTTGGACTCTTGAGGTCAAGTCATTACTTTAAGATTCCAAAAAGAAATACTCAATGGACTTAAAACTTACAAAAATACCTAAAATATTCCTTAAACACTACACAAATACCCACACTGAAATTTACATAAGAAGTAATGATGCTCTTCTACCTTCAGTAGGCCACACACACAAAGGTATTAGCATTACACAGACTGGCTGATGTCAAAATATACAATTTCCAGTTCAGTCAGATTTGGTTGACTCACACAGTTCAAACAGAATTAGTTGTGTCATATCAACGAAGCAGTACTGGCAATGGATTGACAAGGAAATTGCCTCATTACATATATCTACTATTCCTTAAATAGCAATTGCTAGTAAAAACTATGTTCTAGCCTGATTAGTAACTCAGGAAAGACAACAGCTAATGCTTCATTTGTCTCCACATAGTTTTAACTATTACATGCCTTTTGAAAAAGGCTACTTGATAAAATTTAAGTACTTACTAATATCATCTTCATGATAAATGACAGAGTGAAATGGCAGAGTTCGGTCTTTAATATATCTCTCTGCTGGCTCAACATAAAATGTGCCACCACGAGTCTGGATGAATCCTTCAAATCTTCCATCAATAACAGACCCATGGCTAAAACTTCCTTCTTCACCTATTAATGAAAGCAACAAATTCTTGACAATTTAATTTGCACATGAATGTTAAATTTGTTCATATATACGTGTATATACATGTGTGTGTGTGTATATATATACACATGCATACATATATACACATATATATGGTTAATTCCTGAATATAAATTTACCATGGAAACTTTCACATAAAATATATCAAGTAGAATGTGAAATGTGAACAGCAACTGGTATTTAGTTAAAACATATACAACTACTAATAACAGCAATGAAAAATAGAGTATTTGCCTTGTTACCAACCACATTCCTTGCATCTAGCTCAGTGCCTAGCATGTATGCAATAGTCATCAACAATTGTAAACTGGCCCAGCACAGTGTGGTTCACACCTATAATCCCAGCACTTTGGGGGTCTGAGGCGGGCAGATCACTCAAGGCCAGGAGCTCGAGCCCAGCCTAGCTAACATAGTGAAACCCTGTCTCTACTAAAAACAGAAAACATTAGCTGGGCCTGGTGGCACAACGCCTGTAAGTCCAGCTACTAAGGAGGCTGGGGTAGAAGAATCACTTGAACCCTGGAGGCGGAGGTTGCTGTGAGCTGACATGGCACCACTGAACTCCAGCCTGGGTGACAAGAGCAAGACCCTGTCTCAAAACAAAACAAAACAATTAATAGTTAAATTAATTTAAACTTAAAAGCAAGCAAGCAAACGCACTGATAAAATATACACTTTCAGAATAAAGACATCCAAAGCATCTTTTGAAAATTTTGCTACAGGTACCACAAGAAAAAAAGCTCCTTTCCCATCTGATATATTGCAAATGGGCCAGGCCTTTTGGCTTCTGCGCTATGCTTAGGGGTTTTGTGTTTTGTTTTGTTTTGTTTTGCTTTTGAGACAAGGTCTTGCTCTGTCACCCAGTCTGGAGTGCAGTGACACAAGCTTATGGCTCTGTGCAGCCTCAACCTCCTGGAATCAGGCACTCCTCCCACCCCTGCCTCCCTAGTAGCTGGGACTACAGGCGTGCACCACCACCTCCAGCTAATTTTTGTATCTTTGGTAGAGATGGGGCCTTGCTATGTTTCCCAGGCTTGTCTGGAACTCCTGGGCTCAAACAATCCACCTGCCTCGGCCTCCTAAAGTGCTGGGATTACAGGCGTGAGCCACCACGCCCAGCCTATAAATACACTTTTAAACAGAACAGTGTCAAATATTTCAGAGGAACTTTGAACAAAACTATACCAACAGTACTTTTTTAAAGATACAGGACAAAAATTTGTAATACTATCCCATCAATTATACTTCTCCAGTGAAAGGAAATAATAGGAAAAAAGGTACTTTTGGTTTTTAATATAATCACCACGAAAAGGTGAGCAGCAAAATCAAATGACATAAAGGGTGAAAGTAGAGGGAGAGGGCTTTACACCTTGAAGTTACCCATTACAATTCTCTCATTAAAATAAAAATCAGGCCTTCCACAATTTCTAAGTTGTAGAGTAACATTAATTAGTTGCCTTTGCATTAATCATAGACTGGAGGTAAGAGCCCAAGACACTGGTATTTTAAGTAATTTTTTTTTTTTTGAATAAAGAAACAGGGGCTCTGTCTATCGCCCAGGCTATAGTGCAGTGGCACAATCATAGCTCACTGTAGCCTCAACCTCCTGGGCTCAGCAATCATCCCACTTCAGCCTCCCATCTAACTGAAATTACGGGTTTGCCACCACAACTAATTTTTTTTACGTTTTTTAGAGTAAAGGTCTCACTACATTGCCCAGGCTGGTCTCAAACTCCAGGTCTTAAGCAATCCTCCTGCCTCAGACTCCCAAAGCACTGGGATTACAGGTGTGAGTGCTACCATGCCTGACCTAAATAACATGATTTTTATCTGCAAACTCATTTACAGCCTTGTACTTTTCTTGATCTCATCACCTAGCAAAAAAGGGCAGGAACTACTAAGTTATTTGCCCAGCAAGATAAATAATCAAGAAGATAATAGAACACTAAGGTTTGACACTGAAAATCTACTGATGAAAAATGCTTTATTTTGGTTATAGAATTGTAAGAGTACAAAAAAGCTAAAGAATTTATTAGGTTTATTCTACAAATGAGAGAGTTTAAGTATAGAAATGCCTCATCTGGCACAATCAAAAAATAAGAAAAAATTCTTTAAGCATTTAATTTTTCATGTTATTATTTTCAGTAGAAACCACTCTCACAGAAATAATCTCAGTTTAACACTGTCTTAACTGAGAATCATCTTGAATACTTACTAATATACAGTTACAAAACAATGACATTTTGCCTCTCTCCAACGCCCCCAGAATATTTTCATTTTTTAAGCTTTTTTATGATTTCTGTAATTGTTCTGTTCTTTCAACACTACTAGTAGATTTAACTTTCTATTGGGTTAAGTGTGCCACTGATGCTCCCCAATATGCACTTTTAATTTGATGCAGTAAGAGAAATTTGTTAGAACTGTGAATAAAGCAAATAGATTCTGAGGAAGCAGGGCCTCGGGAGGACTTTCCTACAGATAACTTTGTTACGTTATCTTTGGCTAAGATAATCTTTACTGCTTCCTTTTAGACTTTTCCTGTTTTCTCATAAAACACAGCAAAGTTACTATTAATTTCTTACTTGGAAAATCCGAAAATTATAGAAGTCATTAAAATTTTTGAAAATTCTAATAGTTTAAAAGTACTGAGTCAAAATTTCATACCTTTCAGAAGCCAGATATTTCATAATTCACTATTAAACATATATGTAAAGATAGGTTCAAACATTACTTCATTTCTCAAAGACCCTTCATGATGAATTCAATCTCCTCTGGATTTATAACCTTTTCTGAAATATCTGCTTACACTTCAAAATAAGTATCTTTGTGTAGAAAAAAAAAATGAAAGAAAAAGGGTTCTGTTAGGTCCAACTTACCATAAATATGTCCAGTGTAAATATGAGAGGTATCATAATCAAGTACTTTATTTGATGTTTCTACTTTAAATTCATCACTGAAAAGGGACGTGTCCCTCTTCATTCGTAGGTTGAAATGTCTGTAAAATGGGATGGGAAGGGGGGAAACTGAAATTAAAAAGATCCAAATTTTAAACAATTATTTTTTATTTTTAAAAGTCTATAAAATGTGGACTGTTATGAAATTTGTCTATTTGTGAAATATGCTGACCAAGATTTTTAAATAAACATTCTGCTCTAAAAGTCAACTTAGTAGCTGTGGTAAGACTCTAAATAAGATAAATTAAACAGTAACTGTCTAGGATATTAAAAATAAATGCCTATAGAGTGATTCTCACATAGTAAAACAAGATATTCAAACAGCAACTGAGTTACTTGGAGATTAAAACAGGCTTCCTGACCCAATTACTATTATTTACCACTGCCTGTCTTCTCTTTCTAGTAATTCTGTAGCTTTGCTATTCTCCCCTACTTTCTACAAGTCAAATAATAAAATACATAAGAAAGCAGCAATATATATTGGGTATTTAACATCTCTTCTCAGAAAGACAAGTGTGTATGCTCTTTGTTTTACCCTGGGGCTTCTAATTGTTGCAAATTACATAAATCTTCCAAAATTCAATTTGGGAACCCCGAAAGACCAGGCTAATGGCTGAAATCAGAGGAATTTTACTCCTCTACATAAAAAAAGGGAAAGATCAAAATACTGAAGTAAAATTAATTGAAGATACGACAAAAATCTAGAGTTTAGAATCAAATTGGAATCAAATCTTAAGCCTAGAATTTACTAGCTCAGATTCCTGTCTGTGAAATAAAGGTAATAAATTCTATATATGTTGTAAAATTACTTTAAATATTAGAGATTATAATGTATATAAAGTCATAACACAGTACCTGGCACACTGGAGATACATGATAAAACGGCAACAAATTAGCTAACATTACTCAACTCTTAAAAGTATATCAAGTCTTTTACAATTGCTATAGAAGTCTGAACATAATGGAATTTCTACTCAATTTTGTTGACAATTACAACAAAACATTATGTTCTTTTTTTACATATATATATTTTGCAGAGTACTATAAGAACCTTGTTTTTTTAAATAATAAAAATTTGTAACACATTAAGTTGTATGGGGAAACATAATGTCACTTCACACATTTGTGACATGAATAAATTGGTACAATATGGTGGGAAAACTAGTTTAAAAAATTCAAATTACAAATGCACATAGCCTTTGACACAAGAATTCCACTTCTAGAAATTTATCTTATATATACTTTGACGTAAGTGAAATTACTTCCATACTACAAAGAATGTGGCATAAGAAATATAAAGTTGAGCCAGGTGCAGTGGCTCACGACTGTAATCCCAGAACTTTGGAAGGCTGAGGTGGGTGGATCACCTGAGGTCAGGAGTTCAAGACCAGCCTGGCCAACATGATGAAACCCTGTCTCTACTAAGAATACAAAAATTAGCCAGGCATGGTGGCTTGCACCTCCAGATCCAGCTACTGGGGAGGCTGAGGCAGAAGAACTGCTTGAACCTGGGAGAGGTAGGTTGCAGTGAGCCAAGATCATGTCACTGCATTCCAGCCTTTGGGAGGCCGAGGCAGGCAGATCATGAAATCAGGAGATCAAGACCATCCTGGCTAAGACAGTGAAACCCTGTCTCTACTGAAAATATGAAAAATTAGCTGGGTGTGGTGGCGGGCGCCTGTAGTCCCAGCTACTTGGGAGGCTAAGGCAGGAGAATGGCGTGAATCCAGGGGAGGCAGAGCTTGCAGTGAGCTGAGATCGTGCCACTGCACTCCAGCCTGCGCAACAGAGCAAGATTTCATCTCCAAAAAAAAGGTACAAAAAAAGGAAAGATACAGTTCTGTGTAGAGAATTTCTGAGGAAGATACACATTATCAGAATGTGCATCAAATTTCTTGACAGATACACAATAAATTAATAACAATGGTTGTCCACAAGAACGGAAAGTGGGCGACTGGGAAATAAGAGAGGGGAGGATACCTCATTGTATATCTTTTGCGCCATTTAAATTTTAAAATATATGAACATATTTCTTATTCAAAAAATAAAATGTAAATTAAAATAACACCTTAAGACACAAAACAAAAACTACTGCTCTTTGGACAGATGAATCAATTCTGACTTTCAAACTACTAACTTGGAAATAAACAAGTTTTGTTGTGTACAATGGTGGAGAAACCATTACTGGACTTGCCTATCAACCTGAAAAACACAGCTTTTCAGTTATATAAATGAAACAACTGCTTTCAGACAACAGACAACAAGCAGTGAAGGACTATGATTTAAGAAAAAAGGAACATTCAACAATGAGAAAGAACTCCAGAAATCTGCACAGGCGTTCAACTGTAGTCTCTGGCTCAATACTATCATGGATGCATAAAGAGAGACTCCACAAAGGTGGGTCAAAAAATAACTATTGGCGAGCTGTTAGTTGACCAACTAATGGATCTTGCAAGAGACAGGGATACATTTCAGACTTTGTTGTCATTTAATAGAGAACCCAGAAAAGTCACTCCTTGGAAATAGGAACAAACTATTCCTAGAATAAAGGCTACTTCAAACCTATCCTAACAAAGCTTAAAAACAAGGCTCAAAAGGGTCAAGCTGATCCACAACTTGCTCAACTATCTAACAAAACAAAACTCCATACTTTTTTAAAAAAAATACAAACAGTTAAACTGTGGTATATCCATACAATAGGATAGATTATAGCAACAAAAAAGGAACAAACTATTGATAAACACAACAATCTGTACAAACTTCAAAAAAATTATGCTGAGTGGAAAAGTCAATCTCAAAAGATACTACCTGCATAATATGATTCATGCAACAATCATGAAACAATCTAATTACAGAGATGGAGAACCAATTAATGGTTGTTAAGGATTACAGATGAGGGAGGGGATGAACATGGCCATAAAGGGATAGCACAAAGGAGTCTGGTGATGCTACCACTGAGTATCTTTGATGGTAGGGATAATTACACAAGACTACCCATGAGACAAAATTGCACAGAATTACGCACAGGCACACACACATGCACGTACATGTAAAACTGATGAAGTCCACATAAACTCTAAGCATTGTACCAATATCAGTCTTGGTTTTGATGTTGTAGTATAGCTACACAAATTGTGAACACTGAGGGAGACTGGGGGAAAGATGTCCAGGACTTCCCAGTACAAACTCCTGTGAATCTACAATTATTTTTAAATTAAAAGTTTTTTAAAAATCCAGACACAGGTGGGCACAGTGGCTCACACCTGTAGTCCCAGTATTTTGCGAGGGCAAGGTGGGAAGGATCGCTTGAGCCCAGGAGTTTGCAATAAGCCTGGGCAATGTAGCAAGACTCCATCTCTAATTTAAAAAACAACAACAACAAAAACAACAACAAAGAGACACTAAGTATTAATCAAAATGTGAAATATCCAATTAAAAACCACTAACTATAAAAAAAAAACTAAGGGGAATAAAACCAAACCACTAACTATAAAGAAATGTGACAAAGAAGAAAATTAGTCCAAAAAAAAAACTCAGAATGAGAGATAATGGAATTAGCAGACAAGGATTTAGTGTCTTTATACTGTAAATATGTTTTTAAAATTATGGGGAAAATATAAGCATAATAAGGAGAAACCAGAAACTGTAGAATGAGGGCAGGGGAGGGACAGGCAAGGGAGGAGAGAGGGAAAGGGACGAGAGGGGAGGAAACTTCCAGAATTGGAAAACGTAATTTCTAAAATGGAAAAAAAATTATAAATATGTATCTCACTGGACTGACTTAAGAGCAGATGAGATACTACAAGAAAGAATATCAGTGAATTTGAAGACAGGGGGAAAAAACTATCTAACTTGATGTTCAGAGAGACAAACAGTTTAAAAAAAAAAAAAAAACCCCAGAGCCTCAGTAACCTATGAGACAGTAAATAAAGAAGGGAGAGGAGACAGAAAAAAAAAAAAAAAAATTTGATGAAATGATAAAAAAAACTTCCAAATTGATAAAACTCTAAACACAAGTCTAAGAAGCTCAACAAACACCAAGAAAGATACACACAAAGAAAAACCCACAAGACACACCACAGTCACTGCTGAAAATCAGTGTTAAAGAGAAAATCTTAAAATCCATCAAAAAGAGACTGATGATATGCAGAATGACTGATGATTTAATATTAGAAATAATGCAAGCAGGCCGGGTGTGGTGGCTCACGCCTGTAATCCTAGCACTTTGGGAGGCCAAGGCGGGCAGACTGCCTGAGCTCAGGAGTTCAAGACCAGCCTGGGCAACATGGTGAAAGCCTGTCTCTATTAAAATACAAAAAATTAGCCGGGCATGGTGGCATGCACCTGCAGTCCAGTCCCAGCTACTTGGCAGGATGATGCAGAATTGCTTGAACCCAGGAGGCAGAGGTTGCAGTGAGCTGAGATCATGCCATTGCACTCCAACGTGGGCGACAGAGCAAGACTCTGTCTCCAAAATAATACTAATAATAATAATAACAATAATAATGCAAGCTAGAAATTATTGGAGAAATTTTAATGCTGAAAGAAAAACAATGTCAATCCAAATTCTATACTCAATAAAAAAGATCATTCAAAAATACACTGTCAATGAAGAATGAAAAAGAAAACATCATTATAGTACTGTAGATATTAACAGTAATAAAGTAATATTATGAGCATAATGAAAATAAATTCAATTGCTTAGATAAAATAAACTACTTAAAAGGTACAAATTATGAAAACTATCACAAAATATAGAAAATCTGAATAAGCCCCTTTCTACTGAATAAAATGAATTCACGATTTAAAGCCTTTCCACAAGGAAAATACCAGGGCCAGATGGTTCCCCTGATGTCCTATAAAACTATTTTAAGAAAAGACAGAAGAGTACTCAACTCATTTTATGTGGCTCACATTACCCTAATCCCAAAACCAAAGACAGACCAAAAAAGAGAGACTGATATTCCTTATGAACATAAACACAAAAATGAGAAAACTGAACAAAGTAATAAATAAAAAGGAAAATACATCATAAGCAAAAGAAGTTGATTCCAGTAATAAGAGGCTGGTTTAACATTCTAAAATCATCAATGTAATTCACCACATTCAAAGGGGAGAAAAGCCACAAAATCATCTCATTAGGTACAGAAAAAGCATCTAACAAATTTTAGCACCCATTCATGATCAAACTCTCAACAAACCAGGAAGAGACAGGAACTTCCTTAACCCGATAAAATACATCTACAAACTCCATTTAACATCATACTTAAAGGTGAAGGACTGAATGCTTCTCCCCTAAGACTGGGAGTAAGGCAAAGATGTTCACACTTGCCACTTTCATGCAACTCTGTAACATTCAATATGATGTTACAGATACCATAACAAGCCAAGAAAAATAAATAAAAGAGACAGTTTGGAAATGGAGCAATAAAACGGCCTTTATTTACAGACAATATTATCTTCTATGTAGCAAATACTAAGAAATTTACCCAAAATCTACTAGAATAAATGAGTTTAACACAAAGTAACAAGATACGAGACTAACATACAAAAATAAAATAGTAGGGCTGGGGGTGGTGGCTCACGCCTATAATCCCAGTACTTTGGAAGGCCAAGGCAAGAGGATCACTTGAGCCCATGAGTTTGAGAAAAGCCTAGGCAACATAGCAAGATCTTGTCTCTACGAAAAGTTTTAAAAATTAGCCAGGCATGGTGGTATGTGGCTGTAATCCCAGTTACTCAGGAGGCTGAGGTGGGAGGATCTCTTGAGCACAGGAGATTAGGGCTTCAGTGAACTATGATCATGCCGCTGCACTCCAGCCTGGGCGACAGAGCAAGACTCTGTCTCAAAAAAAAAAATAATAATATGTTGTGTATTAGCAGCAAACACTGTTAGATGAAATTTAAAAAACAATCTCATTTACAATAGCAATTTTATACTACTTAAGAATCAAGATGTTCAATGCCTCTAGTGAAATCAATGAAATACTCTGAAGGAAACTAAAGACCACCTAAGTAAATGGAGAGATACACCATGTCCATGAATGTGAAGACTCCACAGTATTAGAATGTCAACTGTACCCAAATTAATCTACAGATTCAACATAATCTCAATCAAAATCCCAGCAAGTTTTACTGTAGAAACTGAGAAGGAATTCTAAAATGTATATGGGAATGCAAAGGACCTAGAATAGCAAAACAATTCTGAAAAAAAAGATGACTGACACTATTAGATTACAAGACATTATGCCAGTTATCAATTTATTGCCTCCGGGTTCCTCCTAATCTACACTTCACTGCCTTCTTGGACCCTGTAAACATTTCTCTTTTTGCCAGCTAGTGATAAGCTTTGTCAAGAGATGGCTCTGAAGTAGTACTTTTCTTTCTGGTTTCAGGGTGCTTCTGTTCCAGCTGCCAGAGACATGCAAGTGATACACCCTGTGGTGCTCACCCTTCAGCAAAATTTGTTGCCACTTTTGACTGGTGGTTCCCTACCTACCAATACCGGCCTACCAACTGTGACCAGCTCTGGCCCAGGGAAGAAGTTCTCTGATGAGCTGCCACATCCTTGCCAGTAATTTCTGAATCCCAACTTCAAAGAAAGGATCCCTATCCAAATTTGTCTCTTTGGTAAATGTCTCTCAGCTCTAGGGTATTTTTTAGAATTGTTTTTCCTTCATCCTCTTTTAGTCGCTAATCCCCAGAAATAATAATTCTTTGTGTTTTTCTTACTGTATAAAAACAGCATATTCTTTATTTTGCATTCTTTAATTTCAGAACAAAATAAACAACAACAAAAAAAAACATGATACACAACATCCAATTCTGCTGTCAAAGTAGGGAGGGAATGGGGTTTAACGCCCTTGTTTCCTGCCTTAGACACAAGGACTGGAAAGAAAAAATTACCAGGTATCAGCAGAGAGAGCCAGGTGGGACAGGACCACTCAAAGCTGCAGTGGGAGCCACGGGGCACAAGGTTTTCAAGTATAAACTCTTAATCTACTTCTTCCCTGTGAGACACATCCTCATCGCCCCCAAGGGAGGTGATTCTTATCAGGAACAGCAACACTGAGTTCCTCCGTTGCCACTTCATCTTCATCAATAGCTAACCTAGCTTGATCATGTGGTAGATGCAGGTGGATGGGCCTGAGGATCCTCAAGGGAGAAGCCAGAAGACAGCAGTGTGGTTTCAAACAGCAGCACCACCAGGTCACCGACAGCCTTGTTGTTCTTGTATGCCTCAGCCTTCTGCTGCAGTGTCTCCACAATGAGGTGGTTGGGGTTGATCTCTAAGTGCTTTTTAGCCATTATACAACCCATGATAGAGTTGTCCCAAAGCGCCCGGGCTTTCATGATCCACTTCATATTGGCTATCTAGCCGTAGGTGCTGGTCACAATGTGGCAGGGTGAAGACACAAGCTTACTGGAGATTGTCACCTTCTCAACCTTCTTATCTAAGATTTCTTTCATGAGCCTGCAGAGGTTCTCAAACTTCACCTTGTTCTCCTCCCTTTTCTTCTTCTCCTCCTCTTCCTCAGGTAGCTCTAGACCCTTCTTGGTAACTGAGACCAGGCTCTCCCCATCAAATTCCTTGAGCTGCTGCACACAGTACTCATCAATGGGCTCACTCATATATAGTACCTCGAAGCCCTGCTTCCACACTTGCTCCACAAAAGCAGAGTTGGCCACTTGCTCTTTGCACTCACCAATGATGTCATCGATGGACTTCTGTGCTTCCTTCATGCGAGACACATACTCTGACAGAGATGTCATCTCATCTCCAGAATGGGAGGTGTGAGACCACAGCAGTTCAGACAGGTGTCGCCAGTTAATGGAGTCCTCATGGATTCCAAGCCACGAGATTTTAGAGAATGCCTCATCTAATTTCCAGTCATTCTCCTTGTCTTCTGCCAGCCCAGAGACGCTCAAGCCACTTCTTCTTCTTCTTCTTCTTTTTGTTTTTTTTGAGACAGTTTTGCTCTGTCACCCAGGCTGCAGTGCAGTGGGGTGATCTTGGCTCACTGCAACCTCCGCCTCCCAGGTTCAAGCAATTCTCCCGCCTCAGCCTCCCAAGTAGCCTCCCAAGTGCCACCAAGCCCAGCTAATTTTTGTATCTTTAGTAGAGATGGGGTTTCACCATGTTGACCAGGCTGGTCTTGAACTCCTGACCTCAGGATTCAATCTTGGGCTTTTCTTTGTCATCTTTATCTTCCTCTTCTTTCTCACCTTTCTCTTCCTCATCATCACTGATTTCCTTCTCTGGTTCCTTCTCCCAAAAAAGGGTGATGAGACAGCCTATGAACTGAGAGTGCTTCTTCACTACTTCTTTGACCCACCTCTCTTCTAAGTACTCTGTCTGACCTTCTTTAAGGTGAAGGATCACTTTGGTATCCCTGCCAATGGGCTCATCATGGTCAATAAGTAAATGAAGGAACTCCCAGCAGAAGATGCCCAGGAATACTGTTCTTCGTCATTGTGCTTTGTGATGGCTACTTTCTCTGCCACTAGGTAGGTAGAATAAAAGCCAACACCAAATTGCCCGATCATGAAGATTTCTGCACCAGACTGCGAAGCCTCCATAAATGCTTTAGTACCAGACTTAGCATAAATGGTTCCCAAATTATTTATGAGATCAGCCTTGGGCATGCCAATGCCCGTGTCCACCAAAGTCAGAATGCAATCCTGAGGGTTGGGGATGACGTCAATTTTCAGTTCTTTACCACCGTCCACCGTGGAAGGGTCTGTCAGGCTCTCATAGCGAATCTTGTCTAAGCCGTCAGAAGCATTAGAGATCAACTCCTGAAGGAAAATCTCCTTGTTGGAATAGAAGGTATTGATTACAAGAGACATGACTTGGGCAATTTATGCCTAAAAGGCAAAAGTCTCCACCTCCCCTTCTCCATGGTACACCTCCTCAGGCATCTTGAAAGGAAAAGGCTCATAAGTACTAGAGAGCAAGGTGGGCTGGGTATCCAAAATGCGCATGGCACCAAGGCTAAATGGGGGTGACTCAATAGCTAATTCTTTATACTAAAATTTCATTCTTCAAATTACTGTATGGATTCTGCCTCACAAATGGACCTTGCTTAGCACATGTACCATAAAGCTACAATAATCAAACAGTGGCATAAAAATATAGACAGATCATTGAAATGAAAGACCTAAGAATATATAAATAGGTCTCAACATATACAGACCAAGGTAATTCAATGAAGAATGGATAGTTTTTTCAAAAAGTGATGCTAAAAATTTGGTATCCACGTGAAAAATATTACCCTTAACCCTTACCTCTATCATAAAGAAAAACTGAATTGCAATACAGACTTACATGTAAAACTATAACTGGAAACATCTAGAAGAAAACTGTCATGGCATTGGTAGTCAATGCTATCTTAAGAAACAAAAGCAAAAACCATAAAAGAAAAAAATTTTTTCATTAAAAGGGCTTCTTAAAAATTTATAACTTCCACCCACTGAGAAATAGTTAAAAAAAAAAAAAAAAAGCAAGTCACAGTCTGGGAGAAAATATTCACAATACATATGGTCTGACAAGGAACTTCTGTTCAGATTATCTTTTTTAAAACCTCTTACAAATCAATAATAAGACAATCATTCAAAGACAGTCAACAATGTGAAAAAATACTTCACAAAGAAGATATACAGGTGGCAAACAAGCATATGGAAACCTACATAACATCATTAGCCAACAGAGAAATGTGAATCAGAACTAGAATAATGTATTATTACATACCCTTTGCTAGAATAACATCTCCAAATATTAGTAGGATGTTGGGTACCTGGAACTCACACACTGCTGATGGAAATGCAAAATGGCAACAACACTTTGGAAAACTGTTTAGCACTTTCTTACAAAAGTCAAACATATAAAAACCGGGCCGGGCACGGTGGCTCATGCCTATAATCCCAGCACTTTGGGAGACCGAGACAAGCAGATCACTGAAGGTCAGGAGTTCAAGACCAGCCTGGCCAGCATGGTGAAACTCCGTCTCTACTAAACATACAACAATTAGCCAGGTGTGGTGGCAGGTGCCTGTAATCTCAGCGATTTGGGAGGCTAAGGCAAGAGAATTGCTCATTGAATCCGGGAGGAGGAGGCTGCAGTGAGCTGAGATCGCAACACTGCACTCCAGCCTGGAAAACAGAACAAGACTCCCATTTCAAAACAAAAACAAACAAGGCCGGGCGAGTTGGCTCATGCCTGTAATCCCAACACTTTGGGAGGCCGAGGAAAACTCCCCCTAAAAACAAACAAACAAAAAAAACCTTACGACCCAGCAATTCTACTCAAGAAAAAAGAAAACATAAAGCATATATCCACACAAATAACTGAACACAAATGTTTGCAGCAGCTTTATTTATAACAGCCAAAACCTGAATATAACCTAAATGTCTATCAACAAGTAAAGAGAAAGATGTATTTATATAATGGCAAACTACTCAGAAATTAAAAAAAGAAAACAAGCCAACTACTGAAAATATGCACTTTTGTTAAGACACAAAAGAATGAAGAGTCTAATTCCATTGATACGTAATTCTGGAACAGTGAAAATCTATCTATAGTGATAGGAAGCAGATCAGTAGTTGCCTAGGGTGGAGACTAACAGTAAAAAGTAATGAGGGAATTTTGCAATATGATGGAAACATTCTTTACCTTGATTTCAATGGCAGTTGTCTAAGTATATACATTTGTCAAAAGGTACCTCCAACTACAGGCCTAACATGAATATATTTTATGTAAATAGGAGTCAGTAGCATACATTTACTAGCTTCAAAATATTGTGTCCATTCTTCAACATTGTCTATTTTCTCTTTTCCTTCATTTCATGTCAATCTTGGCACCCTTTTATTTTGAGGTTGTACTCACATTCCTCTTGCCAAAAAACTCCCAGGGATTCCCAGGTACCGTGACAAGGACTCCAGGCTTTCTCCTTAGAGCCTTAGGGACCCAAGCTACTGCTGTAAGTAATCAATAAAGCCAAACACATCTTCTAAATGGGAACTTCACAAACTTAAACAAGTGAACAAACTCCTGAACAAACAAGTATCCTGCCTCAATTTTTGCTGCCTATCGTGTATTTTCATAAAATTATTTGTGCAAACTGATAGGAAATTCTAGGCCATATATGCGACTGTAAATACATAGATTCTATTTACAAAGGATCATACTATTTTGAAAAATCATTAATTTACATATCTACATATTTACAGTTACTATAAAAACACTATCTCGCCTGTAATCCCAGCACTTTGGGAGGCCAAGGTGGCTGGATCACGAGGTCAGGAGATCAAGACCATCCTGGCTAATACGGTGAAACTTCGTCTCTACTAAAAACACAAAAAAAATTAGCCAGGTGTGGTGGCGGGCGCCTGTAGTCCCAGCTACTCAGGAGGCTGAGGCAGGAGAATGGCAGGAACCTGGGAGTTGGAGCTTGCAGTGACCTAAGATTGCGCCACTGCACTCCAGCCTGGGCGACAGAGCGAGACTCTGTCTCAAAAAAAAAAAAAAACTCTATCTCAAAAACAGCCTCGTCATTAAGATTTACCATTCAGCGGCCGGGCGCAGTGGCTCAAGCCTTTAATCCCAGCACTTTGAGAGGCCAAGGTGGGCAGATCTAGAGGTCAGGAGATCGAGATCATCCTGGTGAACACAGTGAAAACCCGTCTCTACTAAAAATACAAAAAAATTAGCTGGGCGTGGTGGTGGGCGCCTGTAGTCCCAGCTTCTAGGGAGGCTGAGGCAGGAGAATGGCGTGAACCTGGGAGGCGGCGGAGCTTATAGTGAGTGGAGATTGCGCTACTGCACTCCAACCTGGGCGACAGAGCGAGACTCTGTCTCAAAAAAAAAAAAAAAAAAAGATTTACTGTTCAGCAAAAGTGTACCCTGAAACCACTGTTAACTGAAAGCACTAGTATTCTATACGGAAAAAAAAAATTGAGGGCAAATGCGACAAAAAGATATTTAAGTTTTAATATAAGACCTGGCTGACAGAGCGAGACTATCAAAAAAAAAGAAACATTCTGGCCGGGCACGGTATTGGTGGTAATCCCCAACATTTTGAGAGGCCGAGGCAAATAGATATTTCAGGTCAGGAGTTCAAGACCAGCCTGGCCAACATGGTGAAACCCTGTCTCTACTAAAAATACAAAAATTAGGCAGGGTGCAATGGCTCACGCTTGTAATCCCAGCACTTTGGGAGGCTGAGACGGGTGGATCACCTGAGGTCAGGAGTTCAAGATAAGCCTGACCAACATGGTGAAATCCCATCTCTACTGAAAATACAAAATTAGCCGGGTGTGATGATACATGCCTGTAATCCCAGCTACTCGGGAGGCTGCGGCAGGATAATCACTTGAACCCAGGAGGCGGAGGTTAAGGTGAGCCAAGATTGCACCACTGCACTGCACTCCAGCCTGGGCAACAAGAGTGAGACTCTACCTCAAAAATTAAAATAAAAATACAAAAATTAGCCAGGTGGTAGTGGTGCACGCTACTCCTAGCACTTTGGGAGGTTGAAGCGGGAGAATCCTGAGCCTGGGAAGCAGAGGTTGCAGTGGGCTGAAATCGCGCCATTGCATTCCAGTCTGGGTGACAGTGAGACCCTGTCTCAAAAACAACAACAACAAAAATTCTATGCTACGCACCCTACCTAAAGAAACATTTATATATCTATTAAGGTGTCTAAGTACAAGCTAGATATACAATTTAGAAGGAAAACATTAGTTAAGAACACTTGACGTAGGCCCCTTACAATCTTAATATTGATTTCTTTTTTTCTTTTTTTTTTTTTTCCCCAAGACGGAGTCTCTCTCTCATCCAGGCTGGAGTGCAATGGCACAATCTCAGCTCACTGCAACCTCCATCTCCCAGGTTCAAGTGATTCTTCCGCCTCAGCCTCCTGAGCAGCTGGGATTACAGGCATCCGCCATCATGCCCAGCTAATTTTTGTACTTTTGTAGACATGGGGTTTCACCATATTGGCCAGGCTAGTCTCGAACTCCTGATCTCAGGTGATCCACCTGCTTCAGACTCCAAAAGTGCTGGGATTACAGGTGTGAGCCACCGCGCCTGGCCAATACTGATTTCATAATAAGAAAATCATCTCATACTGACAAAGGGAGCTGTCTGGAGACCATATGATGACATTGTTCATGAGGGGTCTCCTCCATTCCTTGGTCCTAAGCAGCTACAGCACAGCACATTTTGAGTGCCCAGCCCCAACAAGACTGTATCCTGCCTTGGAGCCAAACAGCCCCTGCATCTCCATATCCCTGGAGTCCACTTACATCCCCCACCTACAGCCACTGTTGTGATCCGATGCTGCCCCCAAGCCAAAGTGTAAACCACTGGCAGCAGCAGAGCTGTTGTGCATTTTCATGTGCCCCAAGAAGGCCTAAGGTTAGAATGATAGACACACACCACCCAAAGCTACCACTCCTGCTGGCTGCTGCCATTGGTGCTAAACCACAAACCATTGGCAGTGACCCTGCTGCCCCAAGCAGTGGAGCTACTACACCTTTACAAGTGTCCTGAGGACAGGCTACCCTGTCCACAGCTGCCGCCTGGGGCCCAAGGACCCACTCATCAGCTGACTGCTTATGTCTGGTGCCACTGAAAGCAACCCTTCCCTCTCCAGTAGCAGGGCCCCACTCGAGCACTCCACTGGGGCTATGGGGATCACCTCACCCCTGCCTACCACAGCCAACACCCACACACATTACTAGTGGGCCTGAGGACAGGTCTACCCAGCCCCCTCCACCACCGTTAACATGTGAACACTTCTCCTAGAGGCCCGAGATTTAGCCCACTCAATCTGCCTTTAAATACCACAGCTGGTCCCCAACCACATGCACCACCTGCAGGCCTGGAGACTGATCTGCCCAGCCCATTGCAGCCACTGCCAATATCAGCACACACCACTCGGGAAACAGAGGGTTTTCCCACTATCAATCATGCCACATAAGCTGCCCAGGGACCTGAAAATCTGCCCACCCAATTGGCCAGCCACTGCCCCTACCAACACCCAAGTAAGCCACCTGGAGGCCCAAGAACCAGCCCACCCAGACCTGCTAATACCAGTGCCAGCATACATTGCCCTGAGGCCCAAGGACAGGCCCACCTGGTGAACCTGTCCCCAGCTAAGCCTCACCACAGACTCCACTAACAAACCAAACCCTACATCACTGAGAAAATCAGAGACACTACTAACGCTGTAAATAGCCGAATAATTTATACGGAGACTATACCACTGCCTGCACCCAGATTAATGCCAAAATGCCCCACCCTATCAACATCATATGCACATCTTCAGGAAAAAGCCCTCGCCTAAGAAAGCAAATTCAAAAAAACTGGAAGAAGTGACTATTATACCATATGTGCAGTAAGGACCCAAGAAACATGATAAAGCAAGGAAATATGACCTCTAAAGTAACACAATAATTCTGCAGCAATAGATTCCAATGAAAAAGAAATTTATGAGATCCCAGAAAAAGAATTCAAAATAATATTTAAAAAGCTAAGTGAGATACAATATAGAGACACAATACCAAGAAATCATAAAATTTAGAATACAAATAAGAAATTTACCAAAAAGACAGATATCATAGGGCCAGGCTCACATCTGTAATCCCAACACTCTGGGAGGCTGAGGCAGGTGGATCGTTTGAACCCAGGAGTTTGAGACCAGCCTAGACAACACGGCAAAACCCCATCTTTACAAAAAAAAAAAGAAAGAAAAAAATACAAAAAAATTAGCCTGGTGTGGTGGTGTGAACCTGTAGTCCCAACTACTCAGGTGGCTGAGGTGGGAGGACTGCTTCAGCCCGGAAGGCAGAGGTTGCAGTGAGCCAAGATCACACCAATGCACTCTAGCCTGGGCAACAGAGTGAGACCTTGTCTCCACAAAAAAAAAAAAAAAAAGATAGATATCATCAAAAAGAACCAAATGAAACTATTAGAAGTAAAGAATTAAATGAATGAAATACAAAATTCTTTCAAAAGCTTCAATAATAGACTAGATCAAGCAGAAGAAAGAATTTCAGAACTTTAAGATAGATATTTTGAAATAATCCAACAACATAAAAATAAAGAAGAATAAACACAGCATACATGACAATACAGACACCATAAAGTGACCAAATCTTCAAATTATTGGTGCCCCAGAAGGCAAAGAAAAAATGAAAGGGACAGAAAACCTACTTAACAAAATAAGAGCTGAAAACTTACCAAGTCTAGAAAGCAATTTAGATGCCCAGATATAGGAACCTCAGATTCTCAAATAGATACAACTCAAAAAGGTCTTTGCCAAGGCACATTACAGTCAAACTGTGAAAAGTCAAAGACAAAGACAGAATTCTAAAAACAATAACAGAAAAGCATCTCATCACTTACAAGGGAACCCCTATCAGACTAACAGCAGATTTCTCAGCAGAACCTTACAGGCCAGGAGAAAATGGGATGATATATTCAAAGTGTTAAAAGAAAAAAAAACCTGGCAGCTAAGATTACACCCAAGAAAAATATCTTTCAGAAATGAAGGAGAAATGAAGTTCTTACCACACAAGCAAAAACAGGTAATTTGTCACAACTAGACCAATTGTACAAGAAATGCTCAAAGGAATTCTGCATCTGGAAGCAAAAAGATGATCATCATCATCATGAAAATACACAGAAATATGAAGCTAACTGGTAGAGCAGATATACAAATGAGAAAAAG